>NC_139229.1:55585793-56785793 GCF_977018435.1 Lepisma saccharinum
ATTAAGACTGTTATATAAACCCAGCAAACTCTGGGTGTGTAAAAGAGTTTCATATTTCTAGCCGGGGACGTAACACCGTGCATGAGTGAAACGTTATTAACCTGTAATTAAGGAGTCTTCCCGTTGAGATCATATTGTAGTGGTTCCATTGAATTTCCTCTCCAAGTCCATTCCCGGTTAGCCTGTTTTTGTATAAAGTGTACGTAATACAATGTTCTGTGTATAAAATATTATTTTATGTGAAATATAACTTGTCAGATTCTTTGGTAGCTGCTGAAATAGTACAAGAATATTGTGTTCCTTTTGCATATATTTCTCGCACGGTATATGTTTTTGTTAAAAGTGGTAATATTTATGAAATGAACAAAGGATACACGAAGATGGAAGGAACATAAATTGCATGTATCGCCCAATAAAATAGAAGATGATTGTGTTCTTCTCTGTTGCATACTTTTTAGTTCATCATTTTATCAGTTATTAATATAACCACAGACAGGGTCTTGAATACGGCACCTTCCGAGGTAGATCGGTAACCTGCCAACCAAAATTTAAGCTTGAATTTTTCCTGTGATGCTGTGAATGTATCGCAAGTTACGCAAGAACAATAGAGCTTCCCCGATGGCACAGTGGTAAGTAACGCCGTCACCTTGTAATGAAAGGGTGCCTGCTTCGATATCCTGTGGAGGCACATTGTGGTTCGGATCCCACTTTAAACTGTAGGTCAAGTTTAGGTTATCTTATGTATGCATTAGGTGGAACTAAAATATAAACGCAAGATGGGGAAATGTGATAAAATTATTGAGGGGGAAATTTTCGTGATAATTGTTTCTAATTATAATCTAATTTAATATAATCCAATAAGAACTAAGCGTATAATAATCAACAGAACTGAAGCCCAAAACCTGTGCTAACTTAAAACTAGTGTTGACTACATGTGTGCATCTTGAATGAAAATCGCTTTCCAATTGACCAATAGATTTTATTTGGAACGCAGCAGGCGTTAACAAATCTAACGTAATTAACATGATATACGAATGATCTAATTTGCACCATGAAAATGACGTTTCAGTTTACTATTTACATTCAATAACAACAGTGAAAAGAGGGAATAAATTACAATATGATGCAGAAATAACAAGCACAGAGATAATACAGTCAAAAAAGTTAAGTGCAGGACATAACCTAACAAGCTAATTTAAAATGGTGTCCTGTTTGCATACAAAAGTTCAATGATTAGAACTAAAGTTATAGTTAAACAGCGTGATAATTGCATTCAAGAGTTCAATTTTATTTATTTATTTCCCTTCAACAGAGACATGTCTCCAATTACAGAAAGGTAATATCAAAATATTACATTTTCATTTACAACTTGTATGTACGCACGTACATACGTAATATAATGACTAGAAATAAAGTTACAGTTTCATCTAATGGGGTGTATGCTAGGGTTGTTTTTAGAAATTGCATTAAATAACTGGAACTGCTCGAATGCTGTCGACGACAATGTAACATTTTGATTCTTATAAAAAGTACTACTTCTGCCAAAATAGATTTTTTCCTTAATACTATACTGCGCTGAAGAGTTGTGATATCTATATTATGATAAAAATACATGATATATGAACCCTCTAGCATTACAGAATTGAAGATGCAAATTCCGTTCGTGCGCATGTCTTCTACTTGTTATACGGTTCACGCGAGTATAGGAATGTTCTCTGCAAGATGTGGTTCGAATTTCAGGAAAGCTCTGACCCATAGTCTTACATTATACGTAGCTGCCATTTGGTGTTTGAGTAACATCTCAGTCCTATGCGGTCAGTTGGCAACCGCATGAAGACATTCCAACAAGGTGGCAAGGCGATCTACAGTCGCCAGGTGCACAACTGCTTTGTGGGCTCTACTTCTGAGTTCAGAGTTTCAGTCACAGATCTGCCGATGATCATTGGTCTTGCAGAATATTCAAGACATTATTTTCCAAATACAAGCTTTTTACAGTGAGTGGTTTCTCTCAAGCTAAGTGAAATTGGGCCTTGTTTCAGTGTTGTTCTATTTCGACCATTTGCAGACTTGATCCATTTCCATCTTCAGGTGGTTGGGTAATGTACAGTGGGATCCTTGAGTATTACCGTGAAAATAGTCCATCACCATGTTCGTACACTTTATTTGACCCAATAAGAGCTTCAAGAATGAAAAAAAAAAACCCAAAACAAGCTGTTGTCAACTTCTGCACCAGCATACACAAAAATCCATGGCTTAAAGACATAGGATTTAAGAGAAAAATTAATGAAAATAGTCATGGGCAATTTGTACAGTGATACTCATGGATCCCACTGTACACCCAACAGCAAAGGAATCCACCATTTTCATTTAGTCTGTTTTCCAGAATATGATGATCGTGAATTTAAATAAAAACGTCAATAAACAAAGGACTGTATTTGATTCAAATCAACATAATTTCGTACCTTAAAACAACAAAGGATGTAGAACAGAGAAGTAGTGATGGACAATTTGCCTACTATTATCTTTGCCGTTGACTGTACTACATAGAGATCTGCACACTCGTCTTCTCCAAACGTGGGCAGGAACGGATCGAGGTTCTTAATCTTTTAGCTCAACCCCTAGAATGATCCGTGTACGTAAGTGTTTTTAAAGAAGTTTTCCTGTTTCCAGCTATGCAAACATATTACACCAACTCCCGTACTAGTATGGAGGTCCCCGGAATCAATGCCACTCACGATTACCAACCGAATCTACGCCATTTGTCAATAAATCCTGAGACAAAATTAAAGTTCTAATTATAATTTTAAAATTAATGAATATTAATTTCACTGTTAGCCACGTTTATTCAAAACCATTTTATAGCAAAACATTTTATTATGAATGAAAGGTCTGCTGATGTGTTAAAGAGGACAATATAAAGCACAAATTGCACAAAATATTCATGTCGGATAGCCTTTTCTAAATGTCTGCATAGATAGTGAGAAAGTTGTCTTCTGTGGCAGAGTAGAGCGGTATAACGCCAGGGGTGACAGGTTCGAATCCCGGCCTGAGCATGGGTGTTCTTTGTGAGTGTTCCTTCATCATATCAGCACTCATTCTCATCGTCGCGATTAGCCAAAAGTGACAGAAGAGCGACGCTACATATAAAAAAATCAAACCAGATAGTTAGCAAAATGGACCCAAGACGAAAGAACAACACCACATCTTTTCTGTGACAGCTTAAGCTGCGACAACTAATTGTCTTCCAGTTTCGAGGATGGAAATCTCCTTGCAGATTTCGGTAATGATAACGTTAAAGAGGAACACTATATTTGATATTACCCGACACTTCGTCAAGGAAGCTGGACTTCAACATCGTGTTCGTGAGCACAAGAATATTTTCTCAAAGAGAAGAAACTGAAATTGTGAGAATGGTAAACCCTATATATATTTATCCCTAAGAGATTCGAAGAAAGCTGTGGAGACCTGATTTCCACTGTTGCATAGGGCTGCAAAAGCTGTCTATTAGGCATGCATAGCAAGCCAAAGGACTGAGTGCGATGGAACCAGGGGGAACACGTTGACAAGATGGTAGGACTAGTTGAGTGGCGTCATTGATTGATTAATTTGCTTTATTTTACTTCGCTTTTGTGCCACTTTTGGCTAATTTGCGAAGATGGGATGAGTGGCGACATGATGAAATTGATGAATGGACACTCACAAATTTCCATACATAGGCCGGGATTCCAACCCGAGACCCCTGGCGTCGTAGCTCGATGTGCTAACCACTCCGCCACGGGCGCGGGAGAGTGGCGTCAATGTTGCGGGGTGGAAGCAAGTAAGTATAACTCGGCCTGTTGCACAAGAAGGGGAGAACATACAAACCATAGTTAAACATATAGTGATGGAGCACAGTGGTCCTGGCCTTCTTGCCGGCACGACGCGTAGTTTAGTTTATAATTGAAGGTACACTTCTGTTCACAAAAAGTGGCACACTCGTTTGAGTTGGTCCAGCTTCGTGGCCGGAAGTACAGCCGAAGTAAGTGTTCGGGAAGCAGCAGTGTTGCTTACTATCAATCAATTTAACCATATGCAGGGAATTTTGTGTCTCTCGGACTCAAATAAAGGGCTAACGGAAAGATTGCAGCGTAAATATTAATTAACTGGAATTTCCACGTCTACAATCAAAGTAATGTAAATGTGAAATATTCCTGAAATTTATTATAAAAGGAAATGCGTTTTTCACGTTCGTGACGAAGTAGTTATCACAATTCGTTAGAATGCGAAGGTCCCGGGTTCGAATTTGGCCTGAGCATGGGTGTTATTTTTGAGTCTCTCTTCATCGTCCCGAGTAGCCGAAAATGGAAGAAAAGCAACACTAAATAACGAAACGAAAAGGAAAAAATAAGAATAAGCGAGACAGAAATAGTGCTGTTGCAATTCCTGAAAATGATGCAAAAAAATCTTTCGGAAATAATGTTATCCTAGTCCAGGAGAAGGCTTGAAGAATAAATACACTTCTTCCCTTCCCCATACACTTTGGCAAACAGAATCGCAAAGTTGGCACAGAATATGCGATGGGAAAAAGAACAGAAATCCTAAAGAAAGAAGAGTTAATGTCACAGCCAGGGGGGCACATGAGAGGAGGTACCCCCCTCCCACATCAGTCATCCAGGCTATTAAAAATAAGTCAATCGTTGTCCTCTCATTTAACTTTAACAGTAAATGAAATTTTTGTAAAATAAAAATTATTGGTCTTTACTTTTTTTTTACACTTGCACGTTGGTTTCGTAATGGAGCACAAAAATAGAATTGTGACTCTCGTAAAATTCTTACCGAATGAATGAATGTCTCCGTAGATTCCAGAATAATGACTCTTCATTTTGAAATAAATAGTTTAAAATAACATAATTTATATGCCGTTGGTTAATGAGATTCGTCGTCACATAGAAGAATCCACTATACTGACGGGAATTAGAGAACGGTTATCATTTAGGTTTGGAATCACTAACCTTCCACAAAGCACGACTTGCCAACGTCTTCACTAATTTTCATGCACAAGCTTCACTTGTATTTTGTCAGCAAGGTGTACAGCATATAAACCCTATCTGATGAAGCGTATTGCTTTCAAATTAATGTAATTAGCAAGAAGCGACAACAAAAGTTTCGAGCTGGACAGGAAAAGATGCAATCTTATGGATAAATTACTCGAATAGCTTTGTTTCTTCATCGTGCCTTTTGGCCATGTCGGTTAAAGACCAGCTTTGTAAGCTAAAATCCTATTTTCGAATCCCCGTGTCTCCAAAATATTTTTTTTACCAAATGGATGCTGCATAATGTATTTTATTCTCGTCACACCAATTGCAGCCTAAAACTTTGTTATCATTTGCGCGCCAATAAGAAAATATGTATTGAAACTCTTACTCGTTCAGAGAACGTGACTGTTACTCGAGACTACTTGAAATTGAGATTTTTTAGTTGCTGCTAAGCCTCGATATTTACAAGTGCTAAATTGAAAATTGTTGTGTGATAATTAATATTCTCAAGAAGAAAACCACTAAAAGTAAACGAGTTAAGTTGTGGGGAACATCAGAAGGTGTATTTTAAAATGTTCCGTCATTCACATGTCACTCTCCTCGTTTTATACATAGATAGATATTTACAAGTGACCCACTCGATGAATGCTCGCACCTTAAAAGTAATTTTCAGATGGGAAAGAAAAAAAAAGCCTCGTCCAAATTGTAAAGTGAAGACGTGCGCAGATTGTAGATGTTATTATCAGAAACAAACAGAATTACGGAGACATTCATTCATTCGGTAAGAATTTTACGAGAGTCACAATTCTATTTTTGTGCTC
The DNA here is from genome assembly GCF_977018435.1 of Lepisma saccharinum. NCBI lineage: Eukaryota > Metazoa > Arthropoda > Insecta > Zygentoma > Lepismatidae > Lepisma > Lepisma saccharinum. The sequence continues at coordinate 55,591,630 of NC_139229.1, forward strand.
CATTACGAAACCAACGTGCACGTGTAAAAAAAGTAAAGCCCGACAATTTTTATTTTACAAAAAATCCATTTACTGTTAAAGTTAAATGAGAGGACAACGATTGACTTATTTTAATACCTTGGATGACTGATGTGGGGGGGGGGGGTACCTCCTCTCATGTGCCCCCCTGGCTATGACATTAACTCTTCTTTCTTTAGGATTTCTGTTCTTTTTCCCATCGCATATTCAGTGCCAACTTTGCGATTCTGTTTGCCAAAGTGTATGGGGAAGGGGTTTATTTATTCTTCAAGCCTTTTCCTGGACTAGGATAACACTATTTCCGAAAGATTTTTTTGCAACATTTTCAGGAATTACAACAGCACTATTTCTGTCTCGCTTATTCTTATTTGTGCCACTTTTTGTGAACAGAAGTATACCATACATAAGTAAATCTGTCTTCAGTTTTTCAGAGCCAATTTAAAGAGAGGTTCCCCAACAGAGCTTACCATTCCTGATACATTCATGTTCTATCGAGACAACTACCGTAAGCACAGGTCCATATTAGGCAGCTGTGGCTTCTGTACAATTGTCCTAAAGCTTTCCATGTCATTCCTCAGTCCTCTGACATCAGTTCCATTGAACACTTGCGGGATGAACTTCATCGAGAACTAGGCAAAAGTTCCACTCAAGAAAATGTTTCAAGAACAGGTTTTCCCAGAGGAATTGGCACAAATATAAGGTCTTACACGAATAATCTATAGGTAGGTATGAACAAAATGCTAAACTAAGTATAAAATATGAATGGCATGCTCACAAGGTATCAGGTTTCCTTTCTTTTAACAAGTTCGATTTGTTATGTCAGGTGTTCGAATAATTTTGTGGGAACGATAAACGTTTGTATCTCGTTAATTAACCAGAACAGCGATATTATTTTCCATTTGCCGGAAGCAATTTTGATTTTTTGTTTTCCTACGGTTTTTTTATATATTAAATATAATATTTAGTTACGTTTCATGATGTTTTTGCAGTGTAAACGCATATCCTTGTCTGTCCCAATGTGTCTGCCAACTTGTTTTTTTCCCCCAAGAGTTAAAGAGACAAGAGTTATAGAGGAAAGAGTTAAAGAGACAAGAGTTAAAGAGGCAAGAGTTAAAGTGGCAAGAGTTAAAATACCACCCAAGGAGTACTTGTATGTATATTGAAACACTTTTGTTTACTATTTTTTAGCCTGCTTCACATATACTCTCTATGAAATCGTACAACAGCTTTTGGGCGCTCATTCAAAAACCCTAACCAAAACCAAGAAGTGTTTCCTACACAATTAGGCCTTTCAAGCAGGATGTTATCCACACTCGTTCATATTTTAAAATTTTGAGGACGTTTTCGTGGAGTGGTATTGAAAATAAACACTGCGTTACCTGTTTCAATAATATTAGCCAGTAACAGATTCGCACTGTACACAATAAGTGTCCCTGTGAGCTCTGCCCGCCCGTGTTCGCAGTGTACTGTGTTACGCCTTGTTTATTTTGTGGCTATTGTCTTATTTGTTTATTGTTGTTTGTGTTATTATTGAATTATACGCAACAGAGATAACTAAGTTTTATCTTGCTGCACGTTTCAACAAAATCGGAGATACAGCAATGTATATATATTTTTTAAAATTAAATTTCTAAATTTCGATAAGTTGATATTTTATAAGTTAGTTTCGTAACAATACTATTTATTTGACTCGAAGAGAGAGAAAAAATATCGATCTGAATTTTAACCAAATTCATCTTGGCGAAAAGCCTTTGTCGTTCAAACAATGGAGTTGTCTAGTAACCTAGGGCATCTGCACCGGAAGTTGAACATATTTCCGGTTTCTAAAAGCTTCTAGAAATAAATATCTGGCATCTAGCAGTGAGACATATCTATTGTTGGGACGGTATTGAAGTGCAGCAGGTGGTGATTACACAGAATGAGATATACGCTAAAACGAAGTGTAATGGGTCTCCCCGATGGCGTAGTGGTAACGTCGTCGCCTTGAAATCAAGGGGTCCCCGGCTTGGTACCCGTTGGTTCGGATCCCACTTTAAACTGTAGGGCCAGTCCCGAATAACCTTTCTGTGAAGAAAGTGGACTTAAAACCAATGTCAAACAAACTAACGAAGGTATGTTATTGAGAGACAATTTTAAAAAAGGTATTTGTATTGAAATTGTGCTAGTGTCTTGGGTCGTAATAATGACATTGTATTGCTGTGTGTGTTAATAGCGCTAAGGCCTCAATATAATTTGAGTACAAGGTAAGAGATTACGTTTTCACTTTTTTAATCACGTCCTTTGAAGGCTCCGTGCGTGCATTATTTAAGGAGAGTCTCATAACTAGTGACCCGATTTTTATGTAATATCAAAGTACATAAATATGTAACAATAATTGATAAAGTATGTTCCTAAATATGTATTATCAAATGGATATGTAGCTAAATATGTAATATCAAATAATATGTATGATCCCCGGCCGGTTCAAATCCGGGAACTTTTCTAACGGTGGAAGCGGCCCCGGCGCCCACCCAGCGTCGAATAACATGGGTACCTGGGGGAAACCCTGGGGGGTAAAGGCGGTCAGGGGCGTGATGCTGATCACATCACCCCCACTCACGACCGGATCAAGAAAGTGTGGGGCGTTACCCCCACACCCCCTATACGCCTTCATGGCGTCGTGCTAAGCACAGGGGAACACTTTACCTTTTTTTATGTAATATTAATAATAATCAAGTATCCAAGCAATTTCAAGTATTCTGGTAGATATTTATTTTATTTAAACATAATCAACATCATTTTAAGGAGATAAGTTGTTCAAATTAAAATTTGTATCAAATTTATAATCTCAAAAAAGCACAGCAACGTGTACATATTTAAGAAACCATTTTTGACAACTATTAATTACGTTTTACATCGCAAATTATTGTAGAATACGTACTCTATGTGATCAAAAATATCCGGACACCAGGCAAAATGTGTGTTGCTCATAGTAGGCCACTCTGTGGTGGCATCTACAGCGAGGTGAGGCAAGCAAGGGACCACTACAGGCAGCATAGTGCACGAGACAGCAGAATTGGTCGGTCGAAGGAACTTACGGACTTCGAACGTAGTGAAGTGATTGGATGCCACAGGAGTAACAACTCAGTGCGCGAGATATCCACCCTCCTAAACATCCCGAAGTCCACTGTCGCCGATGTGATAGTAAAGTGGAAACGTAATGGGACGTGTACAACCGCAAAACGTTCTGGCCGAGTGCCCATGTTGACAGACAGAGACCGCCGAGTGTTGAATAGGGTAGTACGAGAGAACTGTGCAATCAGCGATCTCCACCATCACACAGGAATTTCAAACCGGGGCAGGATGTAATCCTAGCAGCATGACTGTGCGACGTGAGGTACGACTACTCGGTTACCATGGACGATCGGCTGCCCATCAGCCCCACATCACCCAACGAAATGCGAAGCGTCGCCTCGCATGGTGTAAGGAGAGGCGCAACTGGTAGTTAGAACAGTGGAAATCCGTGATGTGGAGTGACGAATCACGTTATACCATGTGGCGATCCGATGGTCGTGTGTGGGTGTGGCGAATGCCTCATGAACGACATTTAGCATCCTGTGTTGTGCCGACAGTGAAATTCGGTGGATGTGGGGTTACAGTGTGGGCATGTTTTTCCTGGAAGGGGCTTGGTCCCCTCGTTGCATTGCACGGTACTGTCACGGCACATCATTACGTTGACATTTTACAAATGTTCATGCTGCCTACCATCGAAGAACAGTTCGCGGATGATGATTGCGTGTTTCAACACGACAATGCGCCCGTCCACACTGCGGGCCGTGTGGGACAGTGGTTTCAAGAGAACAACGTCCCACTTATGGCCTGGCCTGCGCAAAGCCCCGATTTGAATCCCATTGAACATCTCTGGGATGTTTTGGAACGCCGGCTTCGTGCCAGACCATGGCGACCAACATCCACTGCTCTTCTCATCTCGGCACTCCGCGAAGAATGGACCGCCATTCCCCAAGATACCTTTCGCCACCTGATTGCCAGTATGCCTGCGAGAGTGGAGGCTGTCATCAAGGCCAAGGGTGGCCCCACACGGTATTGATTGCCAGTGCATCCGATGGAGGATGCTTCGAACTTCACGCCTTAATTCCAGTGAGTGTCCGGATATTTTTGATCACATAGAGTAAATATGTAATAGAGTTCTTCGTAACTTCAGAACCTAATTGCTACAGAAAGAACAATCGAATGAAAATACATAGCTACTTTTGTACTTTTTGTACAAAGGAACATATTGTGTAACTCGCTACGTACATGAAAGTAGCTTTCTTGTCCACCGATGCAAAATTTCTAGGTGCTTTGCCTAAACCTAAAAGCGAAACGAAAATATGTAACCAAAGAGAGGGGGGGTCATCTTTCAATAAATAAATAATAGTTTTTATTTGGTCTTCAGCCTGTCTTTCGGCTTGCCAGTCAATTTTAGGTGACCATATGAACTATCCATCTCATTGATTAGAAAATATGACATCACATGAGCTACAAGTTTTCTTCATGTTTCAGAGATCGAAAATATGGGGAAAAGGAACAAAATAGGAAAAAAAATACCGAAATATGTTGTTTGATGTAAAGTAAATTAGCAAATATGTAAAAATATGTAACATAAAACTTATGCAAAATCGTATCAGTTATGGAATTCGCTGACATTTTCGTGTTCAAGGTATGTATCTAGAAAGGAATAGAATATGTAATTACATACAAATCCGAGATCTACTCATAACTCTACCGAGAAAGGGTATTGGTCAGGTTACCGTGACGTCGTAATCTTGACTCCGAAAGAAACGTCACTACTGGTTACCCTCTACTTACTTTGCAGTTTGCAGGATTGTAAAATTCGACGCGATCCTCCAGTGTGAAGCATGCAAACATTCCTTTCCGCAAAACTAATACGCTCATAAATATTCAGGACAACCTCAGAACCAAAGTTCAATAAAGCAGCACCCGGGAATCGAATTGGATTACCCCCAAGATCTTCTAATCGAACGCAATCAACCAAAATTAAACAGGGGGGGCCCTGCGTACAAAACACCCCGGGGCTGAAATTAATTCGACTCAATTTTACTCGGCGGTCCTAAGCGAAGGTCTTGACTATGTTTCCCGGCGACTCTGTACAATTTGTCTTCGAGACCTCCGTCACTCGCCCCCTCGCCGCCCACCCCCCGCTGGGTCGCGGGTCTGATTTCAATCAGGGTAGAATTCCCGGGAGCCTGTTTTCTTTTAACAATGGAAGATCGAGGAACGTAGCGGCTAGGGAAGGAAGTGTGGGCCAAGGAAGGTCGATCGGCGGAAAAACCAAGTCAATAAGCACTTCATTTGTTATTATTTTTGGACACTTTCTCATGTCGATAATCCAAAGAGTAAATCCTAGAATGAACCCTCTAACATCAACTTGCCCTTCTCGGCATTGAATGTGCCTATAAATATACGATCAAAATTATTGACTTGAAAAGAAAATAATATCGTTTTCGGTACAAATAGGCATAAACAAAATTGCCTCCAACACTAAAAATTTGCAAAGTTTAATCGCAGATAACGATATATAAGCAGATCTTTATATAAGGCAGGAAAACCGGTGCATTCATCTCCTGCTGAGAATCCCCATTCGCAAGAAGTTTTGTAATAATCCGCTAAGAGGCGCTGAGAAGCACTACTCGCAATCTTGCTTCCACTTATTCTAACAAAGAGAACAAGAGATGGCACTGCTAAATTTTATATTTTTATATCTTTTATAAATTTTAAATTGTATATCTTTATCTGTGGTTTAATACTACTGTGGTTAACTGGATATCAAATAGTTGTTTAATATTTTGTACCATTCTTCTTGAAACTATACGAGGGGTAGACAAAACTAAAAATAATTCAGGTGTCAGCTCCTTTTTCTTAGTAGCCAGCATTTTTTTAAAAATGCGGACTAAGGAAGCCATGAATATAACTAAGATAGAGGCACACATTTTGAAATGCGATCTTAAAACATTTAATTTATTAATTAATACAAGCTGAATTAATAGTAATTAATTCTTGCACCGGAGTGGTCTTCCTGAAGAAAGCTCTACCGGCGACAGTACAAATAACTATTCAATACAATTTAATGAATAGCCTACTCTACCATACTCGCTGCAGGTTTTAAAATTTGCTAACAATAATGCAAAAGGATTATTAATGACATATTTATTATTCTGATTTAATGGTACACGTGACACAGAAAACACACAAATATAAAATTACATATATTGTACTCGTTATTTGACAAAGGGGTAATGGAAATTTCCATAAGTGAGCTTCACTTATTATATGCTTTAGCTATGTGTGCTTATAACGTGGTTGTTGTTTCTGCAGGTAGTGAAACAACTGGCGTCCTAGCTGGCGGTAATTTCACAGTAATGTTAGGGCCATTTTTTTTACAGTGTACCTGGCATATGCGGCTTGTAAGTAGAGTGAACTTTACCGCAATGGGAACATCCAAGTTCATCTTCGTTGTCGTTATCACCTGGGATTACAAGGCATTCCATCGGTATACAGACTGTAATACCACCTCGTAAAATATTGGCTGAAGAAATGACGGTCTCCTAGTTTTTCCGATGCCACCCAACCGTAAAATTGACTATGACCGTTTTTAAAGTATTGACAGTTATTACAAAGTAAACCTAATTAATATAATTTTCGTGATTCAGTTTTTTTTAAATATATTTACAGTACACTCAACTGCATTTTTTACTATTATCTACCTTTATCCGTGACAAAATATTCGAATTTAAATTTAAAATGTTTGAACCCCGTCTTTATAAATTAACATACAGATTGTTGAATTTTAACTGTAAAGTATTGTAAATTTTACGGTCTGCTAAATATTCTTCCTATATTCCTGTCCTGGGTGGGTTTCGCTGATAGCGTAAGAGGTGGAGGCACATATTGGTTTAGGTCCAACTCTAAACTGTAGGTCCAGTTCCGATTAACAACGAAAAACTGAAAGAAAAAAAACACCTTGTAAGTATACTGGGCACTGTTCGTTGACGCTTGAGGGCGTTTGTTCTTTTAATACCATCATTTCACATTTCATCCTCATCGTCGTGATTAATCTAGAGAATAACGACGCAAGCATAATGATCTGGGAAACACATCTTATTCTACAAAATGTGCTGCAGCTTTTATTGACAAAAGACAATTCCGAATCCGTCGAGATTTCAATGATTTTTTTGTCGATCATTTTCTGAATCGGCTACCGTAACTCCACCAACTTTGAAAGTTGAGTTGCCTGATTCCGTACATGAATCGATGGTGGATTAGATTCTCGACATTCAACTTCATGTCTGATTCGTTCACAAGTTTAGAAGTTGCGAAAACTTATAAATAAGTGCTATCGACCGATTGGCACGAGAAGGAAAGAAGGAAGAATGAATAAAGAAGGGAAAGACGAGAAGAAGAAAGTTTCTACCTTTATTCATTTTTAACAAGATCCTACACTGTCCAAGTTTAAATATAACTGTTACATATGCACATGCGGCACATCATCACAGACGCATATAGCTATACAGACATGCAAACGCATACACGTGTCCTTAATGGTATTGTCAAATGTTAAAACCTATTTAGTATTTACGTTAAGAATGACCTACTTTATTACTAGACCTCGGATTTTAGGTTTTTAACGTATTTTTTTCCTTTACAGGTATGTAAGAAATAATAAGTTATGTCAGCGTTTCGTTAGAAAACGCAACAACTGATGATGTTTTATAGTGTCTAAAAAAACAATTTTGCTTTTTAGAACCTATTTTAGGTTTAGAAACGTACTCTCTGTCGATATCTTTTCCTCCAAATCCATGTGATTTTTCAATGCTCTAAACAAAGCAAGATGTCTGGTGCCACTGTTAACTGTATAATACAAAGTGGTCTGATCTGTGCTGTCTTGCTCACTTTCACGTCACCTCGGTGCTTTGTGCTATTTACGCTTTGCAAACTAACATTTCAGCATTGACTATGTTTTTGTTGAAAGATTATACTTATTATTTTTTGTCTCTGATCCTCATAGACAAAATGGTGGAGATTGACTGTGGATAACATGAAAAAATATTTTGCTTAACTATATGGCGAAGATTGGATTTCAATAGCAAATTTCTAATGTTAAGTTCTGCCATCGCCGTAGGGTTAGGCAACACACATAACGTTATGCAAGAGAGTGCGTATTTCAGGATATAGATGTCCCATTTTCAGTGCCGGTGACTATACCTAATCAGCATTTTTCAACAATTTTGAACTATTTTAAGTTTTTTTAAACCTACTTCAAGATTTTTCAAACCTAACTTAAGATTTTTATGACCTATTTTAGGGTTTATAAAACCTATTTAAGGATTTTTAGAGCCTATTTTAAGAACCTAAAAGCACACTTTTTAGAACCTAATAATCCGAGGTCTAATTATTACAGAAACAATCTCAAAATTCAAAACAGCAACAAGTAATGCGTTCAATAGGATCAAGATTCCTCCATTTTGTGCTTCTAATGAATAGATTTGCGACAATTCGCTGCAGACAAGACGAGCGGCTGGCAATCTTTAGCAACTTCCAAGAACGCCAAAACCAGATTTGTTGTGAAAAGCCACTTCAATGCGTGTTTTCAATAACAGAGTGTTTCATACGGGGAGTGTCACACCCCAAGCGACTTATAGTAAAAAAATGCACTCTTATCCATTAAATTGCTTTCTAATAATATCTCATTACCAGTTAAGGAACTAATAATAGGAAAATGTTTAAAACAAATTGTTGGTAATTTTTCAAAAAGTGTTTTTTTTTTTACTGTTTTTAGTCCATAAAGACATTTTTATTTTCCATTTGCTTTGCCCTAATTATAACAAATTCAATGAAGACAAATTCCTTGCATTTTATGTTGTAAGGCTGTCCCGCGATTTTGAACCTTCAGCCCATGCTATGGCTATAATTGTACAGAGTGGCTCAATAAGTCACTTAACGCCCCCAGTACAAGGCCACTGCGGCATGGAACGTGAAAATGGCAATGACCAATCGTTGCCTAGCCAAGGGGGAACCACATTGATGTCACTCGCATGGTCGGCTGCCATCTTTATGTCCGCCATCTTGAAATCAACTTCAGAAATTTAAATGGGAATGCGGTCGTGCGACATAAATGAGCTAGAATTTCACCAGGAAAACAACTGTGACATTTGTTTTCACCTAACTTTAATTGTTGCAGAGTTAACAATACCACAAAGCTATGGCTCAATAAGTCACTTAACACCCCCACCCCCAGTACAAGGCCACTGCGGCAAGGAACGTGGAAATGGCGATGACCAATCGTTGCCTGGCCAAGGGGGAACCACATTGACGTTACCCGCATGGTCGGCTGCCATCTTTATGTCCGCCATCTTGAAATCAACTTCAGAAATTTAAATGGGAAGGGGGTTGTGCGACATATCAAAATGGGCTAGAATTTCACCAGAAAAACAACTGTGACATTTGTTTTCACCTAACTTTAAATGTATGGGCGATTCCCGCATGAGAGAATGGCACGTCCTTTCCTTTTTGCTTAAATGTTTATTGTTCAAATTATCGTTAGTATGTGATTATGTGGTATTTATTGTTTAGACCAATCACTGAAAATGTCCGGATATTGACTTACCGGTATGTACATATCTTGTTCTATTGGTTGACATGGGAATTACGATTGTGTCTTGTCTTTACATAAAAGTTTAAAAGAGTGATGATGTGAATTGATCGTGTCAAGAGTAGCACATTTCCTTTTTCACTGATCTGAACGAAAATGCCAGTAACACGTGAGGAACGGATTGCCATCATATTGATGTCAGGGGAGAGAAGTACGCGTGACATTGCCACAGACTTCAATAACCGCAATCTTGCAAGACAACCGGTGTCACATGTGGCCGTCAGCCAGTTGCTGGCAAAGTTTCAAGATACTGGATCTGTGGACGACAAGCCGCGACATGGACGTCCTAAAACAGCAACAGATAAGGGTACTGCTGTAGCGGTGTTGGCATCATTTGCAAAGTCCCCAATCCGTAGCACACGGAGACTGGCGCTGGAAAGCGGTGTCAACAGGGGCTCAATTCAAAGGATTGTACGTGACCACCACTGGCATCCGTAAAAGATACAGCTGCAGCAGCACCTTAGTGAGGACGATCCAGACAGGCGTTTGCAGTTTTGTTAATGGGCTATAGCACAACTGCAACGTGACCCTGCTGTCGGTAGCAAGATTCTGTTCAGTGATGAGGCTAATTTTTATGTGTCGGGGGAGGTGAATAAGCAAAATCTGCGATACTGGTCACCCGAAAATCCACATTGGACAGATCCCAGCAAGGTGACGGGAGGTGAGAAGCTAAAGGTGTGGTGTGGTATTTGGGGTTCCCGACTTGTTGGTCCATTTTTCATTGAGGGCAACTTAAATGCAGAGGGCTACTTACTTCTGCTACGGGAGCAGATCTTACCATCCTTACTGTCCGAGGATGGGAGCTATCCTGAATGGTTCCAGCAAGATGGTGCTTCACCGCAGTATGGGATGATAGTCGGTCAGTACCTGGATCAACAATTCCCTCACCACTGGATTGGTCGCCGAGGGACTGTGGAATGGCCTGCACGCTCACCTGATCTGACACCATTGGACTTTTACCTCTGGGGACACCTGAAAGCCATTGTGTCTGCTACGAAAATCAGGGATCTGGCCCATTTGCGCACACGCATTGTGGATGCTTGTACTGCAATAATTCCTGAGTTTCTTCAGAATGTGGTAAGGTCATGGGAGAGACGATTACATGTGTGTGTTGCGCAAGAGGGACGTCATATTGAGCATGTGTTATAACTTTGTGGTATTGTTAACTCTGCAACAATTAAAGTTAGGTGAAAACAAATGTCACAGTTGTTTTTCTGGTGAAATTCTAGCCCATTTTGATATGTCGCACGACCCCCTTCCCATTTAAATTTCTGAAGTTGATTTCAAGATGGCGGACATGAAGATGGCAGCCGACCATGCGGGTGACGTCAATGTGGTTCCCCCTTAGCCAGGCAATGATTGGTCATCGCCATTTCCACGTTCCATGCCGCAGTGGCCTTGTACTGGGGGTGTTAAGTGACTTATTGAGCCACCCTGTTTTAGAAAAGCCGGAAAGATCATCTAAAGCGTGTATGATACTGAAATTCGGGGGACTTAACCTTAGTTAAAGGGACTCTCTGGCATTTCTATTAACATTTCTGCGGCGATCAAATTCTATTATGTAAAGTGGAGCAATTTTGTAGCATTTTCATGCCATGCCATATTACATGTCTTCACAGATAGAATCGGTCGTAAATTTCTTAGCGTCTCGCGCAGTGGCGTAGTGTGATTATTTGAAAGGTGTAAGGCCTCTTTAGATAAACCTGACCTGAATTTTGGATAAAGCAAACCCAAAGCTATTTTAGCTACATAGAATCTATTTGAATCTAAGCCATGTATGGGCATACTCAATTTCAAACACAAAATGCACACACTCTATGTTATCAATAATAGCATATGTATTACTTAATAAAAATTCTCATTTATTCTGTAATTCGATCCGACGATCCTTTAGTCTGCATACCTCAATCACGTCGTCGTAGAATCGGGAGTTTCTGGTCAATGTCTTTAGTAGCTCCTTTTCAATGGATATCAGTCCCAAGTCAGATTTCCTTGCCTGAGTCTGTCTGCTGCGTTGAAATGTATGAATCCTCTACAGTGCAGCAAACGAGATTTCCAAAGACGAGCTCGAGGCAGGAACAGTGAGGAACAATTCTGTTAGTTCACTCGATATTCGGCTTCAGAATAAATTACCTGTAGCTCAACTTTCAACTGGTAGCAAATGAAAAATTTTGCATACAGCTTAGTTAAGGACACAAACTCTTCTTCTGGAAAGGTCATGTCATATTTGTATTCTTATTATTCTTTTTCTTTCACTAAAAAAGCCATTTGTGGGAAATGCGTAGAATACAATTTGCAAATGAAAATGCATTTGAGAATATTACTCATGATCATGGTTACGATATTTGCACACATTTTGAACAGCTTATCAAGCAACCTAGTGAAAGGAAAAGGTAAAAAAAATAATCTGTAAATCATAACTCTAAGTATTATGCGTATGCTTTATCATTACGGGCAACTGGGATGCACGCGCCAAACTTTGCGGGTGCTGCCTGATCTAGGGTTGCCAGACATTTCTCTTTTATCGTTAACTTCGCTGTTTCTAATGGAGGTAATATCCAACATTAAACCATCTCGTTTGTGAACTTAATAATTAATTTACACATAACGGTGGAAGCGGCCCCGGCGCCTACCCAGCGTCGAAGAACATGGGTACCTGGGGAAACCCTGGGGGGTAAAGGCGGTCAGGGGCGTGATGCTGATCACATCACCCCCATTCACGACCGGATCAAGAAAGTGTGGGGCGTTACCCCCACACCCCCTATACGCCTTCATGGCGTGGTGATATGCACAGGGGAACACTTCACTTCACTTCACTTCACTTTATTAAAAATTACATCCGTTTTGTTACACCTCCCGCCAAGCATTGTTGAAACAACACGGAAGTCAAATTTCTTTGTTCTCTTCCGACCGTGGCAAACATATGAGTCATACGCAGCGGCAACCATGCCAGCATAAGCTTCGCCTGCCTGGGGACAGAAATTCTCGCCACTTAGCACCCACTGGTAATTCGCCTTACACCTGGCTCAGAATCGGCGTGCCATATCATTGGTTGAGGAGATACTACGTAAGAAAACACACCCGCCGTGGGCGAGTCCAAATCATTTCTTCCATTCACCTACACGTAAGTCCTCTGAAGAAGCCTTACAGAGAGACAACTCGAATCAAAACAAGTCCCCGATTGTTTCGTTAAATGTTCTACTTGCAGTCTGATATTTCTGTGTGTGTTCAAGCGATAAATACGGGAATGAAATAAGTTTTCTTCAATAATTTCAACTTGTAAAGTAGACTTAAAAGCCTTACGTGGGCACTACACCGCTGATCTCGGGTGGCATAATCAATCAGAAGCGAGCTCTACATCACAAGTGTAGATGTAATGGCGCCCGAGTACGATGTAAACAATGTATCACTTCACAGTTTTAAAAGTCGATAACTATTCAACCGAGAGGGATAACGTTTTCTATAAAAATAAATTTGGTACAAATCAATGACACTGCTTAAGTACATACTTTATAGGACCCGGAAGAATACACTAAAGTTCAAATCACCAACCCTGAGACCTTCTGTAAACAGAACCACGTGCATGCAGAAAGCATTGCAAACTCATAGAAGTAAAATAATCCACACGAAAATCCAACGTTGTTACAGGATTCATTACGTAAGGTAAAACAACGGCCACTTTGTAGTATGGGATACGCTGCCACAAATGACGTCTCACTTTAAACCCAATGAATGCTCTTTCTTTTGAACTTATTGCTTCACCTTTATGGTTAACTCTTTGCACCAGTAATCATTTCCCATACATTTGGCTTCTTTCATGCATGCGAATTGAATATATTTTACTTGAATTTTTTTTAGACAAAATGATATAACATTGTAATGTATATTTCTTAGGTTTGATATAGATAGGAGTGTATTTGAAATTTGTTTGTAGTAGTGTTGCGCACGGGACGAGACGGGACAGGCTTTTAAAAATTCGAGACGAGACGAGATTGACCATGTGTCATAAGACAAACGAATATTTTCGAGACGAGACAGCATTTCCACGAGGCTCCACGAGACGAGACAGGCCAAAGTCTCGTCTCGTGGGCAACACTAGTTTGTAGGTTTTATGTAAATTGTATCTTATGTAAATAAAATATATAATGGGCAGGAACAGCCATATGCAATGCTGTAAGTCCAATAAATATATTGATGATGATGATCAAAACAAGACAAGGAAAGTTCGTAAATTTATTGCGGTTGGAAATTTTGACAAGCATCCTAATAAAGATTTTTGTTCCGCCAAATATAGTGCACTTAGTAAAATAACTTGGTGACAGGGCAGGGCAAGATAAGTGTAAACATTTTGTAGGAATATGCTTTGTAACTTTCAATGAGCTTAGAGTTTTGTGTACATAATGATATTTTATAACATTGGTTATTTTCTAAAAATAATCATGTGAACAGCAAGGAAGTAGTGCAACTTAGTAATATTGCCTGACTTGTCCTTAGAAAAATATCATGGCGAGTTCTATGCGTGCGGGAAGGTCTCCGTGTTCTCCGAGCTTGTTTTCAAAACACCAAAGGAGCGAGAAACAGATTCTACTCAATATTTATGTAACGTTCTGTCAGTGGTATCCTGAGAAACCAGTAAATGAAGTGGTTAAGTTGGTATTCCAGTGCAGTGGTGTGTCAGTGTCTGCAGTTTTAAGGGTTATGAAAGAGAGAATGACCGGGAGGGTAACAATGTATGCGGCTGCATATTCGTCTGATGTTTTGAGAGCGGGTTCTCACATTCAGAGGCTCTTATATAAAATGAATAGGTGCGACGAACTATCAGTGTAACAGCAGATGATTGCGGTCATGAATCAGATGACGCGGAGTGATACATCTAATCGGTGAGACGGTATGTTTAAAGAAGGTCTGAGGGTTGGTGATTTACACTGTAGTTGTTTCAATTGTAAACACCGGAACTGGGTCTTAAACAGATATACATACCTCAGTGTATGTACGAGATTGATGGTTATTTTTTTAAAAAAATGTGTCGAGTTTTGGTTTGTTTGCACGAAATCTAATTAACTAAATGACCATTTCCTCTATTAAATTACATCTCTTCCTCTTTAGAAATTAAACCGCGTAACTCGATATACGTTTCGTGCTGTATATATTATCTCATGTTTTCTGCACGCTTCGCATCGCAATCGCAAATGCTAAACGAAATGTTACATGAAGAGCTTCCGTGTAAATTATTGTTTGCTATAAGATATTTCTGTTAAAGGAAACGCTTTCGTCGAAAGCGGGCCTTACGATAATATTACTACGTCAGGTTCCTCCTACGAAACAGTGAGAGTCAAGTCTTGAGGATACTTCTCCACTTTAGTGTGCATAGAGAGTATCGTGGAGCAACTTGTCCACAATAACCTACCAAGAAATGTACATGCTTCGTAACTGGTCATTTCAGGAAGATAATGATCCTAAATTGGTCAAAGTGCAATCACAGTGGCCAAACAAAGGTGAGATTGAAATTTGATTGAGCGCTAGTGGAGACGTGTTCGAACAAAGTATTTTGTTAGTTATGATCAAACCTTCATTGACTTGAAGAATGATGAGGAATATAGGAAGCATACAATTCTTAACGTTATCTTCGAGACATTAAACTATAATCAATTCAAAAAGTTGTGCTACTAGATACTAACTTCTATTGTGCTTAGAAGTGCAACATGTTGCATTTTAAAGTATGGTAGCCTTGCTATTCTTACTATCAAAACGCTTATGAATCATCGGAGTTGAAACTTGTGTTTTCTGCACCACGTTTTATGCAGTAGGGGAAGGTATCACAGTACCGGACACTTAAGATTTTTAAACTATTTTTCAGTGTTTTGAAAAAGAAAAATGATCAAAGGATAGATACACAAGTTATTTATTAGCTATCATGAACACAAATCTTAAGACGCAAAGGAAATGACCTAAATAAGTGGTTGTAAATCAAGTGAAGCTTTGCAGATTTAAAGAACAGGCTCCCAGTACCGCACAGCAAACATGAAGTCATAATTATCAAGATTACGAAACATAAAAAGTAAGAAAACTGTGTTCTCTGACAAAATAACTCCTGGCAATGGCCACAAGTATAAAAGGGAATATGTTTAGTATCGACACAGTCAACATAGGCCCACCAGTCAGACTGAAGACACTGAACCCAGTCCTCATTAAAAGTCTCTTGGCAAACGATGCATGTAGTTTGATTTGTACTAGCTACGTTTTCACCACTATGTAACTGTAGTGTCCGTAGTGTATTGGCGATCGGGTTCCAAAACTGGAGAGGCAAAGTGACAAAATTTGGGGGGGGGGGGAGGACAGTTTACATCCCTTTGCTAGATAAGGTTTAGCATAGTGTGTGTAGCGTGTAGAACACCTAACTCTTCTAGTCTGTCTACCAGTGTACTTTTCGGGACCAAACTGATTAACAGCGTTCCTAATAGACAACACATTTGTCCTCACTTTCTCTATTGATTTATTAATGTCTTCTTTACTCCACTTTCCTCTCTTTCTTCATTCATTATGTGATATTCCAACTGAAAGAAAGAAAAATGTCCAATTACACAATTCCAAGACGAATGGTGCTTACTTTCTTGTGTCCGATACTGGGAGCAGACCTACCGTCCAGTACTGCACCACATACACGTGTCACGAAATTCGCTCACAGAAGACGCACAGTTAACACGATAAGAAAGGTTGTCAATGGTTTTCGATCTTACTTAATGATAAGTTAATAAATGCCTATTACGATTCATGAAACTCGCCCTTCAGGATAGATTTTCCTGTTGCAAATTATCTTACGTTGTTCACTTTCTTCTTACAACGTGCAAAAACCGCAACGCAATGGTCTGTTCTGATGTACTCTGTGACTTCGATTACTCCAACTGCACAAGTAGCGCCACACAGTCGTGTCCTACATTTTCATTGCTGTACGTGTATGATATCTAGCGGGGATACAGAAAAACAGTTAGGTTACTGTCCGGTACTGTGAGCTGTCCGGTACAGTGCAACTCTCTGCTATGTTCTAAACGTATGAGAATCAAAGTTTATGTTCTTCACCGTTATATTTGCAATCGTTGTATACATACACACCCTGCTGTATTGTAATTTGGTTCTTTACTTTTACCAAAAAAATATTAATTTCCTCTCTCCTTGTAATTCGTATCATATTTGTAGTGAAATTTTGTTATTGAAGCACAAGAAATAAGAATCAACATGATTTGATTTTGTTTCTTTGCTGTTTAGCGTAATATTTCTGCAACTTTTGATTAATCGCGCCGATGAGGATGAATTTGATGAAATTGATGAACGTTCATGTTCCGGCCGGGATTCGAACCCAGGATCGCTGGCGTTATGTGGATATTTTAACATATTTTTATTAATGTCATTACGTTGCCAGCCACGTAGGTATTAAAGTTAATTCCGTTCTGGTGAGAAAAATAGATGTTATTAAGAAGTGCCAAGTAGTCGATTCATCGAAGACGTCACAACTCATGAGAAAGAGTAGGGTGGAAAGTTCCTGGTAATCCAGAAAGTGGCGAAGAAAGAGAAAGAGAGAGAGAGAGAAAGAGAGAGAGAGAGAGAGAGAGAGAGAGAGAGAGAGAGAGAGAGAGAGAGAGAGAGAGAGAGAGATAAAGAAACGATATAGAACCGTGGAAGGATGGTTCCTTTTCCCCCCAGTGTTACCCTAGCAACGGAAACCCGCGTTATTAGTTGTTAATTGGGAAAATATCCCTCCCACCTTCTTGCTTGATTGTGTCAGGTTGCTGGGTAACAAGCGAGAGCGCGAGGGTTATCGTACCGTAGCAGACGGTGGGTGCTACCATCTCTCGAACAGTTGACGATCGTAAAATTTCAAGGTTTCGGGAAGGGGGCCGGGGGAAGAAAGTTTTATGGGCTTGTTAGGGCACCACGTATACAATGCTATTTTTTTTTACTGCAAGTCATTTTTTCTTTCGATTCTCCGCGTCTGTTGTTATTATTTTAGAAATATCTTATAAACATAAGACACGAATCTTCCGTGTGTATATACACTTTTCTATATATGTACAGTCACCAGCAATAATATTAGACACCTATATCGTCTGTCACCACCGGAGAGTTAGGCAACACACATAACGCTATACAGGGAAACGAGTATTTCAGGATTTGTGTGTCTCATTTTTATTGCCGATGACTGTACAATAGGATACATCGAAAGTACACTTATGTCGGATTTTAGAGATGGGTAGTGCTCGAAATATGCCTTTTCACACACCTTGGTAACGTCGTCGCCTTGTAATCAAGGGGAATCTGGTTCGAAAACCGACGGAGGACATAGTGCTTCCGGTCCCACTTCAAACTGTAGGTCCAGTCCCGATTAGCTTATCTGTGTATAAAGTGGACTCCTAACGAAACTCATGACAGACGTGACGAAACTCACGACGACAGACTTCTAACTTCTTCATAATAAATCTCGGCACGTTTGCTTCACTCCTTCAGGTTTCAGTTCTGTACCGGGTTCCAATCCCGGCCTGGTTATGGGCGATCTTTGTGAGTGCCCTTTCATCAATTTCTTCACATAATTCCTCATCCTGGGGCTCCCTGATGGAGTAGTGGTAACGTCGTCGCCTTGTAATGAAGTTGTCCCGGGGTCGATTCCCGGTGGAAACATATAGTGGTCCAGTACCGAATAGCCTATCTGTGCATAAAGTGGACTTAAAACAACAATTAAATATAATTTATCATCCTCATCGTTTCGATTAGACAAAAGCAGCATAAATGCAACGCTAAGCAACAAAATTCAATTCAAATCAGGGTTTCACTTCTCTTTTGAAATCTTAGGAGCCAATCGGTAGCCAACCTGCACAACAGAACGACCTCTGACGTTTTTCTGCGGTTATATGTAGGGAAAGGATTTTAAGTGCAAAATTATTGTCGGGAAAGGGAAAAAGATTCTGAAAATGTTTTCAAAAAGGTGTAAAAAAAAAGTGCTGATAAAATACCTTTATTCAATGCTCTCTTTTTCTGCGCCTTCTGTATATAATTCGCGCGGACCGCATAGAGAACTGTGGTTCTGCCGAAAAGGTTTTGTTGACGTTTGTATTTCTCTCGCGGGTTTTTTTACATTATCTTGTGAACTATTGGCGCTGCAATGATTTTATAGCTCTCGTTCTGCTCTACAAAATGATACTGCAGAATTGTATATAGCTGCTCAAGAAGAGCGAAAATAATTTATTTTTCTGTCCAATTTTTTAACAAAACATGAAAGAAAATGGTGCTGAAGCATCAAAGAGGGGGTAAAAAGGGGATAACTGTGCTAATCTCAGGAAAAGATGCAAAAAAGTGCAACAAAATGTGTTAATTTTAATTTTACTTTATCTCATGTCCTAAAATGTCTTGGCCTTCCTACAGGTCTCTTACCATCAGGTTTCCTAACAAGAATCGTGTAAATTCTTCTTTCCTCTCCCATTCGTACCACATGGCCTGTCCACCTAAGTCTTCTTGATTTAATCATTCTAATAATATCTGGACAGGAATACATATTATACTCACCTGCATCCTCATCCCTTTTAGGTTCAAATATTTTCCTAAGGATTTTATTTTCTGTTGAAACACCCGGTACATATCTCAAACGATCGGTCAGTGTGTTAGGGTACGTTACAATCCCTTTAGAACCATGAAAACGCAGGGCAGTTATTTTCTTTTAGCTTCAAACAAGCTTCTTTCTTCCAGAGAAATGTGTTGAAAATGACTTACCATATAATCAATCAACAAACGCACTTAGACCAATTTGTAAAGTTCTCTGTCCAAACGTGCATATTATAGCAAAATCGTTGCCAAGAATTCACTAAGGAGAAGTAAAAGTTTCACCTGTGCCCGCCCTTTCCCGAATGAAAGGCAAAATTTATTTGGAACGAACTGCAGAGTCGCTCTTTGTTTTAAACTTATCATGAATTAGCCTGTTAAAGGTAAAATATGGTTACATTCTGTATTAAAGCACCACATGTTCCATACCACTTATATGTTCAACCTAATTTGAAGATGAAATCTAAAATCTTGTATATTTTTGTATTGATATTTTGACAGACCTCGAGATTAAATGAACAAATTGTAACGGATTTCGTTTTCTTAGTTAAATGAATATAAAATGTGTGTAAAATGTGTACATCACACGTAATACAATATAAAAATTTAATTTACCCAAAGTTACAGATTAATAAGAAAGCTACTTTAATAACCTTTCAAAGAGAAGTATACAAAGTTTCTCTTTGAGTTATCAACGAGTTCGAAAGCATTGAGTTACACACTTTTATATTACACGTGTGGCGAATTTATTTCATATCTTAATATACTGTATATCATACACAGAAGGAACAATGTCATTTAGAAAAACATGGCTCTATACGTTGTAATCTAGAGTCCAAAACACAGCAACAAAAGAAAATTAGGTTATTCCACCATTTATGAATATGAAAATAAAGAATAAATACACATAGCAATAGCTATTTGTTCTTCATTCTTATAAGAAATGCTAATGCACTAACTAAACTCTCTAGCCTTCTTAAACCCGAAGGATTAAGGCTGCAGCAACACAAGCCTTCAATCTATTCCTATCCTGGGCAACAATCTTTCAATCTTTTCCATCCGTCCCGATTTCGTTTAGGTACATCTCAACATTATCTCTCCAATACATCTACATATTATCTCTCCATATTCCTCTTGGCCTTCCTACAGGTCTCTTATCATCAAGTTTCCCAACAAGAATCCTGTAAATTCTTCTTTCCTCTCCCTCTTGCCACATGGCCTGCCCACCTAAGTCTTCTTGATTTAATCATTCTAATAATATCTGGACATGAATACATATTATACTCACCTGTATTCTCATTAGGTTGAAATATTTTCCTAAATATTATATTTTCAAATCCTCTTAATTTGTATTCCTCTTTTAATGTAAGGAACCAAGTTTGATATCCATATAAGGCAAAAATACTGTTTTATATATTTAAACTTTTAGTTTCTTAGATATTATTCGAGAAGATAAAAGTTTATGAAGTAAAAAGTAACACGCATTTCCTGAATTAAGTTTCCTTTATATTTCCTTTTTAATATCATTTTCATTGTTAGTATTACTCCCAAGTACTTGAATTTGGAAACTGATTCAAACTAGTTGTTATCAATAATTAAATTTTGATTATTATCTAACACTTGGTTTCGACCTGTAAGCATATATTTAGTTTTCTCTTTGCTAACTTCCAAACCTATCTCTTTAGCTGCTTTTACAAATATTTTACCAATGCATAATAAACTGAATATATCTTCTCTACTCACAATACAATTGTGTTATGTGGAGTGCACCACCCACCTATTTGCTATCTTGACATGTAACATCATAATTGATTTTTCGCTGTGCTCTCTCTCTATGGACTTTTTCCTCATGATCCTCTAGGCAAATATTGCAACGAACTTACTTTATTCTATGAAGGTAAAATTTAATTTATGAAATGCCCTTAAACAATTGTTAAAATTGAAAAACTAAAATTTTAAGTAAAAGTCTCTTTCCCAAGGGATTTTAAAATAAAGCGACAAGCATCAACAGAAATATAATTGAGCACTTTATGAAAGGTAGTTGCCAGAACTTAAACTTGGTGGGTCCCGGATTCGATACCCGGTGGAGGCATGACTGCAGATTCAGTCCCGATTAGCCTTTCTGTGAGTGAAATAGACTTCCAAAATACACTCAAACATTAAACGTGGTTAAAAAGAAGAAATGTTAAAGTTCGATGTCTTGTCTCGAGCATTTTAGCGATGTGATATCAATGCATAGCATTGGAACAATGGTCACCTGTACAAATGGTAGTAGTTTATCAAACCTTATTCATGATATAAGCTAATGTAAGAGATCTATTAATCTACTTCTAAATTATGGAAATAGTTGTCCTTTTTATGCTTGTTAGTGTTAGTTGCGTGATATGTATTGCCGACAATTTCTGATAGATAGAAATATTAATTTTTGTCTAAGTAAATTGTACTACTTTCTTAATTTTTTAGGCTCTGGTGGGATCTATAATAGAGAATTAAAACGTAATATTTATATATTTATATATTATATTTATTATCTAGCTTTTATGCGTATATTTTAAAAACGAGGGGTTCAAAGAACAAGTGGCGTAATCCACTTTTCAAGAAAATTGAGTTACATGTATAACTTAGAACTGTGAAGTATCAACATTTTTGTGCTAGAGTAAGTATCTCCTAAGTTTCGAATTCTGCCTCAGGCACCACTATGTTTGTGCTCCAAATAACCCATGTTATGAGTGTAAGTTGGATCGAAAAATATTAACCTTATATGACTATTTCCATTAAAAAGATAGCTTGAAAAGTTTCAACGAGGCAACTGCTGAAACAAACTTTTAAACCACCAAGAGAGACAATAGAGATAGAAGGGGGAGAAGAGAAGAGCGAAAGGAAAGAAAGTTAGAAAAGAGAAAGATAATAGAGAGAGGAAGGAAAGAGGGAAAGACAAAAGAGAAGAGTAGGAGACAGAGAGATGGAAATGAGAGTAGAGAGAGAAAAGGGAGACAGACGAAAAGAGAAGATAGACAGATTAAGAGAAAAGAGGGAGGAGAGAAAGAAGAGAGAGAGGGATAAAGGAGAGAGAAGGGGGAGAGATATCAGAGAGAGAGAGAGAGAGAGAGAGGGATAAAGGAGAGAGAAGGGGGAGAGATATCAGAGAGAGAGAGAGAGAGAGAGAGAAGGACGGAGGGAGAGGAACCCAATTGATTGATTGATTGATTTGGTTTATTTTACTTCGCTTTTCTGCCATTTTTGACTTATCGCGAATACGTGAATGAGTAATTTGATTTGCTTTTTTTCTTCGCTTCTTGTGCCACTTTTGGCTCATTTGCGAAGATGGGGATGAGTGATGATATAATGATGAATGGACGCTCACAAACATCCATGCCCAGGTCGGGATTCGAACCCGGGATCGAGTGATATGATGAAAAGGGTTGAAGGGACACGGACATGAACACCCCTGCCCAGGCCTGGATCCGAACCCGGAACCCCTGGAGTCGCAGCGCGCTGTGCTAACCACTCCGCTATTGTTGTCGGCTGCAGAGAGAAGTCTCAATCATGGAAAACAAGAGTGAGCTCAATTTCGATTCTTTCAATGTCATCCAAGTAGTTTACGCTTGGTTCACGTAAACCGTGCGTTTTCTTTCACATATTCCAAGACAAAAGGGGGAACGACACGTCCCCACTGACCCTACTTTGGGAACGCCACCGCTTCAACGCGAGTCTTGCTTCAGGTGCCGTCAACGTACCAATGCCATTTTAGTAAACGCAAACCGGCAAAGCGGTGAAACGCTATCTTATGACCTTTATGGTCTCCGCAGGAGGGATATGACTTTATATGCTCGCAGGCCTCTAAAGAACCAATTAAAATGCCGCTGACCGCCGCAACTAAGCTCTGAGACTACCACCACGGATCGAGTTGTCAATCCACTAATACCGAGCTTAACTCGACTTAATGACGTTTACAACCTCCCCCGTAGCTTCTTCAGACAACACCGTGGCTACGTTCGCAACGGGGCCTCATCGACTCTTCGTATGCAACGTAGGGAAACGCTTCTTTCTTCTCTTCCCCTCCGCGGTTCGTATCCGTTTCGTAAGATTTACGCGACTGGAATTAACGTGTTTACCTCGATACGTGGCGGTTCCGTAACGACCCGGTTTGAACTGGTTTGCTCCTCACCGAAGAAATGTTTGTACTGCACCGTGAATTGTTTCAAAATCGACAAGAATTATGAATCGCCAATGCAGTGAGGATTCTAAGTAAACGTTCTTAAAAGTTTCTATTATGCTTCGATTGGCTAATCAGAAACAGGGACGGCCCTAGGCGCGGCTTGTAATAATTTTTTAAGAAATTGATTTTTTGTTCCTCAGTCTTAAATACAGGTGTCCTATATAATGACAATACAAACATAAACATTACCGCAATTAATAAACAATTAATTAATATATTTCGTATTATTACCTCGTGCAATAAACAGAGCATGTTGAAGGTTATAATCAAGAGCTATGATTGATTGATTTGCTATATTTACTTCGCTTTTGTGCCACTTTTGGCTAATTTGCGAATATGGGGATGAGTGATGATATGTTGAAATTGATGAAGGGAGACTCACAAACATCCATATTCAGGCCGGGATTCGAACCCGGCACCCCTCGCGTCGTAGCGCGATGTGATAACCACTCCGCCACGGGGGCCGGCTCAAGTTGAGGAAAAATCATTTTTTTCCCAGTGCCCGAAGACGAGGTCCAACATAATATATGTTCATTTTGGGTCATTGTAGGCCAGAAAATGGTGGGTTTTATTTGTCCTTTTTTGCCTTTTTCGGCGTTTTTTGGCTTATTGGTCCTTTTTTAGCCTTTTTTAGGTTTTAACGGCCTTTTTTTTGACACCTCACCTTCTTTCGACCAAGTCTTTGCTGCCCATTCTCAATTCGAATCATCATCAGCTCATTCATCACCTCTTAAACATCGTCTCTCTAGTAAAGAAAGAAAAATAAATAAATATATTTGAACCATCCCTGAAACGAGAGAATAACATTTTTGGACGACTGAAGCAGGTACGGTACAAGGTCCTTCAACCGTAACTTGTCTGGAAGGTCGCGCTGCAAGTGGCAACTTTCTCTTGTTTTGAAGCTTTCAGCACGGTGTATACGACCAGACAGCAAGCGCCTACATAGATCTCAAGTCAGATAAGGAGGTGCCGCACATATTCATTAAATATGTAATTAAAACTGAAGTTTTTAATTAACTTTGATCATATTTATATGTCCTTTTTTCCGTCTTGAGGTCCTTTTTTTGATATTTTTAGGTCATTTATAGGTCTCTTTTTGGCAATTTATAGGTCTTCAACTTTCGAGCCCTAGTCATATCCAATAACATTGTCTATCACAATTCTCTTTTGTTTACTTTTCATTTTAATTTGACGCTGTAATGAACTTACATCTTTCACATGAAATAATACTTTCTTTCACTTTATGATTTTATTCTATACTTAAAAGAATAGTACATATTATTAACTAGTTTTGATGAAAATATTTGAACCAGTTACGTATCTCATGTTCCTCCTGCAATGAGAATGATGAGTCTGGCTGAAGAAAACGCAAACACAGAAGAAGTCCGAACCACTTTGTGCCTTCATCAGGTATTGAACCCGGGACCCCTTGATTTGAAGGCGGCTCCAAAGAGACAGGAACATTCCCCCACACATGCAAATAGAGATAGATAGATAGAGAGCGAGAGATCAAGAGGACAAGCGAGGAATTCGTAGTGTAAAGAAACAAAAGACAACAAAAGAAAGAAAATAGAGATAAAATATGATATTTCGAAACCTGGTACTGGAATACGAAAAAAACAACAAACAAAACAATTACACAAAGGATATTGACCAGTAAGGAAAGGATGCTAGTGAAACTTCATTGTCATTAACATTCAAGCACCTATAGGATGATCTGTACTTGGCAATGATCGTGAATTCCAATTTTGCAAAAATGGCGGGAACGCGAACTATTTAGTCGGTTCTAAAATTGAAACAGCGGAGAAAATCCGTGCAAGGGATGCACGCTGTACGTTCTTTCGACGTAATAGCAACCACTTTCCCTACGTGGACAGGTATTGTATCCTGCAAAGAAGGACAAGGACCTCGTGTTGAGATTTATGGTCGCGGCATATAAGGCGGGAAACTGCCTTGTGGCTTGCAATGAGCCTCCTTCCCAGCGAGCGTTTATTTGTCTAGCCTTCCTCTTTACGGGGAGGGGAAGGGAGGGTTCGTCTTCGGGTCCCCTTACGGACTGTTTTCCAAGATGGTTGTTGCTCCGCGAGAAACTATATCCTCGTGGTCCAGAGTGAAACAATTTAGCATTCCTTGTCCTGGCCTCTTGTCCACCATACTTCCTGATTTTATGTCCACTAACGCAACGAGAGAGCTTTTGCATTCTATTGAAACATGGATGAGAACGGTTCTTCTATTTTCCTTTGTTCTTTTTTTGTTCTCTCCTCTCTCTGTGGGTGTGTTGTTCTCTTCTTAGCGAGCATCGCCTTTCAAGATGTCTCTTCCAAATTTCTCTTCCGTTGTGTCTTTCGCTGTTGCCATATTACGACTGAGAGGGCTGCCTTCTCGAAATTCAATGAAGTGTCAACCTCACTTCCACGTAGTAGAGCCTGTTCTGTATTGTTTCAGTCTAACGAGGCTCAGGTGTCTGGACACACTGCAAGTATAATCCTCTTCGGGCTTTGTGTTATGTGTTTTGCGATTTCTCCTTCATCCATTCCATCTTATCACCTTCATTGTCGCGATTATTCAAAAGTGATAGAAAACCGATGGAAAATAACCAAATCAATCAATCAAATGGCTTAAAAGATGTAATCTGATTAAAAAACACAGACATATGCACACATACGCACGCATATCAGCAATAGAAAGTGGTTCACCATTTGGTGAAATACGCGATGAGTGCGCGTAAACATACAGCTGAACAAGCACTAGATGTATGGGTACAGTTTAATGTTTAAATTTGAATTTGATATTTAAAATTTTGGGTGCGTTAGCACTTAGGCTATTTTGAATCCGTCACATTAAGCCCCTTACCGTTACAAATAACAACTCTAACGTTGCATAACTAAAATCTTAAAATTTTCTGACTTCCGTTAAAAGCTGAGGCTGTAAACGGGCACTCAGCACACACAAGGTCAAAGAAACAGGACAATACACACAGAATTATACTGGCCAAAGTGCCAGTCGCCAGAGCCTCGTTCGTCTGTAAAATACAGTCCAGGGTGTACTACGTGGAAGTGAGGTTGACTTTTGGGTGCCTAAGTGGAAGGCCACCCCTTACACCCCTACAGTTTAATGTGGTAAACTCTTTGTCTCTTTTTTTTTTTTTAAATGCCAATTGGGCTTTCTCATACTGTTGTGAAATTTCAACGTGCATCTCTTTTTTATTACCATCATGTGCAACCACTTAAGTTCTGAAGAAGATTCCAAATTGGAGAGCTAAGGTCATTTTCATCTTCAGGGACTGAAGTGAAGAATTTTTCTCGGGATAAATACAAAGTGAATTCAGAAGAAGATTGCAAGCTGGAGAAGTAAGGCCATTTTCACCTTCAGGAATTGAAGTAAAGAGGCTCTCTAAGGGTTAAATACCAAGTGAGTTCTGGAAAATATCCCAAGTTGGAGAGCTAAGACCATTTCCACCTTCAGGAATTAAAGTGAAGAGGTTCTCTCGGGTTAAATACCAAGTGAGATCTGGAGAATATTTCAAATTGTAGAATTAAGGCCATTTTCATCTTCAAGGATTGAAGCGAGGAGGTTCTCTCGGGTTAGAAACGGAGCTAGTTCTGGAGAAGATTACAAGCTTTGAAGATCTAACATCACTCTCTTTTTCAGTGGCCGAAGTGAATAAGCTCTCACTGGCAGAACAGCAAACTCTCGAAAGCTAACGTAACGCTCATCTTCAAGGACTGAAGTGAAGATGTTCATTATGGTTTACGACCAGGTAATCGCTCAAAAGATTCTAAACTTTGGAAGTAACGTCACCCTCACCTTTAGCTAAGTGAAGTGAAGAGGCTCTCTCGAGGTAACGACCCATAAAAGTTTGGAGAAAATTCCAAGCTTACGAAAGCTAACGTCACTCTCATCTTCAGGGATTGAAGTGAAGAGAGTCTCTAGGGTTAACGTCAAGGTGAGTTTGTGAGAGCTAGCGTTTCTCAGGGAGAGACGTTAGCCGTCGAAAGCTGAGAACTTCCCAAAATAATCTCTGCACCGTTTCCTGCGAGAAAAAGTTTCCGATTTATCTTTTCCGTGTCTACTTGATCTTTCTTCGTATCTAAGATTCTTCCCTTCAATCACAGCTATCGACTGGAAGAAAATTCGACCTGAAAAGTTCATTCAGAAGACGCCGTTCCGAAAAAAAAGAAATGACATGGATTAACTAGAAATTCGATCGGTTGGCAACACTTTTTTGCTTTTCTTTTGCCTCCCCAGTTCCTTATTTTTACGAGGGTCCGCTGGAGGCTTTCTCGCCCCTTCCCTCCAGCTGGGGTCTCTGGAACCGCGGTACAAAAGGCAGCTCTCTGCAGGAACCTCCAATGTTCTTTCCAATTAAAAAAAAAAAGGATGGGGTTGGGGAAGGCGACGCAATCTGAGCTGTCCAATCTACAGCACCCCGACGGGAAGAATTCTTTTCGCTGTGATGAAGCTTCGGGAACTGAGAGACCCCTAACTTCAGGGATGCTGAGGACTCATCTTTCGTCTCTCACCTGACAAAAAAGGGGAGAGAGTAAATAATTATTTGTTGTAGACTCTGTTTCTTATTCATTTTCATAGGGCTCTTTTTGGCTCTTTGACGGCATAATATAACTATCTATACATTAACCTAGGTATACATATAGTTCCGGACAAACTTTAAAAAAAACTCAGACCTTATATTCCTTGCAATCTTGGCTCTGATTGAAGAGGCATTTATTAATAGAATTGGCATCTATAGTTCCGGACGAACTTAAAGAAACTCAGACCTTATCTTCCATCAATCTTAACGATGATTGAAGAGGCCTTTAATAATAGATTTGGCATCTATACTGCCGGACAAACTTATAGAAACTCAGACCTTATATTCCTTGCAATCTTGGCTCTGATTGAAGAGGCATTTATTAATAGATTTGGCATCTATAGTTCCGGACGAACTTAAAGAAACTCAGACCTTATCTTCCTTCAATCTTAACGATGATTGAAGAGGCCTTTAATAATAGATTTGGCATCTATACTGTCGGACAAACTTATAGGAACTCAGACCTTATATTCCTTGCAATCTTGACAATCATTGACGAGGCCTTCAATAATAGATTTGGCATCTACTGTATAGTTCCGGATAAACTTAAAGAAACGCTGACCTTATCTTCCTTGCAATCTTGGCGCTGATTGAAGAGGCATTTATTAATAGATTTGGCATCTATAGTTCCGGACAAACTTAAAGAAACTCGGACCTTATCTTCCTTGCAATCTTGACGATGATTAAAGATGCCTTTCATAATAAATTTGGCATCTATAGTTCCGGACAAATAATAAAAAAAACCTCTGACTTTATCTTTCCTCGCAATGTTGTCGAAGACTGAAGGCCCGTGACTCACCACACACCCCTTCGATGTTGTCAATTCTTGTAAGGAAACCCACGTGGCCACTCGAATCTTGACGCCTTGTCAAGATTGTGAGGAAGATCAGGTCCGAGTTGCTTTGTCCGGAACTATAGGGTTCGGCAACTGAACCTGATGATTCTTAATTACAAACTCTCTCATGCAACTAAGTCAATTTAATACATGTTTACATCTCAAAGCATTTTAGGAAAACAGCATGAGTGTCAGTTTCATGCAGTTTTTCGACAAGGACAGTTCATTTTTTGAATAGCACACCAGTAAGGTGCGGCAACTGAATCTGACAGATTTTAAATCAACACTGAACGGACTTTGCGCGAAGTAACGACATTCAGCTGTTCGTTATCTTAAAGCATGGGGCAGTGGTCGGCACAACACCGTGCTTTTGTAGTTGAGGCATTTTCATAATGAATGCGTGGTGAGGATCTTTAACATTCACCGTAATTTCCATGTTCCAAGTCGAAATACCATCTTAATGCGGGTAAGGAACTTGAAGGAGACGGTATCTGCAATGAAAATAACACCTAGTGGGCATCGTAAGGCTCACACTCCCGAGAACATCGAATGAGTTCGGGTCTCTGCTCTGAGGAATCCTCGCCGATCAGTGCAGAAACCGTCAGGTTCAGTTGCGACACCCTGTATGAATCTGTAACGGGCCTACCCGATGATGTGGTGGGAATGCTGGCGCAACGTAATCAAGGTGTTCTGAGTTCGATCTCTGGTTGTTCGAAGACCAATTTAAACTGTAAGTCTAGTGGCGACTAGCCTGTATGTGCATAAAGTCGGCTTAATTAATTTCGTAGTAGGACAATCGTTTCAGAATGAAATATAAATTACTCTCAATCCACTACATAGAAACGCGGGGTGTGATGGGGTGACTCTTTCTAAAGACACACAAATGTCAACCTTCCTACCACATAGTACAGCCTGGACTTCATTTTGCAGACTAGCGGGGCTCTGGCGCCTGGACTCACAGCCAGTATAATCCTCTGTGGTGCTCGTGTTGCGTCATCGATATGTGTTTGTGATTATCCCTTCATTCATCTCATCTTATCACCACTCATCCTCATCTTTGCAGTTAGTGAAAAGTGGCCGGAAAGCAACGTAAAATGACTTAATTCAATTAAGAAACGCATTGGACAAGTGGAGAAGTGGAATTTCAATGTTTGTGGATCTCTACCTTGGAGAAGTATGGAGGTGACCACTTGAAAGTTTTTAATCGTTAAGAAAGTCGAGCGATGTCTAGCTTTAGTACAGACCTTTTTGAGAAAAAGCAACTTGCAATTAAAACATTTCTGGAAACATTTTTCGGTTCGAACTACGATTTTTTAAATGAGTGTCTAAAATCTATTCTACGGCTGGAGGAAGTTCCTGACTTAGTACCACGTTAACATTTCTAAACCGAAGTACGAAAGCACATATTTTTTTTACCTTACTACATGCTGAGTTGGTGTTTTAAGTCCACTTTATGCACAGTAAGGTTATCGGGACTGGATCTACAGTTTAAAGTGGGATCCGAACCACTTGTGCCTCCACCGGGTATCGAACCCGGGACCCCTTGATTACAAGGAGGCGACGACCTTACTACATGAAAACGCATGGGTTGTCTCCTCTTTTCAGACTTTATGGGCGGCGGTTCCTCACAAACTTCTGGAACGTAGTATAGCTTGATTTGTTTCACAATATCGCAATTCTAAAAATAAAATTGATTATAGACTTTTGGTTATTTATTTTACGCACATCATAGGCTAATATTACTACCACTAACAGATAACAACAAGTAACACCATGTAATACTTTTTATGAGACACCCTCCTGACGTATCCAGGGTTTCTCATTCCTCTGGCCTCCAGGAGGTCCTTCTCATGCTGATGTTCTCCAGTACCCACTTCTCCTACTGCGATTCCGGTGAGACACCATAACCCCCCCCCTTAATCATCTCGAATTTACTAATTTCCACACTTCTTATTAGACCTTTACTAATTCTTGGTGATTAAGAAATTTTAACAGACAAAATTTAACAACAAATAGAGGCTCTTAAACTTACTACCACCCCCAATTAGTAACGTTGTCAACTTTAAATCCCTATCCCACTTCATACACTTTGCACTAGTATTATCCTTCCGATTACTAACCTTTCTCTCCAACTTTGAGATCTTAGAATCAATAATTGTAGATCTAACACAATAACATTTTAACCATACTTACACTATTATATGTAAACCAATGACTATTCTGGTCTCCGAATAATCATTGGTCCTTTTTCTGGTATGATTTAAAATCATACCATCATGTAAAAAATAAAAATTACAAATAAAGAATAAAGAACAAAGATAAATACTTCGCGTCACTGACGTTCCGCTATAATTTAAGGCACCGGGAGAACAGCGCATATCTCCGAATGTATGCGGGTGGAGGAGGACTTTTTTCGGGGGTTCCCCCCTTTATTGTATTTTGCGGACCACAGATATACGTCCTATAGCCCTGTGAAGAATTTTGACCTCTATAGCTGAAAGAAAAAGGTTTAATTTCTGTAAATGCTAGTAGATGGCGCTGTTTGGCTCTTACGTCATCCACCCACACAGGTATTCTGAATGACTCACTTCACTTCCAGCTGCCCTACACCTTGCTATCAGATTAAGTGCACACCCGACGAGACAGACGAGTTCAACAGGGGATAGGATTTGACTGCAGGTATTATTATTGTCTTAATAGGGTTTCATGACCTATATAGTAAAAATGTCTATACAATAAAACTACATCTAAATAAAATGAGACAATTTAAAATGTTTACATGATTTGTAGAATATTCTATAGTATAATACATAGCATATACAGTAAAACTTCTCAATAAAGGACAGGCCTGTGGGAAAAATAAATGACCGTTATTAAGAAGTGTCCGCTATTCAGAAAAAAAGTGTAGGATGTTGCATGATAGGATAAGCATATTACAGTACGTACTTTACGAACATAATGTTGTTTTGATATGACTGAAGATGACCGGACCCCTCTCCGATTTTCTTCATATTGAAAAGAAATCGGAAGTTAAGGATGTGTGGGTGTGAATATGGAATTGATTTTTCGCGGAAAGAATTTTAGTTTATTATATGTAGAGATTGGTGGGAGGGGTGGGGTGCACTGAAAACAATACAGACGGTGAGTTAGAATTTATAAAGAAGTGAACGTAAATGACTGCAGAACTGCGATTTGCTGGTGCTGAGTTTGACCTTCGTCGGGAGTGAATTCCAGGTTATCGCTGCTAGGTACGATTGATTTATTTGGTGTTTTAAGTCCACTTTATGCACAGTAAGGCTAATCGGGACTGGACCTACAGTTTAAAGTGGGATCCGAAACACTATGTGCCTCCACCGGGACCCCTTGATTACAAGGCGACGACGCTACCACTGCGCAATCGGGGAGGACCCTCTGCTAGGTACGAGAAGAACTTCTGGCCAAATCTGCTTTTGTTAGGTTTGGGGATTATGGAAAAATTTTCTTTTCCGCAAAATGCATTTCTTCAA
Source organism: Lepisma saccharinum (assembly GCF_977018435.1). Classification (NCBI taxonomy): domain Eukaryota; kingdom Metazoa; phylum Arthropoda; class Insecta; order Zygentoma; family Lepismatidae; genus Lepisma; species Lepisma saccharinum. The sequence goes on from NC_139229.1 coordinate 55,624,093, forward strand.
ATTTCTTATGAAGTAACAACCGGTAAGTGTTTCCAAATACGCGGTTTTGTAACTGTGTAACAGTTGTAGAACGTAAATAAACGTGCGTTACTGTTCATCATTTCTGATTACGAACTTGCGAAAACATGACGTGCACAGGATGCGTGGTGAAATTGCACGGCGTTGAAGAATGTTATATTGAAATGAAATATCTTTAATTTTTGTAATGTTAAATAACCAATGGAAAAACCCAGATTATGTTATGTTGGAATAAATTATCTTCAATTTTTCTAATTTTAAGAAACAATTTTAACTATGTTTGCCTAACCTAACAGAACCTAAACTAACCTTGAGGTGCATGGTTCGTGCGGTTTTCAAACCAAAAAAATAATATTTTTCTAATTTTAAAAATCAATTTTAACTGTTTGCCTACCTTAACAGAACCTAACCTAACCTAACCTTGACGTGCATGGTTCGTGGGGCTATTTATGAATGGTTCGTGGGGCTATCCGTGAATGGTTCATGCGTTTTTCGAACTCCCAAAAAATATTTTTCTAATTACAAAAAAAAATAACTATGTTTGCCTAACCTAACAGAACCTAGCCTAACCTTGCCGTGCATGGTTCGTGGGGCTATTTATGAATGGTTCGTGGGGCTATCCGTGCATGATTCGTGGAGTTTTCGAACCCAAAAACTTTTTCTAATTTAAAAAAAAAACAATTTTAACTATTTGCCTGACTTAACAGAACCTAACCTAACCTTGCCGTGCATGGTTCGTGGGGCTATCCGTGCATGGTTCGTGGGGCTTTCAAACCGGAAAAAAATATTTTTCTAATTTTAAAAATCAATTTTAACTATGTTTGCCTACCTTAACAGAACCTAACCTAACCTAACCTTGACGTGCATGGTTCGTGGGGCTATTTATGAATGGTTCGTGGGTTCTTGGGGCTATCCGTGCATGATGCGTGGAGTTTTCGAACCCAAAAACTTTTTTCTAATTAAAAAAAAACAACAATTTTAACTATTTGCCTGACTTAACAGAACCTAACCTAACCTAACCTTGCCGTGCATGGTTCGTGGGGCTATCCGTGCATGGTTCGTGGGGCTTTCAAACCGGAAAAAATATTTTTCTAATTTTAAAAAACAATTTAAACTGTTTGCTTAACCTAACAGAACCTAACCTAACCTTGCCGTGCATGGTTCGTAGGGCTATTTATCAATCGTTCGTGGGGCTATCTGTGCATGGCTCGTGCGTTTTCCGAACCTGGAAAGAAATACAAAATCAGTAACACGAAAGTAGGTATTTTTCTATGAAGAAGGTTGGAAAACTGCATAACTACTGATCATGGAAAACGCTAGTCAAGATTTCTTCGCCATATCGCCTGTAACGCAAGCGAAAGCGAAAAAAAAAATTACTCGATATGTCTAAAATTGAGATTATTTGCGTGAAAAAAACGAAATGCCACCTTCAAGAAACTTTAGGAATGCAGAATACGTAAGTATCAATGTGAAAAATAAGAAAATAAGGGAATTAGAGACGTTTGGTGGTTACTGAAATTTTACCGCAGTCTATGCAGTGATGTGCGTCTACGCGTAAACAACGATAGTCAACATTCTACTCGTAGACTATTTTATACACGTAGATTACGTAATCTATGTAAACAACATGGCGAAAGGTGATAACTTAGCAGAGGGTGCCGTGGAATTAAAAGAAAATTATACTGCGTATCAGTTGCTGATGTGTGAAGAGAACTTTTCATACTCTTTCTTCAAAATTTGAACAATTTCTCACCTAGGTAAAAACCTAATAATGGAAATATTCTAGTGTTTTACGGGGAAAAGACCATTCTTGCCACACGACTGCCATCTGTTGTCTGTTTTGCATACTATTTATCTTCTTCCATAGTTGATGATAGAAGAGAAAATAAATTTTGTTGTAAGTAGGATTATTTTCATTTCGTTAGGAACCAATATAGTTGAAAACGTCACTTTCCTTTCATGAAACCCTTGAAAATTAGTTTTAATGCACTTTAAATTGTCTACGTAGTCTATGTAAACTACAGCCCAATGTAATCTACGCGTAGATTACGTGTAGACAACGCACGTAGACGTAAACTTATAGTCTACGGCACATCACTGTGTCTATGTAAGGACGATCTGGTGTTTCGGGCACTGACCTCAGAGCGGAGCCTATTATGCAATGAAGATGATTTGTTACGAATACTATGGAATACCTTATTGAGGCAGATGTAGTGTATTCTTGAAGTGACTGTGGGTATGTTGTAGGTGTTGCGCAATGTTTGGGATTTTTTTTCCTGCGAGTACATATGAACCGTTCTTAAGCAATTGTTTCAAATTTCGGAGCGATTTTACTATATCGGAATCATCCCCAATTTCTTTCATATTTCGCATACTCAATAATTAGGCCTCCTAATCACGAATCTGCAGTAAAATTTAACGCTTACGTGTAGAACGTGATCGCAACCGACACCCTCGATTTCTGAAGAAAACCAATGTTTATCGCAAGATCTTGTGTTTCGAATACTTAAAGAACAAAATATATATTCCTGATATTACTACGACCCTAAAACTTTAACTATGTTACCCTAACCAAATCGGGCTACCCGTGCATAGTGTGTGGGACTACCCGTGCATGGTTTGTGGGTGTACCCGTGCATCATTCGAGGGGTCTAAGGCTACTTCCACGCAAATTTTAACTATGTTAATCTAACCTAACCGGCCTTACCATGCATGGTTCGTGGTGCTATCCGTGAATGGTTCGTGGGGCTACCCGTGCATTGTTTGAAGGTTGTAAGGCTACATCTACACGTTATTTTACAATTTCTACACGTGAGCACCAAATCTTAACTGGAGATACGTCATCAGGACTCCATAATTAATGATTATTCGAATTATTGACAAAATTATGGCGTTTTCTGGTATTGTAAAATAATACCCAAGTTTCTTAAGATGAGTTAAGTTACCGCCAAAAATAAGAGTAGCACCGTACTCGGAATACGGGACGAATGAAGGGAAGGGAAGGTGGAAATGTCTACTAAGATTTATATTGAGATATTAACGAATTTTTCGAAATATGTAAATATGGTGATAGATTTTACGAATATAGTTATTTATTTGGAGGTTAATATTTAGCTGGGAGTCGATAATGATTTCGAGTTACTTTGAATGATTGCTCAAAGGTACTCTAGCGTTATTAAGGGTAATATCTATTGTGTTATAGCTCTTTTCCAGTCTTACGCTGGGCGCTCTACATGCTGGCAAGGGGAGCGGGGAAGCGACCAATCCAGCGAGATAAGAAACTCAGCAGCCTGTAGAACGAGGTGGGGGCAGCACCTCCTCCCCTCGACGTCGTAGCTCTCGGAGCCACAACTGTTATCTGGTTGGTCTGCTGAATATTCCCGCCTCCACTTCCCTTGCCAGCATATAGAGCGTCCACCGTATGAGTTGAAAAGAGCTATAGCCGGGAATCTCTTTTCAGTGTGAAACATCATGGCCTTCATAGTGGTGGCGGTTTGATTTATGTTTAATAGTTTGTTGTTAACACTATTTTAGTTTGTTTTGTAGAATTAGTAATTACTTTTCTTGTTGAGGTCAATCTCAATGATCGTCATATCAGACAGACATAATTCCATAATAATTTCCATTGTATTAAAAAGACAAATCGTGGACTCAACCCATAAATAAATTAACAGCAGAGGGTAAATTGTTTTGTTGGAATTAATGCCATTATTAGTGTTTAATGAGTGTTACTGTTAAGTATAAAATGGATCAATATCCTATTTCCGGTGAAATTTTATGCATTTCATTATTGTTAAAATATCAAGTAATTAAAATTGTGGCACCCTTGACCCTCCGTACCCCCTAGAGAAAGTGAAATATTTGCATGGTTTATGAAGATTTTGTTTAGCAACGTTTTAAGTAATCTTTAGCTCGTGGAAATGTGTTATTGTTAAGTAAAGTAAGTCTGTTACCTTAGCGTGTTACTTTACCATAAAGCAGAACGGTCCGAATGCTTCCCGCAAATGAATATAGCACCCAAAACGACTTTCCACAAGAGCAGATACAATTTTACGTAGTTAGGTTAGGATTGCTAAGTCTGGTACTGATAGTTATTTTCAACATGTTCTTTCGCTATTTTAATGTGCATACAAACTGATTTTACTAACAAAAAGTGGCGAAAGTATTCCAAAATTTCATGTTTTTACTTACGTGAGCCATTATTTGGGATCAAATATCTCGGTTATTGTGCTTTCCTAACTTCTAAACTTTTATATTACGTAAAGCATTGAAATCTGTCTATTAAAAAAAATCGACGTAATTTTCGAGGGTGGGTAAACAGCCCCAAAATTGTTAATAAACTGTTTTCTATTATCCAGTGTCTTCTCATGCTTTGATGAAAATAATAGTTACTGACTTCATACCACGATTCATTTGAGGGACCAGCTATGCAGGTTTCTCTGTATTCCGGAGGGGTGTTACACAGAGAAATTAAAATATTTTAACGTATTTCCGAGCCAGAAATAAGAACGATGGAGCTATAGTCCTCAACCTCAGACATTTGTTGATTTCAGGGGATATCGATGGCAACTTTAGACTGAGTACTGTCTCTCAAGGCCAAGCAATAGGGTTAATCTATTTACTTTAGCTATTATTCGGTAAGATTATCAGTCCATCATTCATTATTCATAGAGTTCTTGTGGTTTCAGAAGGCACGAACGTTAAATAAGGGTACTTCTTCAGTTTTTATTTATTAGTAACCTGCAAGCTTTAAAAAAGTGCAAAATGTGACAAGCTAAATGAGAAATTTCTGATTCTAATAACTCATTGGAATATTATTGTACATTTCTCTTAATTAACTTACATTATCGCCACTTCTTTGTTTAAAAATTCTTTAGCGAGGAACATCTTCAACATATTTAACGAACCTTGGAAACTGGCGTAAGGAAATGATAAATTAAGCGCGAAATCCGAACGAGGAGAGTCTCTTCAATACAAAACTTGATATATCGGAGATCATATTAGAGAGAGAGAGAAAATGGAGAATTTCCGTACTCGATAATTGAATTTTCCTTGTTTGATTAACTCGAGAGTCGATAGTGCAGCTGCCGAGAAGACGGCCGACTATCGATTCTCGAGTTAGATCCTGGCGCGGAGCAATCCGTCGCACACCATTCGTCTATCATCTTCATAGATTGTCTCAGCCAACGGACCATGTTCTGGAGAATTTGCAATAACGGCCTCTGCGCTCTGAGGAATTCTCCGAAAATGAAGAGGAGATTGGAGAAACTGTGGCAATGATTTACCCCATTTGCTTTCTGCATGTTCCTTCTGGGGAGGTTCAGAACAAAACTGACTTTCTCGCCAGTTCTGTTTACTAAACTCTTTAGTACGATTTCAACCAAATTTTCTGTCTACATCTTCTTGATTGATTGATTTGATTTATTTTACTTCTCATTTCTGCAACTTTTTGGTAATCACGAAGATGAGTCTGAGTGATGATATGATGTAATTGACGAAGGGGCACTCACAAACACCCATGCCTAGGCCGGATTCGAACCTGGGACGTCGTAGCGCTGTATGATAATTACTCCGCCATGGAGGCCGGAAGATATATTGGAGCATTAAAATGGTATCGCATACGAGTGAAATCGCTCAACAAGTTAAAAAAAAACCGATATTCGTTACAGCGTGAGAATTCCACAATTTCAGAAATTTTCAAATTTATATCAAGCCTATATTCTTGGAGATCAACAAACTAAAGACAAAATAGTTTTAGGGCATCACTTAGCCCGTAGTTTGACAATAAAATTTTAGAAACTTTGCGTCTGGTTGAAAGGAGTAGGACGTAATGCTTTCACTATGATAACTGACATAGAAATTGTTCTTGAGCTAAAATTTTCACAAAACCTAGATACCTCAAAGGAGAAGTCTTATATTTTATTTGAGATACCTGTCAATCGTTTTCATGATAGCTGATCTCACAATTGCCGAAACAAAATACCTTTAGAGCGGTCGATCAGTGGAGGAGATAACATAATTAGTTTGAATTGAAATATAGCTTGCGAAGAATATTCTGCACGAAAGAAATAATTTTGAAGAATATAATTGTAACATTCACCGGGTGTGTACAATTTTTATATAAGCATATATGGGTAAAATAAGAAACCTGTATAAAATCAATTTTAGGTTCCATTCCTTCGATATTTATAGAATCAAAACCCTGAATGGCTGTGTGTGAATGCTTATGCTTTGATGAATGGTTGTGTGTGAATACATTTCCTCTGACGTAAATAGTCTTTATCATATCATGCATTTCATATGGTTAGGAACGTTGCGATATTAGGTGAAGGTATGTGCTTGAGGTTGTGTTAGTGTCCCTTCACATCAGATAACTTTTTCGGAATGTGTGAAGCTACTGGGGATTTAGGTACTGCCCATAAACTGCATGAACAATTGTCAAGAATTTAGTTCTAATATAATGCGATCTCTCTTTAGACATTTTTCCATTTGTATACTTTCAGAGGAGATATATATAATTTTTTTACTCTTGATTTTACAAAAATAATTTTCCCAATATTTTTGCTTTTTATTGTCAGTTTTGTTTTAAAATCTTGATATTTTTTAAGAACACTCTCGATGCATTATAGTTGTCATCCATTTGTCTATTAAACGATATTCATATTTGAGATATAAAATTTGAATTCTTGGAGATTTGTGCTATTTTTTTGCACAGAAGAATGCAAGACAGATTTCTGGTTTGTTTGAGATCTATAGGCATAACTTCAAGAAAGGGGAGAGAGGAGAAGATTAGGGAGGGGAGGGTCCAATGCAAAACTGAAAACTGGACTACCTGAGAAATTCTCTGTTTAGTACGGGAATTTATTTTGTTAATATTTCCAAGCAAGGGGGGATGTCAATTTGCTCGAGTTTTCCGGAAAATCGTACCTGATTCACAATTTTTTTATGCAGCACTATTGTTCATCGGAAAGTACTATGTGCTCAACAAAGCACTAAGCCACAATTGTTCCTAAAGTGAAACAGAAAAAGGAGTCCAATGTTCCGGAAAAACAAAAGAAAAGAACAAAACTTCCACGAAGGCAAAGTCGAAGACAGTTTGTGTCAGGACTGAAATAAGCGAGCGAGTCACAGGCTCGGAGCGTTGTTTTCGATTTTCAGCGTCGTTTGGGGGCCAATTTGACTGCAGTCTCACTGTAAGCCAGTCAAGTTAACTTACAAATTCCGCCCTCCCACTGGCCTCGGTGCTGCATCGCGGGTAGCTTCCCTCTCCCTATGTAGCCCGTCGCGAGCATTCGTTTTCATTAGCCGTTGATTAGGGGTAACGTGAAATTGTCACCGAGCTTGATACGTGGCTCTGCCAGGCCAAGGGGGCTTCTACCAAATGAACAAATTTCCGCAGCGTTTAGGGTAAATTGCCTGCTAAACCTTCCGTTTGGATTAATCGTTCTCTATCTCCCATTTCCCCTTCTCTTCTTTTTGTTCCCTCCGTTTTCAATGTCTTTTCCTCTGTCGGCAATAAGACAAATACGCTCCAATGGGGTTTCTACATTCAACAATCCCTGACAAGAAAAGCAATACTCAAATTACTGTGACTTTTTCCACAGACTCACCGCAAGTTTGTGCTTTCCCGCTATTTTCTTGAAAACTGAAAACTAACATTTTTAAGCATCCAGTGTTGTTCCTAGCGCACGAACAAGTGCAAGAATGCTCATTAATATCTATACATTCTCAAGGTGATAACATTTTAAGTCTCTACGCACCATGTTTCTTGTTTTACGTCTTAAAGTAAAACAGTGTTATCTTTTTCCCGCCAGATTTTTAGTCGGGTAACCAGCGCTCCTGCAAATACAAGTTCCTTAATGTAAAAGTAATGGGAATTTAATTGAAGTTTCTCTTTCGCAAGGTAAACACTATGACAAAATTTTCCATTATACTTGGTCCCCTTTAAATATAAAATACCTTCATTATAAATATTCATGATTAAATTTCGAAACCAACTGTAGATAGACTAAGAGAGGCTGTCATTTTCGAATCAATTTAGCTCTATTCCGTGACGGATTCCCAAGACGCCGTCTCTTCTCCAAACGAAATCGAAATTACTGTTCGTCGTCTCGCGGGTGGTTATATTTGCATCTCAAATCACGTAACCGAAAACACATTATTGTCTCCATTGGTAGATTCTCACGGGCTATGAATTGCATAGACAATTCTCAGTAGCATACCGAAGGAATGAAACCGTATAAGATGACGAAACCACACTACCAGTTCATTAGCAATTTATCCGTTTGTGTGATAACGAATTTTCAGCTTCATTAGATAAGGATTTCATCATTGTTCGGTGTAGGGTGTACAAAAAGTAATGCGTTCTAGATTTGAACCAAGTGGTAAACAGCAGTAAACATGTCTTGTAATCAGAGCACAACCAGATTTATGGAAAATACACAACTTCAGAACTTTCATATTCAGTCTTTCAGCTTTCGAATGTCATTATGTCTGGGGTTCAATCGAATTCCATCGAAAAATATACGAAGGGGATAATCTTTTTATGCTATGAGTATTAAGATTACTTACCAATTGAAATCTTTGACACGTAAGCTCAAGGGACAACCACAGTAGTCTTAACAGGGCATTACGCGAGCTACAAATTTGCAAAAATAAATAAGAATAGTGTGTGTAATTTCGAGGGCAGTGAGGATTAAATCCAAAATTTTCTAACTTCAACCAGAGCCAATCAGATAGAGGCTTTGGAGCAGCTGACTGAGCGTTTGAGTCACTTGGACCCCACCACGTCAAGACTTTTGGCGGGAAAATAATATAATTATATTTTACGAACTATAGTTAATGCCGTTCGAGGTCAACCATGGTTTTTTATATACACATTGGTATGTAATTTTTGTGCAATTAACACCTTCTTTTTGCCGTAAAAAGTTATTATTCAGCCACTTTGTGTACCATCTTTGGCAAAGTTGGATCACGACGGTGGCTTCAAGTTGAGGACTTTCCAATGAACGCCAGATATTCTGGTCATGCGTCGGCAAGAGCCCGTTCTCAATTTTCGCCAACCGATGCAATTTTCCAAAGAAACTTTATTAACAGGAAGGAAGGAGTTCGCCCTGGTTTGAATAATAGCTGCACGTATCCGCCAAGAACTGGCTCCTTCAGCGTTCCAAGGGTATAAGAGACCCTTTCCGTACGAGACGTTGAAAATGAGAGAAAATGTTGGAAGGAAGTGCTAAGAAATAGGGAAGGCGTCAGGATGAAAAAGTATTTTGGAAATACGAGTACCTTTAATGTTCATGTTATTTGAAAGTTCTGCTGAAGTTTCTGTAAGTTACTGATCATCCTAAGATTTATTTGATGACGTCACCACGGAAGCCAAATTTCGTTTCAAGTCTTTTCTACGCGTTAAATAGCTTACGATGGTAGCGAAATAAATACGTATATTGAATGGGAGTTCAACGTTGATTACACGCTACCAGAGTTAACCACTACGCTATCGGAAAGACCACTACAGGACGACTAAACCAATCAGGAGTAACTATTAACCAAACATGACCTCTTTGGACAATGCTCAGAAATTTGTGCATCTGATCACGGATTGAGACCAATTATTATTGAAGTTTCTACACACAAATCCTGCATTAACTGATTAATCAAAGACTATAAAATAATCAGATGACAGAAATGTAAATAATGGTCTCTTAAGCCAATAAATAGTAATATAAAATATACTTCTGATGAAATAGTTCGTAATATTATAATAGCTGATTGCCAGACCTAAATGATCGTAAAATATATCCTTTAATTCCATAAACATACCCATTAAATTGAATTATACTATTCAAAACCTTCTAAACCACTCATAACGAAAGGAATAAGATTTGATTGAATGTAGTTGCTGTTTTTATTAAGTGCACTACAAGTAACACATGGGCGAATATGAAAATATAAAGGTATGAAAATTTAAAGTCTACTCTTGAATTAAACATGAAAATATAGAGATCAGATAAAAGTAAACCCTTATATTAAATATAAAAATATATAGAAATAAAGAAAAGTCAAAGTAAAACCTTATGGAAAATACGAAAATGTAGACATGAAAATTCAAATTGGAATATTTGTATTAAACATAAAAATATGGAAATAATTGAATTCAAAGTGAACCCTTATACTTTATGAAAAAATTATCACTTAACAAATGTGTATAGGAAGATTAACATTTTTTCTAATCTTTTTAACAAACCATACTTTTGTTTATTACTGTTGATTCGAACAGAAAAGTAACTGCTAAAGTAACTATTAAGTTCGTTACTGGAAGAGAAACTGAGTTACTTTTTCCCAGAAATAACTTATTACAGTTGCTCTTTTCGAAAAGAATAACTCTTTACTTCCAAACACTGATTATAATACATTGCAGGAAGAAGTACACTGCCAGATATTAACAAACTAATGCCGATAGAAATGTATTGATGCGTTTTATGCACATTCCCTACGGACCTTGTGTGGGGTTGAACAAAAAAAGATGCGGAACCACAAACTATAAGCGACTGGGTTGTTAAGAGCAACGATATAATCAAACTCCAATCTCGGATAATCAACAAACTCATTTTAGTCATTAGCCACTGCTTCTCTCTGCATTCCACTCGTTTCAGTTGAAGGCAAATCTTGCGTCGTGACTGAACACTTGTTTCGGGACGTTTCACCCGCTGTGGCAGATTATTATCACTGGGCTGTGAAGCGAGAGAGGAGGGGCATGGATGGAGATTGTCCAATGCATGGTTAAACAGGAGAATCCCGGTTCTCGAGAGAAATTGTGTCGCAATTTGAATGCATATGAGTCTCGAAGTTCGGCGTGCGTTTTAATAGAACTTCTCTCTCTCTCTCTCTCTCTCTCTCTCTCTCTCTCTCTCTCTCTCTCTCTCTCTCTCTCTCTCTCTCTCTCTCTCTCTCTCTCTCTCTCTCTCTCTCTCTCTCTATTTCACCTGGAACACAATAACAAAATGGTGGCACTTGCCTGCTCGAAACGTGCTCCTTTTGTGCGCTGTGTCGGCAAGCAGTTGCAGATCCAGAAATGTTTTTCTTCTCTTTTGTGGAAGGTGAAAAAGTCAATGTTAATATCAAGTCATGTTAGAAATTATAGAGGTCTCATTTAATAAATTAATTCATTCATTCATTGCTTCTTTGGATGGCGTTAAGGCACAACCATCTCTACTTGAGATTTTACAAATTGATTATAATAGCTAATTATTTGCGAAATAAAACTAAAAACATTAAAATACAAAACAAAAAACACACAAATATATAACATACACTACAAGAAAACTGCAAAATATACATAAATATACATACACACACCAACACATACATAACAAAAGTACTCAATATACAGAAGAGCAAATTAGTCTTTTTAACAAAAAAGTTTTGCAAATAGTTTTTTTTTTTTTGTATTTCCCTGTTTAAATCATTGCTGTATGAATAGGGTGTAACATCGCCTATACACATCAACTGCAGCGTCACCAATACATACCTGCAAACATGCTCATGCCACATATGTGCCGACCTCTGTAGCGGAGTGGTTAGCACAGCGTGCTACGATGCCGGACGTCCCGGGTTCGAGTCCTGCCCTAGGCATGGGTGTTCTATGTGAGTATACTTTCATCATATCATCACTAATCTTCGCGGTTAGCCAAAAACTGGCAGAAAAGCGAAGTTAAATGAATCAAATCAATCAATCAAGAAGCCATACGTGTGCACGCGCGCGCACACAATCGATAGAGCGTATGACTGCCACACGAAAGAGCCGGGTTCGATTCCAGGGGTACGTGATTGTTGGATACTAAATTTTAAGAATTCAATTTAAAGCAATACACTAATTGTAGGTATTATACCGGGTGTTCAAAAATAATTGGTCGATTTTCTAGGACCATATATTTGCCAATAATGAACACAAATGCACGGTATTAGCACCATTTGAAAGAGGAATATTTGAAGTTTCACATACATCTTAAATGCATTTAATGTGTTTGCCACATGTGGCAGGACATATGTCCAGGGCGTACTCCAATTCTCGCCAAACGTTCTCAAGCATGTCTTATGGAGGCACATAGTGGTTCGGATCCCACTTTAAACTGTAGGTCCAGTCCCGATTAGCCTTTCTGTGCATAAAGTGAACTTAAAACACAAAATCAAATCAAATCGTTTCCTATGTCCGGATCTCACAGTGTGGTGATTTCTTCCTATGGGGTTTCATAAAAGACAATGTTTACGTTCATCCACTTTCACAGACACTGCTGGAACTGCGAAGGCACATAAACATTGCCTTCAAAATGATTGGAATGATACTTTTTCTAAATTTTTTTGGCACTTCCCTACCAACACCTGTTAATGTCCTCTTCAATTTGTATATTTCTAATTGTGCCGGTTCTGCATTCTCGCAAAATAAAAAATAAAAAGTTGCCTTGACTTTTGCTCACATATGCTTTCTCCTCTTTTATTTATCCTTCTTCCAATATCTAGATCCCAAACCGATGAATTTTATTTCTAGGAAACAGAATTGTTGTGTTAAAATTCTTATTAAAGAAATTTGGATGAGGAGAATCATGGGTTGAGATAATTCCATGGCGATTTCCTTGCTTACAATCAAAACTATTTCTATGTTATTATCAAACAGATTATTAGCTATATGCCTTTAATCTCTTCTGTTCCTTACCTACCTTCCTTGTGAACACTCATCTGTCTTCTCATTTCGTCATGCCTGATTCTTTGTCGAAAGTTTTTTTCCGTTCCATATAGCTTTTCCTCCTGCTCTCTTCTTGTTTGTGCTAATTAGGATTCTTGCAAGAAAAACTCGCAGAAGGGAGTCTTAATTATTTAAAGACTCCAATTATCTCATTATGATGCTAATGGGAAAACTTGACTGCGACAGTACTGTGGAAGCAGCAGAGTAAAAAAATATAGAAAATTCCCATCTCGTTATTGGAAAGATGAAAATCTCTACATGGCTCTATAGAGTAGTTTTACTTGAGTTTCTGTAAAATGAAGGAACACTACTCTCACGAGTATGCACGCAACTGCTGAATATACAGGGTGTCTCAAAGGTAATAGCGCAAACTGACACGGTAGAAAGTACACGATAATAGAATCAAAAAAGTCTCAGTAAACATAGGTCTGCAAACGAGCCGTTTTCGAGATACTCGTGAATGTGTGATTACAAGCCGCCACTGACTTCATTGTTTGTAAACGTCGTCCTAGTTGGTAAAATGCTAATAATGTGTGCGAATGTGTGGGTACAAGCAGTCACGGATTGCATTTTGTAAACACCGAGTGCTTTACTCCTTTCGCGGTCCGAGGTTTGCTCTTTGTTTACAAAATATAAAATTTCCGATAGGTGGCGTTGTAATCGAACATGATGGATACAATCAGTACACAGTCTAATCGTACTGTGGGAGTCACTTTTCTTACTGTAAAATTAGCATTTTACCAACTAGGACGACGTTTACAAACAATGAAGTCAGTGACGGCTTGTAACCACACATTCGCGATTATCTCGAAAACGGCTCGTTTGCAGACCCATGTTTACTGAGACTTTTTTGCTTCCATTATCGTGTACTTTCACCTGTATCAGGTTGCGCTATTACTTATGAGACACCCTGTAGAGATTAACCCGCGATCGGTCGCACTCACTTTAAATTGTAATGAAGTGCCATTTAAAAGTATTTAAAATATTGGCCTGTGGTGCTCTCTAGCTGACTTTTAGTGTTTCACGAGCGACCTGATCACATTTTTAAGAGATGACGTAAACTGCATTATTAGAGACGCAATATAGATTTAGATTTGTGCATTATTTACTCAATAGGTCTTTCCTGTTTCTAGTGAGTTTTCGTACCTAGTTCTTGTCGTGAATAGAAAATTGTTGCAGTGATTTTATATCATATCAGATTTATGGAGATTTAAGTTCGACCTTCCCCGTAGAGCAGATTTGGGCAACTTGCTCTATTTGTGTAAGCACGCTCTCGTATGCACACGTGGAACTCGGAGCCAGCAGCTTTACTGTAGTATCCTAAGAGGGATGAAGAGGAGGGAAGGGAGGAAGCGCCTTCAGGTGCAGTGTGGAGGCGAGAAGCTCGCTGTTCACAGAGCGCTCACCAGTCTTCACAAGTGCATACGAGTTGCCCAAGCCTGCTGTAAACTCCGTACCAGCTAACTGTAGACCAAGCGAACGAGAACAAGTCTCTGCGCAAGTAGTGACGCGAGACGGCTCCGCCAATGAACAGTGAGAGAAACTGATTGTGTAATGGGGGACGAGAGTTTCCCGACCCGATTTCCTCCTCCTCTACGATAATACCGAATGCACATCGCAAAAGGACCGTATTTTTATCTCCCGGTCCGTACGATTGGTTTGAGAATTTCTTAGGGCAATATTAGGGATAAAACTGAGAGAGCAAATTTTGACAAGCCGTGCATTTAGCGTACGGACTAAGGTATGGACCGTACGTCCGTACATGTACAGTCAGGACCGTACGGTTGGCAACGCTGCGCATTCCCCACTCGATTTTCCTCCTCTGCCGATATGCGCGGCCCTGCTCTGCAGTTAGCTGGGACAGGGCATAGAGTTAGGCAACCGATTGTTTTCAAATGTGTGAACAAAATGTTAATAAATTTGACAATTTGGCCTGCTCAACATGTTCTTTGTGATGGTTACGCAATACTTTGAAAGTCGACACCGTTATATACTTTGAAAGTCGACACCGTTGGGAACAAAATTAAGATGGATATTGAAGTACCTGATGCAGCGACGGTACCAGAGGGAGTCTTAAGGGGAAGGAGTGAACCCCTACCTCCGCCCCTTTTCTCCAGGTAAACCAGAATAAATTGATAACTAAATACTCTTAAGAGAGTATATGCATTTTTGTATGGCATTTAACAGAAGTGCAAGTTTGTCTCGGTAATCAGTATATTTAACTATTCACTCAGAACGAAGTTAAAAATAACCTCTCGTACCTCGTTCTCATCCAAACTTTCTGAGAGACAATAATTTAATAGAGAATGCGTCCTGTTTACGTATCACTTCAAGAACTGTCAAGAAGGATTACATCATCATAAAATATGTTCCCGACATCTGTGAGAGAGCTCTTCATGAGCTGTTGAGGCAGTACAGAGCCTTAAGGTGAAGTGACACCAGAGACCTAGAAAGTTTTGCGTTATAGTGACATACAAGTATGATCGTTTAAAAAAGCATTCCATGAATACACAAGCAATGTTATTAGTCAGTGAATGATGCCATTTGCGGTGGTTCTACTGATTTCAAAGCAGAGAAAATCTAGAATAATTTTTTTGGCCCCATTTTCTCTGCAATTTTTCCAAGTAAAATCAAAAAAAGGTCATTGATGGATGACAAGTTATTATATACATGGTGTCTGATAAGTCAATATCTATTTTTACGTTGGTAATACATAATGTAGAAACGATTGTATAATGGTAATTATTACAGGGAATGAAAACCAATTCTGTACCATATATGTTGCAGGTAACTGAACGTGGCACCAATGCTTAGCACAGATGAGCGAGCAAGATTTGCTGCAAGGTGCGAGGTATGGAAATCGGTAGTTCAAGCCCAGCGTTGTTGGAGAGCTGGGAATGGTAGAAATGCAATGCTCAATCCCAAAATCATCTAACAATGTCAGTTATTTGTTGAGAAGAGGTTCCGTGTTGGGTGCACAATGTACTGGTGTACCGTCAACGTCACGATCGGACAAGAATGTTGCACACGTGAGGGAAATGTTTGAAAAAAGCCCTAAGAAGCCCGTCCATCAGTCTAGCAGAGAGCGCGCTAACACGCTACATCATTGAGATTGTTTTGAAATATATATATTAATTTTCTGTTCCTGGAACCTCATTACGTCCAGCAAATCTTTCCCGAGGACTGTGACCACCACATGGAATTTGCAAAAATCATGGTCGGATGGAAAGAAGATAATCGTCTATCGATTCCCATACCTCTTACCTTGCAACAATTCTTGCTCGCTCATCTGTGCTAAGCGTTGGTGGTATGTTCAGCTACGCGCAACATAAATGGTATAGAATTATATCTTTCATTTCCTGTGATACTTACCATACAATGGTTTCTACAATATGTATTACCAACTTAAAAATAGGTATTGACTTATCAGACACCCTGTAGATCCACATATTAAGGAATAATCTCATATCTATTTGAATTAATAGCACGAAATTCATGTTTCGAGGTAAAATGCGTAACTTTAACTTAAGAAGCGCCAGTCCAAGTAATTACAGTGCAGCTTTGTGCTATACACACACCGGAATATCCCCTTGGGTGCTAAACATCTTGCACCACACATCACACGATCAATCCGTTCAGATTTCGCCCCCCATTACGTAGTCAAAGCAGCAATAATGGGGTTTTGACCATGGACAGGAATTCGCTCTGCAACCTTCCATTATGACGGTGTATATCGCGAAGAGGAGATGGCTTGAGCTACTAATGATACTGTGGGCTTCTGTGGTATCAACCATCACAGTGCGTATGGGGATGAAAGGTGTAGAGGTGCACAAAATTTCAACTTTATTAAATTTCGTGGTTCCCGAAATAATAATAATAATTATTATTATTATTGAGAACATAAGAAACTTGTTATAATGATTAGCTTAGTCATTTCGTGGTGCTTCAATGAAACAGTGCAATGTTTTATGGGCGTGGCTTTTCTACCTCTCTGTGTCAATCACAATACTGAGAACCTACCAACGTTACGCTAACCAACTATCTCTGGAACAAGGCCGCGCATAGCGGCAGAGAAGGGGGGATCGAGTGGACAGAGCGAAACAGTACACGCTGCTTAGAAGGCTGGTAACTTCAGCCGCTTTCCCCCACTCCATGCAAGCCCGATCCTCTCACGTGTTCATTGGTGGAGCCTTCTCGCGTCACTACATGCTCGTAGGATTATTTTCGTCCGCTTGCTCGAGAGATACTCGGGACAGTGTAGACCAGCTGAGCCTCCCGTTGGCGTGGTGGTAACGTCGTTGCGTTGTAATCAATAAGTCCCGGAATCTATACCCGGTGGAAGCACATCGGATCCCACCTTAAACTGTAGGTCCAATCCCGATTAGCTTGTCTGTGCTTAAATTGGACTTAACAATTCACTATACTTCGTCCCGGGAATCTCTAGAGCGAGCGAACGAAAGCAAGTCTCTGCGCAAGTAGTAACTCAACCAGTAAACAAGTGCGAGTGGAATGGGATTTCGTGGAGGGGGAAAGCCACTGCAGTTACCAGCCCTTGGGCAGCGTGTACTGCTTCGCTTTCTACCCTTCTCTGCCCTTAGGCGCACCCTCGCTTCAAAGATTCCCTGGATAGAGTATAGACCAGCTTTTCATTTCGACCCCTTTTCATCGAGTACGGCTAGCAAAAGATATACCGCACCTCGTTATTAGCACCAACAGCTACAATGTGGTGCTGCACCATAAATTTGAAACCATAACCATATGACCTTATTCGAAGCCATTTCCGCTACAGCAAAATCAATTACCCCTCACCTCTTAGTAGCGGACCGGTCACTCAGTACAAACACTCGAATCGACCAGGAACACGGGGAGATCCCATTGTGAAAATTACTTGCTCCATAAACGTCAAAAAATATGGTTAGCGATTATCGACCGCAGCGCCTCGGTGCGGTCTAGATATAAATAGAGAGTTGGGGGAGCCTCAGAGTTAAGGGGGAGAGGGAACCGTTACGATAGCCTAGAACTGACGGGTTCTTAAACTCTTGTAAAGTTAATGCCGCAAAGGGGGTAGACAATGCCCCCTTCCCCCGCGCCATGTCGGTAGAGCTTCCAATAACATTCTCCGACGCATCAGTCTTGCAACATCTCGTCTGAACACTTCAACGAGCGCCATCTGGGGTGGAAAATGAGGTGTCATGACCAGTTAAATATTTATTGGACGCGTCGTGAGACAAAACAGCTCATCGTTCCGATCAGACGGATGACGTCATGGATAAAAAGTACAGGAATAATGGAATAAAGGGCAGTGTGTATGTGCGTGTGTTGGCCGTGTAAAATACCTACAATTCGAGTACTGTTCTCACTAGGCCTGTTACGTACTTGTGAGAATAAAAAGTGGTTACATTGTTAGCACGATATTCAGGGATCGAGACTAGATTGAGATATTTAGGCGCCATTTGGCGACTAATACATATTACTTAGGGAGCTTTCAGAGCGGAGCGACAAGTTACAGGAGAGAAGCGACATGCGACAAGCGACACGGAGAATTTACAACGAACCGGCAAGCAACAAGCGACACCAGCCCATTCAGTTTAAAGCAAGGTACGCATGCGCGTACCGAGGCTACACGATGCACGCTATTCAGAAAACAGCCTACCTTCGTGACGGAGTGGTTACACGCTACGACGCCAGAGGTCCTGGGTTCAAATCCGTGCCCGGGCATGGGTGTTCTTTGTGAGTGTCCGCAGATTTAATCAAATCGTCATATCATATCGCTTATCCTCAACTTTGCGGTTAGCCAAAAGTGACAAAACGAAGAAAAATGAACCACCAAATCGCTTGATCAAAGAACTATTGAGCGACATGTGTCGCTTCGGTCTGAAATCTCCCGTATTATTGGTAACTTCACTCTATAAGCAACCATTCACAGTGCATGCGCGAACAACAGACCGAGGCGACATGATGCACGTCAATGAGAAAACGGCCGAGTCGGAGCGACACGCAAGCTACAAGCAACATGTGCAGCTTGTGTCGCTCCGTTTCGAAAGTTGCATTTATCACTGTCCAAGAGACACTTTTCGCTTGTCGCTTCGGTCTGAAAGCGCCCTTAGGCGCCATAACAGACAACTTAGTCGCTAGATGCATTACAATAGCAATAAAGTGCACGAGGAAAACATACATTTATATACTTTTCTATAAATACACAATAAATAGAATTTGAATTTATTTACACAGTTCATGAAATGTATTACATATTAAGGCGAGGAGATACAGTTACGCACCATGTGTGCATTTATTTTAATATCGTCGGAATGGGCAATGCTATTGAAGAAAAACGTGGGGTGACAAGAGAGTATGAATGTCTCCACATGTGGCAGGTCGAAGCGTTTTTCAAACTTGATTATTAAGCTAGATACGACCTGTAAAAAAATATGACGAATAAGAATTTTCGGAATCTCATGTATTCCTTATGAGGAATCAACTTCAACGTCAAGTTACGGCTAATCAAATGGAAGTTTCGACTTTTCTGCTGGACAATCACTTACTCAAACTACCCTCTTCCCGTTGATATCATTTTCTATTCCATCGGAAGTTTGATATTCCCAAGATAACAAATCAAAAAATACTCCCTTATGCCCTATGCATTTCTCCTTGCCCCCTGCCAGTGTTTTCAAACCTGGTGCGCATAAAAGAGCTAAATTTCACCTTAAATGGAGTTAAAACTGACTTTCAAGGAGCTAGATTTACGAAGTGTTTCCTAGAGTAATGTTAGTTGTCAAAGGGGGGGCACTGCTATTACCGTTAACTCTAAATTGATGACAATTTATTCTTAGTTTTCACCATCTAGATCCAACGGCATCACCCATCTCGTGGTCGTACGAAATCGAAAATAAAGGATTCCCTGATAACAATATTATGCCAATTTCACGTCAATTTCGCTATAAAAAAAAGTATCTGGGGATATAAGAGGGGGTGGGGGGACGCAGCCAATATAACAATATAACGTCACGTGCAAAATGTATAATCATGGCAAAAGTTGGTCTATGTGGGCCGGAACCAGTGATGGTATCATAGTGAGGCACGAAGGCGGGCGCCCCAGTTCACAGGCAAACGAGTGCACGAAAGAGCCAGATCTGGCCCCAAGAGAGCTAAGTTGGCAACACTGACTCGGAGGGAAAAACCGGGCGGAGACTGTCCCGCATGCCTCATCGGAATCTTTCCCACATGTCCCAGAATAATACTCGTACATGACAGTGTAAGGAACAAGAATTTTATGGTGCTGAGAAGATTGAAGTTCTGGGTTCGAAACCCTGTACTGATTCTCTCCTGAATTTTATCATATTCATAGTCGCGATGAAGCAAGAGAGGTATAAAAATTAACTGACTAAAGAAATATAAATTTAATTGACAATTGTTCAGTAATCTGAATATGCAAAAAAGTAACACGTTTTTTGTATTTAAAAAGAGTCTAGATAACTTGCTGCAAAATTTCCATCGCATTTATATGGATCAGAATTGTGTACTCGCAATAAAATGGCAACTAGTCTTATTTTGGTTATTTCGATCACTGAAGATTTCACAATTTAGATATTATGACAGCCATGCAGTGAGGCGAATCTAGCACGACACGTGTGAACAGAATGGATACGTTTTTGGATAATTATTTTCAAGAATATTTGTTTAATGACATTATTTTGAAGCGATAACAGGATTCCAAAAGAAGAATAAGCAAGAGAAAGTGAAAAAGAGAGAAGAAGAGACAGAAGGAAATAGAGAGACGGTAAAGAGAAATATATATAGTGAAATAGAGGAAGATAGAATAGATAAAGGAAGAAAGAAAGGGAGCGAAAGAGTGAGAGAGAGAGAGAGAGAGAGAGAAAGAGAGACAGAGAGAGAAAGAGAGACAGAGAGAGAGAGAGAGAGAGAGAGAGAGAGAGAGAGAGAGAGAGAGAGAGAGAGAGTGAGTGAGTGATAAAGGGAAAACTAAATATGCTGACTAAGGCAGAAATTGTAGAAACAGAAAATTATCCGATATCCGGATTTATCCATCCCTAATACAAACTGACTATTGGTAAGTTGTATTACTTTTTGTATGGCCCTGGAAGGCGTTTCTCCATCTCTCCAAGCTCGTCGCGACGATGGAGGTGAATGGATGAAAATACGAAGACAACGAAACATAAATTCCCTTACCAGAACTTGAACGAAGATTCTTCAGTAGAGTCGCTCATCCCCGTAGGATGAATGATGACGAGACGAGATAGATGCGAAAACAAAACGCATACCTTATCCAAGATTCGAACACAAGGCTTCGTATCACTTTGCGCTGCTCACTGATCCGGGCCTGACGGCAACACTATATTTTTAATAATGTACAGAGCGATCATTTAATCTACAACGTTTACACCTACATTTAGTCCCAAGCCATGAAGAAATTCTCAAGTCGATGCTCAACATTTGCTACTTGGCTTCGGGCTTTGATGTTCGCTACAGGCCTTTGTATCTTGGAGATGCTTTCGAGCCATCCGGATTTTTACTCCTTAGCGAAAAGTCTGCTTTTGTTTTCTGGAGTAATCAGTTTTGATTACATGCAGGATTTACCTCAGTTTTCTTATAAAAATCCCACCCTCTTCCTCTCTATGCAACTAACTTAAACGCCGCGTGAGGTCCAGTGTTCCACACAGCAAGAGATATGCATATATCATCTCGCTAATGTGATGAAAAGAGCAAACTTCAAATGAAGAAGAATTAAAAACAAGAATTGGAGCCGGATGAAAAGAAAAATAAAGAAGGCTTAAACTCGGCGAAAGTTTTTTTTCTCTTTCACTTCGTTACTTTTTTTTTTTTAAGTACTACAAAGGAGTTTTGAATGTCTTCTTGTGCGAGTTCTGATCCTTGGTCCCTCAAGGTAAATTCTTCTTGCTTGTTGCTTTTTACCAGAAATTAAATTTCTCTCTTCTTGATCCCACCTTCTTTTCCCCTCTACCATTTCTTATTCGAGTGGAGGGAGGGGGCGAGGTCGCGATGTGCAATTTTTTCTTTTAGGAAATACCGACTCTCCCCCCGCATATAATTTTTCCATTTCGCAATAATATTTGTTAAAAAATAAATGAGGCAAACGACAATCGCAAATTGACAAAGAGGTGGGTAACGTAACAGATTCAGCCATTGTTGTTGTTCGACAACTAGCTGCTTGAGGACCTAATTTTTGTGAAATTTTATTTGGACATTATCAACCAGAACTCTTTTTTGACAAACCACTCACGATTTCGCTACCAAAGGTTCATGTTCGAATCTACACCTACACACCTATGCATGTTCCTTTCTGGATGTCACTTCCTAAATTTCATATTATCATTCATCCTCATCGTCGCGATTACAAGCAGAAAAGCGACACTAAATAAGAGAAATATATAAACACACAACTATTTTCGATACAGGCCCCTTCTACCGTCTCAAGCTCTCCGTCCAAAACTTGTGAATCTTATCGTGTTGTCCGGTTGAATACCCAAGCATTTTGCTTTTACTGTGTGGCGCTAGTTTCAAATACATACAGGGTGTTTGTGTGAAATCACCAGTATTAACTGTAGAAGCATCCCAGCGTTATGTGTGTGACATTTCACACATAAAACGTAATGGCATAGACATGCGATTGGATTAAGATATTCATAATGAACTGAATTCATGGAATTATGTGGTACTTTGTGGTGTCTGCTAACAAATAAAATGAAATTTGCGTATGATGACATGAAAAGCATTATCGAAAATATATAACTTGTGTGACGCTTTAAAAATGTAGCAAAGTTTGATTCCATTTGTCTGTGAAGCATGCAGGCTACATAGAGAAATAATTCTTGTTGGTGAAATTTGCAAATTACATGCATGAACAAATATTTAAACCTTAATGCAATTAAAGAAAGCAATAATCATTTTCTGATTAATTCATTTTATTTACATGGAGTAGGGCCACTTTTCGTTACATGTTCCTATAATGTCGATGCAGGACCTTCCCAACCGGTTTGTCTGGTAATTAGATACAGAATGTTTATTAAAAAATTGCATTCAACATACCTTTTGCAAAGATAATTTGAGGTCAATATTACAGATTAAGAACTTGTGTGCCAATATGTGATTATTCTAATAATACAGGGTGATTCTTTATGTAGTTTACAACTTCAATAAATTATAATTATTTATTGGATCTACATACAGACTTGGTTTATATGTCATTATGCAGCAAAACACTTCAAGTTTTGACTCACGTAGAGTGTAGTTGCGGAGTTGATCACATGCGGCGCCACCGGTCTATCGTTGAAAATGGCTTTCACTGGTGCGGAAAGAGCTAAGTGCGTGTTCTGGTTCGAAGGAACACTCCACTCGACTTTTTTTTTTGTGGGGGTTTGGGGAAGATAGGGTGTACACCCCTCCCCTACCTCATAATCTTCATGAACTTCGAGATCGCATCACAACAGCCATCGCTAATGTTACCCCCGAAATGCTGGTTAATGTTTGGCAGGAAATTGACTTTCGTTGGGATGTGTCCAGGATGACCAACGGTGCACACATTGAACCATAACAGATTTCTAATGAAAAACTTTAAGTGTTTTGCTGCATAATGACATATAAACCAAGTCTGTATGTGGTTCCAATAAATAATTATAAATTATTGAAGTTGTAAACTACATAAAGAATCACCCTGTATATTATTAACTTTTCTTTTAACAATAAAATAGAGATAAAAAGGATGATAATGAAAGATGAAAGTAACTAAAACGAGAGAGAGAGAGAGAGAGAGAGAGAGAGAGAGAAATGACATTTTGTAGAAGATTACACATGTGTGATTATAGTAAACCTTATTAAGCAACATAGCTTTCAAAGCTTGTTCTGAAAGAGCGTTTTGGTCATTTTGTGCACAAACTATTCATGTACGAAAACACTCGTTCAGTGGGGGTGTTAGTTCCAGTTAAACAGAGAAGAAACTCCAATATTGTAAGATAATTGGAGTATGGCGCATTGTTGACATTGAAATGTGAAATAATGTCTACCCAACAATGCCATAGTTCACAGTAATAGTAGAGAAGATGTATTGTTGTAGTAATTCTATGCCGATAAGTTATTGTTACAAATAAGGGACATTTTGGCGTCCCGTTTTACGTTAAAAAGAATCGGGGAAGGGACTGTAACGTCTGGTCACCTTATCCAAGTTATAAATATGCAATATTGTGTGTTTGTACTAGTGCTCAGTGGTCCCAGGAGCTCCATACCATATTTTGATCAACGTTTGTGTTAATAAAAGAGATTAATGGTTGTAGTCAACACCATGTGAACACCATTTTTACACCACTGAAGGTAAACAATGACCAAAGTATGTTGTGCATATCCTGTGACCACAATCTTCGTTGCTTTAACAGCGTTTTCTATCAGTGTGTGCCGTTTCTTTAGCTCTAAAGTACCTAAACAAGTAAAGTAACCAACATTAGTATCACCCTCTATGAAGTACTAACTGCATTAGACCATATGAGATAACAGATGCTGAACAATTTTAGTTGTTAAATCCGTTCAAGGATACGACCAGACACTTTCCAAGAAACCGGAAAGAAATTCCATCTTGTAATACGTGACTGCGAGAGAGGATAACTTAAAAAATCCTCCCCTGTACTTCAATCTAAGCTAATCCAAATTGAAAGAAGCTTCTCCCTGTCTCTTCATCCGGTCACTTCATCAGAATCCTACATTGTCAGCGGAAAGATTATTCAAGAAAAAGTTTTTGTTCAGGAGAGAATACTCCACAATTTTCTTCCCCTTTCTCTTCGTTCCTTTTTTCTTCCGGTGAATGTTGCTGGTTTCGCCCTTCCGTCTGCCTGAAGACAGTTCATCTTTCCTTTGTCGTGCAAACCGTGTCTCATCCAATCCTTGAAGAAATATTCACTAGAACAGGCCGAATACCCAGAGACTGAATCCAGGTGCACTCGAACCCATGTGGGGTGTTTTTTTTCTGAAGGCATTGAACATGTTAACCTCTCTTCCATGTAGTACACCCTGGACTGCTTTTCGCAGACTAACATGGGTCTGGCGCCTGGGCCTTAACTAAATTAGTGGCGCAACAGTCAGTGAAGGCCAACGTCTACCTACAGACTGCCGGCCTCACTCCCCAGGTGCGATATCATCCAACCAGTTACGGGGTGACGTGTGGTCAGCACGAGGAACCCCCAGTCGTTGTAATAGGTTGCCATGACCAGTTTACGCTACACATTCGTAACTCGCCAATTTCCTCACGATGGTGGGTGACCATCGGTCCCATAAACAGGCCGAAATCACAGAAGAAAGGTTGTTACTCTTCCCCCAGGAGACAAGAAGCTATGAGCGTCCCGTAGCAGGATAATCTTCTGTAGGATTTAGTGCTCAGTAGCGGAGTGGTTAGCATAGCGCGCTACGACGTCAGGGGCCCCAGATTCGAATCCCGGTCTGGGCACTCCTTGTTTCTTCATCTCATATCATCAACCAAGCTATAAATCAAAATGAGTATAATCTTAAATACCAATTTCATTTTTATGTAAATTGTAAAAAAAAAAAAAATGAAATGAATTACCGGTAGTACATAGCGAACGGGGGAAACGAAATTCTGAGAAAATGACGTCCTGGTTTATTGTTTAAAGGCACCAGGACATAAGCGCGTACCCCCTGAATGTATGCGGGTGGAAGCGGGCTTCTTTAGGGGGTTCCCCCTTTATTATTATTATTATTATTATTATATCATCAAACATCCCCATCGTTGCGATGAGCTGAAAGTGGCAGGAAAAAGAGACTTTTCAATCAAGCAATCACAAAATTCAGTGATTTTAAAGTGTGGATTCATTGTACTCACCTGACAATGTCTATAATAATCACGTCAATGAAAAATAGATAAATTTTACAAGTCAATACCTTTAGAGAGCTGCTTAGATAATAAGGGCTTTTATTGTAAATGTTATCAGTTCATATCGAATGCCATTATTAATGTTTAGCTATATATTACTGTGATGTAATTATACTTAAAAACATTGTCAGCGTGTCTCCCACTAGTTCAAAGTTATGTTTTTCGACAACAAGTTTTGTTATCCATACTTCGTGTTATTATTTTATGTAATTTTTGGTAAAACTTCGTGAAATCTAACCAATGGTGAGTTTTGAACTTTTTCGTACTATATTTACTTTTTCTTTAGTCCTCTTCCATGCAATGGTTAGTAAAAACAATGACTGACAGTTATGAACCATTCCAAGTTACACAATGGGGTTTAACGCTCTACCGTTTGTACAGGAATAAAAACGATTCCTGGAGCAGATGGTGGACAGCAAATTAGCTCATGGACATTTGCACACATGTTGAACAAATATCTAATTCCACGATTTTACCTCAATTAGGCTTAGAATCAAGATACACAGAGCGTGTAATGTTTTGTTCCACACGTCCCTTGCTAGAAATGTAGCTATGTAACGAAGTATACAGCATATAGTGAAGACGGGCACAGCGGAAAGTTTATAAAAAACAAAAAAACAAGAAAAAACACCTTGCACAAATTTATTTTTGCAAGTGCTGAACTATATGCGAGGATATCATGCATTATTTTCATGGTTACTGCAGTAGCAGAATGGAGTTTCAATATGATATTTGTACATTTAATAATCACACCATTGCTTACCATATTTCAGTCCCTGTTCAGGGTGTGTCAAACATCATTGAACACACATAATCTAAGAGAGCAATTCGTTAGTGCTCTCAAGTACTGTTAACCATTTCGTTAGTGCTTCATTAGAACACGAGTA
Source organism: Lepisma saccharinum (assembly GCF_977018435.1). Lineage (NCBI taxonomy): Eukaryota > Metazoa > Arthropoda > Insecta > Zygentoma > Lepismatidae > Lepisma > Lepisma saccharinum. The sequence continues at coordinate 55,650,647 of NC_139229.1, forward strand.
ATTACCAAAACCGTTGGCGAGGATGCTAAGTTCACGTAGCCCCCCAAATAGAGCGCTAACGAATCTTAATAGTGCAATTTTTTAGTGCTTCGTTAGTGTTTTCAAGTACTGTTAACTATTTCGTTACTGCTTCATTAGAACAAGAGTGATTACAAAGAAAGAAAAAAAACTGGGGGCTAAGTTTACATTGACCCCCTCACGTGGAGCCCTAACGAATCTAGTAGTGCCATTCGTTAGTGCTTCATTAGATGCCGAGTAATTACAAAAAAACAACAAAAAAAAAAAAACGTTGGGGATTAGTTCACGTTGCCCCCCCACCCACGTAGAGCACTAACGAATCTTAATAGTGCCATTCGTTAGTACTCTGTTAGTGCTCCAAAGTACTGTTGATCATTTCGTTAATGCTTCACTTGAAAATAAAAGAAACTACAAAAAAAAAACTACTGGGTGCTTGTCTCACGTTGGCCTCCCCCAACATAGAGCATAGTATTCGATAGTGATCTAAAGTTCTGTTCTACATTCTGCTAGTGATTCATTAAAGCAAGAGTAATTGCCTCACATAGGGCACTACTAATGCCTTTGACTGTTAGTGCTTCTCTGCGCTTCCAAATTCCTGTTAACCATTTCATTAGTGCTTCATAAGAACCAGAGTAATTACAAAACCTAGCCTGGGCGGTTCAGATCATATTGCCCCCCATATAGACCAATAACGAATCTAATAGTACCATTTTAGTGCTTTTTTGGCGTTCTAAACCACTGTTAACTATTTTGTTAGCACTTTCTTAGAGCAGGACTATTTAGTTGCAAGAAAAAACTCTTTTGGCGAATGTTCACGGTGGCCTTCCCACATAGAGCACTAACGAATATGATAGTGTCATTCGTTGGTACTTAGTTTGTACACCAAACTACTATTATTCACTCAGAGAGCTCTATTTGTGACTCGACTTCATCCTCAAGTTTCAAATTCTGACCTTCAGCAATATATTGCTGAAACTTCTTCCGTAAAGAAAATGGTATGTACAAGGCTGAAAACTAAATATGATTCTTACTCTTCTTTTCATGTAGCTGTTTCCCAGGATGACTATGATGTACTATTCGATGAAAATATCTGGCCTAAAGGGGTATTAGTAACAAGGTTTTATGGCGAATTGAAAAATGACAATATAGTTGCCAACATAAACAAAAGTGTATCTGATACAAATAGTAACAGTAAGTCTGGAGAAAACTCAACTTCAAAAAACTAAGTTTGTCTTTCCTTAGTAATAATATGATTAAATGTTTTTATCAGAATGTTAGAGGAATTAACACCAAATTTGAAACATTAGTAAGCAATATAAATATTGAAAATTATGACATAATTTTTCTTGCAGAAAGTTGGTGTAAACAAGATAGAGATTATTTTATAGATTTAGATCCAATGTACAGGGTGATAAGAAAAGATAGAAATCTGGATTTAAACAAACAGAAATCTGGTGGTGGTGGTTGTCTTTTATTTATTAAAAACAAGGTTCAGTTTGTGATCTTGGAATCACCTTTTACAGAATTGGATGTAATTTGGGTAAAATTAATGTCAAATAATTCTGATCCAACCATAATAGGATTGCATTACTTGCCACCTGACTTAAACTGTGACTTGTTTGCAAACTACTTTGATTGGGTAGTTCTAGAGATGTTAATGAAACACAATAAAATAATTTTAGTTGGAGATTTTAATGCTGGTGGAATTGACTGGGCTACTGGAAATTTGTATTGCTCTAATTATTATGTTAAAAGAAAGGCTGAAAAAATTGTTGAAATCGCAACACTTTCAAATCTAATTCAGCACAATGTATCGTATGACCCTTCACTGCCTTTTAATGTTTTAGATCTTCTACTTACTAACATTTCCACTTGTAACATTAGTTTTAATGAACATCCTTTATCTAAAATTGATAAGTTTCATCCACCATTTTCATTTTATTTTGAATTGGATAGGTCTAAAAAAGACAATATAGATACAAGGGAAAATAATATTTATAGATGTCTTAATTTCGCCAGAGGTGATTATGTGAATGTTTATAATGAATTGTTGCATTTACCATATATGGTTGAAATATCTAATAATGTACAACAATCTGTTATGGAACTGACTAGAAATGTGTATGCAATATTAAAAAACAATATTCCTTCAAAAGTTAAAAGAACAAACAATCAACTGCCTTGGATGACAAGGAAACTAAAGAGAATGATCAATAAAAAGAGAAGGTATCATGATAAATTTAAACTTACAAATAAGTGTGTATATTACACTACTTATTCCCAATTAAGGAAAGATGTTAAAAAGGAATATTCTAATGTAAAGGAGCATTACTACTCCTCCTTAGAAAACAATGTTAATGGTGATAAGAATGCTTTTTGGTTTCACTTTAATAGAAAGAAGAGAGAAAATACTATCACTGAAATTATTTATGATAATGATGTACTGTTCAATGAATATGATATTGCTAATGCTTTTAGTGAGCTTTTTCACAAATCTTTCTCAAAAAGAAGTCATGTAAATTTTAAAAATATTAATCTTCATTCATACACCAACTTAATTGATGTACCTGTTATCTTGGAAAAGGATGTAAGTGATACAATTAACAAACTAAAAGGCAGGTCTACAATAGGTCCTGATGGCATACCTAATTTTATTTTGAAAGCAAACAAAGATGTTTTTGTACCATTGTTAACTAAAATTTACAACATGTCACTTACTTCTGGAATATTTCCAGATATCTGGAAAAATGTGTTTATTGTACCTGTAACTAAAAACAAAGATGGGAAAGCCAATGATCTTAATAATTATAGACCAATTACTATATTAAATTCCATGGCAAAGGTTTTTGAACACATAATTGCTGACTATTTGTCTTTTTCTTTTAAACAATATATTGATGGAAATCAGCATGGATTTTTTAGAAAAAGGTCTACTATCACAAATTTATTGGTTTTAATAGACTCTCTTAAATCTAACATTAGGAAGCAATCCCAGACCGATATTTTATTTATTGACTTGGCTAAAGCCTTTGATAGTGTCAGCCATCAGCTATTAATTTACAAACTCGACCAAATGGGATTATCACCACGATTTCTGAAATGGTTTTCCAACTTTTTAGTAAATAGAAGTTTCTCTGTTAAGATTGGTGAAACAAATTCTTCTAAAAAAGAAATACTTTGTGGAGTACCTCAAGGGTCGCCACTCGGCCCAATTCTGTTCGCTGTTTTTATCAATGATGTTACATTATGTTTTAAATCTAGCACATGTTTATTATATGCAGATGATATAAAAATTTTTAAGAGTATTTTAACAAATAATGATGTCGCTCAACTTCAGGCTGATCTCGATAGAATGACATATTGGTGCAAGATTAATGAAATGGAAATTAACTTGAAAAAGTGTAAAGTTTTAAGATGTACTAAGAAAGTTCATTATATAGTCTCCAACTATTTTATTTATGAAAATAAAATCCAAGTGTGCGACAGTCATAAAGACTTAGGAATAGTAATAGACTCCTCTCTCATATTTGATGAGCACATTTCAGAAATTTGCAAAAGAGCAAAGAGAATGCTTGGTTATATATTTTTCTCATGGAAAGTTTTTAAAAAGGAAGATACCTTAATATTCCTGTATAAAACAATAGTTCGTCCTATTCTTGAATATGCAAATGAATTATGGTTTCTGATTGCAACCAGTCACCTTCAAAAAGTTGAATCAGTTCAAAAACTTTTTATCAGGTTATTATGCGCAAAGTTTAAAAAAAATTACTATGACCAACATTACTCTGAATGGTTATCACAGTTGAATATGTTTTCCTTAGAAGAAAGAAGAAAAATGAAAAGGTTAAATTTTGTAGAGAAGATATTAAATTTCCAAGTTGACAGTGAATACTTTTTGAATAATATAGCTTATAAAATTCCCAGATATTCACATAGGTATATCTCAATTCTCACATGCCTAAACAAGGCAAGAGGTTTAGTAGCAGATCTTGTTGAAACCTACAATTTGAATTTATGTTGATGTATAAAATTGTAGGATCTACTGTTTTATTTTATAATTATGTATTCAATTTTTTAATTTTGTATAACATAGTGGTTGTTTAATCGTTATCATCACTTCAATAAATATGATCATTATTATTATTAGAACAATACACAGTTAATTGCACAATATTATATGACAATAAACAATTATTAGTATCAGAGATATAATAGATCTCATTGAAAACTGTAACTTGAAGTGTAAATATGCTAACTTGTTATGTTATGTTATTCTGCAGCTTATGTATTTTATTCGTGTAACTTTGTACTTTTGTATTTGACTTAGTGCTGTATTAGGTTTCATACTGTGCTCAACACTTAAAATAAAACAAACTATTATTTGTTCGTTATTAGATCAATAATAATTACAAGAAGCCTGTTGGGAGCTAAGTTCTTGCTAGTGCAAGAGCACTAATAAATCTAGTGTCATTAGCTTGTGGCTTGTCAGAGCTGTCAACTGCTACAGTTGGGTCCAGAATCAATTTAACCCTTGCACTTACTCGACCGGTCAGTACGCCTCTGAGAAACTAGAGGCAAGAGTTTTTCATTGGTTGCAATAGTGAACAAGAAGGGAGTTGAATTTGAATTGAGATTGAGATTTAAGTCCACTTCATGCACAGTAAGGCTAATCGGGACTGGACGTACAGTTTAAAGTGGGATCCAAGAAGGGAGTTGAAATTTTGAAAAACACGCGTGCTTCATTTCAGTTGAGCTCCTTTGTTCCATTCGAGGTTGTGCAATCCGATCGGTGGACATGATTTTTTTTTGTTATGGTAAACATTTTCCTCTGTGATTGATTATTGTTTGTCTTGCTGCCTTCACAAAGTCTGGGTGCCCTCATAGGAACTTCTGTCGGTATGGACGGTATTAGCCTAATTGTTTAGATTGTCTTCTGTCAAGTACATCGTTAGTTTAGCATATATTATTTCTGTCAGTTATCAGTTCTTCTCAGCGTCTTAAGCTGAAAGCTGATTTTATTCGTCATATTCGTGAGGCTTACCCAGCCTCACATCAATGGGTTACGGGAGGCAACCCTGAAGGGGGAAGGGTTAAGATTGCCGGCGCGTGGTGCTGATCCCATCACCTCCAAGATCGAGAATGTGGTGACCCCTACCCACAAATCCCCTAAATGTGCCTTCATGGTACGGTGCACGGGGAACTTTACTTACCATGTGGAGTTGATTTCCTTTCAGTGTATAATCGTTGATTTATTTAACAAAATTCGGGAGTTTGATTCTCGTATATTCATGATGCCATTTGAGGTGGTTCGTAGAAATTTAACTTATTCAGTGAGTGTCTAATGTTTTATATTTGTGGCAAATTGTATCTAGATTCTGCTGTTTGGAATATCAATGCTCTTTACTTTCATAGCTTGATGAATCTCGTCTCTTTGAAAATGTTCTGACGAATCGAGGGAAATTTCATTTCCAAAAGTGAATTTTTCCTTAGATAAAGGGAATTTTTCTCTAAGAGGGAATTTGTTGCAAATGAAGTTGCCACCACTGAACAAGCAGTCAGCTAAAGGCAACGAAGTAGCGCGCCGCACAATGTTCGGCACGACGAGGTTAAGTCGTCATGAGCCATGTGCTTGCTGGTGGTTGCTAAGAAGTAATGTGTAAAGTATGTTGTATTTTCCGTTTCGATGCATCCAATATAAATTTTTATTTTATTCGTAAAATTGCCGTATTTGTGTATGGATCGCGTAACTTGCTCCGTGCAAAAAGAAAAACTGAAAAAATGTAATTCGTGCCCTTTCAACAGCTAAATCAAACTATTAGATTAGTCAAACTTTTGCAGTTCCGTGAATTAAAACATAACAGCTAACTACATTCTTGCAAGGAAAATTAGCTCCTATCGTTGCAATAGCCAAATAATGCCAATTTCTATCATTCTGAGACAATTCTATTAATAAATTTAACCGTCATTGGGCAACTAACAGCATGAAGTTTACATACGGTACATTGAAAATTCATTAACATATTTACATAATCGGGTACAGTATTTGGCTGGTCAAAAAATAAAAAAACTGGTTCCACAGCACCACGTATTGTATTGGAATAACTATGATATTTCCTTAAACTTCAGTGTCTCATTAATAATGATGGCTGGATATTCTCTTTTATAAGTTTATTTGGGTACTTTAATGGGGAAAGCTTTGCAATAATAATTGGCGTGATAATAGGGGCGAATTCATGTTTATAAATTTTCGTTTTATATGTGGTTGGTTGACTAGTGTATTTCGTATTTTATTTATTTTACGTAGTTATAATAGTCTCGGGTAAATTGGCGAAACCCCAGTTGTGGCCAAAGGTTCTATGGTGTGGGTGGACCATAAAATGTTTAATATTATTACGTCATCTAAATAAGGAATTAATATTCAATAGTTTGTTTAAATGTTGCAGTAAAAACGTGTACAAATTCTAATTTTGCATTTGAAATGTGTTAAATGTTTGTTTCATTTTGACATCCGAAATTAAGAAGATATCCTGAATTTGAATCTTATAAGGTAACCCATTATTTTCGCTATTACCTATGCACGTTAATTCTATTTTTGTCACAAAGCTTGCCAATTGCAATTTGATAGCGTGGGTTGATTTGATATTGTGCCTCACACTTGGCGCTGCTCCTACGAGAACGTCAAGGAAACAGCAATGCTCTCTCGGGAGTCCAAACCCATGGCTTCTAGTTTTAAAAATGTGTTATAGCTTATGTTATCTATATAGGAGGTTTTCTAATAGTAAAATATGCGACAATTACGTGCTAGCCATGTGTGGTCGTGAGCACTGTAGTAAACCTACTAAGCGAACGGCCATGAAATCGCGCTGTTGCCACGTCGGAGCACAACCCCGTGTATTCGGAGGCTCGAGAGAAAGAAAGTGCGTTTAGTCAAATTTTGGTAAAATTTTAATATTCCCCGAACGCCTGTAACTTCTTCTTCGTTTCGTCATTTTTAACATTCGTACTTATCTATCTGCTTCGCGGAACATTGTTTAAGGTGTATTCACGTTTTTTTGATGAAAGTAATTACAATTTTTCACATTATGAGTACTTCTTTCTTGTAGTTTTCCCTTGCGGAAAACACAATATGGCGCGTACACCTTCGTGCCTCATCGCGCGTCGTGCTTGTGTTTTGTCGATTTTCATCCGCTATGCAGTGTTTCAACCTTCGTAACCGAAAAAAAATTAGTTGATTTAAAAAAAAAAAAAACTTTTTCGCATTGTTTTACGAACAAAATTTTTACTTTGCTTGCCTAACCTAACCTAACCTTGCCGGAAATGGTTCGTGAATGGTTTTTGGGGCTATCCGTCAATGGTTTGTGCGGCTCTCGGTATGGATTTCACCACGCATCCATGACACGTCATGTTTGTATTTTTCGTTGGAAACACAGAAGGTTGCAACACTGCATTCCAATGAACATCAACAAAACACAAGCACGACGCGTGATGATCTACCAAGGTATACGCGTCAAAGGCTGTTGTCCGTCGGATAATTAATTTTCAACCAAAAACATGAATTTCCGCTATGATACAATCCCACATCACAGAAAACACCTTCCACATGTTAGGCAATGCTTCAGGAACTTATTACCGTAAGTAGTTTCTTCTGTAAAAATGAAGAAATCTGTTCGGGGAATAGTAAATTAGTACTATCTTGTTTTATAAATCGCGGCATTTCTTTCAGCCCAATTCCCATTCTTCAACGAATTAATCATGATACCCAGACGTTTTCTACATGGTTCGATTTCTATTTGTCTAAGCGATTCCTTACAGCGTGTCGTCTGGAGAACGATATTTCCCTTCCATACACTCTTAAATGGTTCTTTGTCAACTATGAAAACCCCTTCGTACCTCACATGAAAATCCCCTGAATCTCAGTGTCTGAGACGACCGGAAATCAAGAATGGTTGCTCGCATAAGCTAGTTTTCAAATCATCATGTCTGCGGTAAATATAACATAATGGAGCTTTTTAACTGTGATAACTAGTTTTTCCAACCTTGAACCTTACTTCCACAACAGTTTCCAGTATTCTAAAGCATTTGCTGCTATTAAAGCTACGAAAACTCATTAAACATTCGGAATCGTTCATTTGTTTTAACTATTAGGTCGGGAAGTTCGACACATGAAAATTAAATGGTTCCAGTTCGTTAAATGAATGAATTTCTTTTCAACAAAATGACGTGGGAAACTATAATGAAATGTAAAAACTCAACAACCTAATTGGCCTACCCTAGCAACATCGTGTGTATGCATTCACCACCAACCCTAGCTCTCTGCTACTCTAAACAGTTAAGTTCGAAGGCTACAAGAAATACCGATGCGTGCGACCATCTGTATAGCCCTAGACGTCTGAAACAAACATAAAATTTGTGATTTCTGTAATCCTAACTTTTTAAAAAAAGAACATTTTTATGGATAAGTTGCCAATTTGTGATCTTGAGGCCACTCATTCACATCTCCGAATGTTTGAGAGCCGTCTTTTGTTTCGTCTAGTTAGTCCAGGTCTCAGGTTCGAATCCTGATATTTCTGCACCCGTGCAGTTCATTATTTAACCTCGTCGTCGCTTCATCAAAGCGCCTGGAAAGAGACGTAAAATACACCTGCAAAAAGTATAATTCAATAATAGTTTCCTCACTTTGTTATTAGTTGCCTAAGCATTTTTATTCACCTTACATCCATGTTCTGAACGTCCTTGTAATCAAGAGTTTCCGGGTTCGTCAACCGATAGTCACATAGTGGTTCAGATCCCACTCAGAATTGTAGATTCAGTACCGATTAGCCTATCTGTGCGTAAAGTGGATTCTAATATTACACAGCTAAATTGACGTCTGGTACGAATTCCAGATAAATCTTGTATAGTTTATTCTTGAATCTCCGTACTCCCCCCTTTTGTACTCCTTTTGTGTGTGTGTTTAGATTGTCGTAATATCAAAGTTTTGTGTTTTAGCCCGCGGTGATGTATTGTTGTGAACCAATGAATGGTTTCAATAACACTATTACGTTAATTCGTCTTTCCCAACTCTGTGCCATTTGAGCTTGTTCGACTTATTGGATTATTTTACTTCCTCTTTTAGCTGCCACTTTTAGCCAGGGTTGTTAAAGGTCTAATGGGTTCTATTGGGTTCCGCTGCAGAACCGGAACATTTTTTCTCACACAATTTAAATTCAGTCCAAGTTGCGTTTTGTTTAATTGAATTCCTGGACCGTATTTAAATTGAGCCGGGAAAAAAGTTCCTGGACTGTATTTAAATTCATCCTGAAAAAAGGTTCCTGGATCGAATTGAAATACTTTATACATAATTACGGCCTAGAACCCATTTACACTTGCTGATTTTCTCTTCCGGACGGGAATTGAATTTATTTACAATTTTTGGAAATTAACAACCGTGGGATTAATAAGGATCAAGAAATCCGTACATTCGAATGGGTTCTATTTGGTTCCGTAACAGGACGGGACCCTTTTTTCTCGCACAATTCGATCAAAGTTGAGTTTTGTTTAATTAAAATAAGGTTCCTGGATCGTACTTAAATTGATCCGAAAAAAGAGTTCCTAAACCGTATTTAAATTGAGCCGGAAAAAAGTTTCCTGGACCGTCTTTCAATTGAATCGCAAAAATGTTCCTGGACCGTAAGTAGTGTAAAATACTATAATATAAACCCGAGAAATGATGAACCCCCCTCAGGCAGATTTGGCTACACTTAAAACTAGCTCAAGATGTGCATATGAGCTTATTGCTCAAGTGTGGTACTCTGTCTAAACCAAGATTTTTGTAAAAATGCCCTCGGGAATTTCCCGTGAAATGATGAGCCCCCTCAGATTGATTTGCCTACACTTACAAAAGCTACATCTGTGAGATTGTTGTCCATAAGCTTGTTAAAAATATGGCCCTCTTGATATTGTTTTTGCTACACTTAAAACTAGGCCAAAGAGCCACCCACACCCACCCACACCCACACATATTTACTTCCGGTTTATTTCCGGTCCACTTCCGGTTTACCCACTTCCGGCCCACTTGTGGCCTACTTCTGGTTTATTTCTATTGCATCATGTTGTGCAACAAATTATTACCCAATATTATGCAACAAATTATAATGCAAAAGCTCTTGCATCATGTTGTGCAACAAATTATTACCCAATATTATGCAACAAATTATAAGGCAAGATCTCTTGCATCATGTTGTGCAACAAATTATTACCCAATATTATGCAACAAATTATAATGCAAAAGCTCTTGCATCGTGTTGTGCAACAAATTATTACCCAATATTATGCAACGAATTATGATTCAAGATCTTTTCCATCATGTTGTGCAACAAATTATTGCCCAATATTATGCAACAAATTATGATGCAAGAGCTTTTGCATTACATATCAGTTAGTATTGTGAGAGTGGCTGATGAGTACAGATGTGTTGTTGCAGTGCTCCTCTTATTTTTTAAAAAAACACAAAAATATAGCAGATTTGTATAAATTGAATTATAGGTTTGTTTGATTTAATATACAGAATTTTCTAATATATTGAACAAAGGGTTTATATCTGCCCTAGTTTGTTATACATGATACATGGTATTAGGTTATTGCCTTTCTAGGACATGCCTGTGTAGACATGTATTTGTGCTAGGGCAGTGCTTCTGAACTTATTCTATTTTTGTGCATTTAGGCTATCAGCTTTATACAACCTGTCATAGGTTTATTAAGTATAGAGTTTTGATTTGAACACCAAGAAATTTTATATAATAAACCAACAACAAAGCCAAAAATATTAAGACACTAAGTATATACACTAAATATACAAAGCACACTGCTGAACCCAACTGATATTTTTTATTAAGTATAGAGTTTTGATTTGAACCCCAAGAAATTTTATATAATAAACCAACAACAAAAATGCCAAATCAAAAATATTGTAATCAATGCAATAAGAATATATCCAGCCCCAATTGGGCTAGGCACCAAAAGAATTGTGATCCAGACAAATGCAGAACTCCCACAAAAAGATGCCCAAAATGCCATAGAAAATATAGCATGGAATACTTCACATATAAACATAAGGGTACTTGTTCTGCACAGTCATCAACATTGACCCCACAACCATCTACATCTGGTCTGAAAAGGAAGCTTGAAACACCTGTTAATGCTAGACCGGCAAAGCAGCCACGCTATGAACCCATCCATAGCTAATTTAATGGCCAACTTAGGGATCACCGTTTTGAATCAGAGCCAAGATGTAATATTAAGAATTTTTTGAACAGTGTAAATCCTGATGTGCAGGCAATTCTAAATGCACAAAATGGCTCTTATAAGCTCTCCCTCAAATTGTTTACACAATATAAGAAACCAAATGGCACAAAATTTACACAGCCCCACATAACAGAAACTGTAGCTGTATATTCAAATGCAAATTTAGACAAAATAATAAGCAGTTTGATAGAGCAATTGAATATTAAACACTCTGAATTTGCAGCAAAAGAATCAGGATGGAGCCTATGCGGATCTCCACACAAGCTCTATGTTAATATTTCTGAATTCAGCCCATTACAAGGATCTACATATCTGCCTTTACCTGCCAATATTAAAAACAAAAGAGCCGTGGTTAACATAGAAAATAATGATGGGAAATGCTTTTTGTGGTGTATTTTAGCTGCTTTGTTTCCAGTTTTAAGGCATCCTGAGAGAATAACTTATTATAAACAACATGAGCACGATTTTGATGATGCTATGGAGGGCTTAGAATATCCAATGTCTGTTCAGAATATTGATAAATTTGAAAAAAAGGCCAGGGATATCAATGGTAAACAATTATCTATTAATGTATTTATTTGTTCTACTGGCCGTGGCAATTGCTTGATAGCACCTCTCAGAATCAGTACATCTCATGATGATTCTGCTGTCCCGATTGATCTGCTCTTAATTGAAGAGGATGGCACACACCATTACACTCTGATACATAATCTTGAAGCTTTAATTAGAAAACAACTAGACAAATCTAAGACAATATTCAAGTTGTGTAGAAGATGTTTGACTGTATTTGATGGTCAAAAAATAATAAATGGGGTTCGGGAACAAAATACAGAAATTGCTAAAAACAAGTTAATTGAACATTTAAAATACTGTGGCAACCATAAACCTGTTCATATGGTGATGCCTAGTCCAAGTGAAAATGCCAAATTCAAAAAATTTGAAGCCTTGTTGGAACACCCAGCATATATAGTCTGTGATTTTGAATCAAATCTCAAACCCCTTGCATTCTGCAGCCCAGATCCTGATGAATCTTCAATTACATCATACCAGTTACATGAGCCTTCTAGTTTTTATTATGTTGTTGTACAGGATGGTGTTGTTAGTGAAGAATATTTATACATGGGATCAGCTGCCATCAAAAAATTTCCACATAGAATAGAAAATGAGTGCCATAACATAGCATCTAATATCTTATTAAAATCAAAACCTATGTTGCCTTTAGCAGAGGATCAGATTGAAGATTTCAACAATGCAGAAAAATGCCCGGTATGTGATTCTGAATTTTCAGATACAAATATCAAGGTACATCACCATTCCCATACAGATGGTAAATTCTTAATGGCCCTGTGTAATAGCTGTAATATTAAGATCCAGAGACCAAAATTTATCCCTATATTTTGCCATGGTGCATCCAATTATGATTTTCATCACTTGATCAGGTACGAGGGGTTTGACAAGCAGAATTTAAATATTTTAGCAGAAAATAATGAGAAATATATAGCTATTAGCAAAATAATTAAAGTTAATGGTGTTCCCATTCACTTAAGATTTCTTGATTTCTACAGAATTCTGTCCGCTAGCCTGGCTACACTGGCCAGTCAATTATCTGATGATCAATTGAAAATCACATGTGCTTTGTTTCCAAATCAGGACCTGAAATTAATTAGGCGGAAGGGTGTATACCCATATGATTATGTTACAGATTTTTCTAAATTTAATGAGTGTTCTCTGCCACCAAAACAAGCATTCTACAGCAAACTCAGGGCATCTGGAATTACTGATGATGATTATCACCATGCCCAGTTGATGTGGAACAATTTAAAATGCCAGATATTTGGTGATTATCACAAGGCATATTTAAAACTTGATGTCACTCTCTTAGCTGATATACTTCAGGCATTTAGAAAATCATCGATGGAAAATTATAAGCTGGATCCAATGTATTTCTACAGTGCTCCAGGCCTAGCATGGTCTGCAATGTTTTTAAACACTAAAATGCAATTGGATCTGATCCAAGATCAAGATATGTATCTGTTTATGGAGCAAGGTATAAGAGGAGGCATGGTGCAATGTTCTCAGAGATATGCCAGAGCAAATAACAAATATATTCCCGATTATGATCCAGCACCGCTATCAAATTGTATACTGTATGTGGATGCCAACAGCCTGTATGGTTATGCTATGATGGATAAACTGCCATATGCAGGGCTTGAGTGGGTTGAAGATTTCAATATTGAAGATCTTCAGGATTTTGATGACAGTCACTATGGTCTATTCTTAGAGGTTGATCTGACAATTCCTGATGATTTACACAACACATTTTCTGATCTGCCCCCAATTCCTGAGGTCGAGTGTTCACCTGGCTCTAAACAGAAGCAGCTAATGGTGACTCTAGAGCCAAAACAGGATTATGTCATATATTACAAAAACCTTCAGTTCCTGATGCATCATGGTGTTCAAGTGACGAAAGTTGGCAAAATTTTGAGGCTCAGGCACTCAAGATGGTTGAAGCCATATATTGATACAAACACAGAGCTTCGAACATCTGCAATGAGCCAATTTGATAAAACTTTGTTTAAATTGATGGTAAATTCAGTGTATGGCAAAACCATAGAAAATGTCAGAAAACATACTGATGTTAAATTAATTACTGACCCCAGCCTGAGCAAAAAATTGATAGCAAAGCCTAATTTCAATTATAGAAGAATTTATGATGACAATATGGCACTTTTTAATATGAAAAAACAAAGATTAAGTTTGATAAGCCTATTTATGTGGGGGCTGTGATATTGGAATTGGCCAAATTACACATGCTGGATCTCTATTATGATGTATTGAAGCCTTTTTATGGTGATCGTGTAAAACTGATGTACATGGACACAGATAGCTTTATTCTTGATATTCAGACAGAAGATGTTTATCAAGATATGTCACAGCCTGCATTGCTTGAATATTTTGATACCAGTGAACATTCAAAGATTCAGCCCCACAACAAAAAGGTGCCTGGCAAGTTAAAAGATGAGACACTTGGTGATGTTATTGTGGCATTTGCTGGGTTAAGGGCCAAGATGTATAGTTTTGAAACATGTAGTGGTGCTGTTGCCAAAAAGGCCAAGGGCATCGGCAGAGTAACTGTAGACAAAGAGCTCCAATTTAAAGATTATGAAGATTGTCTCAAATCCCAGAGTTTAATTAGAACATCAGAATGCAGAATTCAGTGTGTGGATCACTTGTTGACTACAAATGTTGTAAGAAAAGTGGCTCCGGACCCACATGATGATAAGAGATGCATTTTATCATGTGGCATACATACTCTACCATGGGGTCATTGTGATTTGAAAAGTGGCAAACAATGCCCAATTACAGAGCATGATTTGAAATAAATAAACATGCCTATGAACTTATTTGGGTTCAAAAAACAGGCTATTATGGACCTGCCAACACCAGCACCCTCTTCTGATATACAATCTGTAATATCTAAACTAGTGGTACCAATTACATGTAGGTGGTCAATTACAATTTATTACAACTCCCGAGGGTAATGTCAAGATTTCAATAGGGAGAAATATTTATAGAATTAAGCACTCAAACATGATTTCTGGCACTGTATATACTGTTTCTGCTGGTGATTGTTTATATATTGAGGTCCCAGGATCCTATGACAAGCTTATACCTTTTTTTATAGAATTAAGAATTAGATATTTTATAATAAATAACCACTAAAACAAAATTCCTAATGATATATTTGGCCATACAAGGCATGAAGATCACAGTGATGAGATTCTGATGCTTGATGTCAGAGTCAAAAAATTAAGAAGTGATTTACAAGCTTTACAAACCACACTCAATGCCAGTCTTCAACTAGAAATTACAAATTTACAATCACAATGCATGGACCCTCTTCTTAAAATTGATTCTGATCTCAAATTGCTGCTTCAAAAATATACTGATTTGGCTACATTAGATAATTTTCAAAATTTAGAGGAAGCTGTAGCAGCTCTTCAAGCCAAATTTAAGACCCAGGCCACCAACTCTGAGCAATTGAAACAACCCTGAACAATGCCATAGCCGAGGTTAAAGAAAAAATTGAGACACTTGAAAATTTTATGAACAACTTGCCATCTTCTGATGCTCTGAGTGCTATAACTCGGAGTGTTGCCAACATTAAGCTGCAACTTGAAACATATGAAGATTTTGGAAAAATTCAGAGTGCCATAACCCATCTTGAGGGTACCATAGCAGCAGTGCAAAGTGATCTGACAAATGTACAAGAATCTCTAGAATCTCGCCTGCCTGGTATTGTAGATACCCTTGTCAGTGTCCAGCAACGGATCACAAAACTTGAAAACCTCAACACTAAATCTGAGCTATCTCATTTTCATCACTTGACCGATGATATCCAAACAAAACTTGAAATTTTACAACAATCAACACCTACTCAGGCAGACATAACCCTGCTCCAAGATGCTATGCGTAGTGTGGCTGATGCTTCTGAATAAATGATGTGAAATTGGCACTTGAATCTTTGCAAAATACTGTAGCAAATCTGCCTACATCACAGGAACTTAAAAATATTAAGAGAGCTGTGAATCGCATATTGAAATCAGAAGATATCAAGAATATCCAAACAGAGATCAAACAACTTACTCAGACAGTGGCCACTCTACCAACCAATCAACATATTAATGAATTGCATGCCTTGTTTGAGGATATCAGAAGACAAGTCCATGATCTTACTGCTCAAAATTCAAAATTAGCTGTTGTTGAAAATCTACAGCAAATTGTAGCCAACATCAAGCAACAGCTAGGGACCATGGAATCCAACCAAACAAATGCTTTGTCTGTTTTTGCCACCCAGCTTCAAGGGATTGTGCAACAATACAGAAAACTTGTTGTGGATATAAGAATTAAACCAGGCCATGATGAGATTGTTAGGACTATCAATGAGCATCTTGAATCTGTAACAAGTAGATTGCTTACAGCAGAAAAAGAAATAAATGGCCTAATCGAGAATCCTAAACATACAGTAATTCTTGAATTGTACAGTATCCCCAACAAAGAATATGATTCACCGTTTACACCAGGTGGCAAAATATATATGCTGTCCCCTGCACAATTTTATTACCAGTTTTTTGTTGGGGGCACACTTAGACCAATCAAGATCAAATATTGGCTACAACCACAGGCACACCACTACCCTACCTTATCAATAACAAATGCTGACAACAAACCAAAAATCACCAGTGTAGAGTTAGAGGATTTTACAGACCCCAAGACATTAGAGACATCTTATGCTGAAGATGATGGCTCTCTGGAATTTAATATACAAATAGGAGACAAACTGTAATTAGAAAATCCTGTAGTATCAGCTGCTGAACACCCTATAGTTGCAATATTCTTGTTTACATACTATGTCTAGACAAATTATTGTTGATGAATTACACAGACAAGCCAGACATAATTATAAGAGACTGCCAGTGGTTACAAAAGGCATAGATGATTTATGGCAGTGTGACTTGGTTGAGATGGCTAGTGGACAGCTGAAAAACTTAGACAAGATCAACAAGGGCTACAAGTATCTACTTACTGTCATAGATACATTTTCAAAATTTGCCTGGGCTGTGCCACTCAAATCCAAGACTGGAAAATGTGTTACAGAAGCCTTCAGGACAATCATCAATCAGAGTGGAAGATCACTGCGATATCTGCCAACAGATAATGGCAAAGAATTCTATAATTCGGTGTTCCAACAATTTATTAAAAGCCAGTCAATACAACATTACTCGAGTTACAGTGATCTCAAGGCCTCTATTGTTGAAAGATTCAACAAAACCCTAAAAAATCATATGTATAAACAATTTACCCTTCAAGGTAATTATAAATGGCTCAGTACCCTACCAGAACTTCTACATACATATAACAACTCAGTCCATTCCACAATCAACATGAAGCCCTCTGAGGTAACTTCATCTGATGAGCAAAAATTGATCAGCACTGTTTATTATCCTAGATACCAGCCAACAACAAAAAAAGCCAAATACAAGGTAAATGATCAAGTAAGAATCAGCAAATGTAAGGACTTATTCAAAAGAGGTTTTACCAGAAACTGGAGCACTGAATTATTTACAGTGATTCAAGTTAAACCTGGGACCCGATACACATATATAATAAAAGACCACCGAGGATAAATTCTCAAAGGCAGGTTCTATGAAGAAGAACTCAGCAAAACTAAGCAGCCTGACACATATCTCATAGAAAAAATCATCCGCAGAAAAGGCAACAAGATACTTGTCAAATGGCTAGGACTTCCAGAACACAGATGGATCGAGGCAGACAAAGTGATACTATGAACACCTGGGATGTTATAAAGAGACTGCCAGAGCCTGAACAGCAGAATAAGAGAAATGGAAAGCTGCTGCCTGATAATATTAGATGTCTTATTGTTGGGCCATCGGCTTGTGGTAAAACTACACTAATGATTGATAATTTTTTATTGGCACCCAACTGGTTAGACTGGAAAAACAGGCACTTGTATGTCTTCTCTAAGAGCTTGGAACAATTAAAATATCAGCAGCTGATGAAGCTATATGATGGACTGGATATAGCCACTTTTGAACCAGATGTTAAGCCACTCCATGAATGTCTCGATAATTCTGTTGTTGTGTTTGATGACATTATACTGGATAATCAAAACAAGGTTAGAAATTTTTTTACACAGGGCCAACACAAAAACATAGATTGCTTCTACCTGGCAGACATTTTCTAAAATACCGAAGCAGCTGATCCGAGACAACAGCAATTTTATATGTGTGTTTCATCAAGATCATACCAACTTCAAACACATACATGATGAATATGTAGGTGGGGACTTCAGCTACAATGATTTTTCCAAGTTTTGCAGCAGGTGCTGGAACCAGGACAGCTATGGGTTTGTCACAATTGATATGACAAGGAAACCCAATAGTGGTAAATACAGAAATAAAATTAACAATTTTCTAGACATTGAAACATATATAAATAACCATGAAAAGGCCAATTATTGATGATCTTAAATTAAGAGATTATCTTGTAAAAAGATTTAAAGGATGGAAATCAGAGAACCGAGGAATCTATGAACAACACAAGCAAACAGAACAACCTATTATTGATGCTATTAGTGAATTAGGTAAAAATATCAAAACTGTTACAGAGCAAAATCAAAATTTGATCACAGAGCTTGTACCTGTAGCTGGTAGGAACATATTAGATTATCCAATCACCCCACTTTCTAGTATTCATACACCTAGTCCTGTTCCTCCTCGAAGAATTGAAGCTACTCAGGATCCTATTGAATTGGGTCTTCTTGCTCAAAAATATTTAAGCACACCTAAAGACAACAAAGATGAGGTTTTTGGCCTATATGCTGACACAGAGCGTGATGGTAGCATCATACATAGAATTCGCAATTTCAGAGTAACATTTATGGGAGATGATCTAATTGTATATTCAGAATCTCATCTTGGAGAAAAAGGTGCTTTTGTTAAGTACCTTGGCACACCTGGATTGTGGGAACTGATGACTAGGAAGAGGTCTGGCAGCTATACAGATCAAGACTATGAGCACTACAAAGAAATATTAATAAAATCAGATGCTCTATACCAGAACAATGATCCTACACAAAAAAGAGTCAAGTCTAGCAGTGGAGCAAAATACAACTTAATCAAGCTCATATGGTCACAGATCAAGACAGGTAGTGGGATCAAACAATACAACACCTTGCCTAAAGAATTTGTGTGGGTTGATGATGTCTGGAAACTTGTAGATAGGTTATTGGTGATAGCTGGGGAGGACAATGCTGGTAACCACAATTTTTACAATGAAAAGGTTGGAATTATGGACATGATAAGCACCAAATTGTCTAATTTTATAGTGAATGACACTAAGGGGATTGGATATCTTATAAAAATTATTAATACTCTACCCCCCAAATTTTGGAATATCTCTGAGGGTCGGGGGCTGGTTAATGACATCATAAACAAGCTGCCATTTGAACTACACATTCCAGGCTATCAGTATTGTGGTCCCGGTACAAAATTGGACCATAGATAAAACAGAGGGGACCCTGGTGTTAATCCCCTAGATGCTGCTTGTAGAGACCATGACATAGCATACAACACACATTCTGATCTTGATAGGCGACATGTTGCAGACAAGAAATTAGAAGAGGCTGCATTTGGTAGATTTGTAAGCAAAGATGCTTCTTTAAGTGAGAGAATAGCAGCATTGGGGACCACCATAGCTATGAACACCAAACAAAAACTGGGGTGGGGGTTGTGATAAATTAAATAAATTTAAGCCACTTAATTAAGCTGTGTAATCCCAGAATATGTATATAATAAACCTAGGATGAAGGCCAAGGGTGTTATGTATCAGATACCTTATGCAGGTCTTAATTCTCTTAAAACTATTGATAGTCTTTTAACCAAAAAGCAGCGCAAGAACAAAAAATTCTTGTCTTGCCAAGGTCCATGGTATGAAATTATTACTTAGTACCCCTCAATTAAAAAAATTACAGCAATCTAGAAAAAAATCACATGTGGGTGGCTTCATATTTACTATCCCGGCCATCTTAGCAGCACTTGGTGCTGTTGGGAGCTTGGCTGGGGGATCAGCTGCCATAGCAAAAACAGTAATAGATGCCAAGAAGAATAAGGCAGAATTAGATGAATTGAAACACCATAATCTGGCCATAGAGAAACAAGGCAAAGGTGTTAAGAGAGCCATGAATAAGTTTAAAAAAAACAAGAGCCACTTACAAACCAAGATATTGAAGCTTTAATCAAGCCACTGGGCATCAAAAATTTTAGAGGTGTGTACATGTCTGATTCTTTACCAGAACAACCACTCAACAAAGAGTGTGGCATAGTTAATTTGGATAAGTACAAAAATCAGGGCACTCACTGGATCTG
The DNA here is from genome assembly GCF_977018435.1 of Lepisma saccharinum. NCBI lineage: Eukaryota > Metazoa > Arthropoda > Insecta > Zygentoma > Lepismatidae > Lepisma > Lepisma saccharinum. The sequence goes on from NC_139229.1 coordinate 55,670,896, forward strand.
TTATCTTAAATATTTAAAAGATGAGGCATTTGTGTTTGATTCATTTGGAGGTATTCCACCTGAAAATTTAGTAAAATATCTAAAATCAACTAATCTTTATTACAATAATGCCCGTGTTCAAAATTTCAAAGATGTTAATTGTGGACATCTGTGTTTATCTGTTCTTAGATATCTGTCTCAAATAAATAAACCATCAATTGAAGATTTTCAAAAGGCCCTGTGGTATCTGAAACATCATGGGAGTATTCCATCTCACCAGCCAAAATTCAATATTGAAACTTAGATTACATGATGATATAGTGTATCCCAAAACAATAGCTCTCAGAGCATTTTATGGCATGTACTTGATCCCTAATATTACACACCACAACAACACAATTGCAGTTGGTGATCAAAAAATTGTTATCACTCCAGGGCAGTATAATCTGTCTACTTTAAATGCTAAGTTACCCAGAGGTATAGTGTTAACTCAAAATTCTGTCACTCACAGAGTAGAAATTGTGTCTGCTACAGAAACAGTGGATCTGGGTACTATAGGAGAGCTGTTAGGATTTGAAAACAACACAAAACTTGAACGAGCCATCAAACACACTGCTATTAATATACCTAAATTCTTAGCCATAGAAACTCTAAATATTCACTGTAATGTGGCCGAGGGTATGATCACCAAATCAAATGGCATAGGCACTCACAAACAAACTGGCATCATTGCAACATTCAAACCTAACTCTGAATTTATGGAGCCCATCATCTACACTCCATCACCAACATTATATTTTCCTGTGTGCCATAATAGAATAGATTACATTGAGTTGATGGTCACTAATGAAAAAGAAGAATTAGTTGATTTTGCTGGAGCCACAACAACTGCTATCATAGAGATTAATATTTAAATAAAAATACATACAAAAGAAAATGGAAAATATTGAGAGTTATGAGCTACAATCATTCCCCCCAAACAGGAGGACCTTTGCAAATTTAAATCAACCCAACACAGAGATTGAGGTTGATCTTGATGTAGGGGATGGCTTCATACACCCCCACAGAGCAGATCTATACATCAAATTTGATGTTGTAAAGCTCGATGGTACAGATTATCCGGCAAATTCAAATATAAGATTGGTAGACAATTTTGTGCCACATCTGTTCTCTGAAATTGAGATCAGAAAACATGGTGTTGTTATAAACAGAGTGGATTACCCTCGTATTATCTCTACAGCTTTGGCCACACTAAAATTATCCAAAACCGAGGCTTCTTACTACAAAATAGGTGGATTTGAGGCTGGTGATAAAATTATATCTAAAAGCCACACTGTGCTGTTCCCTATGCCCCTGTTGCCAGGATTCTTCTCAGATTACAAAGACATTATGTGGAAGGGTGGTTTAAGAATTACATTTAGAAGAGCTGCCAAAGATAATAATGCTTTGATGAGGTAAACAGTACATTAAACTCTACAGGGGAAGCTCTGCCTAATACCCTACCTGATGAGGGCAAATGCCTTATTCAGACTATGGAGCTAAGAATCCCGGTTGTTGAATATGAAGCCAGCTATGCTCTTAAATACAAAGCAGATATCCTAAAAAATCCACAGGTGCCTTTACAATTTTATACATATCAATGTGTGCAGAAGCCTGCCACTGGTAGCTATTATGAATTTGATGCTACAAACTCATTCTCCAGTATACAATATGACATGCCAGATTTTGTGGTGGTACTGTTTCAGACTGGAAGAGACAATAATCAGGAAAAAAATTCAAGTAAATTTGATAACTGCAACATCAAGAACATATATCTTAAAAATGGCAGAAATGAGGTGTTTCCTAGAGAAAATTATAATTTAAACATGTCCAAGGATGATTTCCTCAAATTATATGAAGCATTTACAGCATACAAAAGTGTCACCACTGGCAATACTGACATGTATTACTCACCAGATGAATTCAAAGCACAGAGACCCATGTTTGTCATCAACACCTCAAAAAGGAAACAAGTTGTGGTTAATGACAGGACAAACATTAAAATTATCTGTGAATTCCATGATACACTCCCTGATGACACTATATGTAGTGTTATTCTTATAGGTGAAAAATCGTATGTTTATGATGTAAGAAATGAGAGAGTCACAGAGCAATTCTAGAAGGCCTCTGCATATTACATTGTCTTAGTATTAGATATATGAGTTGAGCCTGGTGTCCAATTGAACTTAAACCGGAAGTGGACCGAAAATGGACCGGAAATAAACCGGAAGTAAATATGTGTGGGTGTGGGTGGCTCTTTGGCCTAGTTTTAAGTGTAGCAAAAACAATATCAAGAAGGGCAGATTTTTAACAAGCTTATGGACAACAATCTCACAGATGTAGCTTTTGTAAGTGTAGGCAAATCAATCTGAGGGGGCTCATCATTTCACGGGAAATTCCCGAGGGCATTTTTACAAAAATCTTGGGTTAGACAGAGTACCACACTTGAGCAATAAGCTCATATGCACATCTTGAGCTAGTTTTAAGTGTAGCCAAATCTGCCTGAGGGGGTTCATCATTTCTCGGGTTTATATTATAGTATTTTACACTACTACCGTATTTAAATTGAGCCTGGAAAAAGTTTCCTGGACCGTATATAAATTGAGCCGGAAAAAAGGTTCCTGGACAGTATTTAAATTGAGCCGAAATAAATGTTCCGGGACCGTATTTAAATAGAGCCGAAAAAAATGTTCCTGGACCGTATTTAAATAGAGCCGAAAAAAATGTTCCTGGACCGTATTTAAATAGAGCCGAAAAAAATGTTCCTGGACCGTATTTAAATAGAGCCGAAATAAATGTTCCTGGACCGTATTTAAATAGAGCCGAAAAAGATGTTCCTGGACCGTATTTAAATTAAGCCGGAAAAGAGGTTCCTGGACAGTATTTAAATTGAGCCGGAAAAAAGGTTCTTGGACTGAATTTAAATTGATCCGGTAAATAGGTTCATTGACCGAATTGAAATACTTTACGCTTGCTGGTTTCCTCTCCTGGACCGGAATTGAATTTATTTAAAATTCCTGGACCTTTAACAACCCTGCTTTTTAGCTGATAGTGAAAATGAACGGTGTGGTGAAACTGATGAACACTCGAAAAGAACATCCATGTTCAGGTCAGGATTCCAACCCTGGTTCCCTGGCGTCGTAGCGCGCTGTTCTGATTTATGTGGAATTATGTATGCATTGTCTTGGGAGTGTGTTTAACATGTTAGTTTTGTACGTCGGTACTTGGGAAGAACGACAAACGGAAAGGAAGCTGGAATGTGGTTACGTTATGTTCGTGGTTTGCTTGAAGTTTACGTGAAGTGTTGGTGCTTACAAATGCAGTGGCGTGCCCAGGATTTTAGAAATGAAAGGGAGGGGGGGGTAGGTATATTTTGCTATATTTTCCTGCCTTTGACGTTCTTTGTTTGTAGAAACACTTGGCCAAGGGGGGGGGGGGTTACACCCTTGGGCACGCCACTGTAAAGATTGAAATAGTGCTTTGACGACAGTGAAACTTTGTGAAAGATTTCGTGCAGCTGTAGTGATAATCGCGTGGTGCTTGTTTATTTCCAAGTGTGCGTATTGTATTGAAGTAGCCTCAAGGATCTCGCGCACTGAGACGCGGGGAAACACGGCAAACAGAAATTATGTGTGCTGTATTAAATCAATATTGTTTTCAGTTTCCAAGAAATTGCATCGCTCGCAATATACATGTAATGGTCGTACGTACAAAAGGAATGAATTACATTCGTCGTGCATTTTCTATATTTCAAAAATACAGTTTGTGTGCTTGCTTTCCATTAGCTAATGTTAAATTGAACGTATTGAAATAAAATATTTGAAATATTTTTTCGACACTATTGCCTTAGCGCCGACTTCTACCCTCTTTTTGCGTGATTTACAAGCATAATGTGTTTGATATTACTACTACTACCAGTATTATTATTATCATTGGCACTTTTATCCTGGTGCCCCCTCCCCCTCAGACAAAAATTCGTTGTTGCTTCTTTGGTGTGGTGCATTCATCTTTTTGCTTCGGTAAGTACGTGATTGAACTACAATTTAACACGGTGAACAGCATGTTGATTATGTTTGTGTTTGTAAAATGTGTTTTTTATTAAAAAGAAATGTAAAAGAAGGGCAAATATTTACTTCGTACTTTGATAAATGCAGGGTCACTGACACGGGAGCGCGGAAATGGGACATTTTCCCCCAGGCCCCGATTGATTGATTTGCTTTATTTTACCTCGCTTTTTGTACCACTTTTGGCTAATTTGCGAAGATGGAAATAAGTGATGACATGATGAAATTGATGGACACTCACAAACATCAATGCCCAGGCTGGGATTCGAATTCAGGACCCCTGGCCCCTGATTCCACGGGATCACCACAGCTCTCAACGTTTTCTTCGCTTCCACAAATGTTACCTAATGTAACAAAGTAGAAAACATTTCTAAAAAGAGAATCTGTAGTCCCAAGAGCTAAGGGGTCTCCCAGTTTTGAATTTTATCTTATGCTCTACAGTTCTGACATTCTGAACACATCACTTCCACTGTGAGCGACATCGAGAATATATGGAGCCCTACCCCCAACATAGCATGGTGAAATGCACAGACGATACCTTTTTTATTACCCTTTTTATCTTTACTCGGTTATAGCTTAAAACTAAGTGAGAAGGTTGTTTTGTAATAATAAGACCGATTCCAACACTTCCCAGTTTATATTTACATAAGAGAAATAAGAAGTTAACTGAGACATACAGCAAGTCTTTCTTCACATGTTTCTGATCGGCGAAATGTGTCATTTTTCCGCTCTATAAAAGGCTTAACTATGTTCATAAGTTCATAGTGAAAAAAATTTCCTACGATCTAGCAATAGATCAGGAAATAAATTATGGAACTCTCCGTAAATTTCCCTTTCTTTTTCATTTATTTTATGAACCCAAACTTGCCTTTTGCACTTTTCTTCTTCTTAACTAGCAGCAACAAGTCTTCGTCTGACTACCCACTCCTCCTGAAGACACGTGCAGCGGCATCACAATCCTAACCTAACTACGTAAAATTATAGCTGCTGTTGTGGATAGTCGTTTTGGGTGCTATATTCACTTGTGCTAAGCCTTCGGGCTGTTCTGCTTTACAGTAATGTCCTAAGGCAATAGACGTACTTTACTTCACCATAGCACATTTTCCGAGAGCTAAAATGAACTGTAAACGTTCATAAACAACAAAATCTTCCTAAACCATGCAAGATATTTCACTTTCTCTAGGGGGTACAGAGGGTCAAGGGTACCCACTGCTCTTCCTGGTTCGACGCGGTACATGTGCGGTGTACCCCCGGAAAGGTAAATTGAAGTTTCCACGTGGAGGTTCCGGGTAGCGCGGTACCGGCGTCTCAGTGCGCGACAAGCTTTACTTGTGCCACGCAGCAAGATCATGGTGACCGTATTCTACGATAACCGTGGTCCCCTGCTAGGGGAGTTCCTTTCAAAAGGACACACCTAATGCCAACACGTACTGCGAAACCCTGCATCGTCTGCGGACAGCAATAAAGCATAAGCGACCCGGCAAGCTCAGCACAGGCATCATTTTACTGAACGATAATGCTCGTCCAGATGTCGCCATTCAACACAGCGCCTGTTGAATTCCTGCTTACAGTCCTGACTTGAGTCCATGTGATTCCCACATTTTCATCCCAATGGAGAAACACCTCAGAGGACGCCGCTATGCGTCGGACGCAGATCTGCAGGTGGCAGTGACAGAATGGTTTGCCTCACAACCCAAGGACTTCTTCTACAAAGGCATTCATCAGTTGGTACCAAAGTGGGATAAGTGCCTTACCTCATATGGCGAATATGTGTAGTCAATGTCAGTAATAAACACTGTACATGGAAATGGACCTTTTCATTTGATGGCACCTTATATTAGGTTTTCATAGACTTTTTATCTTTTTGTTAGGTGAAGTGTTCGGTTCGATTCTAGTAGAATTTATTAATGTTTCTACCTGAAAGTAGTCCGGGACATGTTGTTCACTTTCGCCATAATTTGTGATCAAATCACTTGAACAAATTTTAATGTTGGACGTTAGGAAGGCAGGGATGTTAAAACGTCTGCCATCTGTATCAATGATATACAATTGTACTGCACGGACAACATAAAATCCAGTACCCTCTCTTTGGATATCTTGAGATTGTCCTCACTACTAAATTTACTCCTCAATACAGGAAACATAATCCATGTATTTTGTCGCCTGGGAAGTTAGACGTTAAGTAATTCGGGGTGCAAGTTCTTGCTTTCTCAGTAACATGAGAGGGAAATTAGTTATTTCTGGAGAATATATTCGCCACTTATCAAGAACACTAACCAAATTTATTTCGTCGTTAGTGTTACATTAGTGCAGGCTCCCCCTCCTAAAGATATCTATTATTGCTGCTATACTTAGGACCAACGTGCATAGTAAGGTGGGTTCAGGAATTTTACATGTGTTGCCTCAAGTTAGATCGGGTTCATCTGATTCGCCTTAACGTTTGTTGAGGTTAGTTTCGTTAAGAGAACTAGGATATCTTCGGTGAATTGGGATAGAATTTTGGTGAATTGAGATAAATTGTGCTTATTAGAAAGACAGTGTTCTATCATACGGGCCAGAAATAATCAGTGAATTTGAATTAAATAACAGTGAAATGAGAGAAATTGTGATTGTTAGAAAAGTGTGTTCTATCATAAACGGGATAAGTGAAATAATATATATTCGGTTAATTCGAATAAAATTGTAGCGAAATGAAGTAAATTGTGGTTGTTAGAAAATAATGCTCTATCAAACAGGTTCAGAAGTTATACGTATATTGTGAGTTCGAATATAATTTTAGTGAATTGAGATTAATTGTGGTTGTTGGATACAGGCTGAGAAGTTACATATATTCGGTGAATTGGATTAAAATTTGGCCCAAGTTCCTTTTTTTTTAGGGATTTCATCATGCTACGAATGCAATTTTAACATGGTTCGATTTCGATTTACTTTTGTTAACACATACTGCGAAGTTTTAGCGATTACTTAAAGGGAAGAGTGACAATTACGCACCATTTGAGAATTTATTTCAATATCGTCGGAATGGGTACTACTATGAAAAAACCCTTCACTATACAAGAGTATGAATTTCTCTCCAACTTGCATGTGGAAGCGGTTATTTAAGGTAATTATTAAGCTAGACACGATGTTTGAAAATATGATCAATAAGTATTTACAGAAACCTATATATTCCTTATGGGAAATAAACTTCAATATGGTTATGTCTAATCATGGGAGTTTGGACTTTTCCTACGACAATGATCAACGTGTCATTTTTCCATTCATGTACCCTTCTGCGCCATTGGATGTTTGATATTCCAGTGAGAACGAATAAAATAATGGTCCCATAAGCGTAATGCGCATCTCCTTACCTCTTACGGCAATCCTGGCAATGTTGCCAAACCTGGTGTGCATAAAAGAGCTAAATGTCACCTTAAATAGAGCTACAGTTGACTTTCAAGGAGCTAGATAAACGAAGGCTGCATGCATTAAGTGCCTCCTAGGGTAATTTTAGGTGTCAGAGGGGCGGGGGCATTGCTATTACCTTTAACTTTAAATTGTGATGACAATTTATTCTTAGTTTTCACCATCCAGATCTGGCGGCATTACCCATCTTAATAATCCACCAATGGTTGCATGAAATTGGAAATAAAGGAATCCAGGATAACAATATTATGTTATCTTCACGTCAGCTACGGCGGTATAAAAAAGCAGCTGAAGAGGTAACAGGGGGTGGGGTGACGCAGACACTATAACAATATTACATCACGTGCAAAACATATACTCATGGCAAAAGTTGGTCTGTGTGTGCCGGAAATCGTCATTTGATTTCAACTGGTGAAAGTAAATATGTTCACAACCTTGCAACTCGCAAATTACAGTTTTGCTAAAATTTAGGGATTCTAATAAGATTTATTTTAGTCTTGCAGATGAAGAAAGCTGAAATGACGTTTGTACCAGATTATTTACGTGATAAGAATACAGACTTGACTGATGAGGTATTGGGTTCATAACTTATTTCAGAAAGGAGATAAATCAGTTTGGAAACCTTTGTGGAAGGAAATTGTCAAATATTTACCTCTAGAAAAATTCCGTTTTCCATTGTTCAGCTCTTTGCTCATATGTTCTATCCTCTCTTTTCATGGTTCGACCCAAAAATGATCCTGGAAATTGCAGAACTTGTTCATCGACGAAGGAATGATCCGACCAACTCATCTGCTCCAAAGAAGTCCACAACCTGCATGTAAATTGGGCGCATCGCATAGGAAGATAACGTTATTCTAAAGATAAGTTACATGAAAGAGGAAATTGGTATGTTGGAATATTAACTTCCAAAATGTAAAAGGGTTAACTGAAGATCTGTGAATTATGTACGTGTGGATGCATATCATTATGGGTATACATTAGGTATATATTCAGGTGTTTTGAATTTAACTTACGAATGTTTCACCCACACCAGACTTGCCAATATGAACATGCACAATGGAGTAGACAATTTTATATGTGGTGGTCTTAGATTGCATGCAAGGTAGTTATTTAGTTATAGTTAGCTGCACTTGCTAGTTTGTTATTGACAAAGTTCTCGCGTTTATTAATACAAAAATGTTTCTTTCTTGAATAATTGAATGTTTGGCGGTTTTGTTTGGTAATTTACGCGAATTAGTGTAACTATGAAATATAATCCAGTGTTCGCAGGTGTTTTCAGATTACTGTGATTCAGAATTTAATATAATGCAATTTTTTTGGGCTGTTGAACATGTCAGTGTTTCCAGTGGCGGCGATTGGGTTCCAAAATCGTTGGAAAGGGAAGGGTGGAGGACAGTTTACTTTCTCTTGATGGATATGTTTTAGCATAGTGCGTGGGAAAAAGTGGCAAAAAGTGTGTGGGGGGGGGGGGTAACTGGTCCTCTAATCGCCACCACTGAGTGTTTCAGGTACTATAATTGCTCACGAGAAACTGTGAGCGTTTTGTCTTTCAGAACCTGCTGCTGACATTACGTGTGCAAAGCCAGTTACTCAGTAGCACAGTGTGTGTAGCACAGTAGCATACTTGGATTATGACTCTCTATGTGTGTAATGTCGATTGATTTAGGAAGAGAAAAATCTGTATCGCAACCAGAAGGATGATAGATTTGAAAGCCACGAAGAGGAGTTGCCAGCTAGTTCTTCTCCCTACCTATCGTTATCATCTGTTCCTAGTAATACCGTGCGTCCATTTCGATCTGCAGCCGAGAGATCGGGAGAAGCGTGGCGGGCGGCGCTGACGGAGATGCCGACATTTGCGGCCTGTAATGCCCGCTTATTTTTATAGACATATGCAGACATTTATATAAATATTGCAAAACGAGCACTAACCTGTGTTATAACACGCAAAAGTTCTTCTGTAATTCATCCAAGTTCTGCTCTTATATACACAAATAAATACGCTATAGAAACGATGTTAAGAGCCACAGATAAAAAAGCATTTTAATCATGGTTTTGATCAGTAACGTCCTGCTTAAGTTTATATCCTTGAAAGAGTTTTGTGGCCATGGGAATCGTTTGAAGGTTTCGAATGTGCAACACTGTATCAGGATTACACTGCAGACGAAACCGATAAAAGTGAATGGTTTTCGTGAGCTTCCTTGCAATCCGAAATATCCGAGCTCGAGTTTTTTGTTCCTTCGAGACTAGATGAAGACAGAGTTGTAAATATAGTGGCGAGCAATGTAAACCAAGAGCGTGTTAATTTCGTACTGTGCGCAAGAGTGTTATTCTTGGTCACTTGCAGTTACTTGTTTGTGTTATTGCAGTGTGTATGTGTGACGTGTCAGTGAGACGATTGGAATGCCAGCCGCAAGATTCACTTTAGAAGAAAGATTTTTTATGTATGACACGTACGTGAAAACAAACTCGTGTCGAGACGTGTGTAGGTAATTTGTACAGAAATTCCCATGCGTTTCAACTCCACACAGAGATACGGTTAGACATCTTGTCCTTAAATTACGAGAAACTGTATCGTTAAATTTTAAAACACCTAAGCAAAAACGACGGATTCTAACCGAAGCAAAACTCGATGATATTGGTGCAGCGTTAGAACGTTCTCCAAACAAACCTCTACGCCGTGTTTCACAAGAGGTGGGCGTGTCAAACTCATCGGCACATACAGTCACTAAGCTACTAAAATTAAAACCATCCTCTTATAACACAGGTTAGTGCTCGTTTTGCAATATTTATATAAATGTCTGCATATGTCCATAAAAATAAGCGGCATTTCAGGCCGCAAATGTCGGCATCTCCGTCAGCGCCGCCCGCCACGCTTCTCCCGATCTCTCGGCTGCAGATCGAAATGGACGCACGGTATATTACGAGTCTACATCTCATCTTCGACCAGACAGCCGTGAACCAGAAAAAACACTTTTCCAGAGCATCTGGATAACAAACGTGGTAATTTGAATATAAAAAGGGCTAAAAGAAGATTTTCAGATCCACCATTTCTGGTAGATCTGAAAATATATTGCTCTTTATGCTGCTTGAAACAATATTCTGTATTAAAAACAACATTGCTGGTTCACAGGAAATAAGTTTCTTTGGGAATTAATTCATCGTGGAAATAGATTCTGGATTTGTTCTCCCAGCGAGCTTTACTTAAACCTCGACTGAAGTATTAAACTTCTTATTTCCAATATAAACTCTCTATTTGAATATAAGTAAAATGGTGATACTGCTAAGGTACGTATTGAATAGCGCATTTGATATATTTACTTTTGAAATATAGTCAGTTGTTGTGCAACTATTCACTTAAATTTGTGATCAAAGTGTTTGTTATTTCTGTGTAAAATTTCGCATATTCTTATGAATGAGAACCCTGTCTGATGAAGCTAGTTGTTGGTTATGATTGATCTAGCAATTGCAATTTAATTGCTAATTGCAGCCAACAGTCTTGACATGTGGTACAGAGATAGATTAAGTTCCTTATATACACTGTACGTTTCACAGAAGTCAGACGGAACTTAGCGAATACGGACATGCTTAGGGGAGTAGAGAAGTACACGTGTGGTATGATTTTATTAATTTTAGTTTTTACGTAGACTAGTTAGTTGGTTTATAATTAACCAAACTCCATGTACTGCTTCTGTATTGGCCAAGTTCCAGCGTTGTTCTAACCATTTCGAATTGAGAACCTCTAAATAATTTTCGCCATAAGACGAGGCGTTTTTGTCTATGTTGATAGGGAGTATACGTGAACCTAACCTAAATTCATCTATTGCCTTTCAACAATTCATAAACTTTGTCTGATATCACATTTTACTTGTTATTACAATTTTCAATGTGTATATTACACCCTTTCTACAGGAAATTGTTTCACAAAATGAAAGCAAATATTTTTTTAGCTTTGAGAACTATTACTTGCGTTACAAGCCATGATTGTTTCGATATTTTTTTTTAGGAAATAAAAAATAATTGGAATTCTTGTATTGTAACCTGAGCTTCAACATACAGTTCATCAAGTAAGATACGAAAGTTCTTGACATGAAGAAAGTGAAAGTTTACCACAGAGTTTGAAGGGAGGAACTGCAGGGAGTTCTTCCACCTGCCTGCCGGAAGCACCAGCCGTGGCCCACACATCTCAATCTCTCTTCCACCAGTCAACAATGACCCAGATAAGATTTTGAAGCACATTGGAATATGGAACTTGGTGAGTCGAAAACTGGTAATTGAATATTTGAGTGCCTGGTGATGTCGTTTCTCACAAATAGAGATTGGTCTGCAAGTTTAGTTAGCGAAAAAAATCTACCAAATAAAAATATTTGTTGTACATTTGTAGACAACAATTACGATATAAGAGAAGGCTTGTTGCTCCTCTTGATATTTGCAATGATTTTCAATATTTGGCTGTATGTAACTAATATAATTAACTAATTGAAAGATTTTTCCTTGTAGGACTATTTCGCATCGATGAACTATATCTGTAAGAACTAAGCTGCTGCAAAAGTTTGATGGAATCTTCGTTTACTCCTAAAAGTGTATACTGGAACTGAAATTCTAGAAATAAATGCATTAATGTTTGTAGAACTTATATTTTGGTACATAAATTATTAACATTGTAATTAATGTTGGTTTGCAGTTCATAAGTCGATAAAAAGTGAAATAATTTTCTTATATATTTTATTTTTTGCATAGGAGGAATACTTTTCTTTTTGTTTCTTTTCAGACATTTAGTAGTGATATTCTTAATCGTATATGTACCCCTTCGGTCGTTGTGAATGTGCTAGTGATTGTGACAATGTATGGAGTTATTGGTCATCCAAGGAGGAATCTGCTAAGACAACAAAAATCATGCTCTCTGTTAAGCAGGAGAAAATCAACAATCGAAAATAACACATTTGAAGATGAGAAACTGTGAAGGGACGTTATATTATATGACGTCAGTAACTTTTAGCAATTTGGAGTATTTTGAGACCTTCATTTCCAGAAAGTGGAAGAATCACTTGTACAAAGAAACAGAAACTGTGCACATTGTCTTTAAGATTTTCTTAGCTAATGTTATCTCTGCTTGCATCTTTCAGAATGTAACAACATGAAGGAACAAAGACTGTCGAATGACGTCTGAACTAGTTGCTGGCTATCGTGTTCCATCCAACAGGAAAATACCCACACGAAACTTGACCTGGAAGTAAACGGCTGGGTTGTGTTTTGTGTGTGTTTGCCAAACGTAGTAGACTGGACTCGTCACTATGGATATACGTAAAGTGGTAAAGGTGTAGAGAGATTATAGTGTATTGGTGTGGTGGTAGTCATTTTAGTTAGTATACAAGTAGTTGCACGGATTAGTTCTGTATTGACTTAGTTATTTGAAAGTATACGAAACACAACCCAGTGTAATCTATTTTCTCATTACTATTATGTTACTAACATTTCAGTGACTTATAAAATTCCAATTCTATTGTTATAGTAAGTTATTAAGAATTTCACTCAGTTTCTCATGTCACATTCTCTTACGTTAAAGCTTTATGCATAGTTGCTACAATGAACTCTTAATTTCGCATCACTTTGTAATTAATAAAATAGCTTGTTGACTCTTAACAACGGAAAAAGAGTTTCTTACATGAACAAAATGATTCTCGTAGTAGGCCTAGTATGTATAATTATGGTGGAAATTATTGCGTTCGTGACCTTAAGTTTCATATGGAGACTATATATTAATAAGAAAAGAAACGTGCTCTGTATGTAGTGAAAATTACGTATGCAACACTGATAAAGATGACACTATTTGTATTATAAATTGATTTATCTCTCTCAATAGGTTTAGTAAACCTTTGAATTCTAAAGAAGTTTTGAATTCTACTGCAACCAGATCCTCAAGTTTTAGTTCATTTACAGCATGGAAGAGAATCCTGCATTCAAATCCCCAAGGAAGTGAGAGTTTAGCTCAAGACTTCTAGAAGAGAGAATATATTTATACTTCTTGATCTTGCTGTACAGATGTGGACTGTCCACCGGATAACATGATGCAGATGTGGTAATGTAGTTGTGCATTGGAATATGTAATTTGGCGAGTTGAATTTGCTGGAAGATGGGATTTTAGAAGATAAATCTAAACGAATTATATTAATGAGGCGTTTCATCACTTTGCTTTTTGGATGCAAGAAAATCATCTTGGGGGTTTACATAATTAATAAGATTGTGTTGTTTCAAAGCTATTGATACCTTAAATTTCATTTGTGTTTTTTTGTATAATTTGAATTAGTATTAATATTGATTCCCAAGGTTAAAAGTCTAAAATGTTGATATCGTTGAGACAAATTGTAGATATTTCTCTTGTCTTGTTATTATGTAGGCATTCCCATAAGCGTCGTTCCTGAGACTATCAGTCTGAAATTTAATGCGGGCCTGTCGAGGTGACTGGACTCGACCATCCAACCCAGGAACTTCCGGTTCTGAAGTGAAGATTACTTCAATAAAGACTCATCATTGTGAACCAGTTGAAAGTATCCTATATCAGATAGAAACAGAGAAGTGGTATGTCAAAATGTGTGTGATGGTAACATACAAAAGTAAAAAAAAACAGAGGTAAGTTTGTAACTTTATTGCCTTTATTAGAATTTTCATTCCTGATATTGTCATTGATAAAGGCATGTGTCATTTGCGGCTCAAGGGTGTCGATTTGTTAATTATGAATTTCTGAATGATCTCGATGGATAGTTAATTTTGTTGCAGTAAACCTTTTCCATCTGACTTTCGAGTGGAGTATGCACATACGAGTACACCTAATTAAATTTTGTTATTCAGATAGAACTAGCCAATATGAACTTAACATAAGGTGGTAGAATAGTTTGGGTGTGGTTTAGTGTTAATCATTCTAGTTTTGTGTGAAGTAGTAATTTGTACAATTAATTGCAATGCACATACTAGCATCGTATTGGCTAAGTTCTCTCATGAATTGATGCTATCATTTCCATTTAATGACATCAAAATTCTTGCTTATATGTATATTAATGGAATTTACTTGCTTTTATTCTGATTCTGAACAAGCAAATACGAACCATCTTATTTACCCCGAAAGACCATGTCTGTTGATATTTTTTAAAACTTATTTATTACGTAATGTTATGCTATTAGAATTTAGTATTTTCCTCTAATAATGTTTATTTTAAAGCCTTTCCAGCATGCTTTTTTTTTTTAAAAAAAACTACTTGAAATTGATTGAGAGTTTTTTCTAAGAAATATTTAATGTTAAACTGTCATATAACTATTTCTTATAGCTTCATGTAAATATGGTCAAATATTTAACTTCTGTTGGTTTTATTCTGAAGAGAAGAAACATTTAATACAAATATATACAAACATCATGAGTAGCATACGAGTTGTTGCGATTAATTAATTATCCGTCAAACTTTTCAGGTAACAAGACTGTATAACAAGAACAGTATACTGTTCTGATGTAGAAATAGAACTTCCCAAGGAGACAAAAGTGTATGAGTATTGAAGAGGATGCGATGTTTTTTAGATGGGTGCAGTCATCAGCCACTCAAACCGTTTGTACTTTATTGTACAATCATTCACCTTCACTAAACAACACAACCCAGAAGAAATGTATCAATACATAGATCTGAAAAATTAATTTTTGGATTTTATAGCTGCAAAGTGGATATTTCTGCATTAGTATTTGTACTCGCATATACAAGGAAGAATATACATATATATATTCAAGTAAGATAATTTTTTGAAAACTGATTCTTGTAAGGCATTTCATCCTGGGATGATTTTATGTTTTTTACAGCGCTCGTGGCATAAGGTTTTGGGTAGATAATTTTCCTATAGATCTAATAACTTCTGTGGCAAATCTTTACAATTGTGTGTTGATGACGTCGGAAAATGACATAGATTTGAGAGCTTAACAGGAACTTGAAGATTGTCTCAAAGTTGTAGTTTATAAAAGCAAGGAATCATTTCATCTTAACTACAAGTGTATTTAAGATTCAGGGAGAATACATGTAATTAGGTGTCATGTGGGATGTGAGAGAAATTTTAAATTGTTTTTGTGTTTGAGATGTATATTTCTTATTATAGGCTCCTGTTGTTATGCTGCTAAATGTTGCAGCAGCCGTTCATCCGATGGTTGCATCGGAGGTTTCGAAATAATTGTGGAGAGGGATGCTGAGGTGGGTTCACGAAAATGGAGAAGCAGTTCTGGAATGAACATTCCTGGTCCAGTAATCTGATCTTAATGGATAATCGGTGAAGTCTATTGCTTTCACCCAACAGAAAAACTGCATTTGAGGAGGAGGAATTTTGGAGATAAATGCAGATGAAAGTTACGTTAGCATGTGATTGTTAGCTAAAAATCTTGGTGTTATATCTTGAACGAATTCTAAACAAGATGTTGCGTTTTTCGATGAATCAGTATCGTAAATATGCCCATCAATGGTTAACTGCCGTAAATATTGCTAGCGGATATTTCACTAACATGGGTGTACTCTCAATTTCCTTTATATGTCTTGGTAATATTTCAACCAGGGTGAATTGCCAGTATGGATTTGCATAAGGGTGCACAGTAGTTACGGCTTGCATGGTGGTAGTGGTTGTTAGTTTCTATGTAGGTTGGTTAAATGATTACAATTCTTTTGTACTACACAAACTAATTCCGTATTGGCAAACATCTCTGATTAGTTATCCTCTCGAATTAATTACCTCTAAATTCCGTATAAACCTTTATAATTCGATTTACTGAGGGAATATAGTGCCTCCCCGATGGTAGGGTCGCCGCCTTGTAATCAAGGGATCCCGGGATCGATACCCAGTGGAGGCACATATTGGTTCGGATCCCACTTTAAACTGTTGGTCCAGCTCCGATTAGCCTTACAGTGCATAAAGTGGCCTTAAAACAGTCAACTCAACGTATTGAGGGAATATGTGTAATTGAATAATTTTCGTCTTGTTAAAACATTCTGAATTTCATATGTTTAGCCTTTCGGATATAACTAACTCATTCTTATAAAACAAAACTGAGTTGTCACTTTTCCTTTGGAATTATTAGCGATATTATTTAAATTTTTCACAATTGAAAGCCTTTCTGGCTTTGTTTCAAATTCGTGGTATAATAGTAATTTACGAGTTGTGCTGCATTCGTCTGCATTGCTAACAAAATGTCAAAATATTTTTCTTAATCTTCCATACAGTTTTTCATCTCGTCAACATCTCTTCTACTTGGTCTGCGACTGAATTCTGACATCTTGGGAGCGGAGAATCAAGGCAGAATTGTGATTTCCATGGATGAAAACTACAATTCTAATTTTTCACCCTAGAGAGCTGGTTACATAGAATAAGTGAGTAAGTACCGTGCGTCCATTTCGATCTGCAGCCGAGAGATCGGGAGAAGCGTGGCGGGCGGCGCTGGCGGAGATGCCGACATTTGCGGCCTCTAATGCTCGCTTATTTTTACGGACATATCCAGACATTTATATAAATATTGCAAAATGAGCACTAACCTGGGTTATAATTCATCATCTGTAATTCATCCAAGTTCTGCAATTATATACACAAAAAAATACGCTTTAGAAGTGACGATAAGAGTCACAGATAATAAAACATTTTAATCATAGTTTTGACCAGCAACGTCCTGCTTAAGTTTATATCCTTGAAAGAGTTTTGTGTCGATGGGGATCGTTTGGAGGTTTCGAATGTGCAACACTGTATCAAGATTACGCTGCCGACGAAACCATTAAAAGTCAATGGTTTTCGTGAGCTTCCTTGCAATCCAAAATCTCCAAGCTCGAGTTTCTTGTTCCTTCGCGACTAGATGAAGACAGAGCTGTGAATGTAGTGGCGAGCAATGTAAACCAAGAGCGTGTTAATTTCATACTGTGCGCAAGAGTGTTATTCTTGGTTACTTGCCGTTACTTGTTTGTGTTATTGCAGTGTGTATGTGTGACGTGTCAGTGAGACGATTGGAATGCCAGCCGCAAGATTCACTTTAGAACAAAGAATTTTTATGTATGACACTTACGTGAAAACAGACTCGTGTCGAGACGTGTGTAGGCAATTTGTACAGAAATTCCCATGGGTTTCACTTCCACATAGAGATACAGTTAGACATCTTGTCCTTAAATTACGAGAAACTGTATCGTTAAGTTTTAAAACACCTAAGCAAAAACGACGGATTCTAACCGAAGCAAAACTCGATGAAATTGGGGCAGCGTTAGAAAGTTATCCAAACAAACCTCTACGCCGTGTTTCACAGGAGATGGGAGTGTCAAAATCATCAGCACATACAGCCACTAAGCTACTAAAATTAAAACCATACTCTTATAACACAGGTTAGTGCTTGTTTTGCAATATTTATATAAATGTCTGCATATGTCCATAAAAATAAGCGGGCATTTCAGGCCGCAAATGTCGGCATCTCCGTCAGCGCCGCCCGCCACGCTTCTCCCGATCTCTCGGCTGCAGATCGAAATGGACGCACGGAACTGACTGATCACTTTATTGGTAAATTATCCAGGAAATATAAAGCGAATATGTTTAGAGAGTACTCCTAACTTAAAAAAGGTGTGCTCTTTTAAGAACCCGATATTTATTACCTTCTGGTAAGACCATGCCACTGGTAAATCTTTTGCGCGTTTACTGAGTTATTGCATACCTTATTATTTACGCTAGAATCACATTTGCTTGTTACATCTTGCAAATACGTTTTCGTGAAATAAATGATTTTTTTTAAATGTGGTCACATTGATCGTTAATATACATTTTAAGTACAGAAGGAATTGTTACCAAATGCTTATTGTGCACTATCAAACATTTATGTTGATTATCGTCAATTGTGACACACAAATTGACCTGTTTTTAATTTAATTCTAGTTTGTAGAAGTCAGTGTATGTTATGTATTCATGACATAATTTGTATATTTTTAAGGTGCAATCATCAGTGTAAGAGTGATTCATCCCACAAGCTGTTCATGTTACGGGACTTCGAGGACCAAGAAAGGAACACCATCAACAGACTCATCAATTAGATGGATTTAGAAACATTCATCAACAACCGGAGATGTTTTTCACATTAGCAGCTTCCGGCTAATGTAAGTTTATAATTATAAGTAGGGGAAGGTGGGGGACTTTGCAACACTTTTCAGTTTAATTTTTTTTATTTAAAAACTGTTACAGTTGGAACAAGTTACAAATATGCTATGAAATGGTACATCTTTTGGCTACTTAAGAAACAAATATGACATTTTAATTTTGAACCTCAAGTGAGAAAAGTCTGTTAATTTAAAGCAGGTCCGAGTGTTGCTATGTGCCCCATCATGGGGTAAGTTGCAACAGTGTTTGGGGTACGTTGCAACAGGGATTATGCGTTGTCTGAATGACACTATTTGCAATCAATGCACACATAATAAGGATTTCTATCCGCGCACAGCCAATGGGACCACATTTTGCATTGCTTGCACTGCACCTAGTCTTCTTCTTCTTTGTAGGATTCTCCACACACTAAACAGTGATATTCTTTGCAAGAACTTTGGAATAATGTTTTCTTGCACATAATTTTCTTCTTGCCCTTTTCCTTTGCACTACTCTTTTTTGCATCTTCCAAAGCCTTTTTTTCAGGTGTGTCTGTTACAATGGCACTTCGTTTACGTTTACGATTCGTCGTTTTCCTGGGTTCAGCCTTTGGGTATGGACGAACATTTTCAGGAGAGAAGGAAACTAGGCCTACTCACTACTGTAGACATTTGTGTGCCACTTGAACCCGGCATTTCAATTTGCGAAAGCAAATGTTCATTTTGAACATCACCTGAAGATGATTTAGTTGGCAGTGCATCGCACCTGGCAGTTTGGACTATGTCATCACTATCAGATACGGGAGGCCTACTATCTACCTGTGCTGCTGGATTTGGTCGATCTGAAACGAAACACGACGCAAAGTCGCTTTCTTGGAATACCTCAGAATTGAAGGGAAATATTCCTGTTTGAACAAAACCTGATGTTATGTTGGTAGGGGTAACTGTATTCAAAAATGCTGCTTTAACTATCTGTGGTATGTCGTAGATTGTAAGAGTTTTTCCTGGATTATTCTTATGCCAAGAATCAATTGCTCGGCCACACACTTTCTTAAATGGACCAAAAACACTGACATCTAACGGTTGTAGTCGATGCGAACAATGTGGAGGAAATGACAAAAGGGTAATATTATTATTTTTGCATTCATCTAAAGCTTCACAGCTGAGATGGGAAGAGTGATTATCGATGAAAAGAAGCACAGGGGAGTTTTCGTTAGGCTCCACCTGAGAAATGAAGTGTCGAATGAATTGGACAAACGTTTCCTCAATCATCCAACCTGAACCAGTAGCTGCTCCAATGCAGTCTGTTGGGCCATCTCGAATGAAATGGTCCCGAAAGTTCATTCGTGGAAATATTAGCATTGGATGTATAAAAGTCCCTTGAGCACTAACTGCCACTGCAACTGTCACAAGTTCACCTCTTTCTGCACTGCTCACTATGCCAGCCTGTTTTGTTCCTTTTCGAGCTACAACCTTATTTGGTTTCATGACAGTTGTGACACCAGTTTCATCCATGTTCCAAATTCTTGAGGATGAATAATTGTTTCTGGACAGAACTTCGGAAACTTTGTCAAATAACATGCGCACATTTTCTTTGTTGAAACTGGACATTCGTGCTAAAGAAGTTGATTCAGGAAAGCGCACCGAAAGATATTTGTTTCTCTGTAGGAATCCCCTGAACCATTCAATACCAGCCATTCCGTTTACAGACCACGATGAAGGAGCACTTATATCAAACTTAACTGCACAGAGATGAGCCAATTTTCGCACTTCCTGTGGTGTTAGTCCAAACATAATCTCACTGGAACGCTGCAAGTACATTTTGAAGATATTCTCTTCTTCCTCTGAAAACACTTTCCACGGTTTCGCATAACCACAACTTATGTTCTGTCCCTCACGAGGACCACTTTCTTGTAATTTCTTCTTCTGTATGTATCTTGAGAGGGTTGAATAATGAATGTTGAACTCTGCAGCCACTTGTCTTAAGCTGACATTTTTGTCATCTTCGTGTTCCAGGACTAAATTTGCTGCTCTATCCATCACATCAGGCGGTGTAGTCCCCTTTTGGGTCTTCCTCTTGTAGTTCTTCATCTTGCAGGCTACCTGAAACAATAGAAATAATAATAATAATAATAATAATAATAATACGGCAACAATTATACAGCAATTCGACAACAATAGTTTCGGCGGGAACACAAGAAGGAACAATCTTTTAATAATCAATCTGCAAGACGAAAGAGACCATATCAGAAAGCATAACAATATTAATGTTTCGTGCTGCTAGTAGAAATTACATGCACATGATTATAAACAAAAATTCATTCACAATTTATCTAGCACTACTTAGTGAAATATAGTGTTTTCTTGCCGTACTGACGTGCGTGTAATTTTGTATAAGAATAAATGTGAAAATTCAAAATGTGTGTTGGTTACTGAATATAGGACTAAATATATGCGATCACATTTTTCTTTTACTTGAAAATATTGTAAAATTAGTAAACAATAAACCGTATTTCGATTTATCACATTCGGGACAGTGAACAATTACATTCAATATCTTATTCAAGCGCTGGTCTGTCATGGGGCAGTTTGCAACATTGTGGGGTTAGTTGCAACATCTGTTGCAACTTGCCTCACCGACATGTTTGATTACGAAAGCTATTTCTTGCCTCCACAAAAATTGCATAACATAAAAAGCAATATCACTTTCCACACCTTCAATAAACATGCTTTCAATTGACCACATGTCGCATGCTGTGGTCATTTATAGGAATTGCGTATTAAAAATTGTAAGAGATTCTTAAAAATTACTCACCGTCCTCAAAATTCTTCTTTCTTCCTCCACTCTGACAACATCTGAAAAACTGGTGTAACGAACGGTTCATCAGAGACACCTACCAACGTGTGTTGGAACGACAGTAAGCGCAACGCAGTAGAGTCATCCTACATTACAGAAAAAGCACTGTTGCAACGTGCCCATGTTGCAAAGTGCCCCACTTTCCCCTATTTTAAGATACAAAGTAATAGTTAAGAAGAAAATGAAACTTGTGTATCCGGTCTACCAACTATAGATACGTCTGCAAATGATACAATGAAGACTGTTAGTTACACCAGCAATGTGATCATCCTCAAACAGTCCGACCGTCCTCTCTCTCGATATCACAAACTATAGAAAATACTGGCTTAAAGTAATATGAGGTACGAGTATCAGCCAAATTGTCCCGTTTGTCCATTGTAACAAGCCCAGATTCATGGAGCACAGTGCGATTGCACGCTCCAAAAGCAACTACAACTTATTAAAAGTGGGGGGAAGTAATGTTTTTTTTTAGAACAAATAAGTTACAGATGCTGGTATCTTCTACTATTTGTGTAACTCTGTTGGATCACTGAATCAGAGAAAGGATGCTACAGTTTGCGAATTAGAATGTTAGATGGTATTCTGTTTGCTCCAAAGTCTTCGAATTTAATATTAGTTTATATACTGTTCATTCTAGGTTTGCTTTATTTGTTTAGTTTTTTTTTAGCACACTTAATGCACAGATAGGCTAATCGGGTCTGCACCTACAGTTTATAGTAGTATCCGAGCTACTATGTAATGACATGAAACGTAGGACCACCTGCTTCAGATACTTTACTTGGCTTTTCTGATAACATTAGCAAACTGACTCATTTAACACTTATTAGCAATCAGTATTCAGATAAGATAGATTGTCAATAGTAAATCAAATATACGAGGTATATTTTTAAAGTAAGTTCAGTTTTGATATTACATAAACACAAGGACACATGTTGTAATAATTTTATTTTTACATGAAAGCCTGGGCCTACATCTACTTTTCAACATAATTGCCACCTACATTAAGGCACTTATCGTATCGTACGACCAGCTTCTGAATGCCATCTTCATAGAAATCGACCGCCTAATGTGATAACCACTGCTGCACGGCCGTTTCCACGTCTTTATCTGCGTTAAAGCGCTGACCGGCAAGGTGCTTCTTTAACTGCAGGAACAAGTGATAGTCACTGGGCGCTAGGTCAGGGCTATAGGGAGGATAATCAATTTGTTCCCAACCAAATGACGTGATGTGATCTCGGGTTCGATGCGCTGCATGTGGACGAGCATTGTCGTGAAGCAATACGATCCCTTTACTGAGCATGCCGCGCCTTTTGTTTTGGATTGCACGAGGCAGTTTATTCAAGGTTTCACAATATGTTGCAGCATTTAGGCATAAAACCACAAGCAACACCCCCCCCCCCCCACCTATCACAAAACACCGTGCACATGATGTTTCGGGCTGAAATTGTTTGCTTGAACTTAACTTTCTTGGGTGATGTTGAATGCCTCCATTCCATGGACTGTTGTTTTGATTCCGGTGTAACGTGACACCCATGTCTCGTCACCAGTGACAATTTGGCTCAACAACTGATCGCCTTCGGCACTGTACCTCTCGAGGAAAGTCAAAGCACTGGCTAACCGTTTGGTTTTGTGTAACTCAGACATCATTTTTTGTACCCACTCTGAGCACAACTTCTGGTAATTTAAGCGTACTGTCACAATTTCATACAGAACACTGCGTGACACTTCCGGAAACTCCGTAGTGCACCAGGTCAACGTTAACGACGGAAAGTCGCCCACTTCGTCCCTCGTCGTGCACGTTTGTACGTCCATCTTTAAATGCTCTCACCCATCTTCTTACCATGCTATCTCTCATAGCGTTATCTTTATACACTTCTGCAATGTGGCGATGGATTTCGGCCGCTTTCACGTCTCTTGCACTTAGAAAACGAATGACAGCGTGAAGTTCACACTCCGCGGGACTTTCAATCGTCTGACGCATTGTAACCACACCTGAACAACTGTAGACTCGGGCGAACGGTTGCGTACTGCCGTCTGTGGCAAACCCATAGATGCAGGTCCTCAGCGTGCATGTGCGAAACGGCGAGTCCAGCGCTACAGCGGCCTAATTGTAAAACTGAACTTACTTTAAAAATATGCCTCGTATATGAAGTAGTAAAAATATCAAATGTTGATTTGAAAACTATACACACATTAAAAGGACAGAAAGTAGATATTGAAGAAAACTAGTTCCACTCTTGAAAACTTTTTGGTTAATTTTTTTAAATTTCAGGTGTGGGTTCAGTTTTATTAGTCATGAAAAATATAGTGACAGACAATAGAATCTTGTCAATAATGTAAATGAAACAATAGTACATCCAAAACGTTTATTTACAATTATTCGAGTTCTCACAAAACAAAAATAAAACTTGTAAGAAATAAACTCAGTGTACCAACATTTGTATATAAATATGAATCATGTAAATATGGTATTAGCATGGTTGTTATTTAATTAAATTTATTTCAATTTAAATAAAACTCATTGTAGTAAATTCTCTCATTCAGGCTTTCCCTGGGTGGAGCAGGTTAGATCTGCAGACAAGCTTCGATGACAGCACGTGGATGTAGTCTACCTTTCTTCAAGTGAATTGGTTTGTTTGTGATGAGATTCTTCCAATTGGAACCAAAGTGTATCTATTGGAAGCAGAGGACATGTTTTGAACAGTGTTGCAATCTATTTTTGAGTGTAATTTGTTATTTGAGTGTGTGACTTGACAACTGAAATGTAAGCATGTGTATTGACATTCACACGACATTGTGCATCATAGGATCATCATTGGCTTCGCTAAATCCATGTGTGTGACGGATGGTGCGGCATACGTTATTGGTGTGATCTTACAACAGATGATTATTATGTGTTACTTCTCTGGTTAGACTGAATCTCACAGTGGGACAGGCGACACCAAAGTGTGACACAACTTCAAAACAATGAGTGTGTGCTGGTGCCAGAAACACTGCTTAAGTTTCCACATCATTGGATTACTTAGTGTCAACCCTCTAACCTAGATTGACAATCAACCCCATGTAAATATCAGATTTTTTTTGGCAAATTTGTTATTTTTAATTATGAATAAAAATCTTAACTTATTCCAGAAACTTGTAATCAATTGTTTGCAAGAGATATCATAAGCATATCCTACTTCAAATATTAAATTTAAAAAGTTGGCATCTCAAGATATTCCAGAGTTCTCATATTACCTTATTTACATGAAGTTCCTCTTCAGTACTAGATATTAATTAATATACTCCAGAAGCCATATTGTTTATAATAAGTTATTCTCTGAGGATTCCTTAAAACTGGAAACAAAGCAGCTAAAATACACCACAGAAAACATTTCTCATCGTTATTGTGTGTGTGTGTGTGTTTGTGTTTGTTTGTTTTATTTTTCTTATTATTATTATTTTTTTTTTTTTTTTTTTTTTTTTTTTTATATTGTGTAGTAGTTCTGATGTGTGTGTGTTAATATTGTGTTATAGTTGTGATGTGTTTGTGTGTGTCTTGTGTAGTAGTTGTGATGTGTTTGTGTGTGTCTTGTGTAGTAGTTATGCTGTCTAATGTGTTTGTGTTCGTCTTGTGTAGTAATTGTGCTGTCTAATATGTTTGTGTTTGTCTTGTGTAGTAGTTCCTCCATTCATATCGGGGGTTAGGCGTAGAGCTGACAACTCTGCACTGTAAAAAGACATGTCAAGAAACAGAAATATAAGGCCATGGATGTTCCCAAGGTAAAATATTCCGGAGGTAAAATAGTCCCCCGTTCGGATCTCCGGGTGGGGACTACTTTGGGAGGTCCCTGGACTAAGGATAAGGTCTACGTTAGGAATAAGGATATTAAATTAGGCACCTGGAATGTTCTGAGCCTTTACCGGCCTGGGGCATTTCAGTGTACAGTTAATGAGATAGTCAAGTATAAATTAGATGTAGTAGCTGTCCAGGAAGTTAGGTGGCCAGGAGAAGGGAATTGTAAAACTAAAAATTATACTTTTTTCTATGGTGGTACTGAAAATCATAATTTTGGAACAGGCTTTTTCATAAATAATAGAATTATCTCGGCTCTTAAAACAGTAGAATTTATTAATGATAGGATATCATATGCAGTTTTACAGGGTAGGTGGTGTAAAATTATTTTAATAAACATACATGCACCAACGGAAGATAAAGATGATAATACTAAAGATGATTTTTATACAGAGTTAGAACAGGTCTTTGATACATTTTCTCAGTATGATATGAAAATTCTGTTAGGTGACTGTAATGCACAGATTGGCAAAGAAGATACATTTAAACCCACGATTGGTAAAGAAAGTCTTCATGAATTAAGTAATGATAATGGTATAAGATTGATTACTTTTGCAACCTCAAAGAATTTAATTGTGAAAAGTACCACTTTTAAACATAAAGATATCCATAAATATACCTGGTCTTCTCCAGATGGTAAAACTCATAATCAGATAGATCATATTCTTATTGATAAGAGAAGGCATACTAGTATAATTGACGTTCGTACACATAGAGGTGCTGACTGTGCCAGTGACCATTATTTAGTAATTGCTAAATTAAGAGAAAGACTCTCAGTGATAAATCATAAGCAACAAAATCTAAAAGTTCTAAAATTTGATACAGGAAAGTTTGCTGATGAAAGAATTAAGAAAGATTACCAAATTAAACTGTCAAATAGATTTGATGTTTTGCAGGATTTAAATGATGATGAAAATATAAATGAAACAGACGTAAATAAGAATTGGGAGCACATACGTAATGCAATAGAATCAGCAGCTAAAGAAAGTATAGGATACCATAAACCAAGAAAAAGTAAGCCATGGTTTGATAATGAATGTCATAATCTAATAGAAATAAGAAATCAGGCTAGACTTAGGTGGTTAAATAATTCTGATGATACAAATCTAAACAATTATAATAGAATAAAGCGAGAAGTTAACCGCGCGTTTAGAAGTAAAAAAAGAGATTACTTGAAAAGCAAAATTAACGAAATTGAAACAAACAGCAAAAACAAAAATATCAGAGATTTATATAAAGGTGTAAATGAGTTTAGAAAGGGGTGGCAACCTAAAGTAAACTTGATAAAAGATAAAGACGGTGATTTTCTAGCTGACCCAAGCGATATTCTAAATAGATGGAAGAACTACTTTAATGACCTTTTAAATGTCCATGTAGGAGATAAATCAGAAGTAAATGAAGTACACACAGCAGAACCTTTAGTTCCAGAACCTAACTTGACTGAAGTTAAAGATGCTATTAAAAGGCTTAAGAATAACAAAGCACCTGGCATTGATTTAATACCAGCTGAGTTAATTAAATATGGTGGAAATTCATTAATATGTCAAATTCATAAATTAATTTGTTTAATATGGAATAAAGAAGAAATCCCTCAACAGTGGAAAGAATCCATAATTGTTCCTGTGTTTAAAAAAGGTGATAAAATGAACTGCAATAATTACCGTGGAATTTCTCTACTCTCAACAACATACAAAATATTGTCTAACATTCTTTTAACAAGACTAACCCCATATGCTAATGAAATTATAGGTGATTATCAATGTGGATTTAAACGTAACAGATCAACTACAGATCAAATTTTTCACATCAGACAGACACTTGAAAAAAAGTGGGAATATAATCAAAATGTCCATCAGCTATTCATTGATTTCAAAAAAGCATATGATTCGGTCAAAAGAGATAAATTATATAATATATTAGTAGAGTTTGGAATACCTAAGAAGCTTGTTAGTATGATAAAAATATGCACCAGTGAAACAGAAAGTAAAATTCGTGTGGGTAATAATATGTCTGACAAATTTATAATTCATGATGGGTTAAAACAAGGAGATGCATTATCTCCATTGCTCTTTAATTTTGCCTTAGAATATGCTGTAAGGAAGGTAAAAGAAACTAAAGAAGGACTAAAATTAAATGGTGTGACTCAGTTGTTAGCATATGCAGATGATGTAGACTTACTGGGGGATGATATAAATACGATTAAGAATAATGCTAAAATATTTTTCAAAACTGCTAACGAGATAGGTTTGGAAGTTAACAAAGAGAAAACTAAATATATGCTTACAGGCCGAAACCAAGTGTTAGGTAATAATCAAAATCTAATTATTGATAACAACTCGTTTGAACCAGTTTCCAAATTCAAATACTTAGGAGTAATATTAACAAATGAAAATTATATTAAAGAGGAAATAAAAAGTAGGCTTAATTCAGGAAATGCATGTTACTTCTCTCTTCATAAACTTTTGTCTTCTCGTTTAATATCTAAGAAACTAAAAGTTAAAATATACAAAACAGTAATTTTGCCTGTAGTATTATATGGGTGTGAAACTTGGTCACTTACATTAAAAGAGGAACATAAATTGAGAGTATTTGAAAATAAGATCCTTAGGAAAATCTTTGGACCTAAAAGGGATGAGGAGACAGGTGAGTGGAGAAGGTTACATAATTTAGAACTACATAATTTGTATTCATGTCCAGATATTATTAGAATAATTAAATCAAGAAGACTTAGGTGGGCAGGCCATGTGGCACGAATGGGAGAGGAAAGAGGAGTTTACAGGATTCTTGTTGGGAAACCTGATGGTAAGAGACCTGTAGGAAGGCCAAGACGAAGATGGAGGGACAACGTTGAGATGGACCTAAAGGAAATCGGTAGGGATGGAAAAGAGTATATAGATCTTGCTCAAGATAGGGACAGATGGAAGGCCTGTGTTGCTGCAGCCATGAACCTTCGGGTTTAAGAAGGCTAGAGAGTTAGTTAGTTAGTGGGAATATCAGGTTTTCATGAAGTTTAACCTTGGTATAGAAGTTCAATTTTCTTCAAATGTTAATATTGAACTTTGCAATGCTACTATTGATAATGGAACGTATTGTTTGATAGTTTCTGTAGAAAAATACGCCATTTACTAAAT
This sequence comes from Lepisma saccharinum, assembly GCF_977018435.1. Classification (NCBI taxonomy): domain Eukaryota; kingdom Metazoa; phylum Arthropoda; class Insecta; order Zygentoma; family Lepismatidae; genus Lepisma; species Lepisma saccharinum. Next base: position 55,699,317 of record NC_139229.1, read on the forward strand.
ATTTGAGGTATTCTGTAAATTTTGGAAATTCTCCTATTGTCGTTCACATACGCGTAACTTGGCTGGTGCTAGGGGGACACTTGCCCTCCACCATATTTTCAGTTTTCAAATTTAAAAGTTAATGCTACTTTTGTTAGCTTCTTGGGTCCTGAGTAGCAAAGTATTGAAGTGTATATTAATTTACGATTTCGGAAATGTAAGCTATTTAGCAAAATAATTCTGAATGCTATTTTTTGTATGTAAAGCTCATTAATTCTGCCTCTCCGAAGTTCAGTGCTAAGTTTGATCCTGTCCCTGAAAGTTAGCCCCAAGTTTGATCCTGTCCCTGAAAGTTAGCCCCAAGTTTGATCCTGTCCCTGAAAGTTAGCCCCAAGTTTGATCCTGTCCCTGAAAGTTAGCCCCAAGTTTGATCCTGTCACTGAAAGTTAGCCCCAAGTTTGATCCTGTCCCTCAAAGTTAGCCCCAAGTTTGATCCTGTCCCTCAAAGTTAGTCCCAAGTTTGATCGTGTCCCTCAAAGTTAGTCCCAAGTTTGATCCTGTCCCTCAAAGTTAGTCCCAAGTTTGATCCTGTCTCTCAAAGTTAGTCCCAAGTTTGATCCTGTCCCTCAAAGTTAGTCCCAAGTTTGATCCTGTCCCTCAAAGTTAGTCCCAAGTTTGATCCTGTCCCTCAAAGTTAGTCCCAAGTTTGATCCTGTCCCTCAAAGTTAGTCCCAAGTTTGATCCTGTCCCTCAAAGTTAGTCCCAAGTTTGATCCTGTCCCTCAAAGTTAGTCCCAAGTTTGATCCTGTCCCTCAAAGTTAGTCCCAAGTTTGATCCTGTCCCTCAAAGTTAGTCCCAAGTTTGATCCTGTCCCTCAAAGTTAGTCCCAAGTTTGATCCTGTCCCTCAAAGTTAGTCCCAAGTTTGATTCTGTCCCTCAAAGTTAGTCCCAAGTTCGATTTAGCCCTCCTAATGTTAGGCCCCAAGTTATGCAAATGGTCGTTCATACAATTCTAAATCTTGTTTGAAAGTTGAGAAATGGCTTTACACGTGGACAACTCTAAATAATAATGGTAGCGTAGCAAGAAATCTTTCAGTAACATAATCTAAGAACGTTCAGCAATATAAATTTATAGCTCAACAAGAAATAGTGTACAGAGTAATCCATTAGACAGATTTTTTTTTCTAAGAACAGTGCTTGAAGTGAGGGTTGATGCAGGGAATGATATCTCCTCAGCTAGCAATAGTTTCACAAACATCCTCCAGTTCTCATTGCCACATGTTAAACCATAGGAGCATCCCCCAGTTAACATTCTCCACTGCAGGCTCGGTTTAAGAACAACATTGAATTTTAATCATTATGACATGTTAATATATTCATGTTGGATACTTAAGATTAAAATCTTTCTCGTATATTTCGATTGATTGCAGTTAAGAAATCTGCCATACCTGATTCAATGTAATTTTGAAACAAGATTAAAATAAATATCTTTATCCAACTTATTTTTCTTGATTTCTTATCTCGACAAATATATATATTTTGCCCCACTTTTGAGACACCATCCCACTGTGCATTTCAAAGTACCAATGCGTGTGTTGTGTAATACATATACACTTGAAAATATGATATTTTTGGATTGTGTTAGGATAGAGAAATGCCTGATGTATATTTCGACGACTCGACAATGTTTTCAATGGAGTTTCTCAATTCCAAAGACCTACCTATGTACAGTCAAATATTTAATGAAAGTTTTTTTGTTATTTAGATAATTTGTGTAATGGCTGATGTGCCAGAACCTTTTCTTTTGATATATTGTTTGTGTTCATCTGCACTTCATGGTAAATCTGAATGTAATAAAAAATGCTTCACCGTGGTGCTTTCTGCCCTTTGGACGTCGTTCCCAAAGGCCATTTGTAAGATTCGTTCTTACAGGTGCAGAGTTTATTTCACTCTTTCACCTAGCTTGACAAAGTATATAAAATCTTGGTGACATGAAAATTGAATTATGATCAGTGTAATTAGTTGTAATTGCTTAAATGAATTTCATCTGTTTGTAGTTTAATTCAAATTTATTTACATTATGATGTATCGTCGGATGATGATGTTATTTTATGTTAATTTTTTAAAAAAATAATGATAGCGTGAAAAATATGAAAAATATTTTTCTGTACACAATATTCATACATTATTTGGACAATGTTATTCCAATGAATTGAAAGTAAAACATAAGTTAATATAAATTTACTCGATGCAAGTCCAAATGATTTGCCAAATCAATGAAGTTTTCAAAAATAAATGATGGCTATTTTAGTTCACATATCTTCGAAGTTAAAATATACAGCCAACGTCAAAGATGATAGGCAAATTGTCCATCACTAAATTGTTTTATAATCATACTTGTTTTTTTAAGATATGGTATTCTGTTGATGCGAAGCAGATACTGTCCTCTGGTTATTTACGTTATTTCAATTCATAATCATAGACACTGGAAAATTGAGTGACTAAATATGAACAATAATTCGGCTACTAATTATTTTGCCTTTGAGAGAGCTAGAATTGAAACCTAAAAATAGGAAATATTGATGCAAATAGTTTAGAAGGGGTAAGTGGACGTAACGGGTTAAATAGAATCTTCAGCAATTATAGAGCTTTGAAAATTGACAAGCTAATATTTATGCAAATTATTGGTACGAAATCTTACAAAATATACAGGATAAATACAGGACCATTTGCATGTCGCTTATAAAAACAGTTGCATCCAACGGCAATAATTATGATTTTATTTCAAAATTCTATATCTTGTTTGAATTTAGAGAAAGCAAGCCGATATGAAGAGGGTGTCTTCTGCTCATTGACGTTTTTATTTCTATACATGGTCACATTGAGGAAAATGGACAATTCGCGTACTACTACTTTTGCTGTTGGGTTTACACAAACTGGTATGTCGCTTAGAAAACTAACACACACTCGCGTAGAGACAGTTCTTTTTAATTAATCTACGTTCTTTGGATCATTAAATTTACTGCGGTATACATTATTGTTAAGACTCGTGAGGTCAACTATGGTACACGCTTCTAGATAAACCCGGAAGAACAAATTAACGAACGTCCTGGCATAAAAAAGGGGTGTGTGTGTGTGCAGGATAAGAGAGAAAATACTGACTGAAATCTGAAAGAGCATTGTTCAATACCACACGCCATGAACGTGGTGGAAAATACAAATTAAAGCCGTCTTTGGACGAAATCATTTCCTTTAACATTTTTGATAGAATAAATGATACGTAAATGCTTCCAAATATCTTATAACAGATAGTACTTTACAAGAAAGCATTTTATGGAACATTTCGGTTAGCAGTTTCATTTACAATGTACAGTCGACGCAAAGACGATAATATTCAAATTGTCAATCACTATTTTTCATTACACAAACTTCCACACTGGGTTTTGTTTTAAGGAATGAATTTCTGTTGATACATAGCAGATGATATCCTTTGCATATTGACGTTTTTACTTCAATTCATGATCATCACATTTAATATTCCTCTCGGTTGAATAGTTATCGTCGTTTTAAAGTGTGAAGTGATGCGTTGTTTACATCTCATGCGGCCACCATTACAACTGCACTTGTGACCTAGAGGTCGCTTCTGATTTGTTACGTTACGGAAATAGAACCGGTTCTATCCTCTAGAAATGCCATGAAATATGCCATGGAATCTGAAATGCCCTAACATTTCTCACTTTACACGGTAGCTTTTTGGTCATGGCATAAATGTTAAGAAAAATGTTTTCGTCTAAAGCAGGCCTTAGTTACTGCCATATAGAGGAAGGTTGGAGGAAATAAACTAACACTTCTGCATATCAAATAATTCGCTTAGAATATAATACTAATGAACACACACGATACTGTAATTATATCGTTTCTAGTGCTGGGAAAACTGCAAGACTTTATCGAAATCGTCACCGGGGGGAGGGGGGTGGAGTATACAATCTGTGAGAAAGTAGGTCGCAGATTACTCCCATCAAGCAGCGATCAATTTTCCAGATTCGCTAGGATCACCTCACATAACCATGATAGGTTCTGGTTTCTTCTTCTTTTTTTTTAAATTTTTAGGAGTCTGTGCGATACGTTTACCACTGGGCAGGCCCGTACCAAGGGGGCATGCCTTCCCCCTCAAACTATGAAATATTTAAAAGTGAACGTTTCTGTGCGTGTGTGAAATGTGTATCTGCGAGTTGATTTTCTTCCGTTATTTGGACCATAATGTTGCAACTACAATTGTACGTTTAGTTAGAATTGTAGTATTACCGTAGCACTGGTGGTCACATCTAATGCTCCAACAGCATTACGCCGAACCACAGTGGCAAAATGGTTAGCACAGCGCGTTAAGACACGACGCCAGAGTTTCCGGGTCCGAATCCCAAACTGGGCATATGTGTTCTTTGTGAGTGTATTCCTTCATCAATTTCATCATAACTTCGCTCATCCTCATCATTCAATTTGCCAGAAAAGCACTCTCAATAAGAACCTAATTTAATGAACCTTGCAGCATTTCTGATTTTCTCTTTGTTCCACATTTTCGGATGTAGGCCTACCCCGTCCCCTTTAAAAAGATCCTTGGTACGCATCTTATAGAAAAAAACAAAGATTAAACACGAATGAAATACTAATGTAAGCATGAAATCTTATTGGTCATTATTAATAATATATTTTATTTAATTCTTGCTTTCTAACACTTAATAAAAACATTGCAACTGTTTTGTAATCTCCTTACATCTTTTTATGTTTGTGTGTTCACATACATACATATTGTATATATATAAAAACATTTTCGGATCTCGCCCCCCCCCAAAAAAAAATCCTGGGTTCAAGCCTGCCACTGGGCATCGTATCATATTCTCTCTCAGGCTCTCAATCTGAAAGAAATTTCGAAAACTATTTGTACAATGAAGAACCAAAAGAACCAGTATTTGTATTTTGTTTATTCATATTCGTAGAAGATCACATGAACTACTTACAATTAAATTATGATTTGAGGTCTGCCCACAAAAAAAATACATGCCATTTTCCGAATCATTGCCATTCAAATCATTATATTGGATCTTTACCTTGTTTAAAGGTCGTTCCGTTCTTTAAATGTATTAACAGCTCAATGGAATAAAGTAAATATGTATACAAAAATTTGGTTTTTTATTTTATTTCAAATAATGTTTGTTGGCAATTCTGCTCATTATAGTGTTATCTACCACTCGATCATATACGTTCCGATAAGAATGGATAGGAACAAACGTCTGCATGACACAGCAAATCTTGGTTATAAAGCTAGGCAAAAAAATCATTAGTGTTTTCTCTTCTCTCAGTAAATATTCTTGAAAGTACTTGACACGACTGCACTGACAATCTAGTGTCAAGTCACAAGGTCAGAAGTGCGTGCATTGAATTCCCGCCTTTGGATTTGGTATCATAACCCAAGTTCAAGTCCTATTATTTATCTTCAAAGTCCATTGTGTTGTTAAAGTATCACAATAACTGAAGAGCAGTATGGCTTGGTGGCTAGCGTACTTGCTCCATGATCCAAAGGTCCATGGATCGAATCCTAGCAACATTGAATCCTTTTTCAAAGACTTGGTATTACTGTCAATTTTCAAGTAATTTAATTTCTCTTCAAAGTCCATCGTGTTGTTCAAGTATCAGAAAAAGTCAAGAACTCAGAAGGTAGCAGAATGGCTTGGTGGCTAGCGTAGTTGCTCCGTGTTCCAAAGGTCCATGAATCGAATCCCCGCAAGGGTGGAATCTTTTTCAAGGCAACCAGTTCTTCCATTTATTTCAGCGTATACCGTCTGGCTAGATAAGTAGAAGATCCAGAATACGTTTAAGCGTCGTCGTTGTGGTCCAGTGGCTAAGATCACCAATTGACACCAAAGAGATCCTGGTTCGATCCCCGGTGGTTGCAGAGACGTTTCAAAAGAATTCCAAGGGGCATGTGTGTGTAGATGTGCCGGGATTAAGTCCCGGTGCTGGTGGTGTATAAGAATGCCAGTAAGTGCCGGGTTGGAGTCCGGTAGTTGTTTGTGAAGGGAGGTGCCATGGGCAGGAGTTACCGGGTTCGAGTCCCGGAGTTGGTGGTGTAGACGAATGTATGGCACGAGGTTCCGGGTTCGAGTCATGGCGTTCGCGAGGAGAATCGGATGTGCGGTGTTCGAGTCCCAGAGGTAGAAAAAGAAGGGGTTTTGCTGCATTTTTGAAATTTTGTTTCGCCTCTAGAGCTCGCAACACCTCTATAGGGATACCTATAATTTCGACGCAAAAATGCAGCAAAACCCCCTGTTTTTTCTAGCTCCGGGACTCGAACACCGCACATCCGATTCTCCTCGCGAACGTCAGGACTCGAACCCGGAACCTCAGCCCTTTGGCATCCGTAGACACCACCAACACCGGGACTCGAACCCGGTTACTCCTGCCCCATGGAACCTCTCTTCAGCAACAACTCCAGGACTCGAAATGGTACTTCCTGCCCCTTGGCATCCTTACACACCACCAGCATAGGCACTCGAACTCGGCACACTCATGCCCCTTGGCATTTTTTTAAAAAGCGTCATCAGCCACCGTGGATAGAATCCGGATCTCTTTGGTGTCAATCGGTGATCTTAGCCACAGGACCACAACGACGACGCTTAAACGTATTCTGGATCTTCTACTTATCTAGCCAGACGGTATACGCTGAAGTAAATGGAAGAACTGGTTACCCTGAAAAAGATTCCACCCTTCCGGGGATTCGATCCATGGACCTTTGTAACACGGAGCAACTACGCTAGCCACCAAGCCATGCTGCTACCTTCTGAGCTAATCAGTTATTGTGATACTTACACAACGCGATGGACTTTGAAGAGATATTAAATTACTTGAAAATTGGCAGTGATACCAAGTGTTTGAAAAAGGATTCACTGTTGCTGGGATTCGATCCATGGACCTTTGGAACATGGAGCAACTACGATAGCCACAAAGCCATTCTGCTACCATCTGAATTTTTCACTTTTTCTGATACTTGAACAACACGATGGACTTTGAAGAGAAATATAGGACCTGAACATTGGCAGTGATACCATATCTTGGAAAGAGGAATTACTTAGCTGGGATTCGATCCATGGACCTTTGGAACTCTAAGCAGCTACGATAGCCAACAAACCATGCTGAAACTTCTTTTTCATTATATTTTTATTGGTACTTTAATAAAACAATGGACTTTGAATGGAAATAACAAGACTTGAACATAAGTTGTAATACCAAATGCTTAAAAGGGCTTCCCTCCCTGCAGGAATTCAATGCACGCTCTTCCGACCTTGTGACTTAACACTAGGTTGTCAGTGTAGTCGTGCCAAGTACTAATCACTGGGAGAAGGGAAAACCCTAATGATTTTTTCCCACTTTTATATTTGACTTTCAAGGAATAACCTAGATTTGCGGTGTCATGAATATATTTGTTCCTATCCATACTTATCGAAACGTATATGATTGAGTGGTAGGTAACACTGAGCAGAATTTTTCACAAACCTTATTTGAAATAACAGAAAAACCTTAATTTCCATATAAGTATCTAATTTATTCCATTCCACTGTTAATACAATTAAAGAACAGAATGACACATGATCACGTTATACCTGGTAAAGGTCAAAGATAATGATTTGATTTCAACTGTTGGGAAATTATATTTTCTGTGGGAGACCGACTCATGAATTAATGACAATTAATGAGAGAGAGAGAGCACGATGCCTGTATAAGTGGAAAATGTATCGCACAGACTCAGAAGAAGAAGAATCCATAACCCGCAGGTACCTCCGCAGTTTGTTTCTTTATACAACATATTTGCAGATGATACAATTCGATAAACGAAGTTGGTAATTAGCTGTTTTTTACACAGCGTATGTTAATGCACTTGTAAGTTGAATTGTACCTTCTGCAAATATGCTGTATAAAGAAACAAACTGGCGGAGAACTAATTGAGGCGAATGTATCTAATATGGCCATGTGTGGTGACGCGCGAGCGCACACACACACACTGGAAAATTAAATCGCTACTTGATGGGTAAAAAATTGTAGTAATGTTTTTTTTTCCTTTACTATTTCACAGATTATATACTTTTCGCACGTGACACTCAATATATATCTTAGTTCTACCAGCACTGGACAGAGCAACATCATTTGTGTTCATTCATATTATATTTTAACTCGAGTCTCATTTGATATATACTCGGGTTAGATACCCGGTGCACACCAATAGTGGTTAGGATCCCACTTTAAACTGTAGGTCCAGTGCCTATTACCCTTATTGTGCATAAAGTGGACTTAAAACTCCAAATCAATCAATCAATTATTTGATATACAGACGTGTTTGGTTTACTCCCCCCCGTCCCCAATCTTCCTTCACAAGCTAACAACTATATTTTAAAACACGAGCGTCGCGTGTGGTATTGGACAATTTGAGCAATCATTTGCTTCCATTATCTCAAGTGTTTCAACAATTATAAACCAGCAATAAATTAAAAAAGCTACAATAACTTTTGATTAATAAAGAAAAATGCTGTTTGGACGTGAACTAGTCTACAGTTATCCAAGTGACAGCAGATCTAACAGTTAGTGGCTGTGGTTAAAATTACATGTACACCAAACATCAAAGGTAATCTTAGGCGAACTTTCCATCACATCATTACAATCTGTTTTTTTTCTCTAAATTAACACTGGATTTAGAATTAAAAAAAATGAAAAAATAGGCGATGGGCAATTTCTATAATCATGTTTGCCGTTGGATGAAAGTGATACAATATGCAAATTTAATATTATTTTCCTGTATGTAGCTCATAATTTCATACCAGTAAGCTGCAAAATTATTAGTTTCACAATTTTAAAAGTTCTAGAATGGCTGGAGACTATAAATTTCACCCTTACGCCCACGCTACACATTCTACATTCCTAGATTTCAATCCTCGTACACTCCACAGCAAAATTAATAGTATGCGAATTGTCTATTAACATTTTCATTCACTACTTTCGTCAACAATACGATAATCATGAATTGAAATAACGTAAATAGCCAGACATCATCCGCTTCGCATCCACGGAATATCGTAAAATATAATTATGGATGGAAAGTTTGCCTATCGTCATCTTTGCCGTTCGTTGTGCATTTTAAGCACAAAGATACTTGAACACAAATGGTTACCACTTCGAATGGAATTAATTTTGCAGTCATTTTGACTTTCACGGAGTGAATTCATATTTACTTATTTATTAATTTCAATTCTTTGATCAAACTTCGCCTAAAAGTGGATGAATAGTGTACAGAAAAATATTTTCGATATGTTCCCACTATTGTTATTTTACAAAATATAATCATACGACAATACTTCGTACTGAGAAATAAATTTGAATTAAACTGCACAAGAACTGGGTGAATTTCATTTAACCAATTATATTAACTCCTTAATTACATTGATAGTAATTCCATTTCTATGTTGTATGTATGTTCACTTATCAAGATTTTTATATACTTTGTCAACCTAGATGACAGAGGAAAATAAACTGTGCACCTCCTTCAAAGGAAGGTAAGAATGAATCTTTCTACCCTTCGGTAACGTCGTCCAAGGGTAGAAAGCACCACGAGGAAACATTTGCTTTATTACATTCAGATTAAACATGAAGTACAGATGAACACATACAGTACATCAAAAGAAACGTTGCTGGCACATTAGCTGTTACAAATACCAAGGGACTTGTACAATAAATACATACGTAGGTAAAAGGTCATGAGAATTGTGAGGAACTCTGGAGAGGAGTCACGCAAGTACACTACTTCCACCATTTCTCCATAACAACATCCAAATATCATTCATATCTACATTATACACACCCACACACACTATATATATATATATATATATATATATATATATATGAACATAATGGTACTTTGAAATTCACAGTGGGACGACGTCGCAGAAGTGGGACAAAAACTACTTGTTGAAATGAAAAAAAAAATGGTTATGATATTTATTTTCACATAGTGAGTCAAAATTACATTGAATCAGGTATGGGAGACTTCTTATGATCCTCTCACAAGATAGATTTGGATCTCACTTATTTAAAACAATTGAAATCTCAGCATGATAATAATAACATATTGTTCTTAGACAGCACCTGCAGTGGAAAATATTATCTGGGGGATGCTCCTAAGATTTAACGTGTGATAACTGGATAATGCTTTGTGAAACTTCTGCTACCTGGGGGGAATCCATTCCCCGCATCCACCCTCATTTCGAGTGCAGCTCTTAGGGGAAAATATCTGGGTTTAATTAATTACTCGGTACACTATTTCTTGTTGAAATATAAGTTTGTATAAACCTGTTTTGTTATACTACCACTATTCATTAGATTTGTCCACATTTGAAGCCATTTTTCACAACTTTCAAACAAAATTTAGAATTGTATGAACGACAATGAGACACGTAAGTAAAATTTACAGAATACCTCAAATATTGAGTAACTGGCACATTATCCAACATGAACTTCTATCAAACAATAAGTTCCATTATCAATAGTAGCATTGCAAGTAGTAAATCTTGGAACACCACCATTTATCCTTGAAAAATTTGGCCGAATTCGTCATTCATCGTATTTGCGCATTATTTTGTATTCATTTTAACATTTAAAACAGCTTTTTTCTGAAGGGAAAATGCGGGGATTTAGCCTGCACCCTGAACTAGTTATTTTTTTAAAAAAAAATAATGAGCATGCAATGAGTCTAAATGCATTCTAAAACATCAATAAAATTCAGAGTTCAAGATTAACATTTGAAGAAAATTCAACTTCTATACCAAGATTAAAATAGATATAATACTGATATTCCCACTTCTGGAGCATATTTTTTTTTATATTTGAAGTAGCATATGCTTTAGAAACCTATCCAATGCTAAGGCTTTCATCATATTTATTGCAAACAAATTATTACAAGTTTCTTGAATAAGGAAAGATTTTTATTCATAATTAGAACTAACAAATTCACAAAAAAAAAAAAAATATATCTGCTAGCACATTTGTGATGTCAGGTGCTGATATTTACAAGGGGTTGTCAATCTAGGTTAGAGGGTTCACACTGAGTAATCCACTGATGTGGAAACTTAAGCAGTGTTCCTGGCACCAGCGCACTCATTGTTTTGAAGTTTTGTCCCACTTTTGGTGTCGCCTGTCCCACTGTGAGATTCAGTCTAACCAGAGAAGTAACACACAATGATCATCTGTTGTGAAGTCACACCAATAACGTATTCCAGCATCATCCTACGAATATGGACTTCGTACACAGGTGAAGCCAATGATGATCCTATGATGCACGATGAAGTGTGAATGTTTAAGACTAAGTCAATACATATGCTTACATTTCAGCTGTCGAAGTCACACACTCAAATTACACTGAAAAATAGATTGCAACACTGCTCCTCTGCTTCCAATAGATACACTTTGGTTCCAATCGGAAGAATGTCATCGCAGAGAAATCAATTCACTTGAAGAAAGGTGGACTACATCCACGTGCTGTCATCGAAGCTTGTCTGCAGATCTAACCTGCTCCACCCAGGAAAAGCCTAGCAAAAAAGAACGAGAGAATTTACTACAATGAGTTTTATTTAAATTGAAATGTGTTTATTAAATATCAACCATGTCAATACCATATTTACATGATTTGTATTTATATACAAATGTTGGTACACTGAGTTTATTTCTTACAAGTTATACTTTGTTTTGTGAGAACTCCAATAACTGTGTAATTTGTTCAGAGTGAAAAATGAAAGGTTTTGAATGTACTATTGTTTCTTTTAAATTATTAACAATTTTCAGTTGTGTAGGTCACTATATTTTTCATGATGAATAAAACTAAACCCACACCTGAAACGGAAATAAATAACAGGCAATGTTTTCAAGAGTGGAGCTTGTTTTTTCTTCAATCTACTTTCTGTCCTTTTAATGTGTGGATAGTTTTACATTTTACTACCTCATATATATTTGATTTACAATTAACAATCTTATCAGAACAGTGATTACTAATAAGTGTTAAAATGAGTCAGCGTATCAGAAAAGCCAAGTCAAGTAAACCGGTGGTTCCATGTTTCATATCCGATTGAGGCACGTAGTGGTTCGGATACTACTATAAACTGTAGGTGCAGACCCGATTAGCCTATCTGTGCGTAAAGTGGACTTAAAACAAAATAAATAAAGCAAACCGAAAATAAACAATATGTAATTAATATTAAATTCGGAAAATGGTAAGCAAACCGAAAGTAAACAGTACACAATGTAACATTAAAATTCAAAAGGTGTAGCATCCTTTCTCTAAGTGATTCCATACAGTTACATAGGTAGGAGGATATAGCATAAACTTATTTCAAACTCGATGCGCTCTAAAGAAAACATAACCCCCACCCACTTTCAGAAAGCTGTAGTTCAGTGCAGGGAGGTGGTCTTGCGTTCGGAAAAGTTCGGAACCATTCGTAAACCTCCACGGATGACGTCAGCCACGGGACATCTCAATGACCAGCAACGGCATAGGAATTCACACTTCTTCCGTGTTTTCGGAAATAAATTTGTTATAAAATCGAATGAATGTTCTAGCGTGTGTGTATAAATAAATGTATATGTATAGAGCAGACTATATCTAGTAAACTGTGTCGCTGAAAGTTAACTACCAATAGAATTACATGTAATGAAAAGCGGGAAAGCCGGCTCGGAGGTGGAGCAGAGAGGTTTGTTCAGAATTTTCTATTTGAGTGGTGTAAATTCGTGTTTGTGGGGTGAAAAGTTATACTTAGAGCCAAAATGACCACAAAGTTGTCCTTTTTAAAACATTGTGTGGGGTGTTAGGAAGTTGTTGGATAAATCACTGGGGCCGAGATATTACAACTTCCATGTTTATAATCCAAAAGTTATTTTTTTAGCACTTTCATCCTGCAGTGTTTGCAGTTTCTTTATTTGTTCTTCAGCACATTTTAATTTCTTTTTCAGAGTTTCCAACACACTATCTTGTTGGAGATTGGGCATATTGGGTATATTTCCAGTACTCAAAGTCTCTGAATTATGTGCCATGCAAATTCTTTTGCGAGGAGACAACTCTTCAAGTGTGTCCACTGCTCGCTTTCGAATCTGATATTTATTGGCACGTAAACTCCGATCAATTATGCCATTTGGCTATTGAACACTACTACAATTCACCACACAACCACGCAAATTTAAACATGGTACAGCGTTTCTATTAAGCTGCGGTCTACAGGTAATAATACTCAGCAGTGCTGCTTTTAAGTTCCGTTCGTAATCGGCATACAGAAAATGCGATGAGCACACTGTCGTTGCTTTGGTGTTAACAGGATCTAATCTCTTCACTTTGAAACCCACATCTTGCACGTAATCGGATCCTTTAGGAACGAAAAATAGCTTACACCCAGGCACGTATCCCGGAATTCCTTTCGGCGAGGTGGGTGAACACCATTTTTTAAGGGGTATTGTATGTTTAAGGCCAGTGGTGGCAATTTGGTTCTAAAACTGGGGGATTTGCAAGGAAAGTTTACTTTCTCTTGATAGACAAGGCTTAACATTAAGAGGACATAGTGTGGAGGCAAGAAAATGGGGAGCAACTATCCCCTAAATCGTCTTCTAGAATACAGTTGGATCGCGAAACAATTAATGCACAGTGAAAACCCTTCCGTTCCCAACACATTAATGTTTCGTCTCCCAATATGGTTAAATGCTTACTTATTTATCTCCAGTGAAGTGCCCAAGGGAGGGTTGGTGGGGTCATAGCCCCATTTGAACGTCAAAGACAAGAAAAGATGGCTAAATGAGGACTGACCACCAAAAATAGTATACGTAACCACTTTCCCTTCCGAAAATTCTGGGAACGCCACTCGTTATCTCGGACACATTTTTTGAAATCAAGTCCCCAGAAGTTTTTATGATTTCATATTGGAGACTGAAGTAAAGCGCCTTGTACACGATCAAATAAATCATGAACAAGTTCTTGAATTGAACACTTAAAAGGGAATGAAGTCAGAAACAACGCAATTTTTCTCATTGGATCCAAGGTCCGGTCAATGTATATCTATTTAGGAATGGTTCTAATTAACGCATATTTATCCTCATTATATTCTAGAATGTTCCGCAGATAAACGATTCATAGTGTTGTAATCCCGTTTTACCTGGGATCTGAGGTCACAGGGAAGTTTCATTTAAACATTTAGGTAGAGCTTAATAATATCTGTTGGCTGAACCTGCTCCGATTAGGAGGGTAGAGATATGGAAAGCTGGTGTAAAGGTTATTCACGCTTGTTCATACCTGGTAGGTGTGTGTGTTGTCTTGTCCTGATGCTTCTTGCAGACCGAATCGTGACAGGTGCCAAGGTTCTATCCTTCGACCCTCAGCTCACCAAACCGAGCGATCCCTTGCGACTTGTAGCATGCTAGGCAGCGGTAACTCCGTGTTCCATCGTCGTAGTTCAGCAGTGTAATGTGTTGTAAAGTAATTAGACTAATTATCCATGTAGCGTCGATGAGTGTCAAGTTCTAATAGAGAGCGAGCTCCGGGTAGGAGCTTGCTTTTATAATCTCAGGCGTCGAAAGGTTGTTAAACCTTTCGAACACGATGGATCTTGTTTAGATCCACGCGTTTGCCTTTCAGTTCCTTGTTTTACGGAAGTTACAAGTTAGCGCATTCTTGGGATCACTCGCTGGTCGGACAAGTTCAGGAAATAAACAAGTGTGAATATTAACATGATGTTTTCTCGGTTTAATAATCTCCATATCTCTACAATAGATATTGCCAGTAGTTCGACTCCTCTTATTCAAGAACATTCCCACTCGCGTCTTCCAGAGGTTAGAAATTACAACGAATCTCCCTACGTGTGGAGCTACATTTGTTGTGCAGCTTCCAAATACTGACAAGTCTCTACATAGTGCTCAAGTTCACTGCGACAACACTGAAAGCTCAAGTAAAGTTTACGTGCAATATTATCAACAACAGGGTAATTCTCCGTCTTGCTTTAATAAGTATTTTTCTCCTTAAATTATCGTCACATTATCTTATTTCACACAACAAGAAACCAAAATCCTCATTTTATCTAGTTTAAACCGAAAACTTTTGCTTAGATATGTGCCTGTCCTACTGTATTTCTTGCGTTGTTCGGGCACAAAGCAACAGCACAATTGCGCGGCATTTTCCTGAAATGTTATTGTTGAAAAAAATTCTCCACTATCACACAAGATCTACAGAAAAATAAAACACAAGGCACTTTCACACAAATGCAGATCCTATAACAAGCGGAAAGGTCTGTGACAGCGTCAGTTCTGTCCCGTGAGTGACGTCAGGGTTGGGAACGCCCACGACCCTCTTTTTTCAGCTTCGGGAGGGAAGACTGCGCTACTTTCTCAACTATATTATATACTTACTTTGGTTCAGTGGGTCTCAATTTTTTTCTCCTTGTACCCTTTAGTCGTAACAAAACGTCTAATGTACTCCCACCATGTGTTTTCTCCGAATAATGGGTTTTGGAAATTTTCTTGGCTGATTGGTGAGGCGGTTTCGATATGTTGGAGGCGCGTATCTGCAATAGAACAAAATGGCATTCGGGCTATATGTGGAAAGATGGTAAACAAATAGACATTAAAGTCGTACGTTTATTATTTTATTGGGTGTTCTTATGTTTACAATCTTTACGATTAGTTACAAAAATAGAAATGTGAAACACACGTATACTAAAAAGTACATAAAAAACTTTAATTTTAATATATTTTTTCCACAGTTATTGAAAAAAGAAAAGAACAAAAAGAAGTTTGTAAACAAAGTGTCAAACACAATTTTGGAGTTTTTATTGTAAATCCTCAGAGTTTCAAGTGAGAAAGATGTGCCTGCGTAGCCTGACAGTTTCTTGATGTCTGGTTTTGCACTTTCAAGCGGAGATTCGGCTCCAAATTATAGATTTCGAACGAGTATTTTATTTCAAGACACATGAAACAAAGATAATAATGTCAGTGACAAAATCATCCTTACTTTCACGTTGAGTGTTAAAGCTATAAAGTCTGAATCAATGAAGTCTGCTCTACACACCTGCAGCAAAAATGTCGTGGATAATCTCAACATTTCTCTTCCGAGTTGATCGCGTGCCCCCTTGAAGTCTTTCATGTATCCCTGAGGGTACGCGTACCACAGTTTGAGAACCACTGCTTTAGTTGGTTTTGGAGCATGCAATCGCAATGTGCTCCGTGAATCTGATGGACAAACGGGACAATTGAACTGATATACTTCATATCACTTAAAGCCGATATTTTCTATACTTTGTAATATCGAAAGAAAGGACGGTCGGACTGTTTGAGGATGATTACATTGCTGGTGTAACTAACAGTCGTCCTTGCATCATTTACAGACGTATTTATAGTTGGTAGACGGGCTACACATATCCAATTTTCTTCTTAACTATTACCTTGTATCTTAAAATACTTATAATGGTAAAGTTACATTAGCCGGAAGCTGCCAACATCTAACAACGTGAAAAACATCTCCGTTGTTGACGAATCATGTTTCTAAATCCATCTAATTGATGAGTCCGTTGATGGCGTTCTTTTCTTGGTCCTCGAAGTCCCATAGCATGAACAGCTTGTGCGATGAATCACTCTTACATTGATGATTGCACCTTCAAAACATATACAAATTTCACCATTAATAATGATATACATAACTTTTACAAACTAGAATTAAATTTTTGATACTGTATAATAAACATTTACGGTACATGCAGTACTTAAATTATACGTGGGTTGCTCAGAAAGTAATGCCCCGCAATTATTTTCTCATGCCAGGATGAAGAGAGGAGTGTGAAGATGGAAGAGTAGTAACATTGAAGTTGAATGCCCACATATGTGTCAGTACATTGTCGTCCGACAGATAGCGCCGCGTTAGTGGTCCGTGAAAATGGTGTCCGAGTGCACACGTTACAAACAACGGGCTGTAATTGAATTCTTAGTGGCGGAGAAAAAATGTGGAAGACATTCACCAACGATTGTGTGCTGTGTGTGGTAGTTCTGTGGTCGATAGGAGCACCGTTGGACGCTGGGTGCAGAGAGTTAATGCTTGGGAAGTGGAAAAATTGAGCTGCATGTATAGCCGCTGTCTGGATGTCCTGTCCCAGCCAACAGACCAGACATGTTGCCGATAACATTATGCGTGCGGATCGGCACACCACAAGTCGGCAATGCCGTACAGCTATACGTTGTAATGGTAGTGCAATGGCAATTATTGACGCTTTTGGGTATTCGAAGGTATGTGCAAGATGGGTTCCTCGAAGTCTCAACCGAACAAGCCTCCGAACCCAGGAGGCAATGGCCAAATTTGATTGTACTGTCCTCCACCCACCCCTTTAGTCATGATCTAGTGCCGTCAGATTTTAATCTGTATGCGCCACTGACAAATGCCATCTGTAGGACAAGGTTTGAACATGACGCGAGCGTGATTCGTGCAGTGAGAATATGGCACCGTGAACAGGACACGAGATGATAGAGGGAAGGAATACATGCCATTGTTTCGCGTTGGCGTAAGGTCGTAGATCGAGTTTATGTAGAAAAATAACATATGTAAAGGAAACATGCAGTTATACTGTGAATGATTTTCATACATTTTAAATAAATGGTCTCAGAAAAAAAATATGGGGCATTACTTTTTGAGCAACCCACGCTTATTAACGATCAATGTGGAAACATTAAAAAATTATTTATTTAAAAAAAAGACGTATTTGCAAGATGTAGCAAACAATTGTGATTGTAGCATAAATGATCAGGTTTTCAATATCTCAGTAAACGTGCAAAATATTTACCAGTGACATGGTTTTACTACAAGGTAATAAACATCAGGATATTTCAAAATAACTGTATTTCATATTTTCATACATGAAAGGAGCACACACCTTTTGCAAGCGCTCTAAAAATATTAGCTTTATATTTCCTGGAAAAATTACCAATGAAGTGATCAGCTCTACTTACTCACTGATCATATGGGGTCAGGTCTCAGGTAGGAAGTGTCTAAATTGTAGTTTTCATCCATGGAAATCTCAGTTCTGCCTTGATTCTCTGGTCCCAAGATGTCAGAATTCAGTCGCAGACCAAGTAGAAGAGATATAGATGAGATGAAAAACTGTATGGAAGATTAGAAACAGATTTTGAGATTTTGTTAGCAATACAGACGCATGTAGCACAACTCATAAGTTACAATTATGTTAACCATCTATTTGGGTTGACCACGAATTTGAAAATGCCAGAAAGAATTTCAATTGTGAAATTTCAAATAATGTAACCTTCAATTATTCTGAAGAAAAAGTGACAACTTGTTTTATAATAATGAGTTAGTTATATCCGAACGGCTGAAAATATGAAATTCAGAATATTTTAACAGACGAAAAAACAGACGAAAATTGTGCAATTACACTTATTCCCTCAATGAATCAAATTATATATGTTTATACGGGAATTTAGAGGTAATTAATTCGAGACGATAATAACTAATCAGAGATGTTTGCCACTACGGAATTAGTTTGTGTAGAACAGGCCAATTATAATCATCTAACCAACCTACAGAGAAACTAAAAAACACCTATCATCATACAACCCGTAACTACTGTTCACCGTTATGCAAGTCCATACTGGTAAGTTCTATCTGGTTGAAATATTACCAAGGCATATAAAGGAAATTCAGCGTACAACCATGTTGGTGTAATATCCGCTTGCAATATTCACGGCAGTTAACTATTGCTGGACATATTCACGATACCGATTCATCGATAACCAAAATATCTTGTTTAGAATTTGTTCAAGAAATAACACTAAGATTTTAAATTAACAATCACATGCCAACTTAACTTTTGTCTTCATTTAGCTCCAAAATTCTTCCTCCTCAAATGCAGTTTTTCTGTTGGGTGAAAGCAGTAGACTTCTTCACCGATTATCCATCAGGATCAGTTGACTGGACCAGGAATGTTCATTCCAGAACTACTTCTCCATTTTCGTGAACCCACTTCAGCATCCCTCTCCACAATTAATTGGAAACCTCTGAAGCAACCATCGCATGAACGGTAGTGAAACATTTAGCAACATAAGAACAGGAGCCTATAGAAGGGAGAAATATACATTTCAAATACAAAAATAATTTAAAATTGCTCTTCCATCCCACATAATACCTAGTTTCATGTGTTCTCGCTGAATCTTAAATACATCTGTAGTTAACACGAAAATATTCCTTGCTTTTCTGGCTCGACAAACTTTGAGACAATCTTAAAGTTCCTGTTAAGCTCTCAAATCTCTCATTTTCAGACGCCATCAACAAACAATTGTAAATATTCACCACAGACGGTATTGGAACTACTAAGACGCAAACAACCAAAAAACGTTTGCCACGAGGCCTGTAACAAAGGTTAAATCATCTGAATTAATCCTATGACGAAATGCCTTACAAGTGTCAGCTTTGAAAAAAATGTACGGATGCTCATGGAGCAGTATCCACTTTATTGCTATACAATCCAAAAAAAAATGTTTTAAATCGATTATTGATACATTTCTTCTGGATAGTGTTGTTTTGTGAAGGTCAATGGTTGTACAATAAAGTCCCAATGGTTTGAGTGGCTGATAACTGCACCCATCTCGAAAGATTTCTTTCTCTTGAACACTCCTACACTTTTGTCTCCTTGGGCAGTTCGATTTCTGCATCCGGACAGTACACTTACAGTCTTTGTTTCCTGAAAAGTTTGAAGGATAATTAATTAATCGCAACAACTCATATGTTACTCATGATGTTTGTAAATGTTTGTATTAAATGTTTCTTCTCTTCAGAATAAAACCAACAGAAGTTAAATATTTGACCATATTTACATGAAGCTATAGGAAATAATTATATGACAGTTTAACGTTAAATATTTTTTAGATAAAAACTCTAATTTCAAGAAGTTTTTTTAAAAAAAACATGCTGGAAGGGCTTCAAAATAAAAATTGTCAGAGGAAAATACTAAATTCTAATAGCATAACGTTATGTAATTAATAAGAAAATATCAACAGGCATGGTCTTTCGGGGTAAGATGGTTCATATTTGCTTGTTCCGAATCAGAATTAAAGCAAATAAATTCCTTTAATATATATATATATATATATATATATATATATATATATATATATATATATATATATATATAAGCAAGAATTTTGATGTTATTAAATGGAAATTATAGAATTCAATTCATGAGAGAACTTAGCCAATACTATGCTAGTATGTGCATTGCAGTTAATTGTACAAATTACTACTTAACACAAAACTACAATGATTTGCACTAAACCACACCCAAACTATTCTACCACCTTATGTTAAGTTCATATTGGCTAGTTCTATCTGAATAACTAAACTTAATGAGGTGTGTGCGCGTACTCCACGCAAAGGTCAGTTGGTTATGGATTACCGCAACAAAATGAGCTCTTTCCAGCAACATTAGTCAGAAATTCACAATTACAAAACAGACTTCCTTGATCCACAAATGACACATGCCTCTATCAATAACACAATAGCAGGAATGAAAATCCTAATGAAGGCAGTAAAGTTACAAACTTACCTTTCTTTTTTTACCTTTCCTAAGTTACAATCACAATTTGACATACCACTTCTCTGCTTCTATCTGATATAGGATGCTTTCAACTGGTTAACAATGATGAGTCTATAGTGAAGTCCACTTCAGAAACGGAAGTTTCATGGGTTGGGTGGCGAGTCCAGTCAACGATATCAAAATTTATTTTTAATTTTGACCTTGGGAATGAATGTTAAGAATAATTCAAATTATACAAAAAATCACGAATTTAAGGTATCGATAGAATTGAGACAACAATATTTTTAATAATGAAAGTCCCCAAGATGAATTTCTTCCATCCAAAAGAGCAAAGTGATGAAACGCCTCTAATATAATTATTTTAGATTTATCTTTTAAAATCCCACCTTCCAACAAATTCAACTCGCCAAATTACTTATTCCAATGCACAACTACATTACCACATCTGCATCATGTTATCCGGTGGACAGTCCACATCTGTACAGCAAGATCAAGAAGTAGAAATATCCTCTCTTCTAGAAGTCTTGAGCTAAACTCTCACTTCCTTGGGGGATTTGAATGCAGGATTCTCTTCCACGCTGTAAATGAACTGAAACTTGATAATCTGGTTGCAGTAGAATTCAAAACTTCTTTAGAATTCAAAGGTTTACCAAATCTATTGAGAGAGATAAATCAATTAATAATGCAAATAGTGTCATCTTTATCAGTGTTGCATACGGAATTTTCACTACATACAGAGCATGTTTCTTTTCTTATAAATATACAGTTTCCATATGCAACTTAAGGTTACGAACGTAATAATTTTCCAAATAATTATACACGAGAACCATTTTGTTCATGTAAGAAACTGTTTTCCCATCGTTAAGAGTCAACAAGCTATTTTCTTAATTGCAAAGTGATGCAAAATTGAGAGTTCATTATAGCAACTATGCATAAAGCCTTAACGTAAGAAAATGTGACATGAGAAACTGAGTGAAATTCTTAATACTATAACAATTTGATCAATTTAGAATTGAAATTTTATAAAAGCTGATATTTTAGTAACATAATAGTAATGAGAAAATAGATTACACTGGGTTGTGTTTCGTATACTTTCAAATAACTAAGTCAATACAGAACTAATCCGTGCAACTACTTGTATACGAACTAAAATGACTACCACCACACCAATACACTATAATCTCTCTACACCTTTACCGTTTTACGCATATTCATATTGAGTCCAGTCTACTATGTTTGGCAAAAACATACGAAACACAACCCAGCCGTTTACTTCTATGTCAGGTTTCGTGTAAGTATTTTCCTGTTGGAGGAAACACGATAGCCAGCAACTAGTTCAGACGTTATTGGACAGTTTTTGTTCCTTCATGAGAACATACTGAGAGATGCAAGCAGAGGTAACATCTAGATAAGAAAATCTTAAAAGAAAATGTGCATGGTTTTTGTTTCTTTGTACAAGTGATTCTTCCACTTTCTGGAAATTAAGGTCTCAAATACTTCAACCTGCTACCTGTTTATGACGTCATAATATAACGTCTCGTTACAGTTTCTCATCTTCAAATGTGTTATATTTTGGATTGTTGATTTTCTCCTGCTTAACAGTGAAGGTAATTTTTGTTGTCTAAACTGCTTCCTCCTTGGATGAACAATGACTCCATAAATTGTCACAATCGCTAGTATATGTATTCATACTGACCAAAGGTGTACATACACGATTACGAATATGAATAGATGTCTGAAAAGAAACAAAAGGAACAGTATTCCTCTAATATACAAAAATTTTAAAAAAACATAAGAAAATTATTCATTCATCGACTTGTGAAAAACAAACCAACATAAATTGTTAGCCTATTAACATTGTAATTAATATACAAAAATAGAACATCGACAAACATTAATACATTTATTTCTAGAATTTCAGTTTGAGCATACATCTTTACGAAAAAAAAAGATTCCATCAGACATTTGGAGATTAGTTCTTACAAATGTAGTTCATCGATGCCAAATAGTCCTACAAGAAAAATGTTTCAATTGCTTAATACATGCAGCCAAATATTGAACATCATTGCGAATATCATGAGGATTAATTGTAATATTGCAATTGTTGTTGCTACAAATGGACAACAAATATTTTCATTTGGTAGATTGTATTCGCTAACTAATCTTGCAGACCAGTCTATTTGTGAGAAACGACATCAGCAGGCACTGAAATATCCGATTACCAGTTTTCAATTCTACTCAACAAGTTCCATATTCCAATGTGCTTCGAAATCTTATCTGGGTCATTGTTGATTGGTGGAAGTGAGACAGATGTGTGGGCCACGGTTGGTGCTCCCGGCAGGCAGGTGGAAGAACTCCCTGCAGTTAATCCTCGTCAAACTCTGTGGTAAATTTTCACTTCTTTCAGGTCAAGAACTTCCGTATCTTACTTGATTAACTGTATGTTGAAGCTCAGGTTACAATACAAGAATTCCAATCATTTTTGATTTCTTAAAAAAATATCGAAACAATCCTGGCTTGTAACGCAAGTAATATATCTATAAATACCGCCTTATCCATTGAATAATTTCAACTCGACACTTGGTATTCTCAAAGTTAAAAGAAAAAATTGCTTTCATTTTGTAAAAAAAATCCTGTAGAAAGGGTGTAATATACATTGAAAATTGTAATAACAGTCAAATTGTGATAAGACAAAGTTTATGAATTGTTGAAAGGCAATAGATGAAGCTAGGTTAGGTTCACGTATGCTCCCTATAAATTGATTGATTGATTGATTTGGTGTTTTAAGTCCACTTTATGCACAGGAAGGCTAATCGGGACTAGACCTACAGTTTAAACTGGGATCCGAACCACTATGTGCCTCCACCGGGTATCGAACCCGGGATTCCTTGATTACAAGGCGACGACGCTACCACTGCTCCATCGGGGAGGCCCCATGCTCCCTATAAACAAAACAAAGGCTTGTCTTATAGCGAAAATTATTTAGAAATTTTCAATTCGAAATGGTTAGAACAACGCTGAAACTCTGCCAATAGAGAAGCAGTACATAGAGTTTAGTAAATTATAAACCAACTAACTACTCTACGTAAAAACTAAAATTAATGAAATCATACCACACATGAACTTCTCTACTCCCCTAAGCATATTGGCCAAGTTCCATTTGATTATTCTGTGAAACTTACACTACCTCGGAGACGAATAGGTTCCAAAACGGGGGGGGGGGGGGGGAGCAAAGGTGTCAAACTGCTCCCCCTAGCCCCCTTAATCGCCGCCACTGGTACACTGTATATAGGGAACTTTATCTATCTCTATGACACATGCCAAGACAGTTGGTTGCAATTACCAATCAATTGCTAGATCCATCATAACCAACAACTAGCTTCATCAGACACGGTCCTCATACCTAAAATATGTGAAATGTGTACACAAAAATAACAAACACCTTGCTTACAAAACTAAGTAAATAGTTTCATAATTACTGACTATTTTAAAGGCAAATATCGCAAATATACTATTCAATACGTACCTTAGCAGTATCACCATTTTACTTATCTTCAAATAGAGAGTTTCTATTGGAAATAGGAAGTTGAATAATTCAGTCGACGTGTATGTAAAGCTCACTTGAAGAACAAATCCAGAATCTAATACCTCAATTAATTCCCCATGAAAGTACATTTTCTCTGAGAGAACAATGTTGGTTTAGGCACAGAATATTATTTCAAGCAGCACAAAGAGTAATATATTTTCAGATCCGTTATTAGAAAACTTACAAGAAAAAAGCTTCCTTTAGTTAGCCCTTCAATTATATTCTACTTACCAAGTTTTTTTATCCCGATGCTCTGGAAAAAGAGTTTTTTCTAATTCACGGTTGTCTGTCTGGCCAAAGATGAGATGTAGACTCGTAACTTATTACTAGGAACAGAGGATAGCGATAGGAAGGGAGGAGAACTAGCCGGCAACGCATCTTCATGACTCAAATCTGTCATTCTTCTGGTTGTGATGCAAATATTTCTATTTTTTAGTTTCCTAAAGAAAAAAATATATATTATACACACACATACAGAGTCATAGTCCAAGTAATAGTCTCTTCACACATTGTGCTACTGAGTAACTGGCTTCGCACACGCAATGTCAACAGCTAGTTCTGTAACACAAAATGCTCCGAGTTTCTCGTGAGGGTAATTATAGTATCGTAAACAATCAGTGGCAGTGATTAAGGGGGTAGTTGCTCCCCCAATTTTTACCACTTTTGGCCCCGCACTATGCTAAACCTTATCTACCCCCCTCCCAACGGTTTTGGAACCCAACCGCCGCCACTGGAAACACAGATGTTCAACAGGCAAAAAATCAGAAATTCTAATAAATTCTGAATCACCGTAATCTGAAAACACTTATGAACACTGGGTTATGTTTCACCCACGAATTCGCGAGCATTACAAAACAAAACCATCAAACATTCATTTACGCAAGAAAGAAACAATGTATCAATAAACGCGAGAATTCTGTCAATAGCAAACTAACAAGTGCAACTAATTATAACCAACTAACTACCTTGCATGCGATCTAAGACCAAAACAATTACGCCCCATATAAAATTGTTGTTCATATTAGCAAGTCTTATCTGAGTTATAGATTGATAAGTTAATTCAAAACAACTAAGATATACACAAAATTTTCGGTTGCATAATGATATGTACCTACACTTCTTGCTCACAAATTCTGATATAATTCACAAATTTTCAGTCACCCCTTTTACTCTTTGGAAGTTAATATTTCAACATACCAATTTCCTCCTTCATGCAACTTATCTTCAGAATAACGTTATCTTCCTATGCGCCCAATTTGCATACAGGTTGTGGACTTCTTTGGAGCAGATGAGTTGGTCGGATCTTTCCTTGGTCGATGAACAAGTTCTGCAATTTCGAGGATCATTTTTGGGTCGAACAATGGAAAGAGAGGATAGAACATATGAGCAAAGAGCTGAACAATGCAAAACAGTATTTTTAAGGTCAATATTTGACAATATCCTTCCACAAAAGTTTCCAAACTGATTTAACTCCTTCATGAATCTACGTACATTATGAACCCATACCTCGCGAGTCAAGTCTGTATTCTTTCCACGTAAATAATCTGGTACAAACTTAATTTTATCTTTCTTTACCTGCAAGACAAAAACAAATCTTACTAGGATCACTAAATTGTAGCAAAACTGAAATTTGAGAGTTAAAAGGTTGAATGAAATTACGATTCGCTTTACAAATACCAAGTATAGTAAATTGTTCTACTACTTAAACTAAGTTAGTTTAGAACAGGATAAGGATCATATAAAATTGTTTTCAAATTTTAAATCGAAACTCTTTCTTGAGGGAATTCAATAACTGTTTTATTTTTTAAATCTTACAATTCTTGAATTATCATTCTAACAATTCTTAAAAAAAGGTAAAGTAATGAAAAGGTAAAGTGCTCAGCTGTGCATAGCACCACGCCATGAAGGCGTATAGGGGGTGTGGGGGTAACGCCCCACACTTTCTTGATCCGGTCGTGAGTGGGGGTGATGTGATCAGCATCACGCCCCTGACCGCCTTTACCCCCCAGGGTTTCCCCCAGGTACCCATGTTATTCGACGCTGCGTGGGCGCCGGGGCCGCTTCCATCGTTAGAACCGGCCGGGGATCGAACCCGGGACCTTTAGCATGGTAGTCAGACGCGTTACCGACTTTTTTTTTTTTTTTTCAAGAAAAAGGAAAGCCCCTAAGCGGAAGCTTTCCCCATCACACTTCATTCACTAATATCATTTACATTTCTATTTCAGGACAGACAATCACAAATACCCATGCCTTACCCAGGACTCGAACCCGGAACCCCTGGCTGAGCCACCGCGGCCACTAACAATCCTTAATGTTCTATTAATTATTTACCTTATTGTTTATTTTTAGAAGAGCCACTTACCACTCTGTTTTCTGATAAAGAATGTTTAAATACTTGGAAGGAATGTGTCGTTTCAGGACTAACAGCCGATGGCCTTGGATTTGTTTTGCTGTGTTCTTGTCGCAGATAACAGCTATGTAATGGTTACACTGAAGAGTGCTGATAAGTGCTCTTTAATCTAGGAAATTATGCATGGAAATGAAATATGCCGTAGAAACCTAAAAACATTGCAGAATGAACATTAGAAGCAAATACGAAATCAATTATTCTGCTATCCTACAGAAAACGAAGTAAAAGTGCTACGCCAACAAAACTACGTAAAATTATCAATTTCCCACTGAAAATCATCAATATCACGTGTAATTCGAGCTGAGCCGATACCATTCTGAACAGGCACTGATGCTGATACTCTCACAGATACCGATACTTGTAAAATTCCATTTTAAAATAAGGAATGCTAGTTTCAGAGTCATACTAACTCATCACATCGCATTCCTTTAATGACAAATAAGTCCCAAATTATTATAATGTATCATTATAACACTTTAAAATGTGAACCTCTCTCAAGGCTCAGAGGATGCAGAGAGCTTTTTGAAATGTTACAAGACTTTAACGTATTGCAACCACATCAAAAAAAAATCGGTGGCTTCTTCCGTTTCATGTAAACACTATTCATT
Organism: Lepisma saccharinum; assembly: GCF_977018435.1. Classification (NCBI taxonomy): domain Eukaryota; kingdom Metazoa; phylum Arthropoda; class Insecta; order Zygentoma; family Lepismatidae; genus Lepisma; species Lepisma saccharinum. Next base: position 55,726,554 of record NC_139229.1, read on the forward strand.
CTTGTCGTTCGGATTAACCTGGAGAGGAAGAAAAGTAACGTAAAAATATATGCAAATACGGTTATTTAAATAACGCTCATCTGACCAGCTTTGTTTATGCTATACTGTCCATCATTCTGTCATTTGCAATAAAAACAAGTCTCTGCGGTATCGGCCAATACCAACAGTAACATAAAAGACACAGAAGGGAAGAGTATAAGAAGAAATTGTTGAATCCACAAACCTCCCTTCTCGCTTGAATGGAGATAAAGCGAATTCCACAGCGACCTTCACCCATTTTCCCCCAAGAACTTCGCAATCATCTGGCTCCAGAACCATGCCCTGGGGGGGGGGGGGGGAAGTGGGCCATGCCCCTCCCCTCGAGCCATGAAATATTTTGATGCAAACCTACAAAAATAACATGGATAATGTTTAAGATTTTGCAACAATTTAGATTTTCTTATTGTATAAATGAATAGGTTGTCTCTGGAGAAAGGCAGACTCTAGAAGTCTGCAGTCTACTATATTTAGTAATTTTAGTTTTATAACTATTGATGCGAAGCTACTAAATGTTCCAATTTGGTCGGGACAGTTCACCATATTTACTCCCTGTTTTGACTTTTTTCGAACTGCTTTTGAGAAAATGTCCTCTTTTTGTGGTTAAAATTAAAATTTTGCGAGGGTAAGAGTTTGTGTTATAACAACACAGATAAGTAATTAGTACTAAGCTATGTTTTATTCCCGACGAAAGTAGGTGAAAAATTGAGGAGAAATGACAGGTCGGTCTAATTTCTATGTTCCAGGGGCCTAGGGTGACAATGACAACCACATACTTCATTAAGAATAACGTCATAAACACATACAAAGAAGGAATAACAAAGAATGATGTCTGCCTGTGTGTGATTGTTGCATACATCTTTTGTTCTCTCTCTCTCCCTCCCTCCCTCTCTCTCTGTCTCTCTTTGGGGCTGGTAACAGCATGGGGGTAAAAACTTACTTATACAGTCATAGATAAGATTTTAAAATTATATCAAATTAGACTAGTAAGAAATGGAGCCGTAGCTGGTTCCATTGTGGTTGTCATTGTCGCCCTAGGCCCCTGGAACATAGAAATTAGACCGACATGTCATTTCTCCTCCATTTCTCATCCCCTTTCGTCGGGAATAAAACATAGCATTTACATCTTAATTTAATAGGAAACTAATGTCATCTTAAAGTTTCTAATTTTTTGTCCATCCACCTAGTTATCTTTAATTTGCAATCGGTTTTGCAGATGTGAACAATAACACACACTACTACAATGAGGATGGTGTGGGATGCACAATCGACTGTCCTCCTATTACCCACAATTCTTGAATGCTAAGTTTTATTTTCATCGGATTCAGTGGAAAAGAGTAAATACATACAATTTCAACAATGTCTAAGTACATCTAGGTGGGGGGGGGGGGGGGGGCGAAAATCATTCTCGTCCAGGGCGCTGAAATCTCTAACTACAACTCTGAAAAGGTAATATTTATTTTCAAGAGACCATTAATAGATTTACACCATTCTATAAACATAATAAAAGTATGAAATTTTAATTATCATTTTTAATAAAAAGCAATAATTAGATAATATCTAACGTTTATTAAAAACATTTCACTTATCTCCTAATTTCTTGACATTTTGAACCAGTCGTTAAAAGAATTAATTTGCTAGTTTATAAATGTAGCAAATTAATTTGTTTATATATGTTTATAAATATATATATATATAAAAATTAATTAATTGATATTAATAAATGATCTAATAATTGACATATTTATTGACATATTCCGACCTTAGATCATCTACCCCGTGAATTTTACCCGGGTCTCCCGCGTGGCAGTCAGACGCCCTACCGATTAGACCACGGCGGTTCCTCGAGATGATAGTGCATAGCACCATCACTTTCAGTGTATGCTAACTTATTTATAAAGTAAAGAAAACTAAATTCGAAAGGTGCATTTTTTTTACAGTACCCAAAATAGTAAGAATTTGAATTTGAATTTAAAATTGGGGGAGCGTCAGCACTTAGGCTATTTTGCTCCCGTCACATTATACGGGGCCAGCCCCTTATCATTACAAATAACAACTCTAACGTTGCACAACTAAAATTCTCAAAATCTTCTGACTTCTGTTAAAAGCTGAGGCTGTAAACGGGCACTCAGCACACACAAGGACAAAAACAGGAAAACACACACAAAATTATAGTGGCCACGGTGCCAGTCGCCAGAGCCTCATTAGTCTTTAGTCCAGGGTGCACTACGTGGAAGTGAGGTTGACTTTTGGGCGCCTACGTGGAAGGTATCCCTTACACCCCTAAAATAGTAAGAAATATACTGAGTTATATAATTGGATACATGGAATTGACAGATACTATTTTATGTTGGATATTCACCGAAATTCATAGTGTACTTGAGTGGCAAGAGTTGAAATACTGCATGGTTAGTAGTCTGCGTAATGTACGGGTTTTCATTCCGTTGTGTTTCGGAATTTATTCAACGCAGTTCAAGTTGAAATAAATTCTCGTGCTTCTCAAATGGGATATGGTTTAATTTACCTAACAACTCTCTCTCTTCCCCTTGTGTTGGACGTAAATCCTGCGATTTTGGGATGAACCATGCTTTATTATCTGTAGTTTGACACTGAGGTTTGATATTATGCTTCAAGTCAACTTTGTGCACAGATAGGCTAATCAGGACTGAACCTATAGTTCAAACAGATCCAAACCACTGTGCTTTCACCGGACATCGAACCCGGGACTCTCTGATTACAAGGCGACGTCGTCACCAATACTCCATCAGAGAAGGTCTTTGACATTTTCTTGTAGGAGGGTGTATTTTCATACTTTGACGTGTGATAGTCACCATTGGGCATTTATCTATTACGTCATCTCTAATGAGACAGCTACGATTTTCTAATATTATTACACGCACCTAAGCTTTGGGAACTGTCACCGATATCTGTCTCCAAACTGAGCTCGTTAGAACATTAAATTCTCTATGAAAATGTTAAGAAGGACATGTAACGTCAGGCTTACAGTTTTAAAATGGGAGGATGTAGCATGATGTTATTGAGATAAATGTGTGTCCTCTATTCATGTCAACTTTTCAGATGGTAAAGAACTTGGATTATCTTTCCTATTTGGTAAAGCATAAAATAAGTAATATAAATTTTCACAAATGGAGGGAGGTTGATAGTGATTGATTTTCACAAACCAAAGATAAATAAAATGAGTTGAAATAAATATCCCTAGTTTTCCGTACTCCTACCTATTCAACGGCAACCTTCTGGATGGCAAACACAATGATTTACGTCTTCTTGATAGTAAATGCAAAATTAGTGGAGTGAGCAATGTCCAAACATGCCCATAAGGGAGGCCCGAAAATTTTCCTTAGTGCGTGCAGTGTAACTTTGTTATTGAAATACATGAGTTTTCTCCACCTGTAACTACTTAACGTGCAACTTGCAAGGTGGCAAACATGGATTAAGTTTCCTGGAGAAGGTGAAAAATGAGTGCAGTGAAGGTAGTGTTGGGTGAATCCTAAAAGCTACGCCAGAGGTAGCAAACCTTAACGGCAAAGTCACCCATGCTGGACAGATTACTTCCTTCCTTCCAGATCACTTGAAGATAGATCACTTGAAGGAAACAAAAAAAAGGAAACATGGTTGATTGATTAAATTAAAATTGTTGGGTGCCTCGGCACAAATGGCAATTTTTCATCCTTCAGTGTACACGGGAAAATATCCCCTTATCTAAAATTCTTGTTAACATGTTAAAGCAAAGGGTGTAAGAAGCCCCTTGAGAAAAGTTTAAAGTGCAAGGTTGTCAAGTGACCTGCACAAAACAAACACAACATTAAAAGTGAGAATGAACTAAAAGCTTCCTCACAGACGGTGGAAGAGACCAGCTCTTCGCAAAAAGCTAAAAACATTTGATAAAACACTGTCGCCCTCTTCCAACAGGGATGACAAACAACTGGGGAGTTTTCGCTGGACGTAAGTACAAGGAATCAGATAGATCACGTAGTAGTAGATTGATTGATTTGGTGTTTTAAGTCCTCTTTGTGCACAGTAAGGCTAATCGGAACTGGACCTACAGTTTAATGTGAGATCCGAACCACTATGTGCCTGAACCGAGTATCGAACCCGGGACCCCTTGATTGCAAGGCGATGACGCAACCACTGCGCCATCGGCAAGGTCCCACGTAGTAATAGAGAACACACACGCACCGTAATAGGTGTGAGCAGCTACAGAAGTGCGGATTGCAGAACTCATAATTTTAAGTAGGAATTAAATACAGGCAAAGAATATCATGCTACGGGAACAGAAATGGAATAAAGCAAATAAAATTTGGCAATACAACTATCAAGAAGTAGAGTGACAACCTTCAAAGATAAATTGAAGAGAATGGGGGTGGGGGATGAATGGAATAACCTTATCTATAAAGAAATAGATAGTAGTAATAGTAGTATTTGGCAAGAACAAGCATGTTGTGATGAATGCGATAGTGCAATTACATTAAAATGACGCCAGCATTAAATGCTAGATAGGAAAGCCAGGAAACATTACAATTTAGAGACAATAAAAGAACAGGCAGTATCTGAAGAAGGAAGGAGATATCATGAAAACAGAAGAAATAGAAAAACTTGGAAGATAAAGGATAAGAGAATATTTAACACAAGAAAGGAATGGACTTTAGCCAAGAATGACATTCTGTAAAGATAAAGGAGGAACGTTGCAGAAAAAGGAACATTGAACAGATGATTGAATATCTTGACAAGATGATTAACTCTAATAGTCGAAAGATTGATCGGTGAATACCGGAGTCGTTTTTGGAAAAACAGCAATCACAAAACAAATTTTATTGATTCAGAATAATAATTGGATGAAACAGGAAGTACTGTGTATACATCAACGGCAGGTACAATATAGTATTAAGAGAACAAGTTAATAATCATAAAAGAAATAAATAATAACTAATGAAACGGATTAGCAAGAATGACAGTGAAAGAAACAACCAATAGCTACGGTTAATATCGGAGGAGAGCTATGAAGAGAGTTAAAAATAGAGGATTTAGGTAGGGAGATTATATCTACCTTATTATTCAATCTGGCACTAGAAAAGGTCATAAGACATCTGAAAAATCCAGGTTGAACTATTGCCATGGAATGAGCCGGTGACGATGTAGATCTTGTAATCAGTAACACAGTTAAATAAACAGAAAAACTACAAAAATCAGAAGCAGAAAACACAATACTACGTACAAACACAAGAAAACTAAGTATATGAAGCTGATAATGAAAGAAAAGGAACATGTGAAAAGGATAAAATTTAAAGAAAGAGTGAGAAATGTAATAGATTCAAGAACTTAGAGCAGTCACAAACAATTCAATTCGAGTAAGTGATTAAATTAATTCGGTATTTAATAAAAGCTTGTCATCGTGACTAATTATTGTCTAAAGGAATAAGTACAAAATAATGTACTACATATAAAACCGCGGAACGAACAGTATCAGAAACTTGGTTCTTAGTGAAAAGGGTTGAAGAGTTTATTAGGTGGGTAAGAAGATATTAAGAAAAGTTTTTTGGAGCAGTGAGAAAATTCAAGTGGAGAATAAGGAAAAAACGCAGAATTGCTGGAGCTGTACAATGATGTATATATGGGACAAATTAAGACAGAATAAGATTGTAAGAGCATGTTTGGGGAATGAAGAGGAAACAGTACCTGGGAAAGTACTAACAAGAAGACTACAAGAGGAAACGAAGGAGAGAAGATCAAGGAAGAGATGGTTTTACAATGTTGAAGATTTAAGGCAGCTGGGAATGAGAAGGAAAGCGGAGATTAGGAAAGAATTAGGCTAGTCGCGAAGGAGGACAAAGATTCGTGAATTTAATCCACCACTTGTTCAGAAATTTAATCAAATTTTGTTATCGTCAGTTCTATGTTAGTGATGCCTTCTGCTGTAGAGAGTTTAGTTACGTGATCTTAAATTTAGAAAATAAGTCCATTCCAATACGGGCCGGGATAACTTCACATCTTATCGAGAAAATTAGCCAAACTTTGTCCATCGTTACTAACACTATTGTGTTGGTATGTTCGAAATATATTCGTCATTTCTGGTATATTTTTGGAGCGGATGTTCCAAAACGGAGCAGGAGGAGGCTAACTTCAAGTTTATAACAATTTACAGGATATTCGAACACACAATCAAAAACAACCAGCTACATATGTATCTTTTTGTCTACTCTACTGACCTCGCCTATTTTCTGTACCGTGGAGGACTAACCTCTAATAACCACAACATATAGGCCTATCACAATTCTCTGAAATTAAGGAAATTAACCGAAAATATCTATATTATAAATCCCATCCGATCTAATGCAAAACAACAGCCTATAGAACCCACTACCAACCACAGTGACATCACGCATTGTGCATTTTGTGTTGAGATAACTTATACTACACCATCTCATCTCTTAATTTAAGAGCTATTATAGTTCTGCGAAAATATCTAACTTTACCTAACTATACGTAATTGAATCCAACCTTAACAAAAACTCAGAAACACGGTGTAACCTAAACCTACAGACCCCAACCCAATTATACCGAATCCAATGAATCCGAAGGTGACCAACCGTACAGTACCCAACAGACCAATCAAATTATCTAGTTTCAATAATTATTATGGTATCGTGGATTTGGCGTGTATGCACTATCTTATAAGACATTTTATCTCAATCTAACCTAACCCGTGTATGATAGATCACCATTTTCTTAATTTATATTTATTCATTACAAAATTATATTCCACTTCACCGCATATGTACAAATTAACTTAGCCCGTGTACGATCTTCTAACAACCACAATTTATCTCAAAATCCACTAAAATTCTATTCCAATTCACCCAATATATGTAACTCGACATAGCCAGATTATGTTCGAGTACTACCTTCTAAGAACCATGATTTTTATCAATTCACTAATATTCTATTCCAATTCACCGAATATGTATAACTTCACTTACCCTGTAACAGAGGACAATATTCTAAAAATCACAATTTTTCTTAATTCACTATTTTTTTTTCCAATTCAACAAATATATTAACTTCACTTAGCCTGTATTATATATCACTATCTTTTAACAACCACAATTTATCTGAGTTCACTACAATTTCATTCCAATGCTTAGGCGCCTAATAACAAAGGGAGGATACTAATGCTGCATTATACATTTTGCATGTTTGTTTTAAGTCTTCCAAGGCGCTTTGGTCAAGCGACGACGAGGTTAAATAATGAACTGCATGAGAACAGAAATACCAGGATTCGAACCTGAGACCTGGAAAAACTTGACGAAACAAAAGACTGTTCTCAACATTCGAATGAGTGTCCTCCCGGTCACAAATTGGCGACATATCGATGAAAAATTTCCTTTTTTAAAAGTTAGGATTACAGAAACCACAAATTATACGTGTTTGTTTCAGACGTCTGGGGTGATACAGATGGTCGCACGCATCGGTATTTCTTGTAGCCTTCGAACTCAACTGTTTTAGAGTAGCAACAAGCTAGGGTTGGTGGTGAATGCATACACACGATGTTGCTAGGTTAGGCTAATTAGGTTGTTCAGTTTTTACATTTCATTATAGTTTCCCGCGTCATTTTGTTGAAAAGAAACTCATTCATTTAACGAACTGGAACGATTTCATTTTCATGTGTCGAACTTCCCGACCTAATATCTTGGCTTTCTAGAGTGAAAACAAATGAACGATTCCGAATGTTTAATGATTTTTCGTTAACATTTATAGTCATAGGAGTATTCGCAAATGCTTTATAGTACTGGAAACTATTGTAAAACTTCATTATGTTATATTTACCGCAGACATTATGATTTGAAAACTAGCTTACGCAAAACAGTCATTCTTGGTTTTCGGTCGTCTCAGACACGGAGATTTAGCAGACTTGCATGTGAGGTACGAAGGGGTTTTCACACTTTAAAAAGAACCATATAAGAGTGTATGGAAGGGAAATGTTCTCCAGACGACACGCTGTAAGGAATCACCTAGACAAATAGAAATCGAACTATGTAGAAAACGTCTGGGTATCATGATTAATTCGTTAAACAATTGAGGGGTCTAGTGAGAGAGGGAGCTTTGCCACTTTGACAAGAAATGTAAATAAATTGAGTTTTCTAAAGCATTGCGTTGAGTCATAATTTGTATAACAAAGGGTATTTTTTTTTGCTGAACATTTTGTTAGGTAAATTATTCAAAAGGAAAAATATGAATTTGAATATAAATACCATTATTATGAACATGTATGGTATATTGTTGTAATATACCCATGTGAAAAAATGAATCTAGCACATCAAATACTTTGAACAAGGCTTAAATACTTTTGCCTGAGTGTAAATCATGTTCACAGGGTTACATATGATCTACATAAAGAAAACTTCATATGTCTTCTGGAGGATCTTCTCTGTCCATTGTTTCTGTGGATTTTAGTTTTTGGTAAACACCATGAAAAACTGGAGGAATATAAGGCATTATTGCCATGAGATCTTTTAACTTCAGGGCTGATATTAAATCTTGCACTGGTTACTGCAACACAACCTCTGCCACTCCTATTGCAGACATCATCAGTAAGTGGCACTCAAAATGCTGATGAGGACGTATTCAAGAACTCAGAAAATCTGCTGCAGAACAAGCGGAAGCTATGCAACATGGTTGTAGTTCACATGATAGATGACAGATGGTAGGAGAAGACTGAAAATGGCAAAAAATAAAATTTTCAAGATTTGTGGCATAGCTCCCTCTCTCACTAGACCCATCAATTGGAACTTGGGGAGAAACAAATGTAGCAGTTTTATGAAACAAGACATTTTGAATCATTCAATCAAAAACACAAAGTAATTAATTTTTGAAAAAATCAGTTCTTGACGTACCATTAACTTAAAATGTGACTAAACGTACTTTCTCATAAGCCCCGGTTGTGCACCGACGTGGCAACTGCGCGAACTTCTGCCACCCGCCTATTTCATGGCCGTGTGCTTAGTAGGTTTGCAGTGCTCACGAATACACGTGGCTAGCACGAAATTATCGCATATTTACTATTCGAAATCCCCCTATATAAATATTGTAACACGTTTTCTAAACTAGAAGCCATGGGTTTGGACTCCTGAGAGAGCACTGCTGTTTCCTTGACGTTCTCGTAGGAGCAGCGCCAAGTCTGAGGCGCACAATCAAATTAATGCACGCTATCAAATTGCAATTTACAAACTTAGTAGTGTAATTGGGTTGTTTCAAAGTAACACTTTGTAGGTATGCTTTTTTTTATCAATTGAATATCACTTTTTGACATATTTTGACAATTTTTTTGTCAACGTTTTAGCGTTTAGCGATGTTTTTAGTACAATTTTTAATGTATTATTTTTTTTCCTACTCACACTTGGTAGGTATTTCACGATCTTACGTGATATAACTTAACCTATCCTTTTTTTCTTACTTGTTGTTTCAAAATAGTATTTTGTAGGTATTTTTTTTCTTTATCAATTGAATATTAGTTTTTGACATATTTTGACAATTTTTTTTGTCGATGTTTTAGCGTTTAGCGATGTACATGATGAATCCACAAACAGATTTTTCCTAAGTCTTACCGTTTCCAAGATAACACCACTTCCGGTTGCTATTTTGGATTTCCGAGCATAGGTTCTATTCATATTTTACTTACATATAGGTGTACGTGATGAATTCGCAAACAGATTTTTTCTAAGCCTTACTGTTTCCAAGATAACACCACTTCCGGTCGCTATTTTGGATTTCCGAGCATAGGTTCTATTCATATTTTACTTACATATAGGTGTACATGATGAAACACCAAACAGATTTTTCCTAAGTCTTACCGTTTCCAAGTTAACCCCACTTCCGGTTGCCATTTTGGATTTCCGAGCATAGGTTCTATTCATACTTTTTCTCACATATAGGTGTACATGATGAATCACCAAACAGATTTTTCCTAAGTCTTACTGTTTCCAAGATAACACCACTTCCGGTCGCTATTTTGGATTTCCGAACATAGGTTCTATTCATATTTTTTCTCACGTATAGGTGTACATGATGAATCCCCAAACAGATTTTTCCTAAGTCTTACCGTTTCCAAGATAACACCACTTCCGGTCGCTATTTTGGATTTCCGAGCATAGGTTTTATTCATATTTTACTTACGTATAGGTGTACGTGATGAATTCGCAAACAGATTTTTTCTAAGTCTTACTGTTTCCAAGATAACCCCACTTCCGGTCGCCATTTTGGATTTCCGAACATAGGTTCTATTCATATTTTTTCTCATGTATAGGCGTACGTGATGAATCTGCAAACAGATTTTTTCTAAGTTTTACTGTTGGTGTAGTACAGTGGCACGGGTTCAGAAACCGAAAATGAGGCTCGGTGAGGCTTGCCTTAATGGATTTCTCTCGTAAGGCATGAGCCTTATTTTCTCGCAGTGTTGCCAGCTCACCCCAAGAATATTTCACCATGTGATATTTGACAGGCGAAGCTAACCTACAAATGGGAGTTGGCAACACTGGCAACATCAATTGCGGTTCAGTGTTGCCAACTCACCTCAAGAATATTTCACCATGTGATATTTTACAGGCAAAGCTAACTTACAGAGTAGAGTAGGCGGCCCGTTTGACAAACCGAAAATGGCGCTCGGTGGCGCTCGCAGTGTTGCTAACTCCTCACTTGAAAAAATCACCAAGGTTTTTGTTTTTGGGTCTAACCTAACCTCAAGCAAGGAGCTGGCACTTGTGTGCTTGCAGTGTTGCCAACACTTTACTCGAAAAATCACCAAGGTTTTTTTTTTGTCTAATCTAACCTAAAGCAAGGAGCTGGCAATACTGCTTGTGGCTTGCCTTACAGTGCATAAAGCAGTGTTACCAACCTACTGGTATTTTTGCTGTATCTTTTTACAAAAAAAAAAGAGAGAGAGAGAGAGAGGGGGAAAAGTTAAACAACCGACAATGTTGCTAATATTTACCTACAGTTTTTTTTTACTTGGCAAGGGCTTAGCCAATTTATATACTGGCGTAACATACATACACTGGGCAAAGAGAGCCGGCAACAAACACACACTGCCGTAAAAGAGAGAGATGGATGGATGGATGGATGGCAACACAGTATGTGTGTGTGTGTGTGTGTGTATAATATGTAGCATTATTAACTAGAGTGTGTTGGCAACCCACCTGCAACTAAAAAAAGATAGAGATGCCAATATTGCTGTAAGATAAAGAGAGAGACCTATAGCTGGCAACAGTGGTGAGCGAATGCGCCTTATTTTAAATTTTTTCCAAGTCCCGGGGGCCAATGTTTATATATATTGTGACCTTTGTAAACACCTCTCGGGGGAACGATGTGCCACACATGCGTGTGTGCTTTTTTATTATTTCCGTATTGTGACGCAAAGAAAACAAATAATAATTGTTTTTTTTAGATGGGGGTGTTTTTTGATATATTTTTTCGATAACTCTTACCATTTTCGAGATATTTGCAATTTTAAGATTTTTTTTTTAACGCTGGACTTAGAAAATTTTCGGTATATTTTTTTTGTTCCATGACGACCTATGTTTATTTTGGTATGGGAGGACAGAGGACACCGAGACTCGACCGACACACTAAACCCAACCTCTCTATGCGTACTCTACGTCACCAAAAAAGGTTAAAGGTTCCAAATAACAATAGTTAGAGTTTCGCCAATCTAGTAAAGTGGATTGGTTGAAATCTCCAAGGCGTATTTTATATTTTTTTTTCAAATATGAACACGTTAAAACTGAACTGTCTTGGATTTTTGAGTTTTGTATTCGCCCTGAGAAAATTCTATATAAAATAACGTACCTGAAAATTATATTCACAGTAGATTGATTTTTTTAGTTTTGTAATCACCTCAAGAAATTCTATATAAAATAACATACCTGAAAATTGTATCGCTATATACTAGACTTTTTGATTTCTGTGATTTTGGAGAAAGCAATGGCATCCACCACCAGTTTCAATCGTAAAAATGATAAAACTGAATGTGTTACTTGTGGGAAGCTAATCTCAAGGAACAATTTATCGGTACACAGGACAAGATGTAGCGAAACAGGTTCGAGAATTAATCGTTCGTTATCTTCTAAGTCTTGTACTCGATGCGGAAAGATGATCAGCATTGCACATTTAAGTAAACACCTCAAAATTTGCAAACCATCGACCGGACAAGCATCGAAAAGGAAAATCGATGATTCAGAAACGGAAGCTTCCACTTCCAAGCAAATTAAATTATCTAATGAACGCAAACCAATTAGATCTGCATTCAACGACCAACTCCAGGATTTATTATTTAAGTCAGAACCAGGCCGTGATATTCTAAGTTTCTTGGACGAAACAAAAACATCTGTACTAAATATTTTGAAAGATAAACTTGAAAACAACTCTATAAAAGTATATGTTGTTCTGTTTTCTGAATACGTGAAAGTTGATGGCACAACGAGTATTTTTTATCATCGTACAAAAAACCAGACTCTTTATTTGGCGGACGTCGAAAATTTGGACAACTTCTATTATAAAGTTTCCAACGAACTGGTTAAGAAACACGACGATTTCGAGGCTAAAGGGTCGGGATGGTCTCTGTGTGGAAGTCCTCACATGTTAACTGTTTACGTGAACCAATTCTCGCCTCTTCGCGCTTCCAGCTACGTTCCTCTTCCACCGAACATTCAACACAAGAGGGCTGTGTTAAATATACAGAACAGCGATAACAAGTGTTTTCTCTGGTGTATATTGGCTGCACTGCATCCTGTTTATTGGTCAAATAATCCAGAACAGGTTTCTTATTACAAGCAATACGAGTCCGAGTTTGAAAGTGTAATGTCTGATATTGAATACCCGGTGACATTGTCGAATATAACAAAGTTCGAAAATCGTGCAGGAAAACGCATCGCTATTAATGTATATTCCTTTACGTCAGATAAATATCTCGTGCATCCCGTCAGGATAAGCGATATCGGCGATGACGATGCTCGTGTGATTAATCTTCTTCTAATTTCAAACGAGGATGTTCATCACTACACGCTAATTCGTTCTCTATCACGTTTGGTCAGAAGTCAATCAACCAAGCATGCAAACAACATCGAAGTTTGCCCGAGATGCCTAACCACGTTCGACGATCGTGACCGACGTGATCATCAAAATCTTCATAGTCGTCAAATTGCTATCGAGAAACTTGCCGAACATAAAATATATTGCGGTGACAACAGACCGGCTAGAATGTTGATGCCCGAAACGAACGAAGTCGAAGAATTCAAAATGCACAAGGCATTGTTAGAACATCCGGCCATCATCGTCGCAGATTTCGAGGCGTTCCTCAAACCACTCTCCTACTGCGAACCGGATCCTGAAATTTCCTCCACAACGCCGTACCAGCTTCATCAACCTAATAGTTTCGGCTATGTTGTTGTGCGACGTGATAAAATAAATGAAGCATATATATACTGCGGGCCAAATGTAATCGAGCACTTCCTGGAAAAAATGGTGGAGGAGGTTGAGGTAATTGGTAGCGTACTGCTTACATCAAAACCGATGGCACCTTTAACTGAAAATGAACTTCAAAATTACAATTCCACTGAGGTGTGTCCGGTATGTGATCAAAGTTTCACTGATGAGAACAAAAAAATATTCCACCACGATCATTTCAGCGGAAACTACATAGGTGGAATTTGCAACACGTGCAATCTTAAAATCCAGAAACCTATATTCATCCCCATATTCTTTCACAACGGAAGTGGATATGATTTTCACCACCTGGTGAGACATCTTGGCTACGATCCGAAACGTATAGGTGTCTTGGCCGAGAATGAAGAACGCTACATTAGTCTCAGCAAGCAAGTGTCGATTCCGGGAACGAAAAATACAATCGAGATGCGCTTCCTCGATTCGTATAGATTTCTCTCTGCAAGTCTGGATGCTTTAGCGAACAAACTCACCGACGATCAATTTAAAATAACTAGAGCTAGTTTTCCCAACGTAGACATAGAACTCGTTAGACGTAAAGGGGTTTATCCTTACGAATACGTTAGTGATGGTTCTAAATTTAACGACGACGCTCTTCCACTTCCAAGAGAATTTTACAGCAGACTCAGAGAGAAAGGAATCACGGACGAAGAATACCAACACGCGCAACTCATGTGGGAGAAATTAGAATGTAGGACACTCGGAGACTACCACGATGCCTACTTAAAATTAGACGTGACGATACTCGCGGATGTTTTTCAAGCGTTCAGGAAAACGGCAACGAATATTTATAAATTAGATCCAGCGTATTTCTACAGTCTACCGGGATTAGCGTGGTCGGCAATGTTATTCCAGACAAAGGTCAAGCTGGAACTGATATCGGACGTTGACATGTTGCTATTTATCGAAAGAGGGATACGAGGTGGAATGGTGCAATGCGTACAGAGACATGCAAAAGCTAATAACGTACACATGAAAGAAGATTACGATTCAAATCGAGCATCGAATTACATGTTCTACGCCGACGTTAATAATCTCTACGGACATGCCATGGTTCAGAAACTTCCTTACGGGGGATTCGAATGGTTAGATCCCACTTCGATAGACATTATTCATTTCGACGATAGCGAGTGTGGTTTCTTCGCAGAGGTAGATCTCCAATTCTCCGACCACCTGCACGACATGTTTTCGGATTTGCCTCCGACTCCCGAAATCAAATGTCCACCCGACTCGATTCAAGACAAGCTTTTGTTAACATTGGACCCTAAACAGAGATACGTCGTCCACTACAAGAATCTCCGGTTTTTGATTGGGAAGGGTGTTCAGATAGTAAATGTTAGAAGAATACTAAAGTTTAAACATTCCACGTGGTTAAGATCTTACATAGAAACTAACACACAACATAGAACGGCTGCCACTTCCGATTTAGACAAGGACTTCTTTAAATTAATGAACAATGCGGTGTACGGAAAGACTATGGAGAATGTTAGAAAGCACGTAGACGTGAAATTAATTTCCGATAAGAATAAATGTCGGAAGTGGATAGCCGATCCTAGATTCAAGTCGAGAAAAATTTACAACGAGAATTTGGCACTTTTCAATTTAGATATAAAATTGATGAAATTCAGAAAACCAATTTACGTTGGCGCAACGGTTCTCGACTTGTCGAAACTTTACATGTTCGAATTTCATTACGACGTGATGAAACCCTTCTACAATGATAAAATATCACTTTTGTACACGGACACCGACAGCTTTATTTACAGCATACAAACACCTAACCTATACGAAGACATAAAAAATCCTTCCATGCTTGAGTATTTCGATACTTCTGCGTATCCTCAACCCAACAGATTTGGAATTCCATCTCGTAACAAAAAAGTTCTAGGTAAACTGAAAGATGAATGTAACGGTGATATTATTGTCGAGTTCGCGGGTTTGCGTTCGAAGATGTATTGCCATGAGAACAGAGAGTAGCGTCACGAAGAAAGCAAAAGGTGTGGGCAAAAATACGGTGGAGAACAAACTCACTTTCCACGATTACATCGATTGCCTTTACTCAAAATCGACGATACTAAGTATAGAACAAAGAATCCAAAGTGTGGACCACGTGATTACAACAAACGAAGTTAGGAAAGTAGCATTAGATTCGCATGACGATAAAAGATGTATTTTGTCTTGTGGAATCCACACGTTGCCTTGGGGACACTATCGGTTAGAAATTAGTAAAAATTGTAGGCAATGCAAATGAAAAAAAATAAAGTTAAATAACTATAACTAAAATAGAAAAAAAACTTTAACTGTCTCAAATTATCACATACACAATAAATAACTAGCAAGGACAATGAATCTCTTTGGTTTCCGAAAGCAAACAATGGAGACTGTACACCGCACGGCAGATCATGAATTTCTACCTTCTATGTTATCTGAACTCAACGGTCTGTTGATCAATCAATTTTCGGAACGTTGCTCTTCTTGCTGGAACAGTGACGATTTCGGTTTCGCGACGATCGACATGACGAGGAAACCCAACGACGGAAAATACAGAAACAAAATCAACGACTTTCTAAACGTTTCGACGTTGTGAGAAACGTTTCTCACAACGTCGAAACGTTTAGAAAGTCGTTGATTTTGTTTCTGTATTTTCCGTCGTTGGGTTTCCTCGTCATGTCGATCGTCGCGAACCGAAATCGTCACTGTTCCAGCAAGAAGAGCAACGTTCGAAAATTGATTGATCAACAGACCGTTGAGTTCAGATAACATAGAAGGTAGAAATTCATGATCTGCCGTGCGGTGTACAGTCTCCATTGTTTGCTTTCGGAAACCAAAGAGATTCATTGTCCTTGCTAGTTATTTATTGTGTATGTGATAATTTGAGACAGTTAAAGTTTTTTTTCTATTTTAGTTATAGTTATTTAACTTTATTTTTTTTCATTTGCATTGCCTACAATTTTTACTAATTTCTAAACGATAGTGTCCCCAAGGCAACGTGTGGATTCCACAAGACAAAATACATCTTTTATCGTCATGCGAATCTAATGCTACTTTCCTAACTTCGTTTGTTGTAATCACGTGGTCCACACTTTGGATTCTTTGTTCTATACTTAGTATCGTCGATTTTGAGTAAGGCAATCGATGTAATCGTGGAAAGTGAGTTTGTTCTCCACCGTATTTTTGCCCACACCTTTGCTTTCTTCGTGACGCTACTCTCTGTTCTCATGGCATACATCTTCGAACGCAAACCCGCGAACTCGACAATAATATCACCGTTACATTCATCTTTCAGTTTACCTAGAACTTTTTTGTTACGAGATGGAATTCCAAATCTGTTGGGTTGAGGTTACGCAGAAGTATCGAAATACTCAAGCATGGAAGGATTTTTTATGTCTTCGTATAGGTTAGGTGTTTGTATGCTGTAAATAAAGCTGTCGGTGTCCGTGTACAAAAGTGATATTTTATCATTGTAGAAGGGTTTCATCACGTCGTAATGAAATTCGAACATGTAAAGTTTCGACAAGTCGAGAACCGTTGCGCCAACGTAAATTGGTTTTCTGAATTTCATCAATTTTATATCTAAATGAAAAGTGCCAAATTCTCGTTGTAAATTTTTCTCGACTTGAATCTAGGGATCGGCTATCCACTTCCGACATTTATTCTTATCGGAAATTAATTTCACGTCTACGTGCTTTCTAACATTCTCCATAGTCTTTCCGTACACCGCATTGTTCATTAATTTAAAGAAGTCCTTGTCTAAATCGGAAGTGGCAGCCGTTCTATGTTGTGTGTTAGTTTCTATGTAAGATCTTAACCACGTGGAATGTTTAAACTTTAGTATTCTTCTAACATTTACTATCTGAACACCCTTCCCAATCAAAAACCGGAGATTCTTGTAGTGGACGACGTATCTCTGTTTAGGGTCCAATGTTAACAAAAGCTTGTCTTGAATCGAGTCGGGTGGACATTTGATTTCGGGAGTCGGAGGCAAAATCCGAAAACATGTCGTGCAGGTGGTCGGAGAATTGGAGATCTACCTCTGCGAAGAAACCACACTCGCTATCGTCGAAATGATAATGTCTATCGAAGTGGGATCTAACCATTCGAATCCCCCGTAAGGAAGTTTCTGAACCATGGCATGTCCGTAGAGATTATTAACGTCGGCGTAGAACATGTAATTCGATGCTCGATTTGAATCGTAATCTTCTTTCATGTGTACGTTATTAGCTTTTGCATGTCTCTGTACGCATTGCACCATTCCACCTCGTATCCCTCTTTCGATAAATAGCAACATGTCAACGTCCGATATCAGTTCCAGCTTGACCTTTGTCTGGAATAACATTGCCGACCACGCTAATCCCGGTAGACTGTAGAAATACGCTGGATCTAATTTTATAAATATTCGTTGCCGTTTTCCTGAACGCTTGAAAAACATCCGCGAGTATCGTCACGTCTAATTTTAAGTAGGCATCGTGGTAGTCTCCGAGTGTCCTACATTCTAATTTCTCCCACATGAGTTGCGCGTGTTGGTATTCTTCGTCCGTGATTCCTTTCTCTCTGAGTCTGCTGTAAAATTCTCTTGGAAGTGGAAGAGCGTCGTCGTTAAATTTAGAACCATCACTAACGTATTCGTAAGGATAAACCCCTTTACGTCTAACGAGTTCTATGTCTACGTTGGGAAAACTAGCTCTAGTTATTTTAAATTGATCGTCGGTGAGTTTGTTCGCTAAAGCATCCAGACTTGCAGAGAGAAATCTATACGAATCGAGGAAGCGCATCTCGATTGTATTTTTCGTTCCCGGAATCGACACTTGCTTGCTGAGACTAATGTAGCGTTCTTCATTCTCGGCCAAGACACCTATACGTTTCGGATCGTAGCCAAGATGTCTCACCAGGTGGTGAAAATCATATCCACTTCCGTTGTGAAAGAATATGGGGATGAATATAGGTTTCTGGATTTTAAGATTGCACGTGTTGCAAATTCCACCTATGTAGTTTCCGCTGAAATGATCGTGGTGGAATATTTTTTTGTTCTCATCAGTGAAACTTTGATCACATACCGGACACACCTCAGTGGAATTGTAATTTTGAAGTTCATTTTTCAGTTAAAGGTGCCATCGGTTTTGATGTAAGCAGTACGCTACCAATTACCTCAACTCCTCCACCATTTTTTCCAGGAAGTGCTCGATTACATTTGGCCCGCAGTATATATATGCTTCATTTATTTTTATCACGTCGCACAACAACATAGCCGAAACTATTAGGTTGATGAAGCTGGTACGGCGTTGTGGAGGAAATTTCAGGATCCGGTTCGCAGTAGGAGAGTGGTTTGAGGAACGCCTCGAAATCTGCGACGATGATGGCCGGATGTTCTAACAATGCCTTGTGCATTTTGAATTCTTCGACTTCGTTCGTTTCGGGCATCAACATTCTAGCCGGTCTGTTGTCACCCGCAATATATTTTATGTTCGGCAAGTTTCTCGATAGCAATTTGACGACTATGAAGATTTTGATGATCACGTCGGTCACGATCGTCGAACGTGGTTAGGCATCTCGGGCAAACTTCGATGTTGTTTGCATGCTTGGTTGATTGACTTCTGACCAAACGTGATAGAGAACGAATTAGCGTGTATGATGAACATCCTCGTTTGAAATTAGAAGAAGATTAATCACACGAGCATCGTCATCGCCGATATCGCTTATCCTGACGGGATGCACGAGATATTTATCTGACGTAAAGGAATATACATTAATAGCGATGCGTTTTCCTGCACGATTTTCGAACTTTGTTATATTCGACAATGTCACCGGGTATTCAATATCAGACATTACACTTTCAAACTCGGACTCGTATTGCTTGTAATAAGAAACCTGTTCTGGATTATTTGACCAATAAACAGGATGCAGTGCAGCCAATATACACCAG
The DNA here is from genome assembly GCF_977018435.1 of Lepisma saccharinum. NCBI lineage: Eukaryota > Metazoa > Arthropoda > Insecta > Zygentoma > Lepismatidae > Lepisma > Lepisma saccharinum. The sequence goes on from NC_139229.1 coordinate 55,746,019, forward strand.
AGAAAACACTTGTTATCGCTGTTCTGTATATTTAACACAGCCCTCTTGTGTTGAATGTTCGGTGGAAGAGGAACGTAGCTGGAAGCGCGAAGAGGCGAGAATTGGTTCACGTAAACAGTTAACATGTGAGGACTTCCACACAGAGACCATCCCGACCCTTTAGCCTCGAAATCGTCGTGTTTCTTAACCAGTTCGTTGGAAACTTTATAATAGAAGTTGTCCAAATTTTCGACGTCCGCCAAATAAAGAGTCTGGTTTTTTGTACGATGATAAAAAATACTCGTTGTGCCATCAACTTTCACGTATTCAGAAAACAGAACAACATATACTTTTATAGAGTTGTTTTCAAGTTTATCTTTCAAAATATTTAGTACAGATGTTTTTGTTTCGTCCAAGAAACTTAGAATATCACGGCCTGGTTCTGACTTAAATAATAAATCCTGGAGTTGGTCGTTGAATGCAGATCTAATTGGTTTGCGTTCATTAGATAATTTAATTTGCTTGGAAGTGGAAGCTTCCGTTTCTGAATCATCGATTTTCCTTTTCGATGCTTGTCCGGTCGATGGTTTGCAAATTTTGAGGTGTTTACTTAAATGTGCAATGCTGATCATCTTTCCGCATCGAGTACAAGACTTAGAAGATAACGAACGATTAATTCTCGAACCTGTTTCGCTACATCTTGTCCTGTGTACCGATAAATTGTTCCTTGAGATTAGCTTCCCACAAGTAACACATTCAGTTTTATCATTTTTACGATTGAAACTGGTGGTGGATGCCATTGCTTTCTCCAAAATCACAGAAATCAAAAAGTCTAGTATATAGCGATACAATTTTCAGGTATGTTATTTTATATAGAATTTCTTGAGGTGATTACAAAACTAAAAAAATCAATCTACTGTGAATATAATTTTCAGGTACGTTATTTTATATAGAATTTTCTCAGGGCGAATACAAAACTCAAAAATCCAAGACAGTTCAGTTTTAACGTGTTCATATTTGAAAAAAAAATATAAAATACGCCTTGGAGATTTCAACCAATCCACTTTACTAGATTGGCGAAACTCTAACTATTGTTATTTGGAACCTTTAACCTTTTTTGGTGACGTAGAGTACGCATAGAGAGGTTGGGTTTAGTGTGTCGGTCGAGTCTCGGTGTCCTCTGTCCTCCCATACCAAAATAAACATAGGTCGTCATGGAACAAAAAAAATATACCGAAAATTTTCTAAGTCCAGCGTTAAAAAAAAAATCTTAAAATTGCAAATATCTCGAAAATGGTAAGAGTTATCGAAAAAATATATCAAAAAACACCCCCATCTAAAAAAAACAATTATTATTTGTTTTCTTTGCGTCACAATACGGAAATAATAAAAAAGCACACACGCATGTGTGGCACATCGTTCCCCCGAGAGGTGTTTACAAAGGTCACAATATATATAAACATTGGCCCCCGGGACTTGGAAAAAATTTAAAATAAGGCGCATTCGCTCACCACTGTTGCCAGCTATAGGTCTCTCTCTTTATCTTACAGCAATATTGGCATCTCTATCTTTTTTTAGTTGCAGGTGGGTTGCCAACACACTCTAGTTAATAATGCTACATATTATACACACACACACACACACACATACTGTGTTGCCATCCATCCATCCATCCATCTCTCTCTTTTACGGCAGTGTGTGTTTGTTGCCGGCTCTCTTTGCCCAGTGTATGTATGTTACGCCAGTATATAAATTGGCTAAGCCCTTGCCAAGTAAAAAAAAACTGTAGGTAAATATTAGCAACATTGTCGGTTGTTTAACTTTTCCCCCTCTCTCTCTCTCTCTCTTTTTTTTTTGTAAAAAGATACAGCAAAAATACCAGTAGGTTGGTAACACTGCTTTATGCACTGTAAGGCAAGCCACAAGCAGTATTGCCAGCTCCTTGCTTTAGGTTAGATTAGACAAAAAAAAAACCTTGGTGATTTTTCGAGTAAAGTGTTGGCAACACTGCAAGCACACAAGTGCCAGCTCCTTGCTTGAGGTTAGGTTAGACCCAAAAACAAAAACCTTGGTGATTTTTTCAAGTGAGGAGTTAGCAACACTGCGAGCGCCACCGAGCGCCATTTTCGGTTTGTCAAACGGGCCGCCTACTCTACTCTGTAAGTTAGCTTTGCCTGTAAAATATCACATGGTGAAATATTCTTGAGGTGAGTTGGCAACACTGAACCGCAATTGATGTTGCCAGTGTTGCCAACTCCCATTTGTAGGTTAGCTTCGCCTGTCAAATATCACATGGTGAAATATTCTTGGGGTGAGCTGGCAACACTGCGAGAAAATAAGGCTCATGCCTTACGAGAGAAATCCATTAAGGCAAGCCTCACCGAGCCTCATTTTCGGTTTCTGAACCCGTGCCACTGTACTACACCAACAGTAAAACTTAGAAAAAATCTGTTTGCAGATTCATCACGTACGCCTATACATGAGAAAAAATATGAATAGAACCTATGTTCGGAAATCCAAAATGGCGACCGGAAGTGGGGTTATCTTGGAAACAGTAAGACTTAGAAAAAATCTGTTTGCGAATTCATCACGTACACCTATACGTAAGTAAAATATGAATAAAACCTATGCTCGGAAATCCAAAATAGCGACCGGAAGTGGTGTTATCTTGGAAACGGTAAGACTTAGGAAAAATCTGTTTGGGGATTCATCATGTACACCTATACGTGAGAAAAAATATGAATAGAACCTATGTTCGGAAATCCAAAATAGCGACCGGAAGTGGTGTTATCTTGGAAACAGTAAGACTTAGGAAAAATCTGTTTGGTGATTCATCATGTACACCTATATGTGAGAAAAAGTATGAATAGAACCTATGCTCGGAAATCCAAAATGGCAACCGGAAGTGGGGTTAACTTGGAAACGGTAAGACTTAGGAAAAATCTGTTTGGTGTTTCATCATGTACACCTATATGTAAGTAAAATATGAATAGAACCTATGCTCGGAAATCCAAAATAGCGACCGGAAGTGGTGTTATCTTGGAAACAGTAAGGCTTAGAAAAAATCTGTTTGCGAATTCATCACGTACACCTATATGTAAGTAAAATATGAATAGAACCTATGCTCGGAAATCCAAAATAGCAACCGGAAGTGGTGTTATCTTGGAAACGGTAAGACTTAGGAAAAATCTGTTTGTGGATTCATCATGTACATCGCTAAACGCTAAAACATCGACAAAAAAAATTGTCAAAATATGTCAAAAACTAATATTCAATTGATAAAGAAAAAAAATACCTACAAAATACTATTTTGAAACAACAAGTAAGAAAAAAAGGATAGGTTAAGTTATATCACGTAAGATCGTGAAATACCTACCAAGTGTGAGTAGGAAAAAAAATAATACATTAAAAATTGTACTAAAAACATCGCTAAACGCTAAAACGTTGACAAAAAAATTGTCAAAATATGTCAAAAAGTGATATTCAATTGATAAAAAAAAGCATACCTACAAAGTGTTACTTTGAAACAACCCAATTACACTACTAAACTTCGCGACAAAAATAGAATTAACGTGCCTAGGTAATAGTGAAAATAATAGGTTACCTTACAAGACTCGAATTCAGGATATCTTAATTTCGGATATCAAAATTAAAAATTCAACACATTTCCAATGCAAAATTAGAATTTGTACAAGTTTTTACCGCGAAATTACACTGATAAAATTTCAGTAACCACCAAACGTCTCTAATTCCCTTATTTTCCACATTGATACTTACGTATTCTGCATTCCTAAAGATTCTTGAAGGTGGCATTAGTTTCTTCCACGCAAATAATCTCAATTTTAGACATATCGAGTACTTTTTTATGTTCGCTTTCGCTTGCGTTACACGCAATATGGCGGAGAAATCTTGACTAGCATTGTCAATGATCAGTGGTTATGCAGTGTTGCAACCTCCTTCATCGTAAAATACCTAGTTTCGTGTTACTGATTTTGTATTTTTTCCAGGTTCGAAAACCCCACGAACCATGCACAGATAGCCCCACGAACCATTCACGGATAGCCCCATGAACCATTCATAAATGGCCCCACGAACCATTCACGGATAGCCCCACGAACCATTTCCGGTAAGGTTAGGTTAGGTATGGTCACGCATAGGTTACAATAGTTGAATATTGGTTTCGAAAAAATATGCGTAGCCGCACACACCATTCTCGCATAGCCCCACGAACCATTGACACATACCCTAACAAACCATTTGCGGAAACGTACCTTCTTCAGTTACAAAAACACGTGTTTGGAACCGGGATTACGTCATCACACACAGGCTACATCCACTTGGAAGTAAATGGATGCAAGAGCTTTCGTGCATCGGTCACACATTTATATTGAAAATAGAGGATTTACCGGCAAAATTCAATGAACCATGCGAGAAAACACTTCTCCGAACTTCCACAATTATAAATAAACTGCATTCGGTAAGTAATTTCTCCTGTAAAATTGAAGAAATAAGTTTTGCGGATACGAAAATTTTACCTAAACTCTTTCTTGGATATTAATTCCTTATTTAGATGACGCAATGTTAAAAATACAATGATCCACGCACACCAGAAAGCCTGGTGCCACAACTGGGATCTCGCCAATTAACCAGAGACTACTTAAACCACGTAAAATAAATACAATACGAAAAACACTAGTCAACAAACTGAATACAAAAACATTATCAACATGAAATCGCCTATATCATCACGCCAATTATTATTGCAAAGCTTTTACCATCAAAGTACCCAAATAAACATGTAAAATAAACCACAAAGACTTCCAGCTATAATTATTAATTAGACACTGAAGTTTAGGAGAATAAAGTAATTCCGATGCAATACGTGCTGCTATGTGAAACCATTTTTTCGACTAGTCACGTCACGTTACACGATTAGGTAACTATATGCGTGGCTTTTCAAATGTAACGTACGTAAGCTTGCTTCATGCTGTTAGTTGTCAAATAAGGGTTACATTTATCAACATAGTTTTAGAATGATAGAAATTGGCATTAATTGACTACTGCAACGATAGGAGCTATTTTTTTCCTTACAAAAATGTAGTTAGCTGTTAAGTAGTAGTATTGATGATATTATTGGCTCACTTATAGCGTACAAATGAAGAGGTTATTTGATTGAACAGCCCGATTTGCCTACACTTAAAACAATGCCAAGAGGGGCTTATACCCCAATTCTTCAAGTGTGATATGCTTTCAATCCCAAGAATTTTGAATTCTAGTGTAGAAATGAAGAACCCCCCTCAGACAGATTTGCCTACACTCAAAATAATGTCAAGAGGGGCATATACCCCAATTCTTCAAGTGTGATATGCTTTTAATCCCAAGAATTTTGAATTCTAGTGTAGAAATGAAGAACCCCCCTCAGACAGATTTGCCCATGTGTGTACAAAGGCTGAATCTCTCAGTTTGTTGTTCATAAGCTTGTCAAAAATATGCCCCCCCTCTTGATATTGTTTTGACTATTCTTAAAACTAAGCCAAAAATGCTCATAAGAGCTTTTGCTCTACAACTTACAGATCTAATTCAATATAGGATTATTTGGACAAAGGCATGCGTGCAAATTGAAGTTTTATGTTCTTTCTAATTTTTAATCAGTTTCATGCCCAGGGCAGTAATTACTTTGCTCAGCAATGTATTAATCTGTCTGGTCAGGAAAATTGATGCATTGCTGAGCAAAGTAATTATTTACCCCAGGCAATAAATTATGCATGCTTGGAGGCTTTTATATGCTGGCATGCAAGAGATATAATCTATACAGCATTATTGAAGTTTCATGCTCTTCCAGGGAAAAATCTCTTTGCATGATAGCTGATGCATGATACCCCTGTCATGCAAGCATGGGTACAATTCTAAAAAGCTCTATTCTGTTAATATAAACACAAGTGCAACTTACAGAATATTCATTGCACAGTTCAAAATCCAATTTTGACTGTATTTAGTTGATATAGAGCTCATAGCTCCTGGGTTCTGATACTCAATAAAATGTTGACATAGTCCCATGGCTTATTGTCTTATAAACAAGAGCTCTGGATTTGAATCCTGATAAAATGTGAAGCCTCCCCTGATGGCAAAGTGTTAATATTGCTGCCTTGTAAACAAGAGCTCTGGGTTTGAATCCTGGTAAAATGTGAGGCCTCCCCTGATTGCAAAGTGTTAATATTGTTGCCTTGTAAACAAGAGGCTCGGGTTTGAGCCCTGATAAAATGTGTAAGATTGAAATACATGTGGCAAAATAATATCTCCACACGTGAGATTTTGAGAATATTCACTGCTAGTTGATATATAACTGATAGCTCCCAGATCTGAAACCTGGTAAAGTGTGTTATACAACAGCATAATAGAGCAAAATTATTTTATATTGGGGATCACCCGAGCCTAGTTATTACTGTTGGGTATAAAAGCACCAGCTCAGCCACTAACTGCTGTTATAATTGTTTTGGCATATTATCCATAGTTCTGTTTTTTTGGAGCAAGAAATTTTATATAAACAAACAACAAAAATGCCAAATCAAAAATATTGCAATCAGTGTAATAAAAATATATCTAGTTTTAATTGGGCTAGGCACCGGTTTAATTGTGACCGTAAGAAATGCAGAAAGGCCACAAAAATGTGTCCAAAATGCCATAAAATATTAAGCAAGGCATATTACAAAAGGCATAAGTGTAATTCTTATGTACAGTCATCAATATTGCCCCCACAACCATCTACATCTGGCCTGAAAAGGAAGCATGAAGCACCTGTTAATGCTAGAGCAGCAAAGCAGCCACGCTATGCACCACCTATTTATAGCAGTTTTAATGGCCAATTAAGGGATCACTGTTTTAAATCAGAGCCAAGATGTGGTATTAAGAATTTTTTGAACAGTATAAATTCTGATGTGCAGGCAATTCTAAATGCACAAAATGGCTCTTATAAGCTGTCTCTCAAATTGTTTACACAATATAAGAAACCAAATGGCACAAAATTTACACAGCCCCACATAACAGAAACTGTACCTGTATATTCAAATACAAATTCAGACAAAATAATAAGCAGTTTGATAGATCAATTGAATATTAAACACTCTGAATTTGCAGGAAAAGAGTCTGGATGGAGCCTATGCGGATCTCCACACAAGTTATATATTAATATTTCTGAATTCAGCCCATTACAAGGTCCTACATATCTGCCATTACCTGCCAATATTAAAAACAAAAAAGCCGTGGTTAACAAAAAATAATGATGAGAAATGCTTTTTGTGGTGTATTTTAGCTGCTTTGTTTCCAGTTTTAGATAATCCTGAGAGAATAAGTTATTATAAACAGCATGAACATATTTTTAATAAAGCAATGAAGGGCTTAGAATATCCAATGTCTGTTCAGAATATTGATAAATTTGAAAAAAAGGCCAGGGATATCAATGGTAAACAATTATCTATTAATGTTTTTATTTGTTCCACTGGTCGTGGCAATTGCTTGATAGCACCTCTCAGAATCAGTACACTTGATGATGATTCTGCTGTTCCGATTGATCTGCTCTTAATTGAAGGGGATGGCACATATCATTACACTCTGATACACAGTCTTGAAGCTTTAGTCAGAAAACAACAAGGCAAATCCAATAGAATATTCAAGTTGTGCCGAAGATGTTTAACTATATTTGATGGTCAAAAAATGGTGAATGGGGTTCAAGAAGTGAATGCAGAAATTGCTAAAAACAAGTTAATTGAACATTTAAAATATTGTGGCAACCATAAACCTGTTCATATGCTTATGCCTAACCCAAGTGAAAATGCCAAATTCAAAAAGTTTGAAGCCTTGTTGGAACACCCAGCATATATAGTCTGTGATTTTGAATCAAATCTCAAACCTCTTGCATTCTGTAGCCCAGACCCTGAGGAATCTTCAATTACATCATATCAATTACATGAACCTTCCAGTTTTTATTATGTTGTTGTACAGGATGGGGTTGTTAGTAAAAAATATTTATACTTGGGACCAGATGCCATCAAAAAATTTGCACATAGAATAGAAAATGAGTGCCATGACATAGCATCTAATATCTTATTAAAATCAAAACCTATGATGCCTTTAACAGAGAAACAGATTGAAGATTTCGACAATGCAGAAAAATGTCTGGTATGTGATTCTGAATTTTCAGATACAAATATCAAGGTGAAACACCATTCTCATACAGATGGTAAATTCTTAATGGCCCTGTGTAATAGCTGTAATATTAAGATCCAGAGACCAAAATTTGTCCCCATATTTTGCCATGGAGCATCCAATTATGATTTCCATCATTTGATCAGGTACGAGGGGTTTGACAAGCAGAATTTAAATATTTTAGCTGAAAATGATGAGAAATATATAGCTATTAGCAAGAAAATTGAAGTTAATGGTGTTTCTATTCACTTAAGATTTCTTGATTCCTACAGAATTCTGTCAGCTAGCCTGGCTACACTGGCCACTCAATTATCTGATGATCAATTCAAAATCACATGTGCCTTGTTTCCAAATCAGGACCTGAAATTAATTAGGCGGAAGGGTGTATATCCATATGATTATGTTACAGATTTTTCTAAATTTGATGAGTGTTCTCTGCCACCACAACAAGAGTTTTACAGCAAAATCAGAGGATCTGGAATCACTGATGATGATTATCACCATGCCCAATTGATGTGGAACAATTTAAAATGCCAGACATTTGGTGATTATCACAAGGCATATTTGAAACTTGATGTCACTCTCTTAGCTGATATACTTCAGGCATTTAGAAAATCATCAATGCAAAATTATAAACTGGACCCAGTGTATTTTTACAGTGCTCCAGGCATAGCATGGTCTGCAATGTTTTTGAACACTAAAATGCAGTTGGATCTGATCCAAGATCAAGATATGTATCTGTTTATGGAGCAATGTACAAGAGGGGGCATGGTGCAATGTTCTCAGAGATATGCCAGAGCAAATAACAAATATATTCCCAATTATGATCCAGAATTGCCATCAAATTATATACTGTATGTAGATGCCAACAGCCTCTATGGTTATGCTATGATGGATAAACTGCCATATGCAGGGCTTGAGTGGGTTGAAGATTTCAATATTGAAGATCTTAAGGATTTTGATGACAGTGACTATGGCCTCTTCTTAGAGGTTGATCTGACAATTCCAGATAATTTACACAACAAATTTTCTGATCTGCCCCCAATTCCTGAGGTTGAGTGCTCACCTGTCTCTAAACAGAAGAAATTGATGATGACTCTTGAGCCAAAACAGGGCTATGTCATATATTACAAAAACCTCCAGTTCCTGATGCATCATGGTGTTCAAGTGACCAAAATTGGCAAAGTTTTGAGGTTCAGGCACTCAAGATGGTTGAAGCCATATATTGATACAAACACAGAGCTTCGAACATCTGCAATGAGCCAATTTGATAAGGCCTTGTTTAAATTGATGGTCAATTCTGTGTATGGCAAAACCATTGAAAATGTCAGAAAACATACTGATGTTAAAATAATTACTGACCCCAGCCTGAGCAAAAAATTGATTGCAAAGCCTAATTTCAATTATAGAAGAATTTATGATGAAAATATGGCACTCTTCAACATGGAAAAAACAAAGGTTAAGTTTGATAAGCCTATTTATGTAGGGGCTGTGATATTGGAATTGGCCAAATTACATATGTTAAAATTGTATTATAATGTGTTGAAGCCTTTTTATAAGGATCGTGTAAAACTGATGTACATGGACACAGATAGTTTTATTCTTGATATTCAGACAGAAGATGTTTATCAAGATATGTCACAGCCTGAATTGCTTGAATATTTTGATAGCAGTGAACATTCAAAAATTCAACACCACAACAAAAAGGTGCCTGGCAAGTTAAAAGATGAGACACTTGGTGATGTTATTGTGGCATTTGCTGGGTTAAGGGCCAAGATGTACAGTTTTGAAACATGTAGTGGTGTTGTTGCCAAAAAAGCCAAGGGCATTGGCAGAGTGACTGTAGACAAAGAGCTTGAATTTGAAGATTACAAAAATTGCCTCAAATCATGTAGCACAATCAGAACATCAGAATCCAGAATTCAGAGTGTGGATCACTTGTTGACTAGCAATATTGTAAGAAAAGTGGCTCTGGACCCACATGATGATAAGAGATGCATTTTATCATGTGGCATACATACTTTACCATGGGGCCATTGTGATTTGAGAAGTGGCAATCAATGCCCAATCACAGAGCATGATTTGAAATAAATAAACATGCCTATGAACTTATTTGAGTTCAAAAAACAGGCTATTATGGAGCTGCCAACACCATCACCCTCTTCTGATATAATATCTAAACTAAGTGCTTTGTTAATTATTCATCTGAACAGCATACTTACAGATGTTGATGATGAAACAGGTAAAACATTGTACATATTTAACAATAATTTAAATCATTACCAATTACCTGTAGGTGGTCAATTACAATTTATTACAACCCCTGAGGGTAATGTCAAGATTTCAATAGGGAAAAATATTTATAGAATTAAGCACTCAAACATGATTTCTGGCACTGTTTATACTGTTTCTGCTGGTGACTGCTTATATATTGAGGTCCCTGGATCCTATGACAAGCTTATACCTTTTTTTATAGAATTAAGAATTAGATATTCAATAATAAATAACCACTAAAACAAAAATGCCTAATGATATATTTGGCCATACAAGACATGAAGATCACAGTGATGAGATTCTGATGCTTGATGTCAGAGTCAAGAAATTAAGAAGTGATTTACAAGCTTTACAAACCACACTCAATGCCAGTCTTCAATTAGAAATTACAAATTTACAATCACAATGCATGGACCCTCTTCTTAAAATTGACTCAGAACTTAAATTATTGCTTCAGAAATATACTGATTTGGCCACATTGGATAATTTGCAAAGTTTAGAAGAAGCTGTAGCAGCTCTTCAAGCCAAATTTAAGACCCAGGCCACCAACTCTGAGCAATTGAAACAACAATTAGAAGAACAGATTAATAATGTCCAGACACAGCTCCAAACAATTGTCAAAAGCATAAAATCACAAGAAGATTTTGATCTAGTGATTTCCACTCTAAAAGAACAGATTCAATCACTCCAGATACCTAATCTGGACCCTCTGAACAATGCCATAGCCGAGGTTAAAGAAAAAATTGAGACACTTGAAAATTTTATGAACAACTTGCCATCTTCTGATGCTTTGAGTGCAATAACTCGAAGTGTTGCCAACATCAAGCTGCAACTTGAAACATATGAAGATTTTGGAAAAATTCAAAGTACCATAACCCATCTTGAGGGTACAATAGCAGCAGTGCAAAATGATTTGACAAATGTACAAGAATCTCTAGAATCCCGCCTGCCTGCTATTGTAGACACTCTTGTCAGTGTCCAGCAACAGATCACAAAGCTTGAAAACCTCAACACTGAATCTGAGCTATCTCATTTTCATCACTTGATCGATGATATCCAAACAAAGCTTGAAATTTTACAACAATCAACACCCTCTCAGGCAGATATAGCCCTGCTACAAGATGCTATGCAAAATGTGGCTGATGCTTCTGAATTAAACAATGTGAAATTGGCACTTGAATCTTTGCAAAATACTGTATCAAATCTTCCTACATCACAGGAACTTAAAAATATTAAGAGAGCTGTGAATCGCATATTGGAATCAGAAGATATCAAGAATATCCAAACAGAGATCAAACAACTTACTCAGACAGTGGCCACTCTACCAACCAATCAACATATTAATGAACTGCATGCCCTGTTTGAGGATATCAGAAGATAGGTCCATGATCTTACAGCTCAAAATTCAAAATTGGCAGTTGTTGAAAATTTACAGCAAATTGTAGCTAATATCAAGCAACAGCTAGGGACCATGGAATCCAATCAAGCAAATGCTTTGTCTGTTTTTGCCACCCAGCTACAAGAAATTGTGCAACAATACAAGAAACTTGTTGTGGACATAAAGATCAAGCCAGGCCATGATGATGTTGTTAGGACTATCAATGAGCACCTTGAATCTGTAACAAGTAGATTGCTCACAGCAGAAAAAGAAATAACTGGCATAATTGAAAATCCTAAACATACAGTAATTCTTGAATTGTACAGCATCCCCAACAAAGAATATGATTCACCATTTACACCAGGTGGGAAAATATATATGCTGTCCCCTGCACAATTTTATTACCAGTTTTCTGTTGGGGGCACACTTAGACCAATCAAGATCAAATATTGGCTTCAACCACAGGCACACCACTACCCTACCTTATCAATAAGAAATGCTGATAACAAAGCAAAAATCACCAGTGTAGAGTTAGAGGATTTTACAGACCCCAATACATTAGAAACAGCCTATGCTGAAGATGATGGCTCTGGAATTTAAAATACAAATAGGAGACAAATTATATTTAGAAAATCCTGTAGTATCAGCTGCTGAACACCCTATAGTTGCAATATTCTTGTTTACATATTATGTCTAGACAAATTATTGTTGATGAATTACACAGACAAGCCAGACATAATTATAAGAGACTGCCAGTAGTCACAAAAGGCATAGATGATTTATGGCAGAGCGACTTGGTGGAAATGGCAAGTGGACAGCTGAAAAACTTAGACAAGATCAACAAGGGCTACAAGTATCTACTCACTGTCATAGATACATTTTCAAAATTTGCCTGGGCTGTGCCACTCAAATCCAAGACTGGAGCATGTGTTACAGAAGCCTTCAGGACAATCATCAATCAGAGTGGAAGATCACCGCGCTATTTGCAAACAGATAATGGCAAAGAATTCTATAATTCTGTGTTCCAACAATTTATTAAAAGCCAGGCAATACAACATTACTCGAGTTACTATGATCTCAAGGCCTCAATTGTAGAAAGATTCAACAAAACCCTAAAAAAACATATGTATAAACAATTCACACTTCAAGGTAATTATAAATGGATTAATATTCTTCCAGAACTTCTACATAAATATAACAACTATGTCCATTCCACAATCAACATGAAACCCTCTGAGGTAACTTCATCTGATGAGCAAAAATTGATCAGAACTGTTTATTATCCTAGATACCAGCCAACAACAAGAAAAGCCAAATACAAGGTGGGTGATCAAGTAAGAATCAGCAAATATAAGCACTTATTCAAAAGAGGCTTTACAAGAAACTGGAGCACTGAATTATTTACAGTGGTTCAAATTAAACCTGGGACCCTTAACACATATACAGGGTGTATCAAAAATAATCATCCGATTTAAAAATGCTATATATAGGAAACCAATGGACATAGAACCTTGCAGTAAGTTGTAGAATACATGCTGGAATATAAAGTTTCGCTTGCAATAAGTTTTACTTTGTTGCAGGTAGGTGCCACTGGTGCAGCTCACTCTTTAGTCCATGTCAGGATGGCTACCCAGCAACAGGCAGCATTCTGCGCGCAACGTCGAATACTGTAAGCAGTAGGTGATGCAGCACCGTATTTACGACGAAACTCACGCTGCACAACTGTAACGGACCACATTTGTTGAAGTGGAGAACGCAGAAAGCGTTCGGTTGTTGGGATGCCATCTTGAAGCGGACTAAAGAGTGAGCAGCACCAGGCGCCCGTTACGAAAGTCGCACGAGTTGAACTCGTTAAACGAGTTATGGTAAATGGCCGTCCCATAAGTGCTCTCGTGCATTTCGTTTTTGCTGTCCAAAAAGTCGCTTTCCGTGCGTCTCGTGCAAATAACTCGTTTCACCAGGTTGACGAGCCCAGTTACCTTCGTTAAATTCGTTTCGTTAGAACTTTTGGAACGCACCCCAGGAACGCACCTACCTGCAAGAACGGAAAACGTATTGTAAGTAAAACTTCATATTCCAACATGTATTTTACAACTTACTGCAAGGTTCTATGTCCATTGGTTTCCTAAATATAGAACTTTTAAATCGGATGATTATTTTTGATACACGGTGTATAATAAAAGATCACCGAGGAGAAATTCTCAAAGGCAGGTTTTATGAAGAAGAACTCAGCAAAACTAAACAGCCTGACACATATCTCATAGAGAAAATCATCCGCAGAAAAGGCAACAAGTTATTTGTCAAATGGCTAGGACTCCCAGAACACAGCTGGATCGAGGCAAACAAAGTGATAATATGAACACCTGGGATGTTATAAAAAGGCTGCCAGATCCTGAACAGCAGATTAAGAGAAATGGAAAATTGCTGCCTGATAATATTAGATGTCTTATTGTTGGGCCATCGGCTTGTGGTAAAACTACACTAATGATTGATAATTTTTTATTGGCACCTAACTGGTTAGACTGGAAAAACAGGCACTTGTATGTTTTCTCTAAGAGCTTGGAACAATTAAAATATCAGCAGCTGATGAAGCTATATGATGGATTGGATATTGCCACTTTTGAACCAGATGTTAAGCCACTCCATGAATGTCTCGATAATTCTGTTGTTGTGTTTGATGACATTATACTGGATAATCAAAACAAGGTTAGAAATTTCTTTACACAGGGCCGGCACAAAAACATTGATTGTTTCTACCTGGCACAGACTTTTTCTAAAATTCCGAAGCAGCTGATCCGAGACAACAGCAATTTTATATGTGTGTTTCATCAAGATCATACCAACCTCAAACATATACATGATGAATATGTAGGTGGGGACTTGAGCTACAATGATTTTTCCAAGATTTGCAGTAGGTGCTGGAACCAGGACAGTTATGGGTTTGTCACAATTGATATGACAAGAAAACCCAATAGTGGTAAATATAGAAATAAAATCAACAATTTTCTAGACATTGAAACATAAATAAATAACCATGAAAAGGCCAATTATTGATGATCTTAAATTAAGAAATTATCTTGTAAAAAGATTTAAGGGATGGAAATCAGAGAACCGAGATTTTTATGAGCAACACAAGCGCACAGAACAGCCTATTATTGATGCTATTGGTGAATTAGGTAAAAATATCAAAACTGTTACAGAGCAAAATCAAAATTTGATCACAGAGCTTGTACCTGTAGCTGCAAGAAACATATTAGATTATCCATTCACCCCACTTTCTAGTATTCATACACCTAGTCCTGTTGGTCCTCGAAGAATTGAAGCTACTCAGGATCCTATTGAATTGGGTCTTCTTGCTCAAAAATATTTAAGCACACCTAAAGACAACAAAGATGAGGTTTTTGGCTTATATGCTGACACAGAGCGTGATGGTAGCATCATACATAGAATTGGCAATTTCAGAGTAACATTTATGGGAGATGATCTGATTGTATATTCAGAATCTCATCTTGGAGAAAAAGGTGCTTTTGTTAAGTATCCTGGAACACCTGGATTGTGGGAACAGATGACTAGGAAGAGACCTGGCAGCTATACAGATCAAGATTATGAGTATTACAAAGAAATATTAATAAAATCAGATGCTCTATACCAGAACAATGATCCCACACAAAAAAGAGTCAAGTCGAGCAGTGGAGCAAAATACAACAATTTAATCAAGCCCATATGGTCTCAGATCAAGACAGGTAGTGGAATCAAACAATACAACACCCTGCCTAAAGAATTTGTGTGGGTTGATGATGTAAGGAAACTTGTAGATAGGTTGCTGGTCATAGCTGGGGAGGAAAATGCTGGCAACTACAATTTTTACAATGAAAAGGTTGGAATTATGGACATGATAAGCACAAAATTGTCTAATTTTATAGTGAATGACACTAAGGGGATTGGATATCTTATAAAAATTATTAATACTCTACCACCTAAATTTTGGAATATTTCTGAGGGTCGGGGGCTGGTTAATGACATTATAAACAAGCTGCCATTTGAACTACACATTCCAGGCTATCAGTATTGTGGTCCAGGCACAAAATTGGACCATAGATTAAACAGAGGTGATCCTGGTGTTAATCCCCTAGATGCTACTTGTAGAGACCATGACATAGCATACAACACACATTCTGATCTTGACAAGAGACATGTTGCAGACAAGAAATTAGAAGAGGCTGCATTTGGTAGATTTGTAAGCAAAGATGCTTCTTTAAGTGAAAAAATAGCAGCATTGGGGACCACCACAGCTATGAATACCAAACAAAAATTGGGGTGGGGGTTGTGAATATGTATATAATAAACCTACAATGAAGGCCAAGGGTGTTATGTATCAAATACCTTATGCAGGTCTTAAATCTCTTGGGCCTATTAATAATCTTCTAACCAAAAAGCAGCGCAAGAAAAAAATTCTTGTCTTGCCATGGGCCATGGTATGAAATTGTTGCTTAGCACCCCCCAATTAAAAAAAAATACAGCAATGTAGAAAAAAATCACATGGGGGCATTTATATTTACTATCCCTGCCATCTTAGCTGCTCTCGGGGCTGTTGGGAGCTTGGCCGGGGGATCAGCCGCCATAGCAAAAACAGTAATAGATGCCAAAAAGAATAAGGCAGAATTAGATGAATTGAAACACCATAATCTGGCCATAGAGAAACAAGGCAAAGGTGTTAAGAGAGCCATGAATAAGTTTAAAAAAACAAGAGCCGCTTACAAACCAAGATATTGAAGCTTTAATCAAGCCACTGGGCATCAAAAATTTTAGAGGTGTGTACATGTCTGATTCTTTGCCAGAACAACCACTCAACAAAGAGTGTGGCATTGTTAATTTGGATAAGTACAAAAATCAGGGCACTCACTGGATTTGTTATCTTAAATATTTAAACAATGAGGCATTTGTGTTTGATTCATTTGGAGGTGTTCCAGCTGAACATTTAGTAAAATATCTAAAATCAACTAATCTTTATTACAATAATGCCCGTGTTCAAAATTTCAAAGATGTTAATTGTGGACATTTGTGTTTATCTGTTCTTAGATATATGTCTCAAATAAATAAACCATCAATTGAAAATTTTCAAAAAGCCTTGTGGTATTTAAAACATCATGGGGGTATTCCTTCTCACCAGCCAAAATTCAATATTGAAACTCAAATTACATGATGATATAGTGTATCCCAAAACAATAGCTCTCAGAGCATTTTATGGCATGTACTTGATCCCTAATATTACACACCACAACAACACAATTGCAGTAGGGGATCAAAAAATTGTCATCACTCCAGGGCAATATAATCTATCTACTCTAAATGCTCAGTTACCCAGAGGTATAGTGTTAACTCAAAATTCTGTCACTCACAGAGTAGAGATTGTATCTGCTACAGAAACAGTGGATCTGGGTACTATAGGAGAGCTGTTAGGATTTGAGAACAACACAAAACTTGAACCAGCCATCAAACACACTGCTATTAATATACCTAAATTCTTAGCCATAGAGACTCTAAATATTCACTGTAATGTGGCCGAGGGTATGATCACCAAATCAAATGGCATAGGCACTCACAAACAAACCGGCATTATTGCAACATTCAAACCTAACTCTGAATTTATGGAACCCATCATCTACAATCCATCCCCAACATTATATTTTCCTGTGTGCCATAATAGAATAGATTACATTGAGTTGATGGTCACTAATGAAAAAGAAGAATTAGTTGATTTTGCTGGAGCCACAACAACTGCAATCATAGAGATTAATATTTAAATAAAAATACATACAAGAAAAAAATGGAAAATATTGAGAGTTATGAGCTTCAATCATTTCCCCCAAACAGGAGGACCTTTGCAAATTTAAATCAACCCAACACAGAGATTGAGGTTGATCTTGATGTAGGGGATGGCTTTATACACCCCCACAGAGCAGATCTATACATCAAATTTGATGTTGTAAAACTCGATGGTACAGATTATCCGGCAAATTCAAATATAAGATTGGTAGATAATTTTGTGCCACATCTGTTCTCTGAAATTGAGATCAGAAAACATGGCGTTGTTATAAGCAGAGTAGATTATCCGGGTATTACCTCCACAGCTTTGGCCACACTAAAATTATCCAAGACCGAGGCTTCTTACTACAAAATAGGTGGATTTGAGGCTGGTGATAAGATATTATCTAAAAACCACACAGTGCTGTTCCCCATGCGCCTGTTGCCAGGATTCTTCTCAGATTACAAAGATATTATGTGGAAGGGTGGTTTAAGAATCACATTTAGAAGAGCTGCAAATGATAATAATGCTTTGATGAGGTACAGTGCATTAAACTCTACAGGGGAAGCTCTGCCCAATACCCTACCAGATGCAGGCAAATGCATTATTCAGACTATGGAGTTAAGAATTCCTGTTGTTGAATATGAGGCCAGCTATGCTCTTAAATACAAAGCAGATATAATAAAAAATCCACAGGTTCCTCTACAATTTTATACATATCAATGCGTACAGAAGCCCGCAACTGGTGCATATTATGAGTTTGATGCTACAAATTCATTCTCCAGTATTCAATATGATATGCCTGATTTTGTAGTGATATTGTTTCAGACTGGAAGACACAACAATCAGGAAAAAAATTCAAGTAAATTTGATAGCTGCAACATCAAGAACATTTATCTTAAAAATGGCAGAAATGAGGTCTTTCCTAGAGAAAATTACAATTTAGACATGTCCAAGGATGATTTCCTCAAATTATATGAGGCATTTTCGGCTTTCAAAAGGGTCACTACTGGCAATACTGACATGTATTACACACCAGATGAATTCAAAGCACAGAGACCCATGTTTGTCATCAACACTTCAAAAAGAAAACAAGTTGTGGTTAATGACAGGACAAACATTAAAATTATCTGTGAATTCCATGATACACTCCCCGATGACACCATATGTAGTGTTATTCTCATACGGGAAAAATCATATGTTTATGATGTAAGAAATGAGAGAGTCAGAGAGCAATTCTAGAGGGCCGACTCAAACCCAGAAGCCTCTTGATTACAAGGCAATAATACCAACACTTTGCCGTCAGGGAGGCCCACACACTCTACCAGGTTTGAAACCTGGGGGCCTCTTGATTATAAAGCATATATGCCATGGAACTATGTCCACATTCTATTGAGCATCAGAACCCAGGAGTTATGAGTTCTATATCAGCTAAATACAATTCAAAGTTGGACTTTGAAATGTGCAATGAATATTCTCTATATCTCACTCGTGTGATATATTATCAGGGCAAGGCAAAACCTGAATCCAATTCAGGCATATATGACAACATGCAAGAGGCCATTGTTCTCTTTACTAAGAATTTCCCTTGGAGTTAATGACATGATGGCATGGCAATTTTCCCTGAAAGGGCACAGTGTAGATTTTATCTCATGCATGCAAGCATGAGATAAAATCTCCCAGGCGTGCATAATTTATTGCTGGCCGGGACATGGAACTGATCAAAGATTAGAAAGAACATGCAAGCAATTTGCTTGCCTGCTCTTGTCCTATTGTATTGATTTGTAAGTTGTAGAGGATGAGAATATGAGCATTTTTCGCTTAATTTCAAGTGTAGCCAAAACAATATCAAGAGGGGCATATTTTTGACAAGCTTATGAACAACAAACTGAGAGATTCAGCCTTTGTACACACATGGCCAAATCTGTCTGAGGGGGGTTCTTCATTTCTACACTAGAATTCAAAATTCTTGGGATTGAAAGCATATCACACTTGAAGAATTGGGATATATGCCCCTCTTGACATTGTTTTGAGTGTAGGCAAATCTGTCTGAGGGGGGTTCTTCATTTCTACACTAGAATTCAAAGTTCTTGGGATTGAAAGCATATCACACTTGAAGAATTGGGGTATAAGCCCCTCTTGGCATTGTTTTAAGTGTAGGCAAATCGGCCTGTTCAATCAAATAACCTCTTCATTTGTACGCTATAAGTGAGCCAATAATATCATCAATACTACTACTCTGTTATGTTTTATTCACCGAACTGGAGAAGTTTGCTTTATCTAATAGTTTGGTCTAGCTGTTGAAAGGGCCACGTGTTACGTTTTTGCAGTTTTTCTGCACGGGGCAAGTTACGCGATCTACACAAATTCTGCAATTTTACGAATAAAATAAACATTTATATTGGATGCATCGAAACGGAAAATACAACATACTTTACCCATTACTTCTTAGCAGCCACCAGCAAAAGCGTGGCTCATGGCGACTTAACTTCGTCGTGCCGAACATTGTACGGCGCGCTGCTTCACTGCTTTCTGCTGACTGGCTGTTCAGTGGTGGCAACTCCATTTGCAACAAATGCCCTCTTAGATAGAGAAAATTTCTCATTATCTAAGGAAAAATTCCCTCATGGAAATGAAATTTCTCTCGATTCGTCAGAAAATTTTCAGAGAGCAAAAAGTTATCAGATGTGTAACGGGTTATGAAATTAAAGAACATTGATATTGAAAACAGCAGTATCTAGATGAAATTTGCCACAAATATAAAATGTTAGACGCTGAGTAAGTTAAATGTCTGCGAACCAATCTCGAGTAGTATCATGAATATACGAGAATAATAATATTAAAAAAAACTCCCTAATTTTCTTAAATAAATCAACGATTGTGCACTGAAAGGAAATCAACGTCATATGGTAAGGTAGAATTCCCCGTGCAACAAATGGCACCGTGCCATAAAGGCACATTTAGGGGATGTGGGGATAGGGCCCCCCACATTCTCGATCTTCCCAGGTACGCATTGATTTGAGGCTGGGTAAGCCTAAAACGAATATCATGAATAAAATTAGCTTTCAGCTCAAATAGTGACATTCGTTAGTGCTTCGTTAGTGCTTTCAACTACTGTTAACCAATTCGTTTAGGCCTTGTAATCAAAGGGTCCCAGGTTCGATTCCCGGTGGAGGCACATAGTGGTTCGGATCCCACTTTAAAAACTGTAGGTCCAGTCCCGATTAGCCTTACTGTGCATAAAGTGGACTTAAAACAACAAATCAATCCAATTCAATTCAATTCGTTTAGTGCTCTATGTGGCGGGACAACGTTAACTTAGCCCACCAATGTTTTTGTAATTATTCTGGTTGTAATGAAACACTAATTAAATAAATGGTTAACGGTAGTTGAGAGCAAAAACGAAGTACTAACGAATTGCACTAGATTCGTTAGTGCTCCATGTGGGGGGGGGGGGGAACGTGAGCTTAACTCCACAATTCTTGTAATTATTCTCATTCTAATGAAGCACTAACGAAATGGTTAACACTAGTTGAGAGCACTAACGAATGACACTATTAGATTCGTTAATGCTCTATGTGGGGGGTCAACGTGAACTTAGGCCCCCAAGGTTTATTTGTAATTAATCTTGTTCTAATGAAGCACTAACGAAATGGTTAACAAGTTGAGAGCACTAACGGAGCACTAACGAATTGCACTATTAGATTCGTTAATGCTCTATGTTTGTGGGGCTAGGTTCACGGACGTAGATGAGAGCGCCAACTCACCGTGCGGGGACGAATATATCCCCCTAATTGCTTTCAGCCTTCGGAACTTTTGTGAAGTGGCAACCATAATGGGTAAAATTAATTAAATTACGCAATAACCAAGTGAATAGACTCAATATTTTTTGGTTGTCACCTCTTGCCTTTCGCGTTAAATTTTATTCAGCGAGAAACCTTCCAAGATTATTGCCATAGTAACGACATCCTTCTGAAGTGAAATGTCAACCGTTTCCAGGCGAGATTGTAGGTGGGACTTCTATTTTTCATAACCCCCCCCCTCCCCCCAAGCTTCGTGCGAGATTTGTGTGTGGGCGTATGTATGTGTGTGCACGCTTAGGTGATTTTGGAAGCGAAATTTGAACCCGTTCGATTACGATTTCTCCCACTTTTCTTTACCTCTGTCCACACAATAAAGCTTGAAACAAAATTTTGGAAATTTCATCTCATTCAATTTTAGAGCCTTCTGCTTTAAAGTAATGAATACTACATGGTGCGAATGGGAAAAATAAATTTGAATGTTGATGTTTTTATGTCGATTTCTTCTTTTTAAGCTAATCGCTACAACGAAAATGATTAGATGAACATTACAAATGAGTACCTACATTCAGGACTCGCAGCTTGGCTACCGAGATGTTTTATTGATTGATTGATTGATTTGGTGTTTTAAGCCCACTTTATGCATAGTAAGGCTAATCGAGACTGGACCTACAGTTTAAAGTGGAATCAAAACTACTATGTGCCTCCATTGGGTTCGAACCCGGGACCCCTTGATTACAAGGAGACGACATTACCACTATGTCCTCTGGGAGGCCCACTACCGAGAAGTGTAACACAAAATGAACACACGAGTCTCCCCGATGGAGTTGTGGTACCGTCGTTGCCTTGTAATCAAGGGGTTCCGGATTCGATACCCGATGGAGGCATATAGTGGTTCGGATTACACTTTAAGCGCTAGGTCTAGTCCCGATTAACCCATCTGTGAATAAGGTGGACCTGAAACAAAAAAATCAAACTTTAAAGTGAGCGCTAGTTGGTAGTGTTTGATCAAAAATCTCTTGCAAATCTACCGTTAAGCTGGGGGGAATCATAGTGGTACCCAGAAACCTGTACAGCGTACAGAACAGAAAATGTAGTTTCTCGAGAACTCGTAGCGTCGAAACTACACTTCAACAAGTAAAAAGTCATTAAGAAAGGTTATTTGTTTTGTTTTCTCGTTTAATATCTAAGAAACTAAAAGTTAAAATATACAAAACAGTAATTTTGCCTGTAGTATTAATGGGTGTGAAACTTGGTCCCTTACATTGAAAGAGGAACATAAATTGAGAGTATTTGAAAATAAGATCCTTAGGAAAATATTTGGACCTAAAAGGGATGAGGAGACAGGTGAGTGGAGAAGGTTACATAATTTAGAACTACATAATTTGTATTCATGTCCAGATGTTATTAGACTAATTAAATCAAGAAGACTTAGCTGGGCAGGCCATGTGGCACGAATGGGAGAGGAAAGAGGAGTTCACAGGATTCTTGTTGGGAAACCTGATGGTAAGAGACCTGTAGGAAGGCCAAGACGAAGATGGAGGGACAACGTTGAGATGGACCTAAAGGAAATCGGTAGGGATGGAAAAGAGTATATAGATCTTGCTCAAGATAGGGACAGATGGAAGGCCTATGTTGCTGCAGCCATGAACCTTCGGGTTTAAGAAGGCTAGAGAGTTAGTTAGTTAGTTATTTGTTTTGATGTCCTCTACACACTGTGAAAGCTTCTCATTTTTGTACTGCGACACCACTGGAACAGTGAAATCAAAGTTCAAGAAATCCTAGTGCAAGTTTCTGCCACCGGAGCGCTGCTTTCGTGCGTGTTACACGCGCAAAATCTTTTTAAATTGGTGTCCAAATATTTCACTCGTCTAAAAGTACAGAAGGTGATGATGTGCGTCAGTATGAGTCAAAAACCACGGAGCACATAGAAGATGCAGAATTAATGCATATTCGATCACAGAACGCATCCATTATTCCGACAAATTAAATGCAAACTATATATCAAATATCTTTTACCACAACATGTTGCTAAACCTGGAAGAATATTTATGTTGTTAAAAGTATTTAAAAAGTCATTGCTTGAGTTGGTTTATTTTACTTAGCTTGTCTGCCAAGTCTGGCTAATCATGAAGATGAGGATGAGTGATACTATGATGAAATTGATGAAGGGACACTCACAATGAACACCTAGGCCCACGCCGGGATTCAAACCCGGAAACACTGGCTAGTGTAAGTTGTTTTTTCACAGAACATTGTTTAGGTGGTGGTAAGGGTAGATAATCTTATTAGACAGGATATAAACACCTAACCAAGCTGTAGATATACAGCTCAGCACTCAGGAGAAGATCCCTGCCGGAAGTCAAGTGACGTAGCGGGAGGCGACTCCAGTATTAGGGTTGGGGGAGTGCACCCTGGGTCAGAAACAAACGCTCTCGTCTCGCTCTAAACTGTAAGGCTTGATTTACATCTACGCTCAAGCAACGCTCAAAAAACTGTCCGCACATGGTCATGGGGTATCTACATTAGCAGTCAAGGTATGATCATCGCCAATCTGGTGTTGATTTCTTGGGTACACTGATTATTACTTTTTTTAAAAAAATAAATAAATAAAGAGCCTGCCGAATGTACTAACTACAATGTTTAAGATATTTTTAACGACGGAATTGGTTGTTACAGCACTGGCGTTCGAAGAAAATGGCAAAGAAAAAAAGAATTGCGAAAGCGGAGAACGTTTATTTGCACTTACAATGTGCAAAGCTACAGATGTCAACAATGGTAAACATTACTTTGTCGGTCTAGGTTTGGCTGATTGTTTCATATCGACATTGTTGATCGTTTCTTTTATTCGAACGTTTCCGACACAACACGGCTAAATAGTGTACAGTATAAGCAATACAAAAATATTCTGTACACTGAAATAAAACAGCAACCAATGAGAAATAAACAAATTCATAATTCAAAACGAATTGCATTCCTGGTGACATTCATGTCAAAATTATCGAGAGTTACATTACGGCGAGGTGGCCTTTTCCTAATCTTTCCGGGGGAAATGAGTTTTCTCATCGGTGACGGATCATTCCGTTCAAGCGATTTTTTCCGAATCCTCTTGATTGTCGGCTCCGACAAACCGCTTGCTGCAGACGCATGCTTGGTGCTCTTTGTAATTGGCAGTAAATATAGCTTTTCTTCAGATTCACGATCGCAGAAATCAATAACTTGGATGACAATCTCATGCACTTCACTATGCACAGTAGCACCTTTCCTCCTTACACCTGCCATATCTCTTCAAACACCATGAAAACCAAGAAAAATCCCCAAAAAATCACAAACATCCAAGCACAAGCACTTCCACAACGACAATGATCGCAGCGGACGACTTCCTGCTACCTCTAAAATCTGCAAATAGACCGGTCTTCCCCTGTCCCTCCGCACGCCCTCGCCCCTCATTTGGGGATCTTCTCGTGATCGGTACTTATTCACTTGTATTCGTTGCCCACAGTCAACCCCTCATGGCAACGCCACCGTCTGGCATGTGGTCCCCATATTTAACATTAGTTTAAAGGCAGACATGGCCGAAACAGGATTAGCCACCAGTAAATTCCCAAGATCATCACTTCCTCACCATGCTGCATCACTCCCACTACATGATTTATAACCAAATTTCAAAAGAAGCCGAAATTTATGGAGCAAAGTTAAGTCTCGCGGATACTAAAGTGATTTTGAAAGGATGTGCGTTAATTTTGAAACTGCTTCACGAGAAGTGAATTTTAAGAGGGCTGAAGGGGGAAATTTAACACGACGGTGGTACTGTATGTTCCAAAACCTTGCTTCTTCTCTTTCCCGATTTAGCATTCTTCCCTATCGCTGTGAGAATGGAAGAAGGTATTCCTTGGAGATACTCATCAGCAAGACAGACCCGAACGCTCTCTGGGCTGCTGTGAATTTGGCGCATAAATTGCATAAAAGTCTTGCCTCTGCAACGTGGTTCTTCGTGGAAAAACAACTTAACTCAATTATGGTTCCCTCCTTCGTATGGTGTCACCAGTCAATCCACACCATCTTCTCCTGAGGAAGAGTCTCCTCATTTTTTTTTAATACTTCTATATGGTCTCTTCTGTCCCGCACCCTGACCGAGACGTCGGAAGCGCGGCAACAGAACGGAACAGTTTCGCTTTCGGCATCTCAGTGGGCCAAAACCCTCAAGATAACCTGCAGACTTCTAGCCGGAAATTCCCTGCTTCGGTTCCGCACGTTCCCCTGTAGTAAGCGTTACACCATTTGATTTCAATAGAAGCGGACGACAGAAGTTCTGTTGCGGATCTTTCTGTGTTTCCCCGCGTCTCAGTGCGCGAGATCCTTTAGCCGTCATGCTTTGGGCTCCGGCTACCGGACGCACGCAGGTTCGAGTCTCCTGGGGGAAACGCAACAACTTTTCTCCTGACATTTCGGCCTGTGTATGGGACCGGTGGCAACCCACCATCATGAGGAAATCGGGGAGCTACGAATGAGTAGCGTAACCCGGTCATGGAAAATCTACAACACGTCACCCCGTAACTGATTGGATGATCTCCCACCTCGGCATGTGGGAGTGAGGCGGGAAGTCGGTAGGTAGGCCCTGCCCAAGACTATTAGAAGTAGAAGGCTGGGGTCAGACACGCCCATTTCCGCGACCGGCCAGGGTGTGACGTCACGGGAGGACAAAATCCAGCTGAGCTTTTACCCCATACCGAAAGAAACGTGTTTACTGTTTTGAAAGGCTGATCTGTTTTGTTCTTTGTGCTTTAAAAGGCTATTTTTTCTCGTAATTCTTACTTGTGTGGATGTGAAGTGTTGTAGTTTATGTTGCATTTATAATGCCTTCCGAGTGCGGTGTCGCGACGTGCAAAAATAACGGGAGAAACAGTAAGAATATTAGTTTTCACAAATTCCCAAAAGATACTGTTGTTCGTGCTTCGTGGGTTGCGCGATGTAAACGAAAAGACCGGTTCAAACCTGAAAACAGTAGGGTTTGTTCAGAACATTTTTGTGAAGAAGATTTTGAAAGAGATCTGCAAAATGAATTGATGGGACTTCCTCTTAGAAAAGTACTAAAAACGGGCGTTTTACCTTCACGTAATTTACCTCGTGTTAGCTCCCCCAGGAAGTCCGCCCGGAATGATCGACAGGAGGCCAGGGAGACAAGGAAGCGTGTGAAGCAGTTGGTGGACGATGTGAATCCCAAGAAGAAGCGACGGACAGAGGAGACCTGTCACAATGATGCCCCCATCAATTTTGTACAGGAGGAGAATGAACAATTAAGAGCGCGCGTACAACACTTGGAGGAGAAACTGAAAGAAGAAAAGTTACGAAACATAACACTTACAGCACAACTTTCGACTTTGCGGAAAACACTTAATCCCATTAAACAACGAAAAATCATCTTCAATCAAGTTCGAGGAATCCTACAGAAATGTTTCTCACCAGGCCAAATCGACTGTTTGCTCAACTGCAAATCGAAAACCCACTGGAATCCAGAAGACATGACAATTGCTTTGTCGCTCTGGAGTTTAAGTAAAAAAACGTACCTTTTCCTTAGAGAGAAACTACATCACCCGCTCCCCAGTGTAAGCACTCTTCGTCGGTGGTTTCGATCGATCAAGTGCAACCCAGGACTTTTGACGCAAGTCCTCCGAATATTAAAAGCGAAAGTGGGGTCAATGAATGTCATGGAGAGGCTCTGTGTACTTGTGTTCGATGAAATGAAAGTTTTACGTAAGGCGTGCTACGATAAACAAACTGATAACATTTATGGCCCGTGTGATCAGGTGTTAGTTGTGATGGCAAGAGGACTTGTGGGAAACTGGAAGCAGCCTATTTATTATAATTTTGATGTTCGGCTCACCAAATCTTTATTTGTTAATCTTGTGCAGCAGTTGGAAAGAGCTGGTTTAATTGTGGTTGCCTCAGTATGTGATCTTTCTGGTGTAAATAGAAGATTGTGGAACGAATTTGGCATAACTATTAACAATACTTGTTGTGACCACCCGTGTGACAAGAGCAGAAATATTTACTTCTTCGCAGACATTCCTCATATGATAAAGTTGTTAAGGAACCATTTTTTGTCGAAGGGGTTTGTGTTGGGAACGGGGTGCACGGTGACAAAACAGGCATTGGTAAATCTTGTAGAGATTGATTCCGACGAAATTCGCATGTGCCATAAGTTGCGTGAAAGCCACTTAAATGTAAGCGGAACAAACAAACAACGCGTGAGATACGCCACTGAACTTTTTTCTGAAAGTGTATCGAAAGCTGTGCATTTTGTATTTCCACAAGAAAATAATGTAGCAAATTTTCTCCTGGCTGTAGACAAATTTTTCAATGTCTGGAATTCTCGTCTCCCCTTTGATTTAAAAAAGCCACTGAGAAGCGGTTTCGGAAATCGTTTAAGTGAACAGACACAGGTTCTCCAACAGATGCTGCTACTCGTATTGGGAATGAGAAAAATTAATGCAAACCATCTGCTCCCATTTCAGGAAGGTATAGTAATATCAGTAACGTCATTATTCGGCTTATTTGGCCATGTAAAAGATGTGTACGGTGTGCGATACATACTGACAAGTAGACTTAATCAAGACTGTCTGGAAAATTTGTTTTCCCACATACGTTCCATAGGCAGGCAGTATGACCATCCAACTGCGCTCGATGTAAAATACAGAATGAGAAAATTGCTGCTAAGTGCCAGTGTTCAGGCAAACCGAGACGCCAATGTTTCAGTTGCAGATGACGACATCTTCCTTTCATCTGAGCTTTCCAGTGAATTACTTCAAAATACACAGAGCCTGAGCAATGTGGACGAGTGTGAATTAATCCAGGAAGATTCTGAAGAATTTCAAATAATCAGTCAATCTGCAGACGTTGAAGGGGTCAATGATAAGCGTTTGACAAACTATTTAAACATGCCAGAGGAAGGTTTGCGTTACATAGCAGGGTATATAGCGTTCAAAGAGCATAGAAATCACCCAGAATTAACAGCGAACGCAGAAGCAGAGAGCTCGTCTGAGGAGACACACAACTGGCTGTCTTTCTTATCTAGAGGAGGACTTTCACATCCCACTGATTCATTTTTTACCGACATAAAGAAAATGAACCTCCACTTTCTTCAATTCCATGGCCTTAAAAATTTTCGTTTAAGGTCGAAAGTTGTTAAACGTGTTTGTGATATAATACACACAGAACTTCCACACATTCCTCCAAGTGTTGTTCAAAGATTCGTAAGACTCAGAACTGTAATTCGAATGAGGAAAGTTAACGAAGAAGTGAATATCAATAGCAGAAGCAAAGTCAACAAATTGAAGAAGTTGAAGTGAAACAGCTCCTCCCTCACCTCTAAAACAGATGACTTCATAAGTATAACAATAGGTAAGTCCGAATCATTTATTATTTTTATTATTTTACGCATTCAACATATATTTTTCTTTCTGCCCTAACAAAACTCATTACTAGGTGTATTAACACCAATTTTACATGAAACCTAATGTTTCCCAGAGAAATGTGACGGCATATAAACTGCCGGTAAAATGTGTGCGTAAATGGCTGTGTAATCCAACTGTAAGGACATACGTTGTCGGATCCTAAGTAAGTCTGTGTATTCACTCCCAATTAGCTTTGGGGCATAATTACGGCTCTTTTTTGTTCAGAATTACTGCTTTGATTCGGCTGCGAAACCGGAGCGCAGACCGATCTGTCCGCCCGTTCACGTCACGCCTGACGTCAAGGACCACGTGATCAGGTATGGCCCCAGCCTCTTACTCTAGTAGTCTTGGGCCCTGCCACCCCCCCCCCCCCCCCCCACTGGCTGTTGCGCCACGGGTTGTTTATTATTTATGGTCTACACTTCTGTACTTTCAATTCAATGCTTTAGATAACGATGTGGAACCATTAGTTCAATTAGTGACCTACAAAACAAAATTGGTTTAATTTGTACGTTGGTTGTACAGCATACTCGCTTCCCTACATAGCGGTATGCGTGTTCCCTAAATCTACGGCTGCAGTAGAAGCTGCCATCGTAAATAATTTGCTATTAAAATCCACTTATCGCCGTAGAGTTAGGCAACACACACAACGCCCTGCAGGGAAGGGAGTATTTCAGGTTCTGTCACATTTTTATTGACGGTGACTGTACGTTATGCTCACCCCATAGATCTTTATCTTATAATTTGATACACACAGAAGATGTCCTATGTAGAAACATTAGCGAAAAAAAAGTTTCGACCAGGACTCGAACCTCGGTCCCTGGCTCATCATTCCAGTGCTGCTCTCTCCTGCTTTTTCTCTACCGCTGTTTTACCTGTGTGAAATTGTTTGCTTAAGTGTCGACGTAGTACATCTTCTGTGTGTGAAAAATTATAAGGTACTATACCAGCCACAATCGACGTCATCAGTGTTTCAAAGGAAACAGACCCAAATTCCACATAGATAAACAACTGAAAGGACAAATCAGGCGAGATCAGGGCTGGCTCGGTAACTCAATTGGTGTAGCAATGGCATGGTATTCCAGATAACTCTGTTCACGTCCTGGTAGAACATGCATTTACTGCTTAGTTTCTACGTAGATTTGTACAGCTATGGGTAGGTAGCCAATGATACGAGACATTTATTCAGCATGCCTACATTATAGTCACCAATACCGAATTTTTAATGAGCATATTTCTATTTAGTCACCATAACCTAACATACGTATATTCACTCTATCTACTTTAGTGCCTCCCCGATGTCGTAGTGTCTTGTAATTCAAGGGGTCCTGGTTTCAATACTAGGTGGTAACATACGAAGGTACGGATCCCACTTTATACTGTAGCCTTTCTCTGTATAAAGTGGACTTAAAATACGTAGTATATCTCAGCACAATACAAAACATTATTTGTGCTTCAAATATTCATTCGGAGTTTGTACAGTTTGGTCACCAATCAAATATTTATGAAATAAAGGTTATCTGGGTTGTGAATGCTTCGAAAGAAAATGTATATCTTGAAAAGTATTCATTAAAATTTCGTCTTCTTTTAACATACGAGGGTTGGGGCATAAGTCACGGCAACTGTTTCTTTTTCGCGAAAATGCGTGACCGGTACGAAAATACGAAATATACAAATGGAAAAGATAGTAATGCCGCAGAGTAATGCACCCTATTTACAGTCCAGACTTGGTTCTCAACCTCTTCGATTGTTGAATTTTGAACAAAAAAAATCGAAAACGAACACCTTATGGATATACAGTGCTTTTGACTCTCAAGTCGTCCGTCGAGCGGCGGCTAGATCGCCAGGCAATGAGAGCTCATCTGCCGGCATTTAGACCCACAGCTGTACGCTGACCTTTGCACTGTACACGTCAGTGCTTCAGTATTCAGATAACTGGTGTCCAGTTTGTGAAGTGTTTTAGATTATTTCGTTTTAATTTACGTATTACTGGTGCTTTTCTACACTGCAATTTAAAACAACGACTTTCTATGTAGGACTCCTACGTCATTACGAATTATTGTAGGAAAGTTGGAAGGCGTTTTGCAGCAGAATTCCAAGATGTTCCTGTTCCACAAAGACAGTATTCGAGAACTTGTGAACAAATTTAGAGAAACAGAGTCTGTTCTTGATTGGAAGTGAAGGGTGAAAGGGCGTGTACTTATAGGAAAGAAACTAGACGACGTTAGAACTCGATTGGAACATACACCTCACAAACACCTCCGGCGCCTTGCACAAGAAAGAGTCATTTTCATGGCGTCTGCGTGGCGAGCTACCAAGTTTTTAAACCCGAGGACATACATTAGCAGAATTGAAAGAAAACATCAGGAGATAAATTGAAGCAATTTCGGAAGATGAACTGATACGTGTAGTAAAATTGACTTTAAAAAATGCCGTAAATGTGTGAAAGCAGGAGGACAACATTTCCAACAGTTCTTGTATCAAGGTGCGTTCTCATTTTAATTGTACCTGTCAATATAATTGTACGAGCTTATTTCATTACATAGCTTGCGGTTCCAGTTCCGCGGATGTTGGATTTAGTTTGTCGGGAGATGGGCTCTCACTGCTCGGTGCGCTAGCCCCCGCTCTACGGGCGACTTGACCGTGAAAAGCACTGTATATATTAGATTGCACTGCACTGCATATATTTGAAGTTTTGAAGTTGAGTGTGGGGCTGGTTAGTCCTTTGACTATTTTTTTATCAGCTCCAATATTCTCAAAAATGAAAATGAAAATTGATCTCACTCATATAATACTTGTGTGTAGCATTTTTCATTTCCATTATGGTACGTAGATTCTGGAACTCTCTTGACCAATTACACTGTGTAACAAAGGTATTCTTTCCTGGATGGTATGTAGTGACCATAATACCTCTTGGTACCCTGATGTAGGAGCACTAGTGCATTTGTTTGTATCAGCCTCCATTTTCCCGCAAATGGGAAAAAGGGATTTTTAAAATACGAAATTTCCCTCTTTCAAGGTGGCAACACTTCCCCTTGTTGAGTTGCAACACTGCGTGAAAATCCGTATCAGATGCCGGTGGTACATTATTGAGAGTGTGTTTGTGTGTTGTTATTCATTTTTCTGGATGTTTGTCTGTTCTGAGAACTCTTATATGAGTTCACACAGTGTTAATGTACTGCTCAGAAGGTACTGAAAGCTGGACTTGCAGCACAAAGATTTCAGTTTGTTGCTACGTGTGACTGTTAGATATTCCTGTTCGGATGTGACAAGTATCTCCGGTTCTGACATTATATGTGTTTGATGTATCTTTACTGTAAATAACCCAAACAAGTTCTGTTACATATGTTGAAGAGTGACTGTTAAGTCCAATGTTACTAACCTGACACCTGCTGTGAAAAAGGCTTATGAATTGTACTTTTCCTGCAAAGTCGGGGACCAGGATAAAAAATGGGCTCCGCACATGTGCTGTAAATCCTGTGCTGTGAACCTTCGGGGATGGTTGAACAGAACACACAAGGCAATGCCATTTGCCGTGCCAAAGGTGTGGCGTGAGCCACAAGACCACACTACAGACTGTTATTTTTGTTTAACAAACATTTGTGGAATAACCGCAAAAACAAACAAGTCAATCAACTATCCATGTGTACCTTCTGATATTAGGCCTGTTCCACACTGTAATGAGTTACCTGTTCCTGTGCCACCAAATGCTTGGACGTTGAGGGACTGTGATACTGAACGTGAATCCGAAAGTGAAGATCCTGTGTATGTGGGGAACGCAAAGGAACCGCATATAATATGCCAAACAGAACCAAATGATCTCGTGAGAGATCTGCAATTGTCCAAATCACAGGCTGAACTATTAGCTTCCAGACTACAAGGTTGGAACCTTTTGGAAAAGGACACGAAAGTAACAATGTATCGCTGTCGTGGAAGTGATCTAGTGAATTTTTTCAGCTGTCAGGAAGGTTTGGTGTACTGTACAGATGTGTGTGGACTTATGTCTGCATTAAACATTGAGTATGACATGAATCAATGGCGTTTATTTATTGAATCTTCGAAATTCAGTCTTAAAGCTGTGTTATTACACAATGGCAATAGTCACCCTGCTATTCCAGTCGCCTATGCTGTAGGTATGAAAGAATCATACCAAAATATGAAGCTCTTGCTTGACAGAATGAAGTATGCGGATCAACCTTGGCACATTTGTGCTGATTTTAAGGTTCTTGGTCTGCTTTTGGGAATGCAGTCAGGATATACAAAACACTGTTGTTTTCTGTGTGAATGGGATAGCAGGGCGAAAGAGAAACACTATCGTGTGAAACACTGGCCCACAAGAAAGTCGATGGTTCCTGGACAGAAAAATGTTAGTTACACACCTCTTGTTGATCCAAAAAAAGTGTACTTACCACCATTACCCATAAAATTAGGATTAATGAAGGTGTTTGTGAAGGCACTAGATAAAGAGGGTGGTGGTTTCCAGTACCTAAAGACAATATTTCCATATATCACAGATGCAAAGTTAAAGGAAGGAATCTTTGTCGGACCACATATTAGAGAACTCATTAAACATTCAACATTCGACAAGATCCTGCATGAAAACGAGAAAAGAGCGTGAGTTGCACTGATGAATGTGATAACAAATTTCCTTGGAAACCGAAAATCTGATCATTATGCCGAACTTCTAGAAGAACTGCTACTGAGCTTTCATGCAATGGGTTGTCACATGTCCCTAAAGCTTCATTATCTACACAGTCACTTAGACTTCTTCCCAGAAAACTTAGGTGCAGTATCAGATGAACATGGTGAACGATTTCATCAGACCATTCGTGTCTTGGAAGAAAGGTACAAGGGAAAGTGTGGGATTACTATTTTAGCTGACTATTGTTGGAGCTTGAAACGAGAAAATGAGGGTGCTCAGTACAAACGGAAGCACCGATAAGACTACCTTGAACACCTTTATACATGTTACTTTATGTATCATCCTTTCCATCCTTGGATGTATGTACATTGCTTAATTTGATCTGTATTGTTACTTCTGATACCTATTGGTGTAATGCATAACATATTTTGTTTATAATATATATTTGTAGTTCTTGAATTGATTTTAATTTCATTTAGGCGTTTACGTAGGTACCTTTGGCTCAGGGTGGGATAAGGGGCAGATAGGAATGTGGGACAGGGGTCGGGCAGGGTATATATTTCGGTACCGGTACTGGTATTTATGCAGATCGATAGCATTGTCGTCATGTAATCTTTGCTTCTTGTACTGTGTAATTTCAAAAACGAATTACTTTTAGTTTCATTCTTCGTTACATCCCATGTCCTGCAGTGCTCCAAATAGCATAGCATTTACATTACATAATAAAATTTTCACCTATTATTTCTCGAAATCTGAGGCTGATACAGGAATTTCAGTTACACCACTGTAATCAGCGTGTCAAGTTCTATCGGAAACAGTTGCATTCATTTCGGAAAGAGAAAAAAGTTGTAAATTTGTTACACAGTGTTATTTATTATGTATGTAATCAAGAACGTGAGTTTTAACAATATCGAAAGCTTTACTAATTAAACCATACAACTGAAAAGTTCCGAATGTGTAAAAATAAAACTTTTAAACATTATACAGAAGGCAGCAAAGCTATGTATAACTATAGACAGAAATGACTAAGGGAAGTTGTATACTTTGTCTGTGCTGCCATCTCTTATCCTCGTGATAAAGCAAGCGGTAATTAATTACTCCAATGATTGGAGTTTAAAGGATTTAAGGTTGATTACCATGCTCTTTAATTGACACATCGTTAAGAGGAAGAAGGGAAAAATCCTGTTTCTGCATTACCATCTTATACCCGCCATCAAGGGGCATGTTAAATATACAGCGGTCGCCTCGAGCGTTCCTTCTGCCTTCCTAGCACTAAATAAGCACATCCATAGAGGCCGCCGTGCGGGGGAAAGTGGGCCCCTTGTGGCCCAATTACCTCGGCAATGTCCCTGTTCCGCAGATCCTTTACGAGAGCGGCTTCGAGAACGACAAAAGTGGAGCCGTCCAGTGTCCTGTTTCCAAAGTTATGAGAAGGTTACGGTTCTAAGTCTCATAGCAAATATGTACTATAAAACCCTTGCGATGACAGCCCCCAAATTGCTGGCAATTCGATATAATTTAATTGACGCGATATTTTATGTACCTGGAGAGCTTTAGCCGAGCCGGAATGAGTTGCTGTTACGCCTGGATTTCCCGCTTCCCCCACGACCGTAGCTTTTAACGCTGGATAATTATTTTCAGAATAACTCTCGCCACTTAATTCGTGAATTTGGGCGTTGATGGCTGCTATTTTTAGTGCTTTTTTTCAGTTCTTCCGAAGCTCGCTTCTTGTACAACTGGGCAATGTCAGTTTGGAAGGTTTCGCACCGAAATGACAAAGCGAAACTTCACCACAAACTGCACGCACCAGAATAGACGCTTTCATCTTCATTCCGCGCATGCGCTACAGACCGAGGCAACACGAAGCACGCTCAACACCCTGTCTCGGGAATCTCTGGAGCAAGCGAACGAAAACAAAATGGCTTATCTCGGGTGGAAATAATTTCCAGTTGTTTCTGTAATGAAGCTCTGGAACTCATACAGCCCCTCATCAATTAGTACCTTTGTGGTAACCCTGGGAAGCAAAGCGGTTGGATCGTGGAGCCGAATACATCATCTTCACTATAAGCGAGACCGAGAATGGGTGGAGATCAACTACACGTACAGAAAAGACTGCATGCCGAAAGTACAGAATAAGACTTGCAATTTTTTTTAAAAAATGGTTAGGAGCTGGAAAAGAAAAGACTTGTAAAATGTCTTTACGAGGAATATATTTAAACATAAGGCAGAATAATTAGTAACCTTAAACAATAAGGTGGTAATGTGGTATTATACGGTACTTAAATTTTATCTTGCCATAGAATGTCCATCTTGTTACAATAGTTTCAGCTTACAGTCAGTGGAGAGTTTTCAAGGTTTGGTTTTCTTTTTGGATAAGCGCAAAGATGAAGATGAGAGATAATATGATGAAATTGATGAGGAACACTACAAAGAACACCAATGCCCAGGCCTGAATCAGGGACCCCTAGCATCGTAGTGCGCTGTACTAATCACCCCACCACGCAGCTTGGCTAGTTAGAATTTTCAAGGGAAATTACATACGGTCTGATGTTTCATACTGTCAGATGTAGTCCCTAACACATCTATTTGGTTGCACACCTAGCTAGTTTATTGCTCACTAGTTACCTGATTATGGCATCTAACTCATCACATGCCTCCCTAGTCGTTCAACTGAGTACCTAGGTTGTGGATGCAACTTTCAGCAGACTTTGGTCTTTCAACACATCGGTGAGGGGAGGACATGGTTGAAGCGACCGCCAACTTCAACATATTTGAGCCAAGGTGAGAGCAAACATGTGCAATTTCCTACACATGGACGCGCGAGGGCGTGAAGCGGACGCGTCGAGCAAGAATTTCAAGTATGTGGCATCACGGAGACAATGCAGAAGCAACCACCCTCTCCCTCCTATACAGTTTCTTCTCAATCTTCATTTCCAGTTCGCTACCTCAAGAAAAACAAGGGGAAATAAGGGCGGGAAAAATGAGCGGGAGAAACGAGCGGGAAAAAAGAGCGGGAAAAAACAAAGAGAATTGCAACAGAAAGAAAACGGAACTGTGGGTTGAGAAAGGGAAGGGGGTATTCTTCTGAAAACACTCTAGGAGGAAGCACGGGCTAAATCCCTTGTAATTAACGAAGTGGGTTCGGATGGAAGAAAAAGAGAGAAGAATAAAAAAGGCGAAAGAGAGTGAGAGAGTTTGAAGCAATACTGTGTACAGTCACGTCTTCATTTTGCAAAGTTATGGAGGAATCGAGAGCATAGAGAAGCAAGAAAGAAAGGGAGGACTTGTCCCCCCCATCCCACTTTTCTGCCGTACGTCACGGAAATCCCTGTTTATTACAACATCGAGAACAAAGATTTAATGGGCTCTTCTCATGGTAAAAGAAACTGCAATTAGAAGACACGCAGAAACAGATCCCTTCAGCCTGTTCGTTGCGCCACTTGTTCCAAGAGGGATTCTCCAAAAAGCCTGAAAGCCAAAACACTAATTAGAAAATGAAAATTTTTGCGGTGATGGAGGAGCGATGAGGGTTGGGTGGGGGAGGTCTATTCTAGTGTTTGTAACAGTTTCTATGGAGAAATTCAACTCGAAAGTATTCATTTTTCTTTATCCAATTACTCACTTCTGAGGTCATTGTGGGTTGCTCTCTGGACGCCCATGGAATTCGTAGTTTTATTTTCATCTTCTCAAGTTCTTCTGTTGCTCAGTCGGATCTAAAGGGGAGGCAAACCTTTTTTAGAAATTAGTCACTTTCTTTCCTGAACAAAACGTTTCAGTTTTAATGATGCTGACCTGTGTGCGGTTGCACGTGGTCACATTCCTAAGGGTACTTGCGGACTTATGCTGATTGCATGGAACATAGCACACAGAATATGTTTGGCGTAACTTTGCGGGCGAGCTAGTTGAGTGGTCAATTCACGATTTTGTCACCAAAGTTTCCGGATTAGAGTCCTCGCCGGAACGTAGGTGATACTTTGTGTCTTCATCGACACGAGCAGACAATGCGACAAAAAGGGTGAAAAATGTAAATTTGTCACACATTCCCAGGTCGTGCCTGGAAACCGCTGGAGTCCTTTGGAAAAACCTATGAAGCGCTTGAAAAGGTTCCACGATGGTATCGTCTACATCGTTAAACCGTTGTGCTTCGTGATCTCATGCATCAGCCTTCCTCATTGGTTAAACGATGTAGCAGATTTGTCTCTACAGGATTACCATAAAATCAAATTTCATAGTACTTTTTTGTTAACCGTGTAAAAGGTAAAGGTAAAGTGCTCCGCTGTGCTGTGCACCACGCCATGAAGTAGTATAGGGGGTGTGGGGTTATGGCCCCACACATTCTTGATCACAGCCAATCAAGAACCGTGCAACATTACAATTCTACTGGGGACGATGTTGAGTAAAGTAGAGTATATGTGTTAATTTTAAATCAACCTCCCTCACCCTCACATGCCCTTACACTCATGGTCGACCTCGTCTTAACGCTAACACACCTTCACCCTTGGGATTCGCCTAAGCCCTCACCTTCACCTTCATCCTCCTCATGAGTGTTGCCATCCAGATGGTAAAAATCTCTGTATTCCAGGAAAAATAAATGCCAAATTTCGTACACAGTGGGCCATCTGCAACGATGCCTGTGCCTCATGACAACAATGGCTCGCCAAGAAAACAGGCAAGTCAAGGTCGGACCTTCCTCTTGCCTCCTCCACACCCCTGGCCCTCCAGGGTTGCCACGCTTCTAAGCTGCTCAGTCGACACTTCGCGCGTTTACTCATGCAGTTGATTTCGTAGGTTGAAATTGTTGCTTATTGGCAACACTGTAGGTGGGTGGCATGACCTTAACTGGACTGTTTTAGTGGCGAGAGCTTTAGTCAAATCTGGCTGTGTAGTTTCTACAGAGCATTCCCTGACATTCGCTACGAGACTCGGCGGCAAACGGGGTCCGCGACAGTCGCACGCTACAGTCTGTTTTTTTCGCTCTCCCTGCCTTCGCTCTCTTTCCCTTTCTGTCGACGTTGCAGACTGACGCCAGTGTAATCCTCCCTCGGAAGTTGTGTTGTGTCGTGTCCGTGTGTTGAAGATAGTGGCTTAATATGGCACCACAACAGTTTACACTACAACAAAGGATTTATCTTGTCGAGTGTTACTTCGGAAAGAGGAATTGTGGAGAAGTGCGACGACGTTTTGCAACGATATTTCCTGGTGATCCCGTTCCACATAGGACCACTATATTAAACCTCGTAAAAAAGTTTAGAGTAACGGGGTCAGTTCTGAAAAAAAGTGGAAAGAAAAATGGGGAAATATAAAAAATAAAGTATACAAATACAATCCGCACACCATCCGTGAGTTAAAAGAGAGTATTGTACGAGCATTACAGTAGACAAACTTGCACGTGTAAATGCCAATTTCCTTCGGAGATGCAGAGGGACATCATTTTCAACACCTTCTGTAGTCAAGGTTAGTACACAATATGAAAACTGTAGTTTTAATAGCCGACTCTAGCGAGTTTCGCGGACCCCGTTCACCGGGAAAGACAAGCACTGACGCCGGGCCACTTGTCGTGAAGCTGGGTGTTTAAAAGCTGGATGTATTTATCCTTTGTCAATGACGGATTTTTTTAGATCCCTTGTCAGTATAGGAGCAGACTGCAATCCCTTGTCAATGTAGAAATGTAGAATGCGTCTTTTCTCTTGTAGTTGAACCAACATCTTACTATTTTCATTCTAATTTCTGAACGTACGCCATTCTCCTCAAAAAGCGCTTAAGATCTCTATGCATTTCATAGTCGGCAAACGCTCTTTGTATTCTCTCATCTAATGTAATGTACTGACGTCGTCTATGTTTCCTTTTAAGATTCAAGGCCCTCCTCTCACTTCTGTAGTCGTTGTACACAGTTTCTAATCTTAAAGTCTTCACTAATTGATACACTTTAGGACTTGACTTTTCCGTCAATGCATTAACTGTATCGTTCCATCCCTCGACTGCATTGCTAGTCCTGTGCCGCTGTTGCGAGCAGTTCCACATGGATATGTCGGAAACAGAGTTGTTCATCCACTGTTCTACGAAATAATCCAAACATTTTCTCAATATGTCGTGGTTTGGCGCATTTTCCATCACACACAGGACGTCAGCCACAGGGAGGTAAGCCAGAGGTGAACACATTCTTGTACAGTGTCTCTCAAAAGTTTTAGGACAACGACATTTTAAACTAGGCAACCCAATTTACACAAGCCGTTGGTGGGTTGCGTGCAGAGTTAGGCTCAATTTCAGGGTTGCCACATGCACAATAGATATTTATAAAATACGAGAAAGAAATATAAACAAGTATTATTGTATGAAATTATTAAAAATATCACTATTATATCACAAATGACAAAATTCTTTCTGAAAGAAAAAAAATAGGTTTTCTAGTATTTCATCGCTGATGAGTCTACAGTAAGGAAAAGTGGTGAGAGGAAACGAAAGGTTACAAAGGAGAGGAGCAAGAGAAAGCGAAAGGAGAAGATGAAAAGTAGAGGAGAGAAGAAAGATAGGAAAGACGAGGAGAGGAGATGTAGTGAGGAGAATGGAAAAAAGATTCGAGGAGAGATGAGGAAAAAAGAACAAAGAAGAGAAAAGAGTAGGAAAACGAGAGGAGAGGAGAGGAGAGGAGGAGACCAGAAGAGGGAAGTAGAGAGTAGAGTAAAGGAGAGAAAAAGAGAAGAACGAAGAGAGAATAGTGCAGTGGAGTCGGAAATCTAAGACACGAAAGGAGATAAGAGGAGTGGAGAAGAGTGGAATGGAGATAAGATGCGAGAAAAGTAGGGAAGGCGATATGAGATAAAAGCAGAACGGAAAGAGGGGAGAGAAGAAGGAGAAGGAACTGGAGATAAGAGATAGTTGCAGAAAATATCGTCTGAGCGTAAAGAATGGATGCTTTGGTCGAATTATAGACATGAAACATTCAATAACATTTTGAAATGTATTGGAGAATATATTAGATCGGTGCAAAATGCCTTTTGGCTGAGTTCAGAGCAAATTAAAATCTTCCATGTAAGATCTTTGATTTTACCTGCGATTACACCACTAAAAAAATTAACGTAATTTTAATATTTATAAGAATTATTCAATTTTTCTCCACTTCTCGGTTCGTTGAAATGGAGATTTTGAAATTCAATATTTCACCTCCCTCCATCGTTAATTCCAAACTGAATCATTCCGTTTCACACGGCGTGGACAATGAACACAATGGGATATGTCTAAAACTTACGAAAATTTTCTGCCACCGGAAGGGTTTGAACCTACGACCATCAGATTGACAGTCCTGAACGGTAGCTACTACCCTACAAGCTTTAGCTCCTTAAACCAGGTAGAAGAACCACTACACCACGCCTTTACCTTCGAATGAAACAACAATTTTTTTTAAGTATTCTGTCCCTCCAATATTGTAAATGTCGTTTGGTATACGTGTAGTTGAACTTTTACTTTAATTTTGATTTGCTTTCTTGTAGTATAACCGATATCTTCGAGAAATAATTTTCGAAGTGATTAAAAACGAGAATATTGGTAGTTATGAAAATGCGAGTTATTTCTTCTAACTTATTATTGTGATTAGACATTACTAATGGAAAATATCTATAGGCTTGAATATTACAGGACGATGTTCTTTTCCTGTGATACTGTAACAGACAAAATGCTTGTTTACTGATGCAAGTCTTGTGTCCAGAACAGTCTTATGAAATGTATTTGCTGTTGCGTAAGATAACACGAAATAATTACACCGTGTGCGAACTACCAAATCTGTGCAACGTTATACGTAAACAGGCGAAAAATTTTATTCATAAAATCACTTCACATTTGACAGCGTTAGTCAAGAGAGACTCGTCGGACACTGTGTTAAGGTGCTGGATTACATCCTTCTAATTTTTCTTCCTCGAAGAACAACAATTTCTAAGGAAGAGCAACAGTGATGATCTTTCTTATTTCTTTTAAATGCTTACGCTTTCCTTTAATTGGATTAAAAATAAATAAGAATATTGCTTGCATTTCTGTCATTGACGTAGACCAGAGAGAGAGACAGACAGATATTACAAAATAGTTCAAATAGTGCGAGCGCCATTAAAAAGTCATGATAATATAATGTTGTGTACTTAGAATTATTCATACAATAAAGAACATGTCTAATTGTGAGTTAACAAAAAAAAAACAATAATAAAGAGACATTTTCGCATCACGATTGCAGTTCGAAAAAGTCGGGACAGGGATTGAAAGTTG
The DNA here is from genome assembly GCF_977018435.1 of Lepisma saccharinum. Taxonomy (NCBI): domain Eukaryota; kingdom Metazoa; phylum Arthropoda; class Insecta; order Zygentoma; family Lepismatidae; genus Lepisma; species Lepisma saccharinum. The sequence continues at coordinate 55,787,804 of NC_139229.1, forward strand.
GGCACTGTCCTGACTAAATCGGTGAATCGGACGTCTGGTAGCCTTGCATCAATGATTATAAAACTAAAACCACCCAATATTGCAGCTTGAAGACTTTTGCGCAAGAAACAGATTCATTTATACAAGAGCAAAATTGAAATTTTTACTCATTTCAAAAATCGACGATGTTATTTTCGTATTTATTTATTTATAGGTTCACATTTAAATATTTTAGGGTTCGAGGGAGAAGCATGGCTTTCATGGCCCCTTCCCTGGTTACTGACCTTACGTAGACAGTGGAAGAGAAATTTTGGAGAACCTTTCTATTAAATGTAGTATTTACATTCACCTTATGCTCAGATAGGTTAAACCGTTTATTGACAATCGTGAACTTTTCGTTTAATAGATAATATTTGGTTTTAAACGACGGGAGAACATTGGTCGAATTTCCTTTCTTGCTCTTTTGAGAGAATATATACTTCGACAATAGCAATCGCGTTCGAAAACCAAGGAAAAAATGACTTGGTTTTCAAAGGCAGACAAGCTTGGTAGTCTAGCTTGCTCGCGATCAAAGTGACTCACTCACGCTATTCAAGGCCGCCTCTTATCGCAAAACACTGTGGTTCGATGCACAGTGTCTGCACCCAGCTCGTTACAAGTGACCAGAGTCGAATTTTAAAGAGAATCTGAAGAATGGTAGATTTCATCAGAGGCGGCTAGGTAGGAACCAGCTCAACATGCAATAGTTTAAGTAATAATTCCTGACAAACAAAAAACCGTATTGAATAAGGATAGTAATACGTGTATCCGCTCCTTTTTAACAATGTAAGCTCGAAGACAATCTGTATTCCATTTATTTATATTGGCAACTTGGTCAACCGGAGGTTATTTTATCGCCTTCGATAATCGAATTGTCTGATCGATTATTTTTTATTTACCCAGGAACATGCCCCATAGGAGATTTCCGAGACCGGGTTACGCTACTCACTCGTAGCTCCCCAATTTCTTCACGATGGTGGGTTGCCACCGGTCCCATACACAGGCCGAGAACCTAGAGAGTGAGCATAGGCGGACTCGAATCCATGCCGTCCTGCAGTCTGAGGTCACGGAGGAGGACTTTTCTTATTTTACCTTTGGCTAATCGCGACGATGAGGATGAATAATGAATAGAAAAATAGAGAAGGTCACGCACAAAGTAGAGGACGATCTTCAACCTCTTAGGTGACGAGTTCAAGCCCTAAATATGAGGATTTCAACCTTAGACGACCTCAATTTCAAAATTATAAACAAAATGCCTACTTACACTAAACTTCTCATCAAAGCCAAAATAGTTTGTAACTGTGAAACTACCCCTGAATACAAATTGACATTTTTTTTCCATGTGAGTAAGAATTAAATGTGTGGCATACAGAGATAGATGATACCTTTTGAGAAACAATTAACTGTACCCTGTCCCAGCATCTCTGGAGCAAAGCCGCGCATAGCGGAAGAGAAGTGGAGAGAGGGGAGAGGGGATCGAGTGGACAGAGCGAATCAGTGCACGCTGCTGGGAAGGCTGGTAACTGCAGTGGCTTTCCTCCCTCCACGCAATCCCATTCCTCTCACGTGTTCATCGCTGCTCAGATACTTGTTTTCGTTCACCTGCTCCAGAGATAAGTGGGACGAGTGTAGTTCGCACACATGTAGCAAGTAAATAAACTTATCCCAGAATGAAAATTCCACATAGTTTTAAAACGTTTGTTTAAGCAATGAATAACTGGAAACGGATCACACATAATTCCCTTGCCCAAATCTAGTGGTCGAAAATTAATTTCAAGACATTTCATATCTATTCACCATATTCCAAGTTATAAGGAACTATTTCGTAGATGTTAATGAAACCGTTATAAAATTACAAATAAAATATATTCACAAGCTTAGATATACTAATACGAAGAAAGAAATTCAGAGTTAAATTTCAAATGCATGTTTATAAAGTAATTCTAGAAGTACAGAGCTATATATGAGTATTTAACTTCTTTTTTGCAGATAACGTTTACAATATTGAGGCGACAGATTAATTAGGAACAGTAGCTCCAAGAAAACAAAGGGCGTAGTGTATTGGTTAGAGTTCTTGAAAGCATTGCGGTCCCACGTTCGATCCTCCCACTAGATGTTCCTTAAAAAAGAATCGCTTCCATTGAACAAGAGCATGGTAACATTATTTGTAATAGCAGTATATAGTGGCTACATTGTTCTGCATATGGAATTTATATATAAAAAAAATAAACAAATAAATGAATTGACACACGTTCAACGGGATATTTTTATATATAAGATCGTGAATTATGATATACTCTAACGATAATTGTGTACTGCTTCAAAGACATTGACAAATATTAATGAAACAACTATTTATATGTGTGGCAATTCAGGACATGCCAATTTTATCCCTTTTACCACTTGAGTTCTATGCAAGGATGCAAGGATGTGTAAAAATTTCAATTTTCCTCTTGTATAAATGAATCTGTTTCTTGCGCAAAAGTCTTCAAGCTGCAATATTGGGTGGTTTTAGTTTTATAATCATTGATGCAAGGCTACCAGACGTCCGATTCACCGATTTAGTCAGGACAGTGCCCAACTTTCAATCCCTGTCCCGACTTTTTCGAACTGCAATCGTGATGCGAAAATGTCTCTTTATTATTGTTTTTTTTTTGTTAACTCACAATTAGACATGTTCTTTATTGTATGAATAATTCTAAGTACACAACATTATATTATCATGACTTTTTAATGGCGCTCGCACTATTTGAACTATTTTGTAATATCTGTCTGTCTCTCTCTCTGGTCTACGTCAATGACAGAAATGCAAGCAATATTCTTATTTATTTTTAATCCAATTAAAGGAAAGCGTAAGCATTTAAAAGAAATAAGAAAGATCATCACTGTTGCTCTTCCTTAGAAATTGTTGTTCTTCGAGGAAGAAAAATTAGAAGGATGTAATCCAGCACCTTAACACAGTGTCCGACGAGTCTCTCTTGACTAACGCTGTCAAATGTGAAGTGATTTTATGAATAAAATTTTTCGCCTGTTTACGTATAACGTTGCACAGATTTGGTAGTTCGCACACGGTGTAATTATTTCGTGTTATCTTACGCAACAGCAAATACATTTCATAAGACTGTTCTGGACACAAGACTTGCATCAGTAAACAAGCATTTTGTCTGTTACAGTATCACAGGAAAAGAACATCGTCCTGTAATGTTCAAGCCTATAGATATTTTCCATTAGTAATGTCTAATCACAATAATAAGTTAGAAGAAATAACTCGCATTTTCGCAACTACCAATATTCTCGTTTTTAATCACTTCGAAAATTATTTCTCGAAGATATCGGTTATACTACAAGAAAGCAAATCAAAATTAAAGTAAAAGTTCAACTACACGTATACCAAACGACATTTACAATATTGGAGGGACAGAATACTTAAAAAAAATTGTTGTTTCATTCGAAGGTAAAGGCGTGGTGTAGTGGTTCTTCTACCTGGTTTAAGGAGCTAAAGCTTGTAGGGTAGTGGCTACCGTTCAGGATTGTCAATCTGATGGTCGTAGGTTCAAACCCTTCCGGTGGCAGAAAATTTTCGTAAGTTTTAGACATATCCCATTGTGTTCATTGTCCACGCCGTGTGAAACGGAATGATTCAGTTTGGAATTAACGATGGAGGGAGGTGAAATATTGAATTTCAAAATCTCCATTTCAACGAACTGAGAAGTGGAGAAAAATTGAATAATTCTTATAAATATTAAAATTACGTTAATTTTTTTAGTGGTGTAATCGCAGGTAAAATCAAAGATCTTACATGGAAGATTTTAATTTGCTCTGAACTCAGCCAAAAGGCATTTTGCACCGATCTAATATATTCTCCAATACATTTCAAAATGTTATTGAATGTTTCATGTCTATAATTCGACCAATGCATCCATTCTTTACGCTCAGACGATATTTTCTGCAACTATCTCTTATCTCCAGTTCCTTCTCCTTCTTCTCTCCCCTCTTTCCGTTCTGCTTTTATCTCATATCGCCTTCCCTACTTTTCTCGCACCTTATCTCCATTCCACTCTTCTCCACTTGAAACCTACACATTTGTATCAACATAAAACTAGATTCCAATATTAATATTTCTTGTATTTATAACTTAGATATTTTACATAACTTTTTACAAACTGTTTACTATATTCGATAGTCATATGTTTAATTTTGAACACGTACGTTCATAAATTCACATTACAAACTCATCACAACATTGTAACTATTGTGCTCGTCACAATATAATCCCCTCTCTTAGGAAACATTTTCTGCGTGAGACAATTAATCAATATACATTAAATTGTGGAACATGAAGAAAATTTACAATAAAAGGGGCACGATTACACAGTGCTTTCTACAAACACTAACGCAATACAATATTTGCGTTCAAGCATGCCATTCATACATAATTTAGGCAATTTTCTTTGTCATATTCTCTTTATACAAAGAAGCAAAATTTATGACTTTCATAAATATACACAAATATTTCATTGAGAACAAAGAAAATAAATACAACATTATACACAAAAATCATTTCGGTTACACATTGTTTGCTTTCAATAGCTCTCTTCTCTTTTCTTCTGGACAATTGAAAAGTTTTGAGGCTTTACCTTAGTTTGCCTAGATTTGGCAGAAAACAATATTCTGAAACTTAACAATAACTTAAAAAAATAAATCATACATTTCATCAGTAGCCATCAACAAACTATTATCAGCTAAAGTAGCTTTAAGATCGGTTTCTGATGCTAAGTAGTTTTCATCCTCTTCTTCCTCAGAATTCTTATAAAATGTTACAAAGTTACTTTGAAGAGAACATGAAGGGAATGTGTCAGTCGTTTCTAAAACATAATTAGATTGAACTCCCTTATCACTTGATAATGTGATGTTTTGCTTCTTGAAATCAATTATTGCTCCGAAGCGCCAAAGAAATAGCAATCCTAATATTACTTCGGAATGTAACTGCTTAATAACATATAACTCTATATGAAAGTGCTCTGAAGCTATTATTAAACTAATATTCTTAGAACCAATAACTCTAAATCTTTTGTCACCAGCAAAAGAAAATAATTTAACATTATCCACTGAATCTAATCTAGCAGTGGGAATAATAGTTTTGAATTTTAACCAAGTTGCATAATCCATTAAATTTGCTTGACTCCCACAATCAATAATACAGTTAATGGTTAAGTCACAAATTTGACCTGGCAACACAATAACTCTTCTGTTTGAAACAAGAACACCGTCATCGTTCATTACCCATTCTGGTTCAGCTTCATACCAATCGAGTATAAAGTTTATAGTAAGAACTTCCTTTTCCGAATGGTTGGGAACAATAGATGTGTTGCTCTGAAAATTGACATTATCTTCAATTGATGTTGGAGTATAGTGATGAATATGCTCCTTGTAATTAACTGGACAGAGAAACCGGAGCTCATTACTCTGCCTTACATGTTTAAGGATGAGTGTTCACTTGTATTAGCAGTCGTTCCTGTTAAATTGCACACTCCACTACTCGAAGGTACTTGACTTTGGGTCACGTTACTGCTAGTCCCAGGTTGTGGTAACAAATTGGAATTATTACCATACCATAAAGAGTTATTAGCTGGATATATACTTGGCTGAGTTACTGTAGTATTGCAAGAAGTAAATGGTGTAGTCCAGGGAGAGAATATCCACGGTTGAGTAGGATATTGCACCATGGAATTTAAATTATTTGCATTCCACTGAGGTAAAGGTACAGATGGATTCACCTGCATACTCTGCGAAGGCCTTAACCACGGTTCAGCTAAAGAAGGTTGAGATTGTTGTTTAGATTGTTCAGTGTTGCTTCGTACTGTGTTCCAATTACATCTACCCCGTTGATTCCTTACTGGACGTCTGTTATAACCACTTTGTGTATTTGGTTGAACACTATACGGAGATGAAAAGCCTTCATCCGTTCGTAAAGTATTTTGGATCTGTTGATTTGAGCATGGATTTGATTGCTGAACGTTGCTCGAAAATCTACTTGCACCACCAATTGTTGTAGGTTCGGCATTTTGGGAAGATGTAAAATTCCTGGTCTTACGAAAATCTTGCGTTTTGACAGAAACTTGTCCAACATTGAATGATTGTTTGGATTTGTTGTTCAGAAATTTGGCTGTCTTATTTCTTCTCATAAATTCTTCCTGGTCCTCTGGAACTCTAAAAGATTTGTTTTTTCCCGAATGAACCAAATCAATTCTGTCTAAAATAGATATCAGTCTGTCCATACTTGGTATGTCATGACATGACACATATTCTGACACATTTCTCGGTATTTGTCGCAACACTAACTGAATCATATCAGATTCAGACGGGTCTTCTTCCAAATTTGAATAGGCAGAATAGAGTTTCAATGCAAAAGTAGCTAAGTTTTCATCAACATTAGGATCATATTTTCTTGTTCGTAGAGCTGCCAATTGTGCTTGTACTACTTGTTCAGAAGCATAATGATGCAAAAACTTTCCTACGAAATCCTGAAAACATGAAAATCTCTTCTTATGAGAATTATACCATAACAATGCCTTGCCGTAAAAACACTTGTATATACTATTCAGCCTGTATTCCTCCGGAACTCCCATTAGATTGAATGTTGAAACTAACTGATCAATATAGTCTCTAGGACTTTGTTTTTCTAAATTTCCCCCGAACTTTGGGAGTAGGTTCAAGTCACTCACTTTTAATATGCGTTGCATAGTCTCATTACAGCCAGTTACTATTGCTTGTGAAGGACGGTTATTCAACGAAGTCATCGAATTCTGAAGACGAGGTGTCATTGGGTCAAACGGTACTGTAGTTACTACTGTGCTATCCTGATTATTCGGACTTATGAAGTGTACATTACTTCTGGCAGTACCAAAACCTCTACCGCGATTATATGTAGCATTAATTCGTTCAGAATTATTGTCTAACACACAACTATTTCTGCAAACTGTTAATGGGCAGGAATTGGTATGAATGCTACAGTTAATAGAATCCGTAGTCATACCATTTGTTGAACAGCCCGATAAACAAGCATGGACATTGCTAGTACAATTGTCAGGCGAGTTGTGAACAGAACCGGTGTTAAATTGCCCTTGTAATGAATTATCACAACCACATATATCTCGTGTGACATATGAATTAGTGCAAGAAGCATTTGTACAGTGTTTAGAATTAACATTATTGATGGCCTGATAACGCTCCCTAACTAATCTGCTTCTCTTCGTTCTCTTGCCCTTGCACATTTGCTTTACATGCGTAGTATTCGAATCTTCACTCCCAAAATCTGTTACATCTGTATCAGATGAAGTTGTGTTTGTATTTTTGCCTTTAAAAGAAACAAATTTCTTCTTTCTCTTAACATGGTTTCTAGTTAAAGCTGTTATTGGAGTAATTTGTGCAGTTTGAGAATTGACATCGACTTGATTGGCTTCAGACACGTCAGATATTTTATCAACGGTTGGTGCTTTATCATTCTCAGGAACTAATACTTTTGTACTACTAATGTGCCCTATTTTAGTTTTAATATCACCAATCTCATCTTCTAAGCGAGAAATAGTTACTTGTTGTTCATTTAGTGTAATTTTAACAGCACTTATATTGCAGACTTGTTCTTCCGCTTGTGTCGTTAGTTCGACGAGATGTTCCTGATGAAAAGACGTCTTTGCAATAAGTGATTCTATATTAGACTGCACACCACTTAATTCCTCTTTAACATCATTTTTAAGGGCGTTAGTATTTATTTTGCAAGCATCAGCCACCTGTTTTATTTCTTCTCGGAGTTCAGCGCGAAAAGTAACAAGAGACTGATTGAAACTTTCTGAAAGAGTCGCTGTTATTAACTCCTGACTTTCAGAAAACTTTTTCATTTGATCAGTGAGTTGCTGTTTCATCTGATCTTGGCTGTCTGTAAGCTGCTGTTTCATCTGCGCTTGGCTGTCTGTAAGCTGCTGTTTCATCTGCTCTTGACTTTCTGTAAACTGCAACTGAACGTCATCCATTTTATGAATTATTGTCTCCAATAATGCATTGAAATTAGTATCTTTATTGTGTTCAGTCCCATGATGGCCAAACATCGGATCGCATACTTTGCACAAGTACTGATCAAATGTATCAGAATTACTGGAATGTAACGCTGCTAACTGTAGACATTTATGGTGATATAACTTTCCACATTTGCGACAAGTTATACACTTAGCATTCTTATCTGGATCCTTACAACAACCCAAATTTTCAACATTGATTTCCGCATTGTCAGAAATCAAGCTTTCATCAATCGTTTGTCCTTTTCGTGTTGATCTTTTCCCTTTATCTGTCATTATTTAACTATATTTTTAAGAAAAACGTATAGCTAAACACTTACTAATTCGAATCCTGGAAACTGGGTCGCCAAATTATTGAAACCTACACATTTGTATCAACATAAAACTAGATTCCAATATTAATATTTCTTGTATTTATAACTTAGATATGGTACATAACTTTTTACAAACTGTTTACTATATTCGATAGTCATATGTTTAATTTTGAACACGTACGTTCATAAATTCACATTACAAACTCATCACAACATTGTAACTATTGTGCTCGTCACACACTCCTCTTATCTCCTTCCCTGTCTTAGATTTCCGACTCCACTGCACTATTCTCTCTTCGTTCTTCTCTTTTTCTCTCCTTTACTCTACTCTCCACTTCCCTCTTCTGGTCTCCTCCTCTCCTCTCCTCTCGTTTTCCTCCTCTTTTCTCTTCTTTGTTCTTTTTTCCTCATCTCTCCTCGAATCTTTTTCCATTCTCCTCACTACATCTCCTCTCCTCGTCTATCCTATCTTTCTTCTCTCCTCTACTTTTCATCTTCTCCTTTCGCTTTCTCTTGCTCCTCTCCTTTGTAACCTTTCGTTTCCTCTCACCACTTTTCCTTACTGTAGACTCATCAGCGATGAAATACTAGAAAACCTATTTTTTTCTTTCAGAAAGAATTTTGTCATTTGCGATATAATAGTGATATTTTTAATAATTTTATACAATAATACTTGTTTATATTTCTTTCGCGTATTTTATAAATATCTATTGTGCATGTGGCAACCCTGAAATTGAGCCTAGCTCTGCACGCAACCCACCAACGGCTTGTGTAAATTGGGTTGCCTAGTTTAAAATGTCGTTGTCCTAAAACTTTTGAGAGACACTGTACAAAGCCGCACGTCTGGATCTGTTTGGTAATCGTTTGTCAGTCCCAACTCCTGCACCTTTCGCCACAAGAATTGGTTAAAGTGATAATTACAACCACTGATCTGAGCCTCGGGAAATACTTTCTTCAGAGACGCTATTGCTGCTGCACGTATGCAAATGTCGCTAATTCTGGTAAACAAATTAGAAATCGTAGGGGAAAATCCAAGCAGTGTCGCTTATGACGGAAAAAAAACAGTTTTTGCCTTAGTGTCGCAAATGACGGTGTCGGAAATGTCGGAACTCTGTTATTTTAAGGGGGGGTTTCACCTACCAGTTTGGGTTCTACCGAATTCTTTACTGTTTTCATTTGAACATTTATTTTCTAAAACTTTTAGCGGCCCTCCTCTGCGACACGCCAGTGTGTTGGGTTGAAAATATTATCATACATGTACAGATATATTAGAATAGTTGCCTTTGACACATAAGTTTCACTTCATACATTATATTACATAAGTTTTATAGATTTCTTGGTCAAAGTAAAAAACCGCCGCCTTCCGTGTCTGAACAACACTGCACGAATAAAGGTCCTAGAGAGTAATTTACGAAAAATCAATGTACAATATTCTTATCAAGAAAAGTGCCAATTTCAGTAATGTCAGCTCGCATCAAGACGAACGCATTCCTACAAGAAATTATAGCATTCTTTTAAATAAGTGTCAGATGCTGGAAAATAGGAAAACTGAAAAAAAATAATACTAAAGTTGCTGACCAAGGCAGTTTATTACGATTTAACGTTTAAATGTTTAAATCTTAAAAAAAAAAACTGCCTTGGTCAGCAACTTTAGCGTTTTTAATATGGAAAGAAGGTTTAATTATATTACCCCCAAAAATGTTTGTTAATTAAAAAAAGAAAAAAAAAACTGACATGTCCCTCGATTTATTAGGTGCATTTTGGACAGGACAACTATGTAACTGGCCTCCGTGGCGGAGTGGTCATCGGTTCGAATCCCTGGGGGATGGGTGTTTGTGAGTGTCCCTTAATCAATTTCACCATATCACCACTCATACTTATTTTCGCGATTAGCCAAAAGTGGCAGAAAAGCGAGGTAAAATAAACCGAATAATAATAAAAAAGACACACATGCGTCTATTTCTATCTTGCCTGGCTGGAAATATGTCGAGTCAACTAATTTAAAGATGGTGAAATATCTGCACGTTTCACTATTGCAAGCACACTGGCGGTTGAAGTGTATCAACCCCACACAATCAATTTATGAAATAATGTACCCTTGTTAAATATTACCACGAAATTCTCATTGACGTCTCGGTTGTGATAACATATTACGACATTGTTCATGAACTTAAGAACTTTGAGTTTTCAAATTTAGTTTCGATAATTCTTTAGAACGGACCTTGCAGAAATGAAAGTCGGTTGAAAAGCCACTTCTCCTTCAAAGGATAATGACCGAGGCGAAAATATTTAAATATTTGGATGGAGAACTAGTATATCATGTGTTTTACTATTTTGGTATGTTCATGAAGACAGAATAGTGGAATATTCTTTCAAGAAACAGTTTAGAAATTTCCTTAGCTCTTTTCTTTGTTTCGTTAGAGCATGTCATTGTTAGCACACAGTGGCGGCGATTAAAGGGAAAGGTGCCCCCACACGTTTTGCCACTTTTGTCCTCGCATTATGCTAAATACGTATTATTTACCAATGGAAAGTAAACTATCCTTACTCCCCCTCAGTTTTGGAACCCAATCGCCGCCACTGCTAGCACAAGTGTAGGCAATTGTTTCATCCTATCACTGTGGTTCGATATCCCGGGTTCTATTCTCAAAAGATATCAATTATCAAATATTGACTTTAACGTAATCTACTGATAGACATTAAGTTATTAGCTGCGGAGAAGTACACCAATGTACGCAAAGGTGTTCAAAACAGTACACTAAACCACATTTCATGTACTTCTCTTTATATTTTACTAGCGTTGCCCGGATATTTATTTATTCCAATCTTCTATTAGACAGGAAAATAATGAATTCTAACTATAGTGTAAAATGTAACTAATTTTATTTACAGGTATTTAAAAGTATAAGTACAGTATACAAATTATAAAGTAACATATTTTACAAATTTACTATAATATTAATTGAACTCAAAACTTGACTATAAACATTCTTAGTTTCACCTCCTGGAGCAAGAATAATTAAATTGAACGGCATTGGGAGTGTCACTATTCATCTTAGCGACCCCGAAAGCTATGGATTCCACACTAATATCGGTCGTTTTCAATTATTTTTACATGTCACCCCTTCCCACCCACACCCCTAGGGTTGCCAGAGATGTCTCACCCCCACAGTATTTCTTTCCAGATTGCAAGTGATACGTGTACCAAGTTTGGTTGAAATTGCTCCAGGCGTTCGAGAGTTATGCCGGAACAAACATATACGAGGGATGTTCATTAAAGATTTCCCCTGAACCAGTTCCCATGGACGGAGATAAACGAAAATTGGTACAGACATTAGTCCTTCTCTACGTAGGAACCACCAATGGCCACACACTTTTCCCATCGCTTTATGTACCCGTAAAGACCTTGTTTGTAGAAGTCTGCAGGTTGCTCCAGAAGTCATGACGACGTCAGAAATCAATGTTTCATCGTCGTGGAAGTGCGTCACCTTCAGAAATGACACGCCTCTTGGTTCTGATGGCCTTCCGCAATTTCTGCAGCAGTGAAGGGTAGTACGTCCTGGTAATTGTGGTACCTTTCGCCAGGAAATCCATCATAACTACTCCATGCTGGTCCCAAAAAACCATGAGCATCACTTTGCCCGCTGAGGGTTGGTCACGGGCCTTCTTTGGTGGTGGTGAGTCAGCATGCTTCTATTGCTTTGACTGGGCCTTGGTCTCTAGGTCATAGTGATGGACCCACGTTTCACCCTGGGTGATTAGTCTGTCAAAACATTCCACCCGATTTTTGTGGCACATGGTCAAATTAGCCTGGGAGCATGCGTCTCGTTCCTGCATTTGGAAAGGTGTGAGTAGCCGAGGAACCAATCGGGCAGATACCTTCCGCATGTGCAAATGGTCATGGATGATTTTTTCCACAGACCCCACACTGATCTTGACATCTTCAGCTAGTTGGCGAACGGTTATGCGGCGATCCCCCAAGAAAGCGGCTTTCACTTGCTCAATGGTGTCTTCGTCAATGGCTGACTGGGGTTGCCCGGGAATGGGGTTGTTTCTACTGAAGTCCGACCACACCTGAACTGACGATGCCAGTGCTTCACTACGTCATACGATGGGACATCCTCTCCATAGGTCACTTTCATCTCATTAAACGTTTCCTTTGGTGTGCGGCCTCTCAAGTAAAGAAACTGGATGACTGCTCGGTATTCCACTTAATTCATCACTACACCTTGTCTCAATTCAGTACTTGTAAGAGAAAAACTAAGAGGAGTTCAGAATTGCAAATTACCTCATGACCTATGCATATATGTATCATTACACATATAAAATTTCAGTATTCTACATTCACTAGAACTGGATCAGGGGAAATCTTTAATGAACGTCCCTCGTATACACACATACATCCATTTTTATATAGATAATAAGAATAGCTATAGTGGGACCATAAGCAAAAGAACCTGTGCAGAACCGCGTGCGTGCCGTGTGCGTCGTACTCTCGCAGGAGGGGAGGGACAGAGTGGATCAGGATTCACAATGGGCCGAGCTGAACGGATGGAGGGGAAGATGCGCCAAGACTTCTGGCCAAGGTGCTTTTGTTTGTAGTCGCTCTATGCAAAACTTTCAGCTCGAAAACTCCAAATTTTACCCCCACTACACTCTCTCTCGATAATCTGTGGAGAAAGGAAGCGCATAAAGGTAGAGAAAGGGAGAAAACAAGTGGGCGGAGCGAAGCAGTGCACGTTGCTGCAAACGGCTGGTAGCTTCAGCCGCTTTTACCCTGCATGCACTAACTTCCCCTCTTACGCATTGGTCGAGCCTTAGATTACCGGCCTGCTCACATCGCTTGTGTTGTGCCTCATTTCTCCCTCTTTCCCCCTCGCAGCGGAATTTTTCTTAAGGTATTCAATAACCTTGAAGGTTAGCCTGTTACTTCATTCGAGTAAAATCAATCGAAAAAATTTAAGACCTGGAATGAAAAATCAATTCCCCCCCACGATACAGTGAGAAATTCTGAGTTGAATTTTTATATCAGCTGTTTTTCTATCTTGGAGAGCTGGCTCAGATTTACATTTAGGCTACATTTACCGTAAGCAAACTTTGGTAAATACACTTGTTTCAGTTGATGCGGACAAGAAATATTTTCTTAATAGACTATTAATAAAGGTTAAGTCAAAATCATCGTGCAAAAAGTACCATAACCAAGAGCGGATTTTTAATGGATGTTATACAAAAATTTCAAGGGTGCAACCAATTCTACCTTATGATTTGGTACACAGAGGAGATGTACTATGTAGATATTTTCATTGAGAAATGCACACTGGGCCATGGGGTCTGGCATACCGTGCCATTGCTCTCCCTCTGAGCTACCGAGCCAGCCTGGATTCGCCTCATTTTTCGCTGTCGCCGTTTTACCTGTGTGGAATCGTCCCTTCTAGTGCTCTCGCAACGGAATCTGTTGCCTTTGAATCACTGATGAAGTCGACAGTGCCTATTTGTTACGTCCCCAATGATGTGATGTTTAAGACGTTAAATATACGTAGGTTGTTCAATAAGTTGTGCCTCCTGAGCTATAACTTTTTTACTGAGTGAGAGACATTTATGATTTTACATTCAAATGAAAGTTCGGAATGTTCTCTTTAAAATAGTAACATCATTTTTCGATATAGTACCCACACTTCCACCATCTGTGCACTAGTTTCTGCATTCCGTCAGAGAAAATCAGGTTGACTACGATTTGTCAGCTGACGAGGAACCAATGTGGAACACACTTTTTTGAACACAAGTTCGTCCTTGATGATGTGATTCACTGTTCCAAGCGACATGCACAGAGTATCTAACATCTCCCTCTGCTTAATGCGGCGATTACCAGGAATCAGTTCATCAACACACGCCACCATCTCTCGAGTGAATGCAGAGTGCACTGCAGTGCTTGTATTTCAAAGTGGCCATGGCTGGGTGGTCCGTGTGTACAGTCCGTACCCATCTCCTAACCGTGCTAACGTCAACGCATGCTTCCTCACATATGGCACGCATCCTACGGTGGATTTAGATACGTGGAACATCTTCCTCAGCCAGAAATTCAATCACAACACTGTTTGAAACGTACGCCCACGTATAGTCCGACATCTTTGAAGCTACTTCTCCGACGTCAGTGACACTAGCTCAAACAGAAAACATCCTCTGAGAGCAGACATTCCAAATTTTTATTTAAATGTAAAATCATAAATTTCCCTCACTCAACAAAAAGTTATAGGCCAGGAGGCAAAACTTAACGAACAACTCACGTAAAAGCAATACTTTTTTTCACATTTTTACGCCATAATTTGTTTTCACGCAATTTTGTAATTAGTTCGTACTTGAAAATTACTTTCTGGGGTTCCTGGGAGTTGTTTCATTAGAAGGATGATGTAAGTTGCTCTAAACATGTGATTTTGTGAGTGTAATTGGAGGAACTCTTTTCAAGATTAATGGAGATTCAAACCCGGAACCCTGACAACACAACGCACTGTGCTAACCATTCCACCACGGAGGTCGGAACAGGTCTGCAAAAGTTGCAACTCCGATGCCTTATATAAAGCGAAAAGAGTTGGCGTGGAGGTAAACATCCCAGTAGAAAGAAGAGAAAAAGGAAGCTCATTTCTGCTTTTTTTGTTCCAAGTATTTTGGGTCCGTGTAACGAGCACGAAGAATCTTACGGTTGGAGATGAAGGTAATCGAGATGGGAGGAACTCACCGAGATAATTTGCGCTGAGAGCTTTGGATTCCTTCCCCTCCTCTTCATCCCCTCTGACTCGCACCGGCATCCATCCCCTTTTCCCTGGCCCACCCTACCTTGTTGCCATTCCGCCAGTCTCTCTTAACTCATCTCTATTTCCCTAAGGAGCAGTAACCGTTAAAACACTAACGGCTCTAATTAGTGAGACTAATGCGTGCTGTCAGACGCAGAACGTCACTTAACATGTCTTGCGTGAAACCCTACTCACGGACCAGGCATTGAGGTCTTCGACGCACTCTTTACCAAAAAGTTGTATGTGGCTCAAAAGATGGAAATTAAATCACTCTTTCTTAATATGTAACTTCAGTGGGAGAAATAACGCCTCCTCCCCTCCCCACACTCCTAATTTATTCCTGCAGTTTGGTTCCTCGCTGCCCAGTTCCTGAGCGAAACTTTTGGACTTAGAAACCACATATCCATTTTCATTATTGTTAACACTTAGTTCCTGTCAGGGGGAAGAAATGATTGTGTTCCACTCTCCTGCGGGAGAATTACAAGTTTCGAAGCTTCCCCCCAGAGTTTCGAGCTAGATCCATTATGCACTGTCCCTGACTCTTGAAACTTGATGTTCTTTGTTGCTGTAACAATACTTCAGAGCCAGGTACTGGAGGACAATATGGTTCAGTAGTTTAATATGGATAACCCTTTAGGGACAAGTCTTGCCACTAGATGGAAGCACCTCATATGTAACTTTACAATGAGAACAATTATCAACAAAATCATTTTCATCTTAACTGTTTCTTTTAGAAGTGATGAAAGATATTTACTGTTATTTTTTTACGTTATTGTTGAGAGATAATACAATTGTATATACACAAGTCCTAGCATTTTGTTGAATCTCATTATAATTGACACTAAGATAATATATAAAGAAACTAATGAAATTACACTCGACTTTTTCGTCTGCAAATTTGAATCAATTGTTTGTAGGATATTATGGTGGAATCTGCGACCAGGACACATGTTCAGCACTACAGTTAAATGATTGTTAATAAGTCTCGCAAATCTTCATGTGTCAATCAAGGGTGCCCGCGGGATTTTTCTCAGGGGGTTGTAGAAATCGATTTTACCTTTTATAAAAAATAATAATAATAATGGTATAATAGTAATAATAACAATAATAAAAACATTGAAATTGAATTGAAAATACTTTGGCGTTGTTGAAAATTTCATACTTGAATCCACTACTTAAGTAGAAACCGGATTTGCCTTGCTTCCTTCCCATAAACATTTATCAATTGTTGATGAACAGTTCTTTGTCTTTTTGTACTTTTTCACGATGCACAGTTATCAAACAGAGACCACATAATATGCTGTACTTCATGGTGTCTTGCGACAGTCAACATGATTTTAATTCGAACAAGCGTTCTCAGGTTACCAGCCAGGTTAAGTCTATGTTGGCTTCCAACGTTTCGAGTGTAACACGAGAACACTTGTTCGAATCACGTCGCCAGTAAAGTTACAATTCCTATTTATGATTTTATTGCACTGTTGAAACGTTCTCTGGTTATTTTGCTGGACATAAGTGTAGTAGTTAATTTCTGTAATTTACAGCCTGTAAATAAGGGAAAACAACATTGTTGTAATAAAATATAGCTACAATTTCACCATTTGAATTACATGAACTTTTTCCTGATACCTCATGGGGGCAAGTGCCCCCCTCTGCTGTCAATATTTTGTCAATTTATTATTGTTGTGTATCATTATACAGTTACTAATAACGGAGACTAGTAGTCGACGCGTTTAGAACACCTACACACTCAAAATCATTTGAAGCCAGCCACGGCTTCCAGCCCACTGCCACAGTCAATAATATAGCTTTCATACAAATAGCAACCCGCCCGCGTTGTATAATATTTATGTTTGTTCATCAGACGATAGAAAACGCCGAAATCAATAACCAAAAACCAAATCGTCAAATTCAGGCGACGTCGTCATGTATGAATGGGCAGCACATAATTATGAAGCATTAATTTCGTTGAATATTAGTGCGTAGAACAAACTATCCTTCATATCAATACTTAAGAAGCATTAGTTTAGTGCAACAAGTATTATTATGTTTCTAGGTCCAGAGGTTTGGACTGTAATTGTATAAAAAATAGTTTAACTGCCCTTAGGCAGAGCTTAAAGTAAGCCGGAACGCACCGGAACTCTGTTCACGACATTGAAGATCCGTTTAATTTATTTAATACACGATACAAAAGTTCATCCTTTGTTATATTAATTCTTTCAAACAATAGATGAGGAGGAAAATATGAAGTTCTTGTACTATTTGTCTTTGTCGGTGGGTAGTCTGTATACCTTACGCCTGCTTCAGACGAAAGCATTTTCCTTAACATTTGTGCCATGACCAAAATGCTACCGTATAAAGTGAAAATTATATGGCATTTCCGATGCCATGGCATATACCATGACATTTCTCAAGGATAGGATTCGTCATATTTCCGTAGCAATCTAACCAATCAGAAGCGAGCTCTAGGTCACGAGTGCAGATGCAATGGGGCCGCGTGAGACGTAAACAATGTATCACTTCGTAGTTTTAAAAGACGATAACTATTCAATCGAGAGGAATAACGTTTCCTACAAAACGGTATTAGGTACAAAGCAATGGCGCTGCTTAAATACAAACTTTATAACGTTTACATTACATGTGTGTAAGAATATTTTAGTTGTATCATTTGTGAACACCGTGGACTCACCATAGATACTATACACTGTAATCGCAAAAGCTAACCAGAAATCTTACATGAAATGCTATGTGTTATAAGATTTGTGGAAGCATTTATAAAGGTTAAAGGAAATGTTTCCGTCTAAAACGGACCTTAGGCAGTATAAGCGATATGCATAGCTCGGAGGAGAAATGCATTTCCTAGAAGCGGGAAGATAAGCTTCTAGAAGGAAAGTTCTTTCGTATTGCTGGCTGCTTGCAATTGTCAGTTGTATGCTATGAAGTCTCTTGTTCTTGTAGTTTGTTCGTCTGTGGCCTTAACCCACACCCACCCTCTTCCCGTGTAATATATCAGCTTCCCATAGTTTTTCCTCGGGCTAGAATACCGGATAAAAACGATTAGATTAGAAACATTCTGAAATATATCAGTGTCGTTACGAGAGAACTCGACTACAGTACTGGTACTGTGAACGAAACTGTAGAAAACATGAGCGAGAAAAGTGCCCAGAAGAATGGGAAATAATGTAATTGTTTCTACATGATTTGTTTATCTTAATTCCTGATAATTTTTAAACGGAAGTAAAATATTTCCGGTTAGAATTAGCTTATTTCTTATTATTCAATATTTCCGGAAATTTAGAAAAAAAGAATATATTTTGTTAAGGGCTATTCGTTTAATATGTGAATGAGAACCTAATTCTCTGAAAGGACAGACGTGACAGATCTTGTGTTCATACATTTTCTTTGGGGGCGATAGTAATAATATTAATCCATTGTTATTTAAATATGATTTTATTGTTGTTATTATTATTATTATTATTATTATTATTATTATTATTATTAGTTGTTGTTGTAGTGGGTGATTAACGAAAACGTTTTGGTTTAAGATTTAATTTGATTGCTGCTGTTCACAATTTTGAGCTCCCTATATGAATTTTGAAAGAAGTCAAAGTTTACTCTTTCTTCCACTTCTAGCTTTTTTCTCTTATCTTCCTCTTCTAGAATTTCCACCATAAGAGGAAGGAACCCGTAAAGTTTCAGGCTTCTAGGACGAGGGACTCAAATTGTGCGTTGATAAGTCAACAAGGACAAACTCCTATTTATATATTGAGATTTTTACCTAGCCACCTCAGTGGCAGATCCACTCGAGAATTCGCCACCGAAAGTTCCTGGTTCATTAACTGCGTTTGGAGATTCCTCTGTGCGTTGCCCTTCATTAGTATCGTATGATCATTCAAACCTCATTAGCTTAATAAGGCAGAAGAACGATGCAAAAATGAGAAAAAACTCAAATCCAAAAGTCGTGCCAATCATTTACTACCGTTTGATGGTTCCGAGGAAGAGTTTCGTAATGGATTTTCCTTACATTCTGGCAACCTGTCAATGGCGGTATCTTCTCGTGCGTTTCCGGAAACTTTCCTTTATCCACAACGCCACACACCTACCTCTTCGTAGTTTATTTTGATGTGGTTCCGCTGACACTTGAATTCGTTCCATCAGGTTCCGCCACGTCTGACCCCAATGTACCGTGCTTACGTATCGCTGGGAAAGATGAATTATGGCGAGGGGAGGAGCGCAGTGATACAAGGGACTGTTATTGGGAAACATCTTGACAGTTTGGCTAACGTGATGCGGCAGACTGTTGAGTCATCCAAAGAACTAGTGTAGACAGTAACCAGGGAAAGCAAGGTGAAGTAATAGAGTGTGTGGTGTGCAATTATTACTACTTATGTGTCACGCACTATTCATGACATTATTTATGCTAACTCAAAGCAATGAAATATCAAGCTCTCTTCCACGTAGTATACATTGGACGACATTCTTGCAGACAACGAGGCTCTGACGCCTATACCCATAGCCACACTGTCGTACACAGGGGGGAAACTGATGTGACTACAGCCCCTCCCGAAATTTTGAAAAAACAAAAAAAATTACAAATGAAAGGAGCAAAACTCGGTAAAATCCAAAGTATTCAAGGGCGCCGCAGGATTTGTTAATATTAAGATAATTATTACATGATAGAAGGTAGGAGAAAGAAGTTTCTACCGGTTAAAGCTAAGTTTAATGAATAATTTTTAATCTGATGTGTCTATATTGTAAAGTTTACAAGTGTTATTAATACAGATCATGCAATTAGTGATAGCAAAATACAATGTTAACAAAACTGTTAATAATAATAATATTAGTATTGAGAACAGTTACAAAATCCTCATACAGCACTATGTCACAAAGAGTAATATAAAAAGGATTAACTCATAATGGTTTTTGCATCAAATCACATGCTATACCTAAATATAATATTTTAAGGGAAGTCATAATCGAAATCATCTATTAATATTTTGATAAATTCACCACCATTTTTCAGTTTTACTGATAATAATGCATTTTTTCTTGTTTTATATTTTGGAACGTTATAAACTATTGTATTTCTAAAGTATTCACTATCAGTCCTATTTGACAAGATGTTTTGTATAAATACTTTGATTTTATCTTTCCTTCTTAAGCTCAATGTTGTTAAATTAAAAATTTCCAACCACTCCATATATTTTAGTGCATACAAGTAACCTAATAAATAATTTCTGAATTGATTCTAATAATAAAATACTAATAATAATAATAATAATAATAATAATAATAGTCATGATGATGTCGGCAGGGGCAAAAATAAAGGACAGACTATATTCCTTTTCCGGAATCTCTGGAGTAGCTACGCGCAGAAGCGAAAGCTTGTGGGCAGGGCCAGACTAGGTGGGGAAGGGTGCAGAATGCAGAATTCCCCTACTAGGTTTGCGAGCTGTCATGTTTACTACAGAACTACTGGACCAGTCGAGTCGCCCCCTCCGCGCGTTCATTGGACGAGGCACACAGCCGCAACGTGCGCTAAGGACGCGCTCGCGTTCTCTTACTCCAGACATTCCGGAAAAGTAATATAGGGGCCAAAATTTTACAAATCCCCCCTGCTAACACGGTTTAATTTTAGTTCAAGGCTGCGGGAAGTTATGTACTACATATGCTTCTGTTACAATTTGAACAGAAAAGTAACTCTCACTAACTTTACAGTTGAAAAATGGAGGGGAAATGTAACACCCGTGACAATTGGCTTGGCTCCTCTAGATGCACGAATTCCAGCGAGGGAACGCAATTGGAATATAGCTTGAGCAGGAAACACCCACAGGAAAAGGAGGAAAGGGGTAATTTGCCAAAGCCATTTCTTAAGGAAAGAAGATATTCCTCCAGTTTTTGGTCAATACATTGTGGCAGAACACCCAAACGTTCCTACCCGCTTGAAGCACAGCCGTGTCATGCAAATTTCCAAGCATCTGGATACAAATGTATCGAACCGATAGAGGTCTATAGTGTCGCGCCACGGTGTCGCCACGGACGTTCGGCTCTCCTCGTGCGCTCGGTTTGTTTGACGTCCCCATTCCTTAATGGCGCCATCTTGCTTCTCCATAAAACGCCGCAGCCTCGTTCCTGGTTGGACGCGCCCCATTTTCCACCCGACAAGACCAGGCCATATTCAGTCATGTCATCTGGAGGCAGAAGAATTCGACAGTCGGTTGTTTGTCACTTCGTTCGCGCGCCCGCCAAATATTACCACCAATAATATGCATTAGTTTTGGAATATCGGCGGGAAAATGTTTTGACGTGAAGTAAGACACGGGTTTGCGAAGTCAATAACAGAAAAATGTTTTCTTCTCTTGCATATGCAAAGTACATCATTCGTCTATGACGTTTCAAAGTTCATGTACAAGCTATTCATTAAGTTTAGCGTTAAGGGGTACTAGACTTATCAAGGCCGTCAGCAGGATTTTTCCTCAGGAAGGGCAGCAGTGCTCGAAGTGGGGAGAACATATGATGACACTATCCCTCCGTTATGAAAATTATCTTAAAGCATCCCCTCACTAGGATAATTTGTGTCCCCCCATCTTTCCCCAAACTAGGCAAAGCATCCGCCCAGGCTAGGAATTTCTACTTCGACCACTAGGTGGCAGAATAAGATTTCATATCTTGTCCTTTAGTCATAAAAACTAATTCCTATTGTTGTTGTTTTACAAATCATAAGATTGAAATTTATTAGAAAATACTATGGCGTGTTGTCTAGTTGAGACTTGAGTCTACTATTTAAATAGAAACTGGATTGTCCTTGCTTCCTTAGGTCACTTTGTCTTTTTGTACTTTTTCACAACGCACAGATGTCGGAGACCACTTTCATCCATATTTTCACTCTAAAATTTTACCATTCGTACATAAAGTTTTTTCAGATATCTCAAGACGGAGGGCAATTGCCACTCTTGTCCTCCTCTGCGGGAGACCTCGAGACCTATCTATCTGGTATATTTTCTTATACAAAAAAAATATGCCCATGACTGCCAGGGAAGGGTACGGGGAAGACTATGACCCGTCCCGGAAGTCTTGAATTAATTCCTGCAAATTGAAAAATTCTACACACACACACCTAAAAACACACAGACTTTCAGTTGAAATATTATTTTATAATTGTGAATCATTCTCTGTTATGTGAACATTGCTACTTTATACGTGAACATTTTAAGGATCAATGTCTGGGACCTTTGTCTTGTACGTTTGCGTATTATTTCATAAATCAGTCTTTGAATCACTTTGAAGAACTATAATCTCCAATGTTATCTAGAGTACATCGGTATTTAAATGTTTTTTTTTTCATTTTCTATTGTAATTTAAAAAACAAACACAGTAAACTGAATGGTGGACTGTGACCTGACCTAAAAAATCATAGGAAGAATATCAATCAACAGGTGAAGATCATGAATACACACGAGTGGTCAAAATATCGATAAGTTTAAGGACATTTGTTTGAGTACCCTGTAGATACTTTTAATTACTATGTGTAATTTTATTTCACATTTCCAGTGAGTTGAAAATGCGTTTCATCTATCATGATCAGCAGCGGCGGCACCAGGATTAATCATTTAGGGGTGCTGAGGGGGTGCGATGTTGAAAACAAAACATATGCATACTTTAATCATTATAGTAAATACTAATACTTTTGGTGGATTTCTATGAAAACATGCCAATGAAACTGAACACAACTACAGTTTTTTTAGTAGTGATTTGCTTAATTTTTACTTGCTTTCACCACAACAGCCACATGTTTTGTAATATGAATCGAACAAAGCTTGTTGAGGCAGGTCAACAATATATAATGCGTCTTACAAAAGAAGAACAATTCTCAGCACTAATAATGATGAAAGAAAGATAACATCCGCTGATCATTGTAAAGACTGCCCCCAGTAAAGGAAAGTAATTGTGGCTGCACTTTCAGATAAGGGCCAAAGGCTTGCCTGTTGTATACAATAATAGATAACGGTTTCAGTTCAATTCCAAAATTCTGTGCCCAATATGACGATATGGTTCAGCTAACAAGGTGCAGCCATTTAATATAGAAGCCAATATACAGGTAGCTATGCGTCAAGTATCAAAAAGCAAAACCTAATTCAATTCTCATAATATATTTTGTACGTTTGTTTGGCACAAGTGTTTACTTTCTGTGATTGCAAAACAAATTGCGCCCAAAGAATGGCGTTTGCAAGAGGACAATCCCAGGAAATAATTACAATTGATTAAAATACATGAGCGGGCCGCAAGCTGGGAACGCACTTGATCATCGTTCCTGCAGAACTACAGTAGCTGGCCAGTCGGTTGGATGGAAAATCAACAAAGGATGCGCGCTCTGAGAGGCCTTGGGCATCTATTCGGACGTTCGTTCTCCCTACCCTCTCTCATCTTGTTATCCCAACATCACGTTTTAGAAACTCCCGCATCTCTCTATCGAAACATGCTCATATGCAACGTGAGATGTAACAGCCGAATGGTGTTTCTTGTACACGTCTGTCCAGTAAAGTGGCACACTCGATTGGTCTTCGCTTGCATTCATTTAAAATTCACTTCAAATCTGTTCTTATTGTTATCAATTCAAAACAGTTCTTCTTAACATGTGCTGTATTATCAACTCTATATTCTGTAAAAAAATGTACTCCATATACTAAAAAATAAAGCAATGTTAATTACTAGATAGAACTGAGAAATAAATAATACCAAATGCTCAATAGGTGTGCTTCACGCATATCACAAACTGTTGCATTGTGGGTGGCTTCTAGCAGCCATAATGGCATAATGGACGCCAGTTCTTGTAAACATACAGAATTCAAGCGAGCTGGCGGGAGATTGGAACCTTGTATGCGATGGTTCGTATTCGGTGTATCAAACAGCAGCTCACATTAGTTCACGACATTTCCTTGCACACAGCAAACAAAATTTGCCGCAAACATGGCGGCTGTGCGCATCCTGACGTCACATGAAACCCACCTAATGGAAACTTCCATCAAATGACGATTTTGCATTAGTAAGTCTTTTTGCTACAGTTAAGAAACAAAATATTGTTATTGTAGAGGAACGAGAGCTACTTCAGACAAAATTTGTAATGTTTTATGGATGCTTTACGGGACCACAGTTGTTATTTGAACGCAAATATTAAACAGAAATGTTAGAAGCTAAGGAAATCACATTTTACCCAAACATGAGGCGAGAGCGCCAAAATCTATTCTCGCCCTGAGAGTGAAAATCTTTAGCTAGGGATCTGAACTGAATGCCAATTTCACAATTACGTTGATGGTGGGTGTTGACTGATTGATTGATTTTACTCGCTTTTCTGATGGCTTACTTGAAATCAGGATCTCACTTTTGTAAGTAATTATCCTAACCCCTACATTACATAGGTCGGACTGACAAAACAGATTGGATTACAAATACAAATGCCCCTACTTAACGTTCGATTTGTTTACGGAGATAGGTAAAATATTTATGTGTATGCTCACATTAAAATATTTCATGGATCAAAAGGGGCCCATGACCCTCATTAATTGGTAATCAGATTGTATTTTCACAAAATATGTTCGTTTAAGAACAATCGGCTACACGTGGTAAAATGTGATACTCTTTACACACTCTTAAAGGTGTAAATAGCCTAAAGGCTGACGCACTCCTACAAAGCTCACAAGAACAACAGTGTCGCAGTGAACAATGATTCTGGCTACGCCAGCAGCGTATGAAAAAAGGCGGGAAAGAACAAAGAAGATAAAAAAAGGACAGTGAGCTCCAGGGAAGTAGACGGTTTTGCTATACCATTGATTGGGGTCTTCGGTGGATTGGGGCAGTTGAGAGTCGTTATTAACAACAAGGGTTCACATGACCCACGAGGAAACTGGATCTCATTTCAGGAAAACAGTTTCCGTGTCCGAATTTGCATGGGACGCCTATCCTCCTCCTAGGCTACTTTATCTGATTAGATCATGTCCTAGTAACATACAGCTGTGCGGACAGGGTTTCGCCTCTATACAGATCCCAACCATTAGGCTTTCCCTCCCTCTCTCTACGTTTGCCGCACACACACGCACAAATAAGCTTTCGTTCCTCCCTTTTCCCCTCTTTGTCTATCGTCTATCTCCCCCTTCGTTCCACCCCTTTCTTCTCCAACCCTTCTTGGCTTTCCCCCCTTACGTGTTTCGTCTGCCGAAGCCGTTCATTTGCACTTAGTAGAAATGGGGGCGATTCGAGCCGATACCTTCGAGAAGAGGAGGGCATTACGTGGGCTAGGGGTAAACTCCCATAATACGTTTCGTTTCGCGCCACACATGGAAAACCTGTGTCCTCGCGACGGTGGGCAATTCGGCAATCCGTTTCCCAGCAATGGACAGTGAAATGTCTTCGTTTTCACCCGTGATGGTTTGATTTCAATCACGGTAAAGGTTTTGTTCTCCCTTGTAAAGTACGAACTTATTTGGAGGTTACTCTTTGTTAGAGTCATATGTTGCATTCCCTTGGTGTCATGCAAAATATGAGTATTCAAGATTCACGCTTTCGTAAACTCAGAGTCCAATTTCCTTCTGGGCCTCCCCGATGGCGCAGTGGTAGCGTCGTCGCCTTGTAATCAAGGTTACCCGGGTTTGATACCCGGTGGAGGCACATAGTGTTTCGGATCCCACTTTAAAGTGTAGGTCCAGTCCCGATTAGCTTTACTGTGCATAAAGTGGACTTAAAACACCAAATCAATCAATTCAATTTCCTTCTGGTCATGCAAGGTATGACTACTTTTGATTCACGCTTTCGTAAACTCAGGGTCTAATTTCCTTCTGGTCATGCAAGGTATAACGACTTTTGATTCACGCTTTCGTAAACTCAGGGTCTAATTTCCTTCTGGTCATGCAAGGTATAACGACTTTTGATTCACGCTTTCGTAAACTCAGGGTCTAATTCCCTTCTGGTCATGTAAGGTATAAATATTGTTGATTTGCTTTGTTAAGCCCAGAGTCACATTGTCTTGTCATGCAAGGTATGAATGTTTTTGATTGGCCATTTGTTAAACTCAAAGTCACGTTTTAAGGTACTCAGAATTCTAGACAGACCAAATTACTAAATTTCTAATCACGTAGTCACCGCTTATCCTGCAGTTATGGTGCCCTTTAAATAACGCTGAATTCCACAAAAGCCACAAATACACAAGGAAGAAAGTCAATTTGACATGAAAGGTATGAATATTCTTGATCCATTGATTAATTTTTGTAGTATGAACATGTGGGGCACATAGGCGATTTTTTACCGTCACGCAATACGGGGATAAGTTAGGTGGGAGAACAGCCACAGGCTGAACCTCCCCCTGCAATAAAAAAATAAAAATATGATTTTTTTTAAAAAAAATGACAGACCCCCTAAGAAGAAAATAAAATATGTCTGTTAAAAGCTTTCTTGCTCAGTTATTTTAGAACTAATTCATTGTAATTACTAAACAACTAAACAAGAACTGAAACTGTACTGTCTCTGAGGTCTAAATTCCACTTACCTAATCAAAGCTGAGTTTATAAAAGGGGTACTCAGCATACACAAGGACAAACACAGGGCAATACAACTCCACGAATAATTATCCTGGGCCAGGCGTCAGAGTCTTGCTGGTTTGCAAAGAGCAGTACTACGTGGAAATGAAGTTTACATTTGGGTGTCTCCTCAAAAGGCCATTCCTTACACCCCGTATGCATATTCTTGATTCACGCTTTTGTAAACTCAAGAGTCGAATTCCCTTCTGGTCATGCAAGGTATGAGTATTGTTGATTCACGCTCTAGTAAACTCAAGAGTCAAATTTCCTTCTGGTCATGCAAGGTATGAATATTGTTGATTCACGTTCTAGTAAACTCGGAGTCAAATTCCCTTCTGGTCATGCAAGGTATGAATATTGTTGATTCACGCTCTAATAAACTCGAGTCGAATTCCCTTCTGGTCATGCAAGGTATGAATATTGTTGATTCACGATCTAGTAAACTCACGAGTCAAATTCCCTTCTGGTCATGCAAGGTATGATATTCTTGATTGGCCATTTGTTAAACTCAAGAGTCACGTTTTAGGGTACTAAGAATTCTACACAGAGATGAAATTACCATTTTTTTTCCTCCACGTAGTAGTAGCTTATCTTGCAGTTATGACGCCTTTTAAATAACGCTGAAATCCATCAAAGCCACAAATGCACAAGAAAGGAAGTCAATTTGTACTTTCCACTTGTAAAGAGTCCCCCCCCCCCATCCCCTTTCTGTAACCTCGCTAAGGGAAGAAAAGGGAGCGAAAAAAAACATATTTCTCAATAGAAAAGAGGACTGCTCTTTTCACAGAGTCATGCCATGGCTTCAACAAACCCCTGTTCTCTCTCTTGCTTATTGTTCTTTTCTTTATTTCGTCTTCCCCTCCTTTTTTTACTTGACGTTATTCTTCTCCACCTCTTCTCTCACTCCATATTCGCTCTCTCTCACTCCTCTGTGACTAGTTCCCTTCGTGATACGGGTGGCTTCCTCCGTCTTCCGTTCACAAGCATTTCTGCTGCTTCCACGCGGCCCTATCGTCAGCTGCCCTTGACAATCTGATTAGACCCATGAAAACTCTCGCTTGGATGGAACGAAAGAGAAAATGGCGGTGCCGATCGCGCACAGCCGCGCGCGCGCACCAGCACCACTTCTGTGGATGGCTGTCCGTGTATGTGTATGTGTGTGTGTGTGTATATATATATATATATATATATATATATATATATATAACTTATATTTCAGATCCGGAGTCTCTGGATACTGAAACAATCGGACCCCCAACAGAGGGAAGAGACGCTCTACTGTCAGTTGCCGGTTGACGAAATTGGTACATCTGCAGAGCCAACCCATCCCTGATGTCCCCTGCCAAGCTGCTTTACTTCTTGCACACAAACCCAGCTACGGAGTTTTTCCACAATGGGCCAGTTGGATATCGAGGGAAAAAATAAACAATAAGCGTCAGTAATGCATCAATGATGCTATCTGTAACACTCGCTCTCATCAGGAAACGACTGTCCTTTACAGCTGAGAACCTATACATATTGTTCCTGACGTGGTTACATTTTCCATATTTACCTGAAGTTTTCAAACAGGACCATGACAATAACTGATGGAATGAGTTTTGTCTTGAAAAATAATAAAAAATACCCATTCATATGAAGGATGAGATTCATCACCGAGGATATGCATCTTAGGAGACTAACCAGAGACATCTTCAAAGATAGCAAAGATTAAGATTTACCAATAATAGCTCACAAGGAGAAGCTAGTGCTTTGAAAATTAAGTTTGAGATGAGACTTGGTATAGTCGTAGGGTACCCTGTAGGTATTGATATGGCTCACTAGTCAGCCATTTCGGAGAATATGCGCTTCAAATTTTCGAATCTTTCCAAGTGTGAATCATGAGGCGAATATATTGTCCGACTGCCAAAGGGCCTGGTGGTAGCGTATCAGTTTCACATGCCGAAGGTTCATGGTCGATTTTCCTTGGATTTCCCCCACTTTCACTGTTTTATTAACTCGTGCAACTATTTAATGCATTTTATTTAGTAATTTATTGAAGTAAAGAAGAAATAAAATTTTATTTATTTTTGGGAAAAAATGCTATTTTAACACCCCCCCCCCCCATTTACGACTTCGATGCGTATGTGACATATTTCAATATTCTTGCGTTTCGTTCCTTGATCATTTGCTCGAAAAGGAACAGGTATACTTTTGTTATACATAATATTTTGTCGAGCATAACACGTGGATAATATAATATGAAAATGTTTTTAAAATCCTGAGAAAAATTTGGAAAGTATGGTGAGACGGTGATTTTCGTAAATAATCCAGTTAATAAGAAAGAAAAAGGGTAGTCAAACGAGAATCGCCGGTACCCGTGTCGGAGTGGTTAGCACATCGCGCTAAGACGCCATGGGTACCGGGTTCAAATCCTGGCCTGGGCATAGATGTTTGTGAGTGTTCATTCATCAATTTCATCATATCATGACTCATCCCCATCTTCGCAAATTAGCCAAAAGCGGTACAAGAAGCGAAGTAAAATAAAGCAAATCAACCGAACGAGAATCGAACCAAAAACCATCGGCGCGTCAAACTGATACGCTATTATCGAGCCACTTGGTAGTGCGTGCTAGCACCTTGACATGTCAATACCTATAGACAGTGGCGGCGATTAGGAGGAAGGGACAATTACTCTCCCTCCCACTTTTTGACTGTCTTTGGCCCTCCCCCACCCAATCCTCGCCACTGCCTATAGGGTACCCTACCATTATGCTAACTTCCGTCACAAACTCAATTTCCCAAGCTGTAGCCCCTGCTTGTCTGTGCAGCATAAACTAACCTCCCCGTTAGACACAACAATCGATTTCAAATGACCTATCAGTATCTCGAAACCAACAAACGAGAAGATTAAAACAATTCTGAAGTTCAAGACCAGTTTAACACATCTATTATTTCGATTGGTCCACCAAGCCTGTGGTAGTGAAATAATAGAAAGTCAACACTTGATTCGTTTATAATGTTGAGATAACTTCTAAACTATTCAAACTATGAACCTGAAATTTGATGAGTTCAAAAGAAAATCACACGGAGATTCAAACGGATGCTCTACAAGGAAATCCAAACAGAAATAATTTTTCGGAATTTAGAAGGAAATAAAATTTTCCGATTAAGACTGGCATAGGTCCATCGAGTTTTTAGAGGTTAATACCTTTAGACAACCGGGTAGTTGACAAATCGGATAGACGAACACAACTTTGACATGACTAGCTAACAAACCAACTATACCCTGTCCCAACTATCCTGGAGTAGGTGAACGAAAACAAGTCTCTGCGCAAGTAGTGACGCGAGACGACTCCACCAATGAACACGAGAGGGAACGGTATTGCGTGAAGGGAAGGAAAGCGACTATAATGATACCAGCCTTCCCAGAAGCGTGTACTGCTTCGCTCTTCCTTTCGATTTCTCCCCTTCTCTGACGCTATGCGCGGCCTTGCTCTACAGATATCTGGGACAGGGTATAACTCTCTAGTCTTCTTAAACCAGAAGGTTTATGGCTAGACCAACACAAGCCTTCCATCTGTCCATATCCTGAAAAAGATCAATCCAATCTTTTACATCCTTACCGATTTCCTTTGGGTCCATCTCAACATTATCCCTCCATCTTCGTTTTGGTCTTCCTATAGGTTTCTTACCACCAGGTTTCCCAACAAGAATCCTGTAAACTCTTCTTTCCTCTTCCATTCTTGCCACATGGCCTGCCCACCTAAGTCTTCTTGATTTAATCATTCTAATAATATCTGGACATACGGACGATTTAAAATAAATAACTGCTCTGTGTCTTTAAAAGGCCATGTTCTAGATTCGGTCATGTCGACATTTCAAGATCCAGAAATAGTGAGAGAGAAAACTTCCCCGAGATACCTCAGTTGCATTTCAACATGAGAACGTCCATTCTCCAACGAGACGCTCGGGTCATATTTTCCCTGGGGTGTCAAAATGCAAAAGCTGCCAGACACTGGAGAATGAGGGAAAGTGCAATCTGGATGAAAGAGAACAGAGGGAGCTCACCAGGAAGAACTCGGAATATCTCAGCAAGCTTTCCCGGAACACCAACTTTAAAGACAATTACGGTGCAGTGTGGCTCTCGGCTTCCGTATAATTTATATCCGTTAATAAATCAAAGGGAGAGGTAAGCTCTCGAGAGGGGGAGCTATCAGGAGGACGCGGGGAGAGGAAATCTCAGGGAAGATGCTCATATTTATGCCCATAATCAAAGCGATGTGGAAATGTCGCCAGAGAAGACGGAATTCGTAACGATCTTTACTAAGGCTATATACACACGCGCGATTAAATTGTAGACCCACTTCAGAGACGTGCACACATTTCAAGTCCTTTCCCGAGGAAGGAGGCCAGGAGCCCCTTTTTGAAATGCACATATAAAAACATACGAACATAAAATTAACAATATCTCAGATTTTGCAAGAATTTCGATTTTGCCCTTGCATAAATGAATGGGTTGTATGTGGAGAGAGGCTCCAGAAGTCTGCAGTCTGCAATATTTGGCAATTTTAGTTTTATAATCAGGGGTACTAAATGGTCATAATTTAGTAGGCAGAGCCCATTCTTTTTTAATCTCCGTCCAGACTTCTTTGGGGCTACAGTCGTGATGCGAAAATGTCCCGTTTTCTTTTGGAGAGTTTAACTCACATTCAGACATGTTCTTTATTATGAGAAGCATTCCTAATACGTATCTTGATTGCTTGCTTGATTTGCTTTATTTTCCTTTGCTTCTCTGCCATTTTTGGCTAATTTGCGAAGATGGGGTTGAGTGATGACATGATAAAATTGATGAATTGACACTCACAAACATCCATGCCCAGGCCGGGATTCGAACCCTGGACCCCTGGCGTCGTAGCGAGATGTGCCACGAGGGGCGGCTTCTAATACATATCATTTCATTTATAAATGTATTCAGAAAATATTTCGTTTAGAAATATTATCATTGCTGTTCAATGGTACTGGTATGAGAAAATTATAGGAGACTTAACACATCGTTAATTTGTGGAATACAGTACTATTCGAATACTTCTGAGAATTGAACGTAAACAATAAGCACCAAATTGTACGCCGTGTGACAGCCTTTGTCGGGAAGCGACTGCGTTGCTGATTGTAGGGACAGGAGGTCTATTTGTGAGTTGAAAATGTTCTGTAACTTTGGACCACAGTATTGCAACTCTTTGATTGTAAGTCTTACTAGAGTGTTGGTGATCACACATGTAACACTCCAACAGCATTGCCGATTTTCTCTCTGTTACACATTTTTGAATCTGGGTACGGGCACATTTGTATCTTCAGAAGAAGACTTTGGGAACATTTACAGGTAATCTTTGTCTCGAAAGTACCTGGTTAGATTCCGGGAAGGCAGCGATGATGGCCGTAGGAGGCAAGGAGAAATTAATTGTGCTTATGGGAGTATTATTTAATTCGTTGTTTTGGGAATATCAAACTTCCGATGCCATAAACAAATATATCAACGTGAACACGACAGATTGATGATGATTTTGTCCAGCGGAAAAATCGAAACTTCCATTTGATTAGCTGCAACTTGAAGTTGTTGAGTTTTATTTCTCCATAAGAAATACATGGGATTCCGAAAATACTCACACATCATATTTTTCAAGTGTCCTGTTTCGCTTAATAATCGACATAAAAAAACTCTTCCACTTGAAACTTGGGAAGAAATTCATACTCTCGTGTACCCCCACGTTTTTCTTCAGTAGCATTGCCCATTCCGACGATATTCAAATAAATGCACACATGGTGCGTAACTGTATCTCCTCGCCTTAAATATATGGTGTTCCGTATAGGACGCCGAATTAGAAAATTAAATAAAAATGGGGAAAATATCATGGAAATAGTTACATTTCACGTATACGAGGTGAGCAGTAACATCTCCCATTTACTTACGAAAGACAATGTCAGGAATATGTCCACACCTAATCAGTCTGCATGCATTTATACGCTCCACAAAATTATTGATGACCCTCTCGCAGATGTCTGTCCCGATACCTCCAATCACCCGTATGATTTCCGCCTTCAGTTTCAAAAGGGTTCATGGTTTGTTGTCGTACACCTGCGACACAGGGTGTAAGATCACACTCCACCTGCCAAAACCCACACCACACAGTCGTTCTCAACGGATGGTGGATTTCATGCTTCTGGATTATTCGAGGATTTTCGGAAGGAAACCACAACAAACGAGTCAAAACAACTGAGACTACATTAATCGGCATGCCAACAGATGCCAACATTGGTAAGAACAGGTCTGCCAACCTCCAAACAAAACAATAGCACTAGATTCAAATTTGGCGTCCTATACGGAACACTCTTTATTTTTCAATTTGTAGCTTCTATATATGTATATTCGTAAGCATAATAATTTTGCGTATGCAGGGCATAACTTATTTATATAGAAAATGGTAAACTTATGTGTAACTCTACTGCACAATAATAATAATAATAATAATAATAATAATAATAATAATGAGACTATCGAATATTTTAATCTTGAGACGTAGCTTCACCCATCAATATGTAAATGTGTGCAAAATAACCTTAGTGCTCGCATACTCATGCTTTAATTTCGATCAATAATAATATCAATCTTGAATGTGTTATTTTACCAGATTGACCTACAATATCTTCGACTTAAGGTTACTAAGCTCCAAAAATGTAATATAGAGTATTATCGCAGATTTAGTACGACTTTGAGAGGATCAAAATTTGTTAAGGATTACATACTTGTAATAAGAAACAAAAAAGTGCACTCATTTAAGGCACCATTTTATCATTCGGCTGGAAAGAAGAAATGGTTTCTAAAGAAGGTTAACCTACATCAGGAATAACCTTTGCCTTGAGAAAGGTGAACAAACGCCTAGTAAATTATAACCCGTAGTAATTCCCACCTACAAATTTTACTAAGTATACAGCTTTGAGTTGAGAGAAAGAAAACACGATGTTGATACCAGAAAACTTTAACGACTCTTCTTTGGAAACCTTTCCTATACTGGATTTTAAATTAAAGAGTGTACCAACACTGTAAGAACTCAATTTCTTATTTGCTGAGAACCCAATTAAAACTTTGTTAATTGCAAGTAATCAGTTTTTTTTACTCGTTTTTCATTTAAAGCCACAGAGGCAGTTTGTACCAGAAATAAGAAAAACTTTTCTAAGACTTCAGTTGTGGAAATGTTATTTTTTTGCACTCTTATAAGTTACTCTCTCTCTCTCTTATTTTCAAAAACAAATCATGGTTACATCATGTTAATTTTTGGTACGTGGTTAATTTTCAAAGTTTCCTAATTTTTATGTTGTAATTAACAATATTAGAAACCATTTGAAAAAGTTCCCACTAGAGGACGTAACACAATAAGCATTTAAAGTTTATAAAAATATGCAAGCAGAAATCCACTCAAATGCTAAAGTATGCTAAAGTTATGCAAAATATCCTGAGCAATTATAAAATGCATACATGCCATAAACTAATTACAGGAACTATAGCGATTCACGTGAAATAATAAATAATTATTGCGAAGAAATGTCCCTCAATGGTCTTGAAGTTCGAAGTTTGCGCCAAAAGTGCTTAAGGTTGTCTTTTGTTGCATTTGTGCTGCTTTATATTTTTTTTAATGATTTCAGTGATTCAAGATTTCGCTTAGGTATAATACCGGAGACTTTGGTATGAGCGTTGCAAAATCCACCTAATACAAATTTACTTTACCATACGATTTCTTCGTACATACGAAGCGAATATCAACCCGTTTATTTATCGAAAGGACATGTTTTGTAAAGCCATTAGCAGAAAATTGTGAAGCTGTGATGTGTGCTATCATATTTTCAGGATAAAGTTAAGTTTTTTGAGTGTTCGTAGCGTCGAAACGACGGGTCGAATAGAAAATCTTTATCAAGAAAAGAAGTTTGCCTTGATGACAGCTATACGATGTAAAACTTTGTAAGGTGAAACGTTGTTATGTGTTGTTTACACTACATATTTCGAGAAGGAGATAGGCATTTACAACTTGACACGAAACGCAGACACTCCAAACTCTCGTCTCGTCACCATTCCTAGATTGTATACAGTAAAACCTCGTTAATCCGGACTTATGGGGGATAAGTTGACCGGTTTAACGAAAGTCCTGATTAACTGAAGTAACCTAAAATAACAGTAGAAAGTGCATTAAAACTCCGTTTATAGCAACAAAACACATGCATTATTGTGTATTTAAATGGTTTAGGCCTAAATACACTATACAGTACAAAGTCTGTGAGAAACAGAATTTCATCAGTGGTTGACTACCTTTTACTTAGGAAGTTGACTTCTAGCCACATTTAAAACCTTGCATTCTGCTTTTTTCCTCCCTTTTGTCTGTCCGGATTAAGATAAGTCCGGCTTATCGGGGTCCTGATTAACGAGGTTTTACTGTATTTTTTTTTGCATTTGTGTGTTAGCTTGATAAAAGTGTAGTGTGTTTATATTAGGTGCAAGTACTTGCTACGGGGGCTGAAAACATGTATTTGATTCTTGTGGTAAAATTGGGTATCACACAGGTGGAAAAGTGTTTTAAAAATAACACATTCCAAATACACAGTGAAATTCGACGTAATGAACTTGGATCTGCATTCACTACGAAATGCTAATATGTCCATGGGTACTAATCTCATGCGCATAAAAGAGCTAAATTTCAGCTTAAATGGAGTTAAAACTGACTTTCAAGGAGCTAGATTTACGAAGGCTGGATGGTAGTATGCAATCGAAAATAAAGGATTCCAGGATAACAATATCATGTTTGATTGATTCGTTGTTTTTATGTTTTAAACCCACTTTATGCACAGTAAAGCTAATCGGGACTGGGCCTACAGTTTAAAAGTGTTATCCTAACCACTATATGCCTCCACCGGTTATCGAACTCGGGACGTCTTGATTACAAGGCGACGACGTTATCACTGCGCCATCGGGAACAATATTGTGTCATCTCCACGGTGCTATAAAAATAACAATATCATGTCACGTGAAAAATTTCATACAGCCATGGCTAAAGTTGGTCTATGTGAGCCGGAGCCAGTGATGGCATCATATTGCGGCATGAGGGCGGGCGCCTCAGTTCACAGCCAAACGAGTGCACGATAGAGCCAGATGTGGTTACAAATGAGCTAA
Source organism: Lepisma saccharinum (assembly GCF_977018435.1). Lineage (NCBI taxonomy): Eukaryota > Metazoa > Arthropoda > Insecta > Zygentoma > Lepismatidae > Lepisma > Lepisma saccharinum. The sequence continues at coordinate 55,823,753 of NC_139229.1, forward strand.
GTTGGCAACACTGAATCGGAGGGAAGGGCCTGGCGGAAAGTGTTCCGCATGCCCTTAATATGATCGGATAAGGTGAATTACAAATATTTGAAATAGTGAATATACAGTAGGCTATCGTAGTACATAAGTAGATACACATTTCCGAAACCAATGAGAGCGAGGGATTGTGCCAACTGATAAATGCTTGCCTCGTTCCAGTCTCGGCTTCGAAATATACAGGGTGTCATTTTAATGGCGCCCAGGACCACGGACTACAGAAACGTATAGAGGACATCAAGACAGACAACTTTCATCAGTAACATTTTTAACGTTGGTGCGTCGTCTCGAAGTTACAGCCGTTCAAGAAAGCCCGTTTTGCCGCCTCTATGCTGACAACCCAACATCGCATCTGCGACGTCATTTCCTACGGTGAAAAAGTACACGGGAGCGTTGCAAGGAACACAGACATTTTGTGAAAAATGACAAACTACCAACCACATTATATGCTGTAAAACGAAGCGAAGAACGCGTCCAGTAGACCAACGGGAAGTGAACCAACGATTCGAAAAATGGTAGAAAAACAAACGTATTCAAGAGGAAGTGGTAATATTGGATTCTCTCTCTTGGACTACAAGTCAAATATTTGCAAATCTCATTGCAGGGTTGATATCTAAAGAATAGTCTAAGCCAAACGGGCTTTTTTGAATGGTTGAGCGCCGAAACGAGAAAAGTTATTTGATTTGATGTCCTCTATACATTTCTGTGGTCCGTGGGCGCCATTAAAATGACACCCTGTATCATAGGAGCCGACTTTGAAGGGGCAAGACATTTTTTGCCCCCCCACAAAAATTCACGTAGAAGGACACATTTTATGTATATTTATATATATAAAGTATTGTATATGCCGTTCTTTCCATCCCCCAAAATTACCTTGCCCCCAAAATGTGTCTTAAGTTGACGCGTCAGCCCTGTATAGTATAATCAACATATCACCACACAAACTTTCATATCGTGTATAGAAAGAGAGATGGAGTGGGAAGGAAAGAGTAAGTGAGAAATAGAGAGGATAGAGGAATAAAATATAGGAAAGGGGAGATAAAAAAAGATAGAGTGACTGAGATAGGGATATAGAAATATATTTTTTGATTGATTTTGATATTATGCGCATATCAGCACATAATAGGGTGACCATAATATTTTGACCCAATCATAAAACTATATCATTATTATTAGTTAAACTAGAAAATATGTTAGCATTCACCAACCCATTAGGAATATTCGTTTGAGTTTGTGTCGATAAGGCAGAATTTAAATTCATCGTGCAGGCCCGCATTGAGACATGTACACTTTTTGGTCATTCTTATTCACTGCTCTACAAATAACGGAACCCTTTCAAAACAATAAAAACCGGGACGCGAGCTAACTTAACAGTAAACTGCTGCCTGCTCGAATCTTCGCGACGAAATTGTAGCATTTGGATTGTTATGCGCAAGTAACCGAAAGTGGCATAAAAGCGATATTTAAATATAAAAAATAATAAATTTATATAAATAATTTTAAACAGTGTTTCCATGACATTCGTTTAAAAATGACATCGACTATATTTTAGCATGAAATGTCTTCATGTCAACTTAGACATGAAATGTCTTCAGTTGACCTCTATTGCCGCGCTAAGATTTCATAACACTGCTTTTTAGAACGCTGCCACATTCCATATTGGTGCATCTTTATGTATTTTATTATCGATTTTTCTAACATTGCTGTATACGTCAAGCAAATATCAGCTCAAGTAGGAGCATGTCGTGTGTAGTCCTATTTACGTCCACACATATTGTATTTACAACACAAATTCTCGCAGATAATGAATCTACTCTCAATAATATCCGCACATGATACATCGACATGAATGTTCAGTTGATGGGGGCGGAAATGAAATTGATATTTTCGGTCTTCCTTCAAAGGGCCATTTTTCTTCCCCATTTGTCCTTTTTCCTTATTTTTTTCAAGTCTGCGTCTCTTTCCTGGAATTTCTGGTTTCTAGAGAGCCTTTTTGTGCCTAACGTTATTATGACGTCGCGTCCTTTCTTCCCTTGTTTGTGGGTTTCGTACACAAAGACAACGCGAATCTCGACTGGTGGGCTAAGACGGAGTTGACGGAAACTAATATGTCCATCAACTCCGCAATTCAGGGATGCAGGAGGGATACAGGGGTCCAGACAGGAGGGAGAGAAAGAAGGGATGTTGTAAACAGAAAGCGTATATTCTATACGCCATACTGTATTCTTAGAATCCTAGCGACAATGGTTTCATAGTCTCAAGGATTATTGGGAGGAAGTCCGTAGCGTATGTATATCACCTAGCGACACGAGTTAGAAGGTGGAGTCGGAAATAACTGTATTCATGGCATTTGAAGTTGTTTCATCTTTTTTTCTACAGAGTGACAGAGGAGGAAGACAAAGAGTGAAAGAGAAAGTGAAGAACTACAGAGAGAAGGAAGGATTGATTGAGAAATTGAGAGAAAAAGAGGAGAGATATGGAGAGAAGGAAAATCAAGTGAGAAATTGAGGGGAGATAGAGATCTAGAGAAGGAAAGCGAGAGAGAGGAGGGAGACATAGAGAAAGAAAGAGAGAGAGAATGAAAGAGAGTGAGAGGGGGAAGGATAATGAAAGAGAGAGACAGAAATCAAATGAGAGATTGACATCAGAGATCGAAAGGAGGAGAGAGATTGAAGAAAAGAATAGGCCTTAAATTAAGATGAGATAGAGATCTAGAGAAGGAAAGAGAGACAGATTGAAGAAAGGAGTAAGCGATAAATTGAGATGGGATAGAGATCTAGAGAAGGAAAGAGAGACAGATTGAAGAAAGGAGTAAGCGATAAATTGAGATGGAATAGAGATTTAGAGAAGGAAAGAGAGAGAGATTGAAGAAAAGAGTAAGCGATAAATTGAGATGGGATAGAGATCTAGAGAAGGAAAGAGAGAGAGATTGAAGAAAAGAGTAAGCGATAAATTGAGATGGGATAGAAATCTAGAGAAGGAAAGAGACAGATTGAAGAAAAGAGTAAGCGATAAATTGAGATGAGATAGAGATCTAGAGAAGGAAAGAGAGAGAGATTGAAGAAAAGAGTAAGCGATAAATTGAGATGAGATAGAGATCTAGAGAAGGAAAGAGAGAGAGATTGAAGAAAAGAGTAAGCGATAAATTGAGATGGGATAGAAATCTAGAGAAGGAAAGAGACAGATTGAAGAAAAGAGTAAGCGATAAATTGAGATGAGATAGAGATCTAGAGAAGGAAAGAGAGAGAGATTGAAGAAAAGAGTAAGCGATAAATTGAGATGGGATAGAGATCTAGAGATGGAAAGAGAGAAAAGAAGAGAGAGAGAGGAGAAAACGGAGAGAGATAGAGAGAAAGGTAGGGAGAAATAGAGATCAGGCGATACGTAGAAATAGAGAATGGAGGAGGTGGATATAGACGGAGGGAGAGAAATAGAATAGAGAGAAATATAGAAGAAGGGATACAAGTAGAGATGAAAAATAAAAATAGAGAAATAAGGAAATGGTAATAGAGAAGGGATAGACATAAGAGGGAATGTGAGATAAATAGAAGTAGGGGAAAAAAATAGATAACAATAAATAGAAAGACACACATGTACAATAAAACTTCTCCTGAGGGGCATCTCTGAATAGCGGCACCTAAAATAACGGACAGATCTTAATTCCCCGGAAGAAGTAAATGATGGTATTACTTCTCAAAAAACGGACACTCTCCATAATTGACGCAGACATTGAAAAGTATACCCCGACGTCGAATTAAAATCTCAGAATAAAGGACAGCGTGTGAAGAAACAATGGTCGTTTCTGAAATGCGAAGGTAACATTGTTTAAATAATGGACAGTCAATATTGTTGCTCAGTAGTTTGGTAACAGACATATTTAAGTATTTTATCATTTTTCTGGAGTATCAAAGTGCTGCAGCTCTTTGTTTGGAAGGTGCATACTGCTTTTGTTTTACAAAGTTCGTGTGTTACGATATGCAAACGTGTGGTTTGCTGTTGCAAAAGAGCAGATCAAATATGAGAAGATTATGCTCAAATCGTGCTGGAAATCTCTCTTTTCCAAAAACACCTTACGTAAAAGTTGGCAATTATACTTTTGGGTGGTTGAGTTTGTTTCTAAGTCCACTTTATGCACACAAATACTAATAGAGACTGGACATACTGTTCAAAGTGTACCTATGTACCTCCATTGGATTGGAGCCTTAACTCCACACCCCCTATACGCCTTCATGGCGTGGTGCAAAGCACGGGGGAACACTTTACTTTAAATTACCACTATCTCCTCCACCGGGTATGGAACCCGGAACACCTTCATTACAAGGCGAGAGAAATAGGAATCGCGAGAGACATCCAGCAAAGGACATATGTAAAGAGGAAGATAGAGAGCAAGGAGAAGGGTGGAGATACCCGTTGAAGTGAGAGCAAAGGTTGCCCTCACCCTCTGATGAAAACCCCGATAATAGTCTCCCAAGCCCTCTGTCTGGTGCCGACTGCTCTGAGTGTTAATTACTTCAATTCTAATTATCCCCGCCATCCCCACAGGGAAGCAACAGATCTTGGGAGCCGCAGCCTCCGAAAATCTTTCCGAGACTTCATCAGTACCCCTCACCAAATTTCCACGCCCCGTTTGACCTGGCCTCTTTGCACACGGCTTCCCAGGGGGGAAAAAATGAGAAAATGGTAGAGGGAGAGAAAGAGACTAGAGAAAAAAAATATTTACCCTCAGATTGAGAAATGCAGTTTTGATATTCTTCTCTGTTCCCTGTGAAACCCCCGCGGGGCATTCCTAAGCTATTAAAACTTCGTACAAAGGCTCTGTGTTTTTAAGTCCGATCTTCCACCTTTTCCTCTCTCTCTCTTTTTAACGAAATGACTTTTGTCTTTTTGTGTGGATGGTTCCCTCTCCCACTTCTTTGTATATGCCTGTGTGTGCATCATTCCTCAACGAGACGCAAATCGGATGACTGCGTGGATATTTTCTGCTCTTATTTTTTTTTTGTTCCCGTGTAAGCTGGAGGAAAATAATTGAAAAAAATATGTGATTGAAATTAACATTATGAGCGGGAAGGGAATGGAAAATTTATACCGCTTTAGTGTTGTTCTTGAAAGGACACAACAATTGTGATCTTTCTCAGTTTTCTCTTTGCTTCAGAATATATTTTTCGATTTGCAGAGTCTGCGCGGCAAGGGATATTCCGAGGGTTTTAATAATAGCAATCTGCGCAGTTTTCACATCACTCCAGCTGCGGAACTATTAATGAATGCCTTCCTTAAGCAATATGTCGTTCCAACACGACGAACGAGTGCCTTCTTCATGGCCTCTGTACTTCCCCCATGGCAAGCGAGTGTCTTCTTCAAGCCATTTGTCGTTCCAACACGACGAACAAGTGTCTTCTCAAGCAATCTGTTCTTCCGACACGACGAAGGAGTGCCGTCTTCAAGCCAGTTGTCGTTTCAACACGACGAACGAGTACCTTCGTAAGCACGTAAGCAATGTGTCGTTCGGTACTACGAACGAGTGGCTTCTTTATAGCCTCTGTAGTACCACAATGGCGAGCGAGTGCTCTCTCCAAGCAATTTGTCGTTCCAACAAGACGAACGAATGCCTTCACAAGCTATGTGTCATTCCAACACGACGAGCGAGTGGCTTCACAAGCAAAGTGCTGTTCCAACACGACGAACGAGTATCTTCTTCATGGCTTCTGTAGTTCCCCCTTGGCGAGAGAGTGCCTTCTTCAAGCCATTTGTCGTTCCAACACGACGAACAAGTGTCTTCTCAAGCAATCTGTTCTTCCGACACGACGAAGGACTGCCGTCTTCAAGCCAGTTGTCGTTCCAACACGACTAACGAGTACCTTCGTAAGCAATGTGTCGTTCGGTACTACGAGCGAGTGGCTTCTTCATAGCCTCTGTAGTTCCACAATGGCGAGCGAGTGCTCTCTTCAAGCAATTTGTCGTTCGAACAAGACGAGCGAATGCCTTCACAAGCTATGTGTCATTCCAACACGACGAGCGAGTGGCTTCACAAGCAAAGTGCTGTTCCAACACGACGAACGAGTGTCTTCTTCATGGCTTCTGTAGTTCTCCCTTGGCGAGAGAGTGCCTTCTTCAAGCCATTTGTCGTTCCAATACGAGAAGAGGTGCCTTCTCAAGTAATCTGTCGTTCCAACACGACGAACTAGTGCTTTCCTAAACAATGTGTCATTCCAACACGACGAGCGAGTGCTTTCTCAAGCAACCTGTCGTTCGACACTACGAGCGAGTGCCTTCTTCATAGCCTCTGAAGTTCCCCAATGGCAAGCGGATGCCTTCCTCAAACAATTTGTCGTTCCAACACGACGAACAAGTGCCTTCACAAGCAATCTGTCGTTCCGACACGACAAACGAGTGCCGTCTTCAAGCCAGCTGTCGTTCCAACACGTCGAACGAGTGCTTTCGTAAGTAATGTGTCGTTCAAACACGACGACCCAGTGCTATCTCAAGCAACCTGTTGTTTGGCACTACAAGCGAGTGCCTTCTTCATAGTCCCTGTAGTTCCCCAATGGTGTACGAGTGCCTTCTTCAAGCAATTTATCGTTCCAACACTACGAGCGAGTGCCTTCACAAGCAATGTGTCGTTCCAACACGATGAACGAGTGCCTTCTTCATGGCCTCTGTAGTTCTCCTATGGCGAGCGAGTGACTTCTTCAGAGCCAAAATGTTGTAAAAGAAAAAAAAATTAAGAATACCGTTTTCTGTTCCGTTCATCACGTTGTTGTTGTTGGAGCCTACGTACTGCCAATCAGCAGCTTCTAGTAGTGTCTTGATTGATTGATTTAGTTTATTTTACTTCGCGTTTTGTGCCTCTTGGCTAATTTGCGAAGATGGGGATGAGTGATGAAATTGATGAATGGACATTCACAAACAACTAAGCTCGAGCGGGATTCGAACCCGGGACCCTTGGCGTCGCAACGCGATGTGCTAACCACTCGGTCACAGGGTGCGGCTGTAGTGTCTTGAGAACGAGAATAAATGTGGCGACTAGACAGTGATGCTTATAGCAATGTTTTTCTTGTAGTTTCTTCTGTAGTCGTAAGCTCCGAGTATTGGCAAATATTGGCAAATATTACTTTCCGGACAATTTTCCCCTGTGAGAAGAGAGTAGGTTCTATGGAGCAGTCGAAAGATTATAATGTAATATAGAATTTTAATTTCTGAATTTGAGCGTATAGTTAGAAAACCCTTCTCTATTGATGGTATATGTAAAAACATTTACATATTTTCCAATTGAAAAGGAACAACTGGCTACACATTTTTGTGAAATCTCCGTTTACTTACACGGTGGGTAAGAACAATATGTAAATAAGCCTTCGAGCACTTTAGGGATAAATTTCCATGCTTGTTACTTTTATGCTGTACTTAAACATGCTTGAGAAAATATCCGTAAGAGGTCTCCACTTAAGAGCATGCACTTTTCGCTTAACGCGATTTTAAAGTTCCTTGTTTCCCTTCCAAAGCCTGCAGCTTATGAGCGAGTCTCGGCTTCATCCTTACACCATCCGTCGCCAGCGGTTTGGTTCTGGTAAAGAACTGCCTGTAAGTTCATCAGATATCAGGCCGTGCCCCCTTCCTCCTCCTCCCTCCACCATTTCGCGTTCGAGTTTTCTTCTCGATTAACTTCGTATAGAGGCGGAGGGCAACCGGTGGAAAAGGGCCTATGTTTGCATCTGGAGATAAGACACAGCTCTTGAAACAAGGGCGGGGAGTGGAGGGGGGGGTGTTCAGCTGTCAAGACGTGGCTAAAACAGGCGATTTCCTCCAGGTTCTGAAAGGGCTAAATGGCCGGGAGAGGAAGGTCCTCTTAAGGTTGATACCGCTTTCTTTTAAAGCTAAAGGCCTTTGGTTATATATTCAGTTTAAACTTGACTTCTTGCTCTAGTACGAGGGGAAGTCAGTAAATAGGTCACAAACTGATGCGGGAGCTTAAAATAGTAGTGAGTAGTTTCTAAAGGTGTCGTTAGGTGGCAGAACAATTCAGCTTGATTATATTCAGTTAGCAGTCGCTAGATAGCAGACATACGCATGGATGGCTCAGTTTAAAAATGGCGACTATACTCGTGGACTGTCCGTGTAGATGGCACAGGTAAAGGAGGTGATTCGAGCTGACAGGCGAGTGAAGATAGACAGCTTCTCATGGTTTAGCCTACAGCATAATTTGAATTTCCGAAAAATGTGCGCACGGTAGTGATGGGCATAATCGAATTACTTGAATAATCGAATGATTTTGTGGAATGATTTTAAAGCGATTATGGATGATGAATGATTTTAAGACGATTATGGAATATGACTGATTTTGAACTGAATGAATCGATTGTGCTTGCGCACGCGCAGTGATCGAAACTATATAAGGAGCGGTTTGCTGGGATGAAATCATTCGAGTGGAAGCTCTTGTACTGAAAGAGCATGCCGCTTAAAAGTGTGACGTACTGAAACGTGTCGCCTCAGTGGTCGAGGGCGCTTAGTGGTGGGTTCCAGATCTCACCACCGACGGTTCAAGGTTCGAGCCCACGTGCGGATGTTCCCCACAATCTGTAAAACAGTTCCATGTAATCATCCTCTTCATCACAATTCACCTAAATTCGGAGCAAAACGACGTAAAGTAAATAATATTACAGAACCCAGCGGCGGCGATTAGGGGTGTGTGGAGGCAGTTCACCCACTCCTTGCTATTTTTGGCCCCGCACTATGGCCTCTCAAGCCTTGAACACCAAGAGAAAGTGAACTGTCATTAACCACCACCACCCCTCGCCCCCCAGTGTTTGCACCCTATCACCGCTACTGACAAGACCCATTGAAACAATACCCATAGTAGTGAAATCATACCGTATATTGCCTCTTGAATTTTATTGTGAAAAAAAATGGCGATGGAATCTAGTAGTGTCAATAGGATCTTCGTTCATAGCTTGGGGACTTGATTCTACATGTGTATGCCTTGACGAGTTTCAAGAATTACGACCCGCCTACAAAAAAGTGAAAAAAGTATTTTTTTGTTTATTTTTTTAGCCGACTACTCCCCCCAATGATGTTCTTTGGTTCAAAAGCGTTTAAAAAAAATCCCGGCTTACTCCATCCGAATATAGATTACAGAATCACAGAACAATGCCAGTACTAGTCTACAATCCCACCCATGAATGCAAGATACAACAGTAATCCTTCCCACGTAAATTGCGACGCGGTGCACAAAAAACCGGACGAGAGCACACCGCGTAGCAACCCACACGCACCGCTATTTCAACCTCAACTGACTGAAAGATAATCGTTCACTAACATTTAACCGCTGCTTCTGGTCCTTATTCCATTTGGACAATAGGCTCATTTCTCTCCTTAACTGCATGTACATAATAGATTTGGACCATACGATTTCACTCATTCAAATCACTCGATTCGGCAACTGAATGAATCGGATGCTTTCTCTTTGCTGTAGCCGATTAAGGTCAACCGATTAATAGGTTGCAATTCGGTTACGGTCGGAAAGTTTTAATGTTCTGAGAATATTTGATGATTGATAAAAAAAGATCGAATATCTCGAATGATTAAAATAATCGAATTAGTAGATTATTTTAAATCGATTATGCCCATCACTAGCGCACGGTGGCAGAAAACATTTTGCGGATGATGAAGATGTTGAACGTGAGATGCGACTGTGGCTGGGACAGCAGCCGAAATACTTTTATGCAGCACGTTTTGGGGGACTGGTAAAGCGATGGGATATGGGTATCAATGTTGGTGGAGATTATGTCTTAGTATTTTTCTAATTAACGTTTGTGATCTACTTACTGACTTACCTATGTGCCATCTGGATACATTCAACATTTTGGTGACGTCTCTACTGGGATAACTTTAACTTTAAACTGCCTCTTCCGCAATCTCTATAGAGCGATTTGGCTTCTAATAACGTCATTATATGATGGTACAGATTATAAAATGACGTATTGGGTCAGTAGCGTATCCATGGGTCCCTCCTCTCCCTGAGATATCAGAAAAAACTTCATATAATTCAAATAGTGAAATGGTACCATGAAAGACAGTAGAACAAGTGGTCTCTGCGAATCGCGAGAGAGTCAAACAGACAAAGAACTGTTCATCAACAAATAGATGGGTGTTTATGGAAACGAAGCAAGTCGAATCCAGTTTCAATTTAAAGACTGGACTTAAGTCCAAACTTGGACCTCCCTGATGGCGTAGTGGTAACGTCGTCGCCTTGTAATCAAGGGGTCCCGGGTTCGATACCCGGTGGAGGCAAATGGCTCAGTGGTTCGGATCCCACTTTAAACTGTAGGTCCAGTCCCGATTAGCCTTGCTGTGCATAAAGTGGACTCAAAACAACAAATCAATGAATCAAGTCCATACTTGACAACAAAGCCACGGCATTTTCAATTAATTTTCAATTTTATGATTTGTAAAATAATAATAATAATAATACGGTAACATATGAGTTTTTTGATGACTCAAGGCAAGATATGAAATCTACCCCTAGTGTTCGAAGTGGAAATTCCTACTTTGAGAGGGATGGGGCTGCTTTGCCCAATTTGGCTAAAAGTTGGAAATGATTGTATGGATCAACATGGAGAAATGCAGTGAATGGGGGATGCTTTGAGAATTTTCCTAACTGGGGTATAGCACCTCCACGTCCCCCACTTTGAGCATAGCTGCTCCCAGAGAAGAACTTTGCTGTGGCCTTGTCCATCTTAATAGTTGCTCCCAATACTACTAACTTTTCTGAAACACGTAAAAAGATGAAAAAGTAATATTAATCACACAGGGATTGATTATCACAATTATATATCACCCCTAACTCTTCAACAGATGTCGCAAGGTGCTGCACACAATGCTTTCCTCGCAACTATTATACCACAGGCCATAGAGAAAAAGTGCAGAAAAAGTTTTGAAAGTTTTATTCTTGTTTTAATTCTACTTTATGCTCCGATAGGTTAATCGGGACTGGGACTTAGTTTGGATCCGAACTACGAACCCACAACCCCAGATTACAGGAGATTTCTAAGATATGCACTCTGGATCTTTTATGTTTCTACTATTTCATATTACAGGGTTATTTACAGGAGAATAAGTTTGCTATCACGTACCACTTTCTGCTACTTCTTTACTTCCTTTGCCACGTCCTCTTCCAGAAATGGGGGTTGAAATTGCGCATACAGGCTCCCCACCAGTTGAATATCTCATTATGATCCAAGTGACTTTTCGACATCTGGCTGTCAAGTGTCTCAGTATATCGTATTGTTATTACCTTACGATTGATTAATTGATTGATTATTTTACTTCGCTTTTCCGCCACTTTGGCTAGTCGCGAAGATGAGGATGAGATATGATATGAAATTGACAAAGGGTCACTCACAAAGAACACCCATGCTGAAGCCGGGATTCGAACCCGGGACCTGTCAAGTCATAGAGCGCTATGCTAACCATTCCGCCACTGAGGTCAGCTGTTATTACCTTATAATGTAGCACACGCAGGAGACGTACTACGCGCTACCGCCAATAATTATTAAGAATTGACGACATTCAAAACAGTTGTTAAAAGTTATCATCCTGGTTGTAAAATGTGTGAGGATCCAATGTAAAAGAGTAACTTAAGTAGAGTTTTTCTTAGTAACTGTTTACAATAATCTACCAACCAACATACTAAACGCCATATTGGAAAATGGCCTCCACTACATATTAAGATCATATTTTGTCCGTGTGTTGAGAATAAACTAGAAAATAACCAGGCCATGTGGCACGAATGGGAAAGGAAAGAAGAGTATACAGGATTCTTGTTGGAAAACCTGATGGTAAGAGACCAGTAGGAAGACCAAGACGAAGATGGAGATATAATGTTGAGATAGACCTAAAGGAAATTGGTACGGATGGAAAAGGGTATATAGATCTTGCTCAGGATAGGGACAGATGGAAGGCCTGTGTTGCTGCAGCCATGTTCTTTCGGGTTTAAGAAGGCTAGAGAGTTAGTTAGTTACTCTTGAGAATAACTGACCTGAGAAAAAAAAATGGACATTGCAAATATTAAAGAGCGGAAAATTTCCTGTGGTATACACTCATGATACGTATTTCAAATAAACTAATACATAACGCAAGGATATGTGATTTAGTATGTTAGTATGCTGATTATAAATACCAAAATAATTCAACACTAATATATCCGTGAAATTGGAATAAAGTATTAGGATGTAGGATAAGAATAAAATGTAGAATATTGATATCAAGAACCCTGATGAAATTGTGAGACCTCACACATAGCACAATTTTATTTCGTTTTTTAATATTCCCTCTTTTTTCCACACATGACTTTGCTAGGGTTGACACTAATGAATGCCACGAATTGATCAACGTCAGAATCACTTTATGACTGAATTGCATCAAAGATGCAGCTGTGTTTTTTCCCCCTCTTCATCCACCGGCTCCTGTGTTTTTTCTCGATTGACGTCTGAAACCGGTGATTGATTCGAGGTAGGGTAATATGTGTACGCAGTAAAGATTAACTCAGGCTTCATTTAAAATTTTAAAGAGGAAATGCAAAACATGCGGTCCTGTGTGTTATCGATTCAATCATAATATATTTTTTTAAAAATTAAAGGGTTGAAGCCTGTCCGGACTTAAATGTCCTGCAGGTCGCAAAGTACCCGGAGCTAGATTTTGCTCACTGAATGGATTTATTACCAATTTAATTGTTTTATATTCTACGAGGGAAAGTCAGTAAATAGGTCACAAACTGATGTGGGATAGTGGTGAGTAGTTTTCAAAGGTGTCTTTAGGTGGCAGCACAATCCAGCTTGATATTCAGTTAGTCACTACATAGCTAGATATTATTTATATTACTTTTAGCTTCACTTGAATTTGAGTATATATAGTTCACGTAAAGGGGGGGGGGTTCAACTTTTGGTATGATTAGGGTTGCTACATTTCGTACGTGAAAATCCAGGACACTGCTGACCGGAAGCTTGTTGGGGAGCGGGGGAAGGGGGTGCTGGACCCGACAAAGTTCTGTGTATGTAGTCACGGCCACGCTACTTAGTATTGATACTTTTCTATTCATCTTGTGTCAAACAACTTGAGAATGTTACCATGTTTACCTGGTTCTCTTGCACTGCGTTTTTAAAAACCAAATTCCTTTAAGAAGACTCGAGGGAAAAAATTATAACTGATTTGACAGTTCCAATGCAGTTTCTTATCGCAGAAATTCCGAAACTATCAGGTACGGACATTTGGTGTGCAGTCCCATCTGGTGTGTGGAATTACGAAATTGCCTTCCCATCCGTATCCCGTCCTATACGTCTCGAATTTAGAAAAATAAAATATATCCGAAGAAATTTTTATGAACAAGCGGATAGAAGAAGTAATCTGGTAATTTTACTAAACCAAAGGGGGGGGGGTGAGGTAGGACCCGTTGAACCCCCCCCCCTTAAATACACCCATGGTCCAGCCCCTTACCTTATCCAAAACATATGTAAGAACACAATTGTACCATAACTAAAATAACTGTAATGTCCTGTTAAGTAAAATATTAAAACATTCTGACTTCGGTTAAAAGCTGAGGCTGTAAAGGGGCACTACACACACACACACAAGGACAACATACAGGACAACACACACATACTCCTACGAAGATTATACCGGCAGTAGGTCCTGACGCCAGAGCCTCGTTAGTCTGCAAAATACAGTCCAGGGTGTACTACGTGGAAGCGAGGTTGACTTTTGGGCGCCTAACACCCCTACCTTATTTATTGAGGCAATTTCAGATATAGCACAAATGGCCATTTTAGTCTGAATTTGTCAACAATGAAAGAAACAGAATTAAGAACTAAGAAATAACACAAAAATATTAATAAATATGTGTATAAAATGGCGGTATTTGACTGTTTACCAACATTTATTCATAGTTGTAGACCGGTAGGAATACTCTGAGGAAAATATATCAACTAGCTTAGCGGTTCTCCAACTCTTTTTCTCATTGTACCCTTTGGTCGTAACTAAACGTGTAATGTACGCTCACCATAGGTTTTCTCGGAATAGTGGGTTTTGGGGATTTTTTTAGGCTGTCTGATTGGTGTGGCGTTTTTGATATATTGGAGGCGTGTATCTGCAATAGCGCAACATGGCATTCGAGCTATATGTGGAAATATGGTAAACAAATAATCATCAGAATCCTACGTTCATTATTACCTTGGGTGTTCCTACTTTTACAATCTTCATGAATTTTCAAAACTAAAGATGTGCTCGTATATGGTAAGAAGTATGTAAAAACTTTATTTTTCATATATTTTTCCAGAGTTATTGAAAAAATTGGAGTAGGGAACAAATATAAGTTTGTAAACAGTCAAGCACAATTTTGGATTATTTACCGAAAATCCTCAGAATTTGTAGTGAGAAGGATGTTCCTGCATAGCCTGACACAGTTTCTTGATGTCTGGTTGTGCACTTGAAACTCAAGCGGAGATTCGCCTCCAAATTTAGTCTATTTTCATACTTATTTCTTTAGATACACAATGATCAAAAACCACTATCCGAGCTAATTGCGTACCCCATTCAAATAGTTCACGTACCCCTGGGGGTACGCGTACCACAGTTTGAGAACCACTGAACTAAATGATTATATTGCGTGGAAAGTCTGTAGAAGAGGGATCTTTTTAGACTTTGCAATCAAGGCTTTTCTGTGTAAAGTACGTGCTGTGCGCAAAGGTACTCGAAAGTGGAATTCTGAAGGACTGTGTTTCATTCCCATTGACAATTTTGTACACAAAAATTAAATTATGATTTAATACTATCAAACAAAGGGCAAACTGTTTCAGATTGGATTTCATTCACATCCTGAAGAAGAGATTTGGCTTCGAACAACACTAATTTCCTGCAATAGAAAACATCTCCTCCAACCCAAACCCGAACAACGCCATCAACAAGAATAACTTCACTCTAGCATAAAGGAGTGGGAAAAAACAGGAGTGGAAAATGAGCGTCCATCCTGCCATTTAAGGTAATTACTCCCGCGAGAGAAACCAGGAGACTTTTCCAAGTACCAGACCCCTCCAATCATTAATTCATTCCTTCTGCCTTCCTTCTGCTTTTTCCCCGAGAGCTGGGTTCCTACTAACACTTTAATACTAAAATCAATAGTCATCTCTCCCCCGTCGACTGAATGCCGCGCCCCGTTTTGGTACGCGATCCCACACCCTGGAGCACCAAGTCATCGCTGCAATTTGTCGTATTAGGTTTCAGAGCGACGAATCAGCTTACAAGAGTTGGTCATCAAGATGTATGTAGTATGTGGATATTCCCAAACCTTGCTTTCAGAATTGTCTGACTTCCCTATTCACAGAAATCTAAATCCATCAATTGATGCACCAAAAATGTATTGATTGATGCACTAAAGTGTGTTGTTTGGTCTTATCCAAGCTTACAGTTCGATACATTTATGCATATTGTTTGTAAAGGTAACGCCAAATGCATCATACAACTTACGGCAAGGTTCTATGTTCATTGGTTTCGTAAATATAGCCTTTTGGAATCGGATGATTCTTTTTGATACACCCAGTACATTCTTTTATGCTTAGATGTACTTTAAAACATCAATTGATGAGTTTTTTGATGCACCTTTCTGCACATTTCTGATGATGCGCTTAAACAATTATTCTGAGCTACAGACTTCATGCATTTTTATGTTCCAATTCATGCATTAACTTCGCTGTGTGTAAGCGGGTTAATAGAGTTCTTAACTACAGTTTTCCGGTGAGATTTTGGGGTTTGAAATATTGATAGAACAGTGGAAATTTGTTCTTACGAATTACATCATAACACGGCCTGATACTGAAGAAACCGTCTGTTATCCATAGAAGTATACGAATTATCATTATCTTCATCATTTTCCTTTGAGCGAGAGGGGGAACATCCATTGATGTTTTCAAGAAAGATAAACACAAATAATACAGAAGAGATTCCTAAGATATTTATATTCTAAATATCTCATTACAGTGACGCCTACAAAACACTAAACGCCTAAGTAATGGGTGAAACATTTTATGTCAGTTACCTATAAAAAAATAAATGGCATTTAGGATAAGTGTTTGTTTCTAGTCAATTAGCTACTGGTCAAAATTCGTAAACCTAAAACTAAACTAAAATAATAATAATAATCCGTTGCGCAACAGGCCATGAAGGGCCTAGGCATACCTACCGACTGCCGGTCTCCCTCCCACGCTTTCCTTCGTCACCTCTAAGCGTGGAGATATTCAACCAGTATTGGAATAGTCGGGGGGTCAGCCCGACGTATCCCCAGCCGTTATAGTAGGTCTCCGTGACCGGATTACGCTTACTCATTCGAAGCTCCCCAATTTCCTCAAGATGGTGAAACCTAAACTATACGTATTTAAAATTAAAACCAGTCTATTTTATTTACTAAATTATCGCTACCATGGACACTTATAAACATAATATAATGAATAGCATGAACACAAATGAGATATTCAATATCGCACTTTTTTTAGAAAAAAAATACATTCTGCCCTTATACTAGCATGCGCATGTACAGAATTGTACACTTTTGTTCAGAGAAACTGGCATAGTCATTTGAGTTAGATCAGCTTCGGAGCCGATCGAGTGTGACAGTACAGCCGAAGTAAAGGTTCGGGAAAACAGCACTCTTCAGTGTTGCTTACCACTAAAGTTTTTCACAGGATGCAGGGAATTTTCTGACTTGCCGAGTAAAAAGAAACAGTTACAGGAAAGCCTTGCATTTTTATTATTAATGCAATGCAGTGTCCAATTTTACAAGAGAATGGCGGAAAAAAAATCAGGAAAATATGTTCGAGATACTCAGTATCCCATACCTAATCCAAAAAAAAAAAAAAAAAAATCTGCATCAATCCCTGCGCTTGGGGAAAAGCTCATATTCATTTGAAAGAAGAGGGGAGTTGATGGCGGTTCCATTACATCTCTCTCTCTACCTTAACGTAACAGCAACGTCGACGTTCTCCAACAGGACCCGGGTTCGAATTCTGACCTGAGCGTGGATGTTCTTTGCGAGTATCCCTTCATCAATTTTCCCATATCATCATTTATCTTCTTCTAAATGTGGAAGAAAAGCGAAGCTAACACAAAATAAATCAAATTGACGTTGAAGATGCGGACGGGAGAAAATAAACAATCCAAGGCAATAAGAATATCTATCACGGCCCGAATGATGTGACTTCAGAATCACTTGCGTTACTTACTATTACGTATGCAAACAGCTTTTCTAGCTTGTAATTTGAACACAAAAGTAGGATAATAAAGCTCCCAAAATCAGTACAGGCTGGATGAATGTCTTCATATTTTCCTGAAAAATCACTCTTCTTCGTCAAATGGTTAGTTTAAAAATATAATTATGTATGTGCCATTGACTTATAAGATTTGTAGCCACATATCAGAATTTGCTATGTTGACAGAAGCTAGAGCATGAATATTATTAGGGGTTGGAAACACTAACCTTGCACAAAAGCACGCCTTCGATCGTCTTCATTAATATACACACACAACATGAACTTATAGTCTGTTAGCAATGTGTGCACAGCATAGAGACACTATACCATGAAGCGTATTGCTTTCAAATTAATGCAATTAGAGAGAAGGGACATTGAAAGTTTAGAACCGGACAGGTAAAAGTGCAATCTTCAGGAGAAATCACCTTAATAGAATGCTTTTTTTGCATCGCGGCTTGTGTCCATGTTGGTAAAATGCCAGCTTCGTAAGCTGAAATCCTAGGTTCGATTCCCCGTGTGGTCAAAGTTTTTTTTCTATTTCTGCCAAACGGGTGCCACGAAAAGCATTTCACCTAATCACAGCTATATACTTTGTTGTTGTTCGTGTGGCAAAGAGAAAATAATTATTGAAAGGACTATGCATAATTTTGAGTTTGGAACGTATTTTTCTTTATTGCGTTGTTACGTCACCAGAAGATTAAACGTTATTTTCTGTGAAAGAAAAATCATGGAATTTAAGTTCCCAACTTTGGGTTACATCGATAAGTGAATATTAATGTTTTCCGTCATTCATTTGCCACTTCCCTCGTTCCCCTCCCCCCCACTTCCACACACACACACACACACACACACACACACCCATACACAAACACTGACAGACTTGTTGCACGCTTGATTTTATGTCAGTAATTTCTGGATGGGAGGAGAAATATGTTGGTAAAAATTGTAAAATCAATACTTTTTTTATGTCTGGTTGAAGGTGTTATTACCATAAATATTCGAAATTTATTTTATATCGACCGAAATGAGTCATTTTGAGTTTTCTTGAAGAACAGGTTAAAATGTCTTCTTGTTTGAGAAACCGATAATTAAATTTAAAATATGATAGAATTGCGAGTTTTACAGTGTTACTTGGTTTGTGTTCTCTACTACTTTTAGTGTTATGAGACAAGAATGCAAGTTTTATTCATGAGATGTAGCAGAATTTATCGCATATATAGTAGCTAAATGCTCACAATATAAAATTTCGTACGCATGCAAAAGACTGTAATTGAGGTTTCACCTCTATTGAGGGAACTACACCAACCTTTCAGTGTTGAAAATTATGCATTTATTGCTACAAAGTTGGATGTCATCTCAACTTTAAAAAAAACCTGTGGTGTGTGCTGTTGTCTGGCACAGAGATAAGAAATAAAGTTTATAAAATGTGCTTAACTCCTTTTTAAATAGCATAAGAGAAAGAGACTTTGGACTACCCAATCAGGAAACTAAAATTTTTACACAGTGGTGGAAACGCTTAAATAATATTTTTCCTTCATGATGCAGTCGCAATTTAGCTGTCGCTAATTTCAAAATGCGACTGCAATTTTGAGTTTGGCCCCTATCTGAACTCATCAAGTTTGCCATATTTAGTGAGCATTTAATTCAGACTATTTAAACCATGATATAAATTTCCATGCCGTCTTGCCTCCTTTCTATGCAGCAACATGGGCTATTTCACTTTTTCATTATTGAACTATGTTTTTAATGTTTCATGAATTTAGTTATATAATCAATTTTATACTTCCCTAGAAGCAAAGGCCTCCCCGATGGAATAGTTGTAAAAGTAGTCACCTTGCAATCCGATGGTTCGGGTTTCGATACCCAGTGAAAGTATGCAGTGGTTCGGATTCACCTCAAACTGTAGGTTAGACTGTATTTGCATGAGTGGGCTTAAATCAAAAGCCAAGCTCCTGATGGAAAGACTACAAAAAAATTTAGCCTAGATTTGTATTGAAGGTTCTAACTTTGTAACATCAAGTGCCTTAAACTCTCCAAATGTCGACAGGTTTGCGAGACATTATGCAGGCAAAAGAAGACAGTTTGCCAGAAGCATGTCACTTTGAAAATAAATATTTTTTTAAGAAGAAAAGTCAAAAATGTTGTTCTTTTTTAGTGTATTTTCCCCTAAAAACGAAAAAAATATAGGTTTCTCTTTGACACTACTTTTTGACATCTGAATGTTTGCTATTGAATTGAAAGTTGGCGCAATTATGTTATGCATTAATCATATTCGTAAATTCCAAATAGAGCGTAAATAATTTAGTGTAATTTCGAAACCTGTCACATGTAACTTTTTTACCTTTATATATATATATATATTGATCTCACCAGGGTTCGAACTCACGTCACGAAGTTTCAGACTTCCAATCTAAAGAGTAAAACGAGACGTGTCAGCTCCAGGACGCATCCAGGTGCGACGGAAACACGTGATTCCTTATCTTTGTCTAGCGCTGTGGCCACAGCGCGAGAAGAGGAAGTTTGAATTAGATAATTTGTTGGCTGATTTAATTTCGTTTACTTTACTTCGATTTTCATGTTACTTTTGGCTAAACGCAAAGATGAGTATGAATGGCGATAAGGTGAATGATTCAATCACAAACACAAATAAACAGCATATACATGTTAGTCCGGAAAGAGAGCTAGGGTGTCGTGCCTTCCCTTGTATGTCAACATAAAATATAGGACGCTAGGAAAAATTGGTTGGAAATTTAAAAATGGAGATGATTAGAAAAATTGTAAATTCATTCTTATTGCAGGAAGGAGCGGCTACCAAAGGTAATAGGGATGAGAAAATGCATCATGAAAAATATGACAAATAATTATTTATATGCTGAAAATAATTTAAATATCTAATTATCAAAAAATGAATTTACGTTTGTTTTCTAAACATAACATAAATGATTTTCGTCCTATAATACGTAGTAGTTGAAGATTATTTGTATTTGTTTTTAATAAAAGCACCTTCAATCAGGCAGACAGGAATGTCTTGACTTTACAATTTTAACAGTAAATTCCTCCTCTCATTCAGGAATTACTAATATAGAATGGAGCATGAAACCAGTCTGTCAGTGTTTGTGTGCGTGTGTGTGTGAGGGGGCGGGTGAAACAAGGGAAGTAGCAAATGTATGACGGAAAACATTAATATTCACTTAGGGGAGAAGTGCCGATTATCACACCCCTTCCTAATTCCGCACCCCGTCGTATCTCGGCCGGGAAGTGCTGCAGTCTGGTGTGAACAGTTGTACTATAATCGACTGAGGTAGGTACTCCAGCAGAGAGAGTTTCGTCGCACTGCGTTCAGGTGAAAGAAAAGCACGAGAGATTTAAATTTCGGTTGTAACGACCCTGCGTGGTCGCCATTCACTTATTATTAGACCTTGCATGGCCGTTATATTCTTTTTAATTTCGGATGAAAGAGTTAAGCGGAATGTCCCTGCGAGGCGTACGCTTTTAGTTTAAATGTATTCTGTAAACGTTAACGGATCCACCTCTACGTTTATTAGCTTCACTTATTATTATACCCTGCGTGGTCGCTATATTCTTTTTAATGTTATCAATTATTATCATTTATACTGTTCAACTCGTTGTTTAGAATTGCAGAGTCCTGCGAGGCTCATTATTAATTGTATTGTCTGAATGCACACAGTTTTAGTTTATATTGACACGTGTATCTAGTGATTTTCCCACTAGTGATTTCTCAATGTCAAAACCTTGATATTTCTCAGTACGAAGTTTGCAATATGTAAAAAAAATGAGTTAGCAACGCGTACTTGTAGTTAAAATTTTCACCACCCATGCGCCACCGCGAGTAGAAAGCCAACGCAGCGAGGCCCGGAGCTCCTCTCTGTCCCAAGGGACCTGGAGTGGAAACCTCACGGTGCCCATCGAAGCTCCAGATCATCGAACGTCGAGATCGCCGCGCCATAGACACGCGTTCGCGCGATGTCAGTGAAGAACCTCAACCTACCTGACCCCGTCCAGGGAAATAATGGAAGACGTCCAACAACCCAATCATCCGATAGGCCAACGAGCTCAACCATTCAGGGGGGACAATTCGTGTTCCCACTTCCTCCCTCTGATAGGCTATCGAGGCAACCAATGATAGATGTAGAACGCCTTAGCGATTCTGAAATGCACAATATCGACAACCGGGAACCTCAGGGCATTGCATCTGAGTACGGTTACACATCAGATTATGTTGTAAATGAAGAGAGAAGAGTATCCGTTCACACCGGAGCCATCTCCAAATCGCAAGGAGGGAAAATGCGCCCACCACGACGAGTATATTCCAGATCTTCCGAAAAGTTCTTTATAAAGCCAACGGATAGAAGAGAACGTTATATGCAATCCACACAGACCAAGACCGTTGATCCCGATGGGTTTGAACTCGTACCTCCAAGAAAGAAAGTTCCGGCCAGTACTGCGACTGCTGATCCACCATCAATAATTGAAACATCAAATAGATATGATGCGTTCACATCAGACCAACCGGAATTACCACCTGAAAATATGCAGATTCAAACAGAGGGAGGAGACGAAATACCTTCCGTTTCCACACCAAAACCTACCAGAGAGCCGTTGATCTATGTCTATCATCAACCGGCACCTCATGATTTTGTCATGAAAACTATCGAAACTACCAAGATTAACCCAAGGGTGCGTTACACAATGGATAGTATAAGTTTCCAATGTACTTCATCAAATGATTTCAAAAATTGAAAACATATCTTCAAACAAACAGAGAAAGATTCGCCATAGCTCAGAATCGTCAAAATCGTCCACTTCGGGTTGTCATTCGATATCTTCCTATAGATCTAGATACGAAGTTCATCATGTCGGAGCTCATTGATTCTGGATTTGAAGTTATGACTGTTCACCAAATGAGCCAGCGTAACCCAAAAGGTCCCGGAAGGAAGAACATACCACCATTCCTGATCACGCTCAAGAGATCACCAGCAGCATCAACGATCTACGATTTGGAAAGTATTAACATCTATGGGATTGAGGTCGTAGAATATCTGCCCCCAACAGTCATACAATGCCATAAATGCCAACGTCTAGGCCACACCCAGCAACAATGTTTTACCATACCACGCTGTGTTAAATGTGGTAAACCACATGAAGCATATAAATGTCAGAAGAAGAAGGATGATCCCCCCACGTGTGCGAACTGTGGAGGAGAACATCCCACAAACTTTAGAGGCTGTCGGATCTTCACTGTAATAGATCAACAACATAGAAAACCTCAGATGATAACTGCCAGTCAATCTGTCAGAACCACCACTACAGCTCCAGCAGCTTCAGCTCCAGCTCCAGCTTCAACATCTATCAGGCCCACTGAAGCAGCACGTTATACATCTAATGCCTACAGAGCTGACCCACAGTCTCGAATGGGACAACGTCACCAACCAACAACAAATACTGGGCAAGCTGGCCAAGGTCTGCAAATACTCCTGGATCTGGCTAATACATGGAACTTTACCAAGATATGGCAACATGTATCCCGAGGACTACAAAAGATCTCCCAAGCAACCTCGGGAATGTCTATAATACCAATCATAATACAAATACTGATGGAAATGCAATCTGATGGCTGTTTTAGTCGACATAATTTGCTTCAACATATCAATTTGCTGATATACAATGCCGATGGCATAGCAAATCAGACACCTGAACTCACTCATCTACTTTGCAATACAAATTTAGATATTGCACTAAAGTCGGTAACGCGTCTGACTACCACGCTCAAGGTCCCGGGTTCGATCCCCGGCCGGTTCAAATCCGGGAACTTTTCTAACGGTGGAAGCGGCCCCGGCGCCTACCCAGCGTCGAATAACATGGGTACCTGGGGGAAACCCTGGGGGGTAAAGGCGGTTAGGGGCGTGATGCTGATCACATCACCCCCACTCACGACCGGATCAAGAAAGTGTGAGGCGTTACTCCCACACCCCCTATACGCCTTCATGGCGTGGTGCTATGCACAGGGGAACACTTTACCTTTTACCTTTACTAATTAACGAGACTCACCTCAAACCACATATGAAATGGACCATCTCTCGTTATAGAATCTTCCGTGAAGACCGACTCCAACAAAGAAAAGGCGGACTTCTCATATTAACAAGACAAGGAATCAACGCGGCAAGAATAGCACTACCCACATTTACATCAATTGAGGCAATTGCAATTAAGGTGCATACTACTTCAGAAGATCTGATATTAGTTGCAGCGTATCGGTCTCCAGCTACAGTGCTGGATTATCAAGACGTACTACAATTGGACACACTGGGACCCAACGTTATTGTTGGAGGCGATCTTAATGCCAAGCATCCTATATGGCATTCTAGAATATCTAACCCATCTGGAAATATTCTACTGCAAGCGCTGCCAGATACTGAAGTTTCTATATCTGCTCCACTGGACCCTACTTTCTACCCTAGAGGTAGAGGAACACCTGATGTCTTAGACGTACTTTTGAACAAAGGAGTAGGCATTAGTACTGCACCACATGTTGAAGAAGCTCTTACCTCGGATCATCTACCTGTTACCGCATCTATTGCCCAGGGCATCTACTATCATAGGTTTCAGGCACTACAGGAACCCGAAACAGATTGGAATGCTTTTCGCCGGCAATCACATATGAGACTGAACCTCCATCAATCAATGAATACGGCTGAGGAGATCGATGAAGCAGTAAACAACTCTACAGAGGTTATTAAAACATCTTGGAGCCGAACAACGATTACCATGTCTACTTTACCTACGTCAAACGCTTCTCCAGTATTGGAAATTTTACTTTGTTTGACACGATGGGCCCGACGTCGCTGGTATAGAACTCAATCACCCCACCATCTTTACGAATGGAGGTTGCTTGCCAAAGAATTACATAATTTCCTAGTAAGAGAGCGGACCTGCCAATAGGATGAACGTCTACGAAAACTGGAACCACAAGATAGGCAATTTTGGAAGTTAGTGCGCACTCTCAGTGCAAGAGATAAGCCAACGTTGAATCCATTAAATTTTCCCGAAGGACCTATAGTGAATCCTCAGGAAATGGCGGAAACTCTTGCAGACCAATTCCAAACGCATTTCAAACTTAATGCAGAACTTAATGATCAAGAAACAGAGCAAGATGTTCAAAATATATACGACCAACTTCTACAACTTCCATCGACTCTTGATGCTCCACACGTAACACCTCGTGAAGTCCAAAGGCTGACAAAAAAGCTAAAACCGAAAGCAGTATTTGCTATTATAGCAGGACTTGTACACTGATTCCCACTATTTACAGGAGTAATAATAAATCCAGATTGATTAAAAATCCAATTTATTTCCATATTTATTGGAGTTAACTTAACATTCTTTCCTCAACATATTTTAGGACTAAGAGGAATACCACGACGATATTCGGACTACCCGGATGCCTATACAACATGAAATATCGTATCAAGACTAGGCTCAATTTTATCATTTACGGCTGTAATCATTATAATTTTTACTACCTGAGAAGGTATAACAAGTGCTCGACCGACACTATTTAATTTACAACAAGCATCATCAATTGAATGATATCAAATATCACCACTATCTGAACATACATATTCAGAACTTCCAATATTAATAACTAATTTTTAAGGTGGCAGAGAAGTGCATTGAATTTAAGCTTCAAATATAAGGATAACCTTTCTTAAAAATGGCAGCCTGAAACCAAATAGGACTACAAGATAGATCCTCCCCACTAATAGAACAAATAATATTCTTTCATGACCACACAATACTAATCTTAATTATAAATTACAATATTAGTAGGATATTTAATAATATCATTATTTAATAACAAATTAACCAACCGGATACTCCTAGAAGGACAAGTGCTAGAAACTATATGAACAATTATACCAGCAATTACTCTAATTTTTATTGCATTACCGTCACTACGACTGTTATATTTATTAGATGAAATCAACCAACCCTCATTGACTCTAAAAACTACTGGACATCAGTGATACTGAAGTTACGAGTATTCTGATTTTATAAAAGCAGAATTTGACTCATATATAGCCCCAACAAATGAAATAATAACAAACTCATTCCGATTATTAGATGTAGATAACCGGACAGTATTACCAATTAATATAGATATTCGAATCCTAACTACATCCGCAGATGTCTTACACTCATGGGCCATGCCATCTATAGGAATTAAGATAGATGCCACTCCAGGACGATTTAATCAAGCAGGAGTAAACATTAGTCGAATTGGTTTATTTTTTGGACAATGTTCAGAAATCTGTGGTTCAAATCACAGATTCATACCAATCATTATCGAAACTACAACCCACAAATCCTTTATTAATTGATTAATAAAAATTATACAAGAATCATTAGATGACTGAAAAGTAAGTAATTGTCTCTTAAACCACAAAATAGTAAAGTAACAACTACTTCTAATGAAAAGGTTAGTTAACATTTAATAACATAGGACTGTCAAACCTAAATTATCCTCATAGATACTTTTTTATTCCACAAATATACCCACTAAATTGAATAATACTGTTTATAATATTTATATTAACTTATTTTCTATTCATAATTATTAACTATTATAATTATAATAAAATGTTAAATATTAATAATCTTATAATAAAGAGTAAATGAAAAACTAAATACTGAAAGTGATAACAAGACTATTCTCATCATTTGACCCAACATCATCAATTATAAATATATCACTAAATTGAACAAGAACTTTCTTGGGATTATTAATAATCCCTACTCCATTTTGATTAATACAATCACGAATCTCCATAATATATAATATTTTAACAATAAAATTACATGAAGAATTCAAAACATTTTTATGGATAATTAGCCATCAAGGAAGAACCCTAATATTTATTAGTATATTTTCAATAATTTTATTTAATAATTCAATAGGATTACTTCCATATGTATTTACCAGATCAAGTCATCTAGTTTTTACCTTAACATTGGCCTTACCAATATGATTATCATTTATATTATTTGGATGAATTAATAATACAAAACATATACTAGCACATCTAGTACCAGAAGGCCAGCACTATTAATACCAATCATAGTAAGTATTGAAATAATTAGGAATTTAATTCGTCCAATAACCCTATCAGTACGTCTAGCAGCAAATATGATAGTTGGACATCTAATAATGTCAATAATTGGAAATACAGGAACAATATTAGAAATTATTGGACTTTCCATATTAATTCTAGCACAAATTATATTAATTATTATAGAAACAGCCGTAGCATTTATTCAGTCTTATGTGTTTCCATTATTAATTGCTATTTATTCCAGAGAATCAAAGTAACTAATGTCAACAACTCAAAACCACCCATACCATTTAGTAGACCAGAGTCCATGGCCAGCAACAGGTGCTGTCAGAGCAATAATACTAACGACAGGACTAATTAGATGATTTCACCAACAAAGCATAATACTACTATCAATAGGGATAATAACTATAAGTCTTACAATAATTCAATGATGACGAGACATCTCACGAGAGGGGACATATCAAGGATTACATACAAGTCAAGTCATAATAGGCCTACGATGGGGTATAATTCTATTTATTATTTCAGAAGTATTGTTCTTTGTATCATTTTTTTGAGCATTTTTCCATAGAAGTCTATCCCCAACAATTGAATTGGGGATATTATGGCCCCCAAAAGGAATTTTACCATTCAACCTAATACAAGTGCCATTATTAAATACAGCAATTCTTCTAGCATCTGGAGTAACAGTAATATGAGCCCATCATAGTTTATTAGAAAAAAAATATTCTCACACAACTCAAGCCCTTACATTAACACTAATACTAGGAATATACTTCACTATCCTTCAAGCGTATGAATATTATGAGTCCCCATTTACTATTACAGACGCAGTATATGGATCAACATTTTTTATAGCAACAGGGTTTCACGATCTACATGTTATTATTGGATCAACATTTCTGGGAGTATGCTTATCTCGACATATTTTATGCCATTTCTCACCAACACATCATTTCGGGTTTGAAGCGGCAGCATGATACTGGCACTTCGTAGACGTAGTATGATTATTCCTTTATATTTCAATTTACTGATGGGGTAGATAATATTTACTTAGTATATTTAAAGTACACTTAACTTCCAATTAAAAAGATTATAATAAAATAAAGTAAATAATTAATATTATCATAAGTACCTCGTTAATTATTATAATAATCACCTCAATAGTAATAATATTATCCACATTATTATAACAAAAAACAATTACAGACCGGGAAAAAAGATCACCATTCGAATGTGGATTTGACACCAAATCTTTAGCCCGAATTCCATTCTCTATAAAATTCTTCCTAATTGCAGTAATCTTTCTTATTTTTGATGTAGAGATTGTACTATTATTACCAATAACAGTTATTATTAATTGCTCAAAATTATTATCCTGATTATGTGTAAGATTCTTATTTTTATTAATTTTACTTTTAGGTCTAGATGGTATTCCACCTGCGGCATTTCAGAATCTCACAAGAAAGGGGTTTGTGTATCTTGCCAAACTTTTTACTAACATTATACGACTGGGCTATTTTCCAACACAATGGAAAATGGCAAAGATAATAGCTATTCCAAAAATGGGAAAGAATCCGCACGAGAAGACAAACTATAGGCCTACCGGAAAAATCACGGTACTACCGAACAACTTGTCAGAGTCGTTGACTATATTGCTGTTCATAACAACAGAAAGCATCGTGTCGCTGGTTTATTTCTGGACGTGCAGCAAGCATTTGATAGAGTATGGCACGGTGGACTAATGCTAAAATTACAACTTCCGCTACCTCAGTGCTACTTAAAAATTATGATGAATTATCTGCAAAACAGAAAGTTCATAGTAACTGTGCAAGGGCAGAAATCTACTCCCAGATCTATTGAAGCAGGGGTGCCTCAAGGCTCTGTCCTTTCCCTTACGTTATACTCATTATATACGGCAAATATTCCATATCCGAAAGAAGGATTACTAGCAACATATGCAGATGATACTGCATTGTTAGTACATGCAAAATTACTTTCCACTTGCGAAAAACGAATTAACAAGTATGTGCCAGAATTAATAAAATGGACTCAGAAATGGAAAATAAAAATAAATCCAACAAAAAGCAACACCATAGTTTTTGCATCGAGTGGAGCTAGAAAGAAAATCAAACTCCAAATATTCCAGACGCCAGTCACTACGGTCAATAAGATAAAGTACCTAGGAATAAGCCTTGATACAAGACTGACTTTTGGCCCACATCTAGATGAGGTGGCAAGAAGGGCAAAACAAAGAACAGGATACCTCATGCCTCTACTAAGATCACCAGCGTTGTCAATTGAAACAAGACTCCATCTGTATCAAATGATGATTAGACCTATATTATTATATGCCGACCCTACATGGTTACAGGCCGCTAAAACACATTTACAGAAATTGCAATATGTACAAAACAGAGCACTCAGATACATTGGTCATTACCCGTTAGCGACACGTATACAACAACTCCACGAAGACATGGACCAGCCCAGGATTGAAGATTTACTACATATTGCCCGGGATAACCTGTGGAGACGGATTACGATGCATCCTAACCCATTAGTGCAGGCTATAGGTCAAATAAAACCCAGAGTAGAGAGGGTTTCACTTCCCCGTCCATGACTGTTTATATAAACCAGATAAATGAAATGACAATCAAGTTAATGTAATGATTGTGATTGTGAATGTTCATATATATGTAGTAGTGAGTAGGTTTTGGGGATTTTCTGTGAACATTGTATATTGTACTAACGCGACAGTTGCGTTAGTTTTTGTAAAATATTGATGTAAAGAAAAGTAATTATTGTAACAGTATTGTAAATTATTGTCGATTCCAGTTAATGTTAAATAAACAATATGCTGGGATACACAAATCCTGACGTCAAATAAAATATAAAAAATAAAAAAATCCCGGAGCTCAGTTGGCTCCCTGATGTCAACGGGCAAACATCCAGGGTTAACTGGCCTCCCAGCCTGAAGGATGGAAGGAAGAAAGAAGAAGAAGAGCCTAGCAGCAACCTACCTACCTGGTCCGCTCGCTTCGGCTGATAGGTGCTCAGGTTCTACCTGCCCAGCTTGTCTGTGAGCACCCGGACCCTCCTTCCTAACCTGCCGTCCCTGCATAGGAGACACCGGTTGGCTCGCCAATTCCCCACAATGCAGGGGGGGGGGGGTCGCGGCATCCTTAAATCCTTTTACCCAGCGCCCGCTATTCGGGGGTACCGATTGGTTTCGGCCAATTCCCAGCTATGGTTGGAGGTACTACGCGCAACCTACTCTCTCTTACAGGGAACCCGTGACGTCAGCGGCGACCAAGGCCCTAATTAAAATTAGGTCCCCATACTCCCCCTGGCACCTCACTGCGAGGAATAAATTTGATGTTCCCTGCCCCCCCTTTATCTCTTCGAGACCAAAAGTGGTGCACGTAAATACAGGTGCGTGGTACAGGTAAAGACACGTGTGTAAGTGTGCTAACGGACATCCTTGTGTTGTTATTATATTAAACATTACAGATATATATATATAAACCTGGTATAACCTTTCTTTACACCCAGCAAGCCCTGAGATAATTCTGAGTCCAGGTTCTACGACTGTTAAGAAGTTAGCACCTATGGGTAAACTTTTCCCACCCACCTAATTGCAGAGGTTAGTGTGTTGAACGCAGCCAGTGCCTGTACTCCTGTGCTGTGTTGTTGTGGGCGTGTGGGTGAACGTTGCACGGTGAAGCCCAAAATATTTTGCAAGGTTCTCGCCAACGACATATTCTGTAGTCAAAGGTATGATATAGTCATATAATTAGTGCATAAATGGTATGTGCACATTATGTAGTTGTAGTGTGAAGTGTATATTGTGAAGTGGATTCCGTTGTTGTGGTAGAAGTAGGCGCCATGTTGGCGTTCCCAGTTGTGCCGAATATCGCACCCTGCATGTGTTCCAAATGCCGCACGGGTGCGATATTACGAATAGCATAGGTCCCATTGGAGTGATTACTAAGGACAACGTAAACAAGTTGGTTTCAGGGTTATTCGCGTACCTCATTGTCTAAGTTTTCTACATTTCTACACTAGTATTATCTGGACTTTTCTGTTCCAAATTAGTAAGTGCCAAATTAGTGTAATGATTTGGTCTAAGGAAATTACATAATTTACATAACCTCACGAACTTCTCCATTTTTCTTTCAGATGGATAGAAAGCAAAGGAAACAGTGGTCCGAGGAGAACATGAGGAACGCAATCATCGCTGTGAGATCTAAAGAGATGGGCCTAAAGCGTGCTTCCAAGTTGTATTCTGTTCCCAAATCAACTTTAAAATACAAAGTGAACAGTGCCGAACAGGACATAGATAAGCTAGTTTCCATTAGGTTAGGGCGAAAACCAACTTTTGGATACAATGTATTGGATTGGATTGATTTGGTGTTTTAAGCCCACTTTATGCACAGTAAGGCTAATCGGGACTGGACCTACAGTTTAAAGTAGGATCCGAACCACTTGTGCCTCCACCGGGTATCGAACCCGGGACCAATGGTGGATACAATGTAGAAAGTGAATTAGTGAAGTATTGTGTAAATATGGAATCTGTGTTTTTTTGGTTTAATAGCCAAGGATATTAAACGTTTAGCTTTTAAGCTCGCTGAAATGAATCAAATTATTTTTTGCTTATGGTTTTTCAAAGCATTCATTCCATGTTTCATTTGTAATTTGTAACACACGTGTATTGTCATGTGAAGGACCTTAACAGTTACTTTTACGTTTGCTTAATGAAATACTTCATTACTACTTCTTGTCCTTACTTTCGGCAATAAAGTCTTGTTAAAATGTGCTGTTACAGAATGTGTTCTTAATATCGCATCGGGGTCTGATATTACGCACACTTTTTTTTCAACTCGCAAAATCGTAGAGTTTGGCTTACAACATAATGTACATGTGTATAATGTATTGAAAAACATTCGAACCATCAGACGTCTTGGCAAACATTCCATTGTTTGTTTTGCTCTTGTTACTTTTTCGTTTAAGCCTATTTTCGCTCTGCCACGTACGAAAAACACAATGGGTGCGATATTAGGCACTCCTTTCCTACCGATGTATCCCCCCAAGTTTCGAACATAAATTATGTACGTATCACAGAGGATTAACGTTTGATCTTCTGGTGACGTAACAACGCAATAAATAAAAATACGTTCCATACTCAAAATTATGCCACAGCATATTCCTTCAAATAATTATTTTCTCCTTGCCACATAAACAACAACGAAGTATAAAGCTGTGACTAGGTGAAATACTTCTTGTGGAACCTGTTTGGCAGAAATAGAAAAAAAACTTTGACTAGTACACTCTTCTCCCTTCCTATCTGGTACTAGTGAGAAAATGGAAGGAGGCCAAGGAAATAGAGAAGATAGGATAAGAAGACACAATGAACTGGAATGGGGGACTGAAGATAAACAAAGAATGGAAGAAGGTGTCAGAAAGAGTGGAAAGAACAAGAGCGGAAGAGGAATGAAGAAATAAAGGATAAGGAAAAAGAGCGTGAGATAGAAAGTCCAACCACTTTCCAGATGAAAGGAAATGTTTAGCTAAATCGCCTGTCAGGTGAAAGTACAGTTGACAAGGGAAGGCCACCTGCTGGAATGTTCCAGAAAAAACAACATTCTAATAATCTTGTGTCTGGAGGGGAGTGATTTTTGTGTATTAAAACCTTCCTGTTTTGTACCTTGTTTCATTTGCACTTGGTACAGAGTCTGAAGAAGACCTTGCTAGAAGGTTGAAATGTTACGTTTAGTTTATATTTTAAAATAAAATAAATTTCTGCCTTGGTCAGCATATTGAGTTTTTCATATGATGAATGGTGTTGTAATTGAAAATTTTACTGTAACTTCTAACAGTGTAAATTATCTGTGTAAAATAGAAATTACCCTTTCTGTAATTGAAAGTTTCTAACTGTGCTGGAAGACAACAAAGATCAGCAAACAAGGAAATTATTTGCCATAACAAATCATTAAAGCAATAAAAAAATTGTGATTTTTTCCTCTCGCAAATATATTTTCCGAGCGTCCTCTCTTTTACAGTTGGTCTATTCTGATTTTATTATTTATTTCTCAGTAATTGTTTTGGAACTTTGCATTACGTGGATTAGTAATATTCATATTTTTTATAGAACCAATATTTAAACTGATTACTAGATTTTCATGTATGAATATTAACTCCGTCTATTTGTGCAAATATTTAATGTGAAAATGAAGAAATCAGGACCCTTAAAAGGTTGTAAATTTTCCTATAAACTTTCGCATAAAATATATTTATTCTTTTTTTAGCCAACAATATCGAATACTTTAAAGTTTGTCGAGGCTTTCTCCATAATAATCTGGCCATACACTTGTTAGTTTCACAGTAGTCAAATGTGTGAACGGAGAAATTCCACCAAGGTTTGAAAACCTAAAACTTAACCTTGCTATTCTAAGATAAGCCTTTATGTTCTGATACGACGCACATTACCCTATACCAACGGTCTAGAATGGCCCTCCTACATCCACCCATTGCCTGCAGAGATATAAACAAAGACCACAAGGGATGCTGTCAATGTATCATTGTTCGGGGCTGACTCGCTCACAAAAGAAACATCCTTGGGTTCATAGGAACCCATTAACACCATTAGGTATTTCACAAAAGAGAAAGAATATTTGCATGATCTTGTTTACTGCATGGTTTGTTGTTATGATACAACATCCAAAATAAAAATGTAAAAAAGAAGTAAAGTTGTCCTCCTCCCATGCGTTGCTGCGAACTCCAAACGTTATCGATTCTGGCTAAATGGAGACGATGTGGTTAGCAATACGTTTCGGCCACCTTTGCCCCTGCAGGGTCATTCGTTAATGAAGGCTGAGTGGTCTCTGGAGCCGCTTGAGTTAGGATATGTGTGAGTTGATT
Source organism: Lepisma saccharinum (assembly GCF_977018435.1). Classification (NCBI taxonomy): domain Eukaryota; kingdom Metazoa; phylum Arthropoda; class Insecta; order Zygentoma; family Lepismatidae; genus Lepisma; species Lepisma saccharinum. Next base: position 55,857,126 of record NC_139229.1, read on the forward strand.
GCGTTGGTGTTTTTAAGTCCACTTTATGCACAGTAAGGCTATTAGAGACTGGACGTACAGTTTAAAGTGGAATCCGAACCACTACGTGCCTCGACTGGGTATCGAACCCGGAACCCCTTGATTACAAGGCGACGACGTGGGATATGTGTGGAAAGATTCCTGCCTAAGATCACCAAGACTGGAATCCAACTGTAGTCTTGGAGCCCATTACTCGCAGTCGCCATAAGGCGCACAACTGAGATCCTGGCGCGGTGCGGTGCGGTAATATATCATAATCGATATGGAGTGTCATACATACTCGAAGTTTAAAATATTGTGTTCCCAAAGTGAACGAGACAATTACAATCACCACATACATAACCCAAAAATCAAAAATTTACTCCAATCTCTGAAGTTTAATGCGGAAATGACGAGGCCTCTCCGAGCCCAGCATGCTAATTAATGGATTTGTGTCCTCTTATTTTATTCCAAAAGGAGACTTTGGCTTGTCGTAGTGCTACATCAAGAAGCTCTAAATTCAGATCTTCATGTATCTGGATTATGCGAGTAAGAGGAGGATGCCTTCCAATTGCTCTGGCAGCGCGATTTTGGACTCTTTGCAGTTTAATTAAATGAGACTTCGCTGCATGCTGCCAGGCGGGACTGGCGTATAGTAATATCGGCCGCACCATCATTTTATATAAATGCAGGCGTGTCTCGAGTGTGAGTGCCATGGACCGGAACATTGGGTATATATATCCTATCCTCTGTTTGGCCTTCTTAGTCTGGGCATTGATGTGTGGTCCGAAGGTAAGGCGTTTATCAATCAACACCCCCAAGTATGTAACTTGTTCAGCGCTGGGTACATCTCGCTGAATAGTTGCAAGCTGGCTCCTTCTTTAGCATTGGATAGACTAAAAAGGACTGAAGTACTCTTTTCTGGATTTATCTTGATTTTCCACCGTTGAGCCCAACGTTCAAAGATCGGCAGGAAGGTTTGCATCTGTTTCTGACACTGAAGCACACGTTTGCCGGTAGTGAATAGTACAGTATCGTCTGCGTATGTGGCAATTATCCCTTTATCTGGGGTGGGTACATCTGCAGTATACAAAGAGTAAATCGGAGAAATCACCGATCCTTGAGGTACCCCAGCACGCACCAGTCTTGGCGTCGATTTCTGCCCATTTATGGACGTAATGAAACTTCGGTTAGAGAGAAAGCTGGCTATGACCTTTCTATAGCTGAGTGGAAGCCTCATTCGTCGCAGTTTATACAGGAGTCCAGCATGCCAAACTCGATCGAACGCCTTTTGTACATCAAGAAATAATCCTAATGCTCGGCGCTTCCAATCAAGGCGAATCGCTACATAGTCAACGACGCGAACAAGTTGTTCGTTCGTCCCACGGGAACGGCGAAAACCAAATTGGTGATCTGGAAGCAGATGGTTGGCTTCTATGATCTCATGAAGTCGTCGTTGCATAACTCGTTCAAAAAGCTTGCTAAGATGAGAAAGCAAACTGATGGGACGGTAATTGTTGGCATTTTGTGGATCCTTGCCAGGCTTTGGTAGTACGATGAGTTTTGCCAATTTCCACTGAAGTGGGAAGTAATCAAGCTTCAGGATGTTTGTAAATAACTTCGCCAAAAAGACGTAACCCTTACGGGACAGATGCTTCAGTGCAGCTGGCGGTATCCCGTCTAAGCCTGCAGCAGAGTTGTTTTCAGTTTCCGTGTTGCATTTGCCACCTCGCGAGGCGAGACAGGTGGAACATCCAACGACGAAGGCTGGCGTTGAAGACGTTGGAAAGCAGCATCGACGATCTGTTCTGTAACAGCGTCATGGAGATCATTGTTTGGTTGAAACTGATCGTAAAAATGATCGGCTAGAAGCTCAGCCTGCCTCTGGGGATCCATAATTGGTCCTGCAGGGCTATTAATGGCCGTCAAGTAGGCTGTTTTCGTTGATTTAAGTTACGAGCAGTCTTTCAAAATGTAGGATCGAGCTCTGTCAGTTGGCCAAGTTTGCGATCCCATTGGTGGATTCGTTCACGGTGTAAATATTGATGAAGGTGACACTGAAGGAGCATCCAGTCTCCCCGGTGGATGGGCGATCTGGAGCGATGCCATCGTCGCCGAACCCAAAGCACAAGTCGTGTTAGAATGTACAAAACTGGAGTAGCCTGAGTAGAGAGTGGATCTCTGGTAAATGTCGTGGATTGGCGCCAGGAATCTGCGATGACGTTGGTGAAGATAGTAACACCCCTGTCGATGTCTGCAGATGATGATAACGGAGTGGTTAGGTCAACGGAATTGTGGACACGAGCGGTAAAGAGAGTCCAATGAGTAATATCTTCTCGTAAGGTGCGGAACTGATGTTGATATAAACCGTATCCGATGGAAGCAGAGACAGGGAGATGATCGGAATCGAGGTCCCAAGTTACAAATGGCATAGTGCTGAGGCCGACATCTTTGGTCAGGATGACATCTAGCACATCGGGGCGACTACCATTGCGTGGATAATGCGTCGGTTCGTGAGGAGTAGAGATGGAAAAAGCCAGCTGATCCATCATACCAGCCAAAGCGTTTCCGGCTGTGTTGGAGGTGATAGAATGCCAGTCATCGTGTTTGGCGTTCAAATCGCCCCCCAGTACAATTCTATCGCCAAGTGTTTCTAGTACAAGGAAATCGTTGGTGGCCAGAACTTCTTGTGGAGGCTTATATGCTGAAATGACAACTAGGTCTTCATTTGGTGCATGGAGCTTCACCGCCAAGGCTTCTAACGAAGCTAAAGTGGAACTGGTATCTGGATAGCAGTGAGGCCACGTTTAACAAGTATTAACAGACCTCCTCCATTTCAATGAGTGTTTGCAGAACAATCGTGACATAGTTCATGCTGGTTGTAGCGCGTCCTCTATTAATGTGCTTCAATATCTTCTCGAAGTGCATTTTATTAACCATATCCAGTAGAGATTTGAGTATAGAACCCACATCTTCTTCGTTTTCTTCATTAGCCTTAGGACGTTGTCGTTTTCTGTTGTCTGCAACACTACTCATGGTATTTGCATAGCTGGTGATATCCTGACAGGAGGTTGCGACTGGAGTGGTCAAGGACTCTATGTTCGCAATCGACGCCCGTGTAGACTGTGTCCGTTGTACTGTTTGCCGTTTCGCCATGGCCGTGAAGTATCGGCAACCACGGTAATTGGCCGGGTGATTTTCCTTACAATTACAGCAGACTGCGGGTGTTTCTCTGTCCTTCTTTGGACAATCTGCAGTAAGGTGGTCATTTCCACATTTCACACAACGTGGTCGAGCTGCACAGGTACTTTGGGTGTGGCCCAGGCGCTGACATCGGTGGCACTGTAGGATGCTGGGTGGTCAATATGCCAGAATCTTGATCCGATAATAGGAAAGAAACTCTTCTGTATAAATGTCCGCAGACTTTTCGTTACTGCGAAGTGTGACCAGATACAGAGGTATTTGCTTCCGGGCGTGAGTTTTTCGGTCCCTCTGCGTCATGCGTTGTACATTTTGCACATCGTAGCCTTTCTTTGCCAACTCCGCAAACAAAGTATCATAGGGCACGTCGATAGGTAATTGCCTGATTACGACCTTCAGAGGACGATTTTGTCGAACCGGTGCACTTGCAAATTCAATCTTCTTGGTGGTGAAGTTGCGTTCGAGAGATTCGAAGTCAGCAATTGTTTGACAGTGAACTCTGATACTGCTAGCTGAATAACGAATTCGCGGTTCGGATTTCAGAATATTGTGCAGCGTAGCCACAAATGTGTGCGGGGACGATACATTGTAAATATATATCGGAGGTATCTTGCGATTGGACGAAGTTGTTTCACCCGCGAATTCAATTTCATCTTGATGTCCGTTGGTGGCAGATATTCCTGCCATAGAATCAGAGTCCTTGGTATAAGTCTGAAGAAGCTGATATGCGTTGGTCACTGGCACTGAGGCAGCAAGCGGCACAGATTGACTAGGCTTTGCAGATTTCCTTGGATTCACTAACTGAAAACCATCGGAGTTGGTATCTTGGTCTGCACTGGAAATCGACTGTTGACGTTCTCTCTTGCGAGATTCTTCAAAATGTAGCCTACTCACCGGTCTGAAGTTCAGGCCACCACGAAAACCACCTCTTGGGTAGGGATGATGCCCAGGGATGGCGCCGATATTTCTGGATTTCAGATCTTGGAAATGTGGAGTCATCTGGGCTGCTGGCGTGCCATCCTGGTTGGCAGTCTCTGTAGATAGGTTCTCTTCCATCTCGACCTCGTCTGACCAGTCGCGTCTTCCTTCGGTACCCATGGCTCAAGAGATGAACAACACACAGGAAGGAATGCGGTCGTCTAATGAAATCTTCTGCTTGTCCGACATCTAGGCACAGGTTCCACAACTAGGCGAGGTCTTCCGTAATCCCCTGGCGTGGCTTGTATCCACCACACCAAGGACTCCACCGTGTGTGGATGCTGTGTCTCGAGATCGTGGTCTGCGCTCGCTGCTTATATACTGTGAGATAACAGCATGAGCGGGTGGTGAAAATCTGAAGTACACCTGACAACATCAATTTCACTGTTGCAAACCCACTTCTTTATCAAGAGTTGCAAACCACTGACAGAGAAATATCATGCTGGGACTCATAAAAATCGCTAACATAAAAATCACTAAAAGCACGTGGGAAAATACCTGTGCGCTACACAATTATACGCTACAATAAAGAGTTAATAAGCCATTGTTTAGCACACACTTTTACCATTAGATACACATATTATAGACACATTAAAGCAATACAAATGTAGCAATAACACACAGGGTCTGCACAGGATTTATTGGACCTTTACACTTACTTATTTTCATTGTCAAGTTTATTATTATTCGTATTATTCTATTATTCTCGTAATTTGTGTTAGTATAATTTTGTACAGTACAAAAATTTAACGTGCCAGTACTAAGTGATTTGTTTAAAATTTCTCATGAATATTAAAATTAAAATGTGACGTATGTTGCCCATTTTCTTACTACCTTGGTGACAATGAAGTTCGACCAGAAAGGAATACGTGATTAAATGCACAGAGGCATAGGCGGTGGAATGGGTGACCCGCAGAAGTGACGCATGTGTGTAAGAGGAGGCGTGTGAGCAGGCAAGAATCGTGATCCCAGCATGTTGCACCCAAGGTCACGTAAAGAACGAAAACGGGGAACTATACGCGTGACATAGAACTTCGACCAGGCACCAGACCCATTCGGAAATTCCAGATAGTGGCGCATTCGACGGAAGCATGACGTCAGGGACACGATAAGGGAGTCCGCCGTATATAAGCGCGTGCCGTGCACCGAGGAACCGCAGTGCATCATCACCATGGCCAGGGGCAAACCTATTGACAACACCGTGAGGAGAAGAGTGGTGGAGTTGCAACGGGATGGACTCAGTGAACGGGAAATAGGGCGCCAACTGAACTTACCAAAGTCAACTGTCCACTGCATCATCAAACACCACCAAAATACGGGTACTACAAAGCCAGGTAAGGCCCCCGGTCGAAAACGCATGCTGAGCGTGCGTGAACTACGGATATTTAGGCGCTATATCCAGACCAACAATCATGTTTCTGTGACCGAATTACGACTGTGGACTCGAGAACGCTTTCACATTGAAGTGTCAACCAGAACCATTCGCCGTTACCTACAGCGATGCGGTTACCGAGTGTACAAGGCGAAACGTAAACCCTTCCTTTCCATGTTGAACAAAGGCAATCGACTACGGTGGGCACGAATGTACCGGGGATGGACATTTCGGCAGTGGAACAGGGTTTTGTGGACGGACGAATCCATTTTCAATGTTGTGTACGGGAAAATACGGAAAACAGTCATTTGTCGGAAGGAGGAACAGAATGAAGCAAAATGTTATGCACGTCGGGTACAGAAACCTGCGTTGGTGATGGTATGGTGATGCATGACGGCATCTGGGATCTGCCCACTACACGTCTGTGAGGGCATTGTGAATGCACACGCCTATACACGCATACTGGAGCGGCATATTCCCACAGTGCGAAGGCACCTGTTCCACATGCGGCGTCTCATCTTTCAACACGACAATGCCAGGCCTCATACAGCGCGGCTGACAAGAGAATGGTTGACTCGCCATCACGTGCGAACTCTGCCATGGCCACCATAGAGTCCCGACCTTTCGCCCATTGAGAATGTGTGGCGTGTTCTTAAGCGACGTGTGCAACAGAGGGGACCCACGACAGTGGCTGCTCTTATCGCCTGCCTGCAGGAGGAATGGCACCGCATCGATGTGGAATACCTTGAACGACTCGTCCGCAGCATGCCCCGACGCATTGCCACAGTTATTCGCCGACGAGGCGGCGTCACACCATGGTAAACAAGATCCCCTCTAACAGTGGTCGAACTTCATTGTCACGTGTAGATGGACGAAAATGTTTTATTTTGTGTGGACACCATACATTGCTGCGTTGCAGCGGAAATTTATGTTTTCCTTTGTTCCATGTAGCCTACTGAATAAAATATGTTCAGCATGTGCATGTGTTCTCCTTCTTTCACAACGCACTCCTATATTTGTGACTGGTCGAACTTCATTGTCACTAAGGCTGTAAAAGGTGTTTTGAAATAGTTGATTTATTGCCAAAAATACAGTTATACCTAAACTCGTCTAATAAGCTTTTGTTGCATTTTGTTTTAGGCAAAATCATATGTTTTCCTGACTAATTATTATTACGCAATCTACCCTGTTCTGAAGATAAGTTAATCACACATCAGAACGATTTTATGAATAATTACCAACGTGATGTTAATTATAGTTGAGCTGATCTCCACTTGTAACTCATGGTTTCCATTCAGGAAACCGCAAAATACATCGAATGGGTTTCACCGCCAATTGGAGATTTTAGAGTTGCGATGAGGGGAAGAGGGATATGATGGGTGCGTGTAAGTGGCTGCTGGGCATTTTGAATAAAGTTGCGAAATTATTCTTCACACAGAATGCTCTCACCTCCTTTCCCCTCGGAGATAACAATGCCTAACATACGAAAAATGTGGCTTCACTCCTCTAACATGAATATACTTTTTCAATTTGTTCATTTACCTGGAAAATCGTGAATAGAGAGTGAATCCATTTCATATCAGAATATCAACAAAGGAAAGTAATATAGTAACCAACATTATGGAGTGTTTAGTTGTGTGATGTGAAAGCCTGGAAGTTTATTTGGATAGCTGGATGCCTGGAGGATAATGTAGGGATATGTTGGTTCAGGCCATATCATAGATACATCAAAAGGCATTGAATGAATACGATTCAACCATTCTCTTAGTGTTACAGAACAACTATGACATTTACAGTCCTGTTATAAAAAAATGTCGCATGGAATTTTTCTATGTCGAACGTCTTTCCAAATTATGTTGGTGCCTGTAGGATAATGTAGGGATATGTATTAGTATGTATTATGAGTTTGAATCCTCTTGAAAATTGACCTGTTCTAATGATAGTCTTCGAGATTTTATGTAAAATAAGTGATACAATTACTATTAGAAAGTGGGATCCACATGTAAGAAAGAGCAAAAGTTAATTAGTGAATAATTGCTCATTGACGATTCTAAAAAGACATCTAAAAGTTGACGGCGAAGAGAAAGATCGTGTATGTGAAGACTGGTTAGAATTTCATGTTTAGAGAAACTTGCAAGTGCAGGACATCTATGTTTAACTATTCTGATGAAAGAATTACTATTTTGTCTTGTCTTTATCAATTTCTGTAACAGGCCATGTTCAGAAACATGAGCTTTTCTGACTCTTTTGGCTAATTGCGACGATGAGGATGAGTGATGATATGATGTAACTGATGAAGGAACACTCGCAAAGAACACTCATGCCAAGGTCAGGAATAGAACCCGAGAGTCAGAACGTCTTAGCGCTTTGTGATAGCCATTCCGCCACAGAGATCGGCTGTTGTGTAATGATTAATTCTATGCCGATTTACCCTAATTCCATAATGAATAATATGCCACAAAACTGCTACAAAACCAGAATCCAAGGTTCATTTCCAGGATGTGGCATTGTATTATACATTTATTTATTTATTTATTTAGATTATCATTTATGGTCATCTCCATAGTCACGATTAACCTATATGGGAAGAAAATGGGTGTAAAATTTCAATGTTGTCTGGTTGGTCTGCTGCGTATTCCCCGCTCCCCTTGTCAGCGTATGGAGCGCCCGCCGTAAGAGTAGACAAGAGCTAAAGCACCAATCTACTTGGTCAGCAGACTCGCCGGCTTGCCTCGAGAACTTTCGCCGGGGCTTTATGGAAGTAATCCGACTCTACCAGACTTTTCAGATTTAGTATACTAGTAAAACGAAAGGGAAAAAGATCACGAGATCGACGTGGGAAGAGTGTCTCGGATGATTATAGCAGTGCCTCTTCCGGTGCTTGACTTCGCGTTCAGGTCGTATGGCAAAGCGCTTTGCGATCCGAATATGCCTGCAATATTAACGGCCTGTAAATAATGCAGATCCCGCCAGGATGGGTGCAGGGGGAGTCTCGGGGGAAAGGGGTCATCCCGGGAATTAGAGTGAGAAGGTCGCCTGGAGGAGGGTGGATTGAAATAGACGAAGAAGCGAGGTTGCCTTCTGTGGGGAAGCAAATCTATTTTCCTAGTCACCCTACGTCAGATTATTGTTTTCTGAATCTGACAACCTTGAAGATCTTTCTCTGCCACCAGTCTTATTGCCAATCTTTCTTCCTACATGCTGCCTCGTGCTGTAAGAAGATCCCCCGCATATTTATGCGTAACAGGGTAAGCAATGTACGAGGGTAGTTCGGATAGACGGTTCAAAAGAAATTCTTCTCTAAGCTCTGTACACAATGCAACTTTGGTTTTTGATTCTAAAAATTATAATTGCACCGATGTACTCTGGGCACAGCTCCTTATCTAAAAGCACATGCCAAGAAATTCTAAAAGGGTAAGGCTGTGACTAGTGGACATTGGTTACCGCACAGAGGGTCAAAGGAGGTCACTTGACCCTGCTATTGAAAGTAGTGGAAAATATTTCTTCTTTTCTTATTCCTTTTATTTCTATTATTGTATCCTTTCTGTGTCTTTTCTTCTAGCTTCATATTTTCACCTTCGGTCTCACTACTGTTTTATCTTGCATATCCTTTCACTTGTATTCTTATTTCGTTTTCTCTATCTCGATTTTTATGTACTCTCTGTTTCACATACACACATTAATTTCTTTGAGCTTCTCTCTATATCTCGTGCTTTCTCATTTCTCTGGGTATCTCTACTCTCTCTCTCCCACACACACACTTTCAATTTTATCTGGACTCAATCTATCTCGTACATTCTCATTTCTCTAGTTTCTATCTCTCACAAACTTTCTCATTTCTCTCGTTTCTCTCCTCTCTCTCCATATCTCGTACTTTCTCATTTCTCTGCTCTCTCACACTGTCCTTATGGCTCATTTTTCAACTTTCATCTCCATTTCTCTGCCTTGTTTCTTCATTTTTCTGTTCCTTCCTTCTTTACATACATACTCTCTCTGTTAAAACGTTGCTCTTCTATATTTACCCTAAAAATTACATCAATATGAGTACGTATCGCTTCAACACACATATTTCATATTTTTATGCCTGTGGCCTCAGTTATCAAGAAAAGTGGCGAGTCATCCCATAGTAGCACCAAATTCAAATAAATATTATGTTTACTAGATTGACATAAACAAAATTTGGTTTGTGTCAATGTATATAATACATTCTACTATTGGAAACTTTGGTGGTATCCCATGATGCAACAGAACAAAATAAGGAAAAAAAACTTTAAAAGATCTACAAGTACCAGAGGTTTTAGGCAGGGCACTCCGTTCTGCTCCGGGCTTCCCTACATATACATAAGAAAGGTTGCGTTATACAAGACATAACAAAATCAGTAAATCCTATTTTCAAAACAGTTTATAGAAAATTTTACTAACCGCGTCTATACTCCATCCCTGGTATCTGTGGAGCAAAACCGCGCATAGCGGCAGAGAAAGTTAGCTGCGAAGGTTGGTAACTGCAGTCGCTTTCTCCCCCTCCACGCAATCCAGTTTCCTCTCGCGTTGCGCAGACACTTGTTTTTGTTAGCTTGCTCCAGATATATCCGGGACAGAGTATACTGTATAGTCTAATTCACAATTTTCATGAAGCGGGTAAAGTAAAATGCTATTCCACTTTACATCACCCTCCCTTTTGCTATTTGAGAAAATATTTCTTAGTTGGTTGTACGAATTTGCACGGTGAAGTTATACTTTTAGTATTTACAAATTTCTTTATCTACGGACACTATTACATAATACTCTCATTTCACAAGAAGTTACAGTAATAAGATGCAATCTATAGCCAGTACCAGCTAACTGTAGACCAGACGAACGAGAACAAGTCTCTGCGCAAGTAGTGACGCGAGACGGCTCCACCAATGAGCAGTGAGAGAAACGGGATTGCGTAATGGGCGACTGGAGTTAACCGTTTTCCCTGCTTCGCTCTGTCAGCGTTGCAAACTTTTGAAAGCCACAATACCATACGCACATGACAAATGGACCATATTTTTGTCTCCAGGTCCGTACGCTTGGTTTAAGAATTTCTTAGGGAAATATTAGGGATAAAACAGCAAGTTCAAATTTTGCCAAGCCGTGCATTTAGCATACGAACTAAGGTCTGGACCGTACGTCCGTACATGTACAATCAGGACCGTACGGTTGGCAACGCTGCGCTTTCGCTACTCGATTTCCCTCCTCGCCCTCTGCCGCTATGCGCGGCTCTGGTCTACAGTTAGCTGGGACAGGGTATATGTGCCTTCTAAAACGTGCGCTACTCGTAAAATCAGTTTTTCCGCTGTAGAAAAGACTAGACTTCTGTAACCAGTTCACACTTCCATCAAAACTTCCATTGACCTTGGGGCAGCAGTTTATAAGATTTCCACCAGATGCCACCCTTCACCGGAACCAGAATCGCGGCATTCCAAATTGCCCATCCTATTCCACAATACCCGAACTTACTCTACTTTTGAAGAAGTGTCGATAATTTAAATTGTTTCCACAGGAGAGAACTGTAATATATTGCTGTAACCTGAGTGGTTGAAAGCGTTTAAGTGCCCTCTCTGCTCATGACTTTCAGAGTTCTAATGCGAGTCCTTTCTTGAATGTCATTCTATCATCATCTCATCGTAACGTATGTAAGCGACGTAATATAAACACAAACATTATCAAAAATTTGCTGATGGAAATTTCGTGTAAAATTTAGATCCCATTGTAAAACGTATGTCCGGCATGTGGTCTTAAGCTGGAATTCTACTGTTCTCCTGTTTCGACTTGTCCACGTGGATCATGCATACACACACACACGCGCGCGCGCACATTGCTCCCCAGAGGAATCGACGTATTCCTCTGCTTGCTTTATCTACGGTACCAATTGACTCGCAACCAATACATCGATGCTTTTATTGACCTCTCCCCCGGCCACTCCTCTCTCTAACGCAATGAGAGCGAGCTTACAGAGATCCCGGTAGAGAAAAGGTTTGGGGGTTGAGGAGAGGAATTGAAATGATGTCAGATTTCACGCAAGCTGCGCTCCATTACATGACATCAACATATGGAGTGTTCGGCATTGATTAGCTGGAGACTGGAGTGATGTGCGGTTTGCAGCTTCCCATTGCAATGCGGTGCGACGACTAAATCTACATGCAAGCCACACATGGAAATGCAAGTCACGCATGTGTGTGTGTGTGTGTGCGTATAATACTACCATTCCTTTGTTTTTGACGGTACCTTTTCCATTTACATGGGAAAATAAAGGAACAAAAATTAATTACATAATAATCAACTACATTGATGTGAAATTTTGGGTCATTGGAGCTTAGTACCTTTTTTGTCTTTTGTCTGGCTGCTGTAGAGAGGCTGTCTGTTGCGTTACACGCTTCCTAAAATAATAATCTATTGCATAATAATTTATTCTATTTAAACTCTACTCTTTGCCTATTTTTTTTTTAAAGAAAGCAATTTGCATTGATAAAGACGCGTGGTCAAGTCGGTAGGACGTCTGACTGCAACTTGGGGGGCCTAGGTTCAATTTCCAGGTGATCTTAGTTGGGGTTTGTTCAACAAGGCGGCTCTGGGATTCACTTAGGCTCAGCAGGGAGGAAAACATGGCGGATTGTGGTGACGATCACATCATGGGAGTTTTCCCAAAATGCGGTTCTGTGGTTCACCTAGCCTGTAATAAATGTAACGAGGAGGGTAATCCTGGTAGTAAAGGTGGCCGGAGCATGATGACGATCACATCATCAAGGAAGATAAAGATCGTTAATGCGTGGAAACCTATATCTACCCCCTTCCCATCAAGTGATCGTCTTACCTATTCTTATTTGCATTAATAACAGTACACGGAAAAATAGGCGAACCAAAAGAATGGTTGTAGTGGCAAAACTATTTGCTTAAAGAAACATCCACTAAACACTAATAATTTTGGCAAAGTTATATGGCTGAAACTATTTCTGGTGAATACATAAAAACTAACTTCTTAGTTCTTATTTAAACTACGTATGTAAGCTAATTGCAATGTCCGTGTTTATGTTTCGGATGACAAATTTTCTAGCTGTATCCAAATTATTACACGGTACATTGGCGTCCGGAAGGGGGTGAAGGGAGGGTCCGTGACCATCCCTGAGAAATGAAAGTCAAAGAAACATTATATATTGCACACATATAATTTCATTACAGCCACATTAATACGTGTTAATTATTGCATGAGTATGATAAATTCAAATTTAAGCTATTTTTTTTGAGCGAACAACACTATTATTGGTGAAAATGTGCCTTGTTTGCCTTCCCGGAAAAACTACCTTCCTTGCCCCTCCCTGGAAAAAAATACTGCGGACGTCCATGACACGGTATGACTAGTATTGTTTCGATTTTCATAATTCCAGCTCTCACAGTTCATAAATTGTAAATAATTATGCAATGACATTTTTTCTATTTTAATGTTTTTAAAATGTAAGATTTTACCACACAACATAAATCATATATATAGAGCTTGAAATTTAACTTGCAGTAATACAGTATACCGGGTGGTCCATTTATAATGATAGTATGGAATATCACATGCAGAATGCATCCAATCGAAAAATTGCACAGAATAAAAGTTTGATACTATTGAGGGGGTAAGTCAATGCCACAAAAATTTCGTCGCGGCCACCCACCCCTTAGGGGGGGGGGTAAATTTGAAATTTCAAATGGAACACCCCCATTCGTTTTACATATTTGGATTCCGTGTTGAAAAAGAAGATTTTTTTGTTTGAAAAAATTTATAGAAAAATTGCAAACTTCGAACATTTATAAACATTTGGTAGTTTCAGATTCATTATGTTCCCTTTATGTAATAACGGTTTTGGTTTCCGTTGAGAACATTGCATAAACGAATTTTATTCAAAAAATATGTGCAAAGAATTCGGCAAAATAAAATTGTTTGCAATTTATGTTTTTGTGTAACAATAAATAATATTAATTTGTTCCAACTCTTTGGTTTCAAGGAACAATTTCATATGAACAACAAAATTAAGTATGTTACTACAAATTAGTTATCATTTGAGGTACACATATAAATGTTTAAAGGTGCAAATGTTCAAAATGATGACCGTTCTCTTCAATGCATTTCAAAACACGGTGCCTGAAGCTCCATACTGTTCGTCCCAAAATGTCAGGAGTGATAGAGGCACAAGCATCAATAATTCACGCCGCCTGTTTTCTGGCGTTGTTGGAACTTCGTGGTAGCACTTTTCTTTAAGTAGTCCCCAAAGGCAGAAATCAGGCGATGTGAGATCGGGTGAACAAGCTGGCCAAGAAACGGGTCCTCCACGTCCTATCCATCGACCAGGAAACTTTGTGTCCAACATGGCTCGAGCCTGAATGGAGTAGTGAGTAGTGTATGAAATTGTTCTTTGAAACCAAAGAGTTGGAACAAATTAATATTATTTATTATTACACAAAAACATAAATTCCAAACAATTTTATTTTGCCGAATTCTTTGCACACATTTTTTGAATAAAATTCGTTTATGCAATGTTCTCAACGGAAACCAAAACCGTTATTACATAAAGGGAACAAAATGAATCTGAAACTACCAAACGTTTATAAATGTTCGAAGTTTGCAATTTTTTTACAAAATGTTTCAAACAAAAAATTCTTCTTTTTCAACACAGAATCCAAATATGTAAAACGAATGGGGGTGTTACATTTGAAATTTCAAATTTACCCCCACCCCCCTAAGGGGTGGGTGGCGGCGACGAAATTTTTGCGGCATTGATTTACCCCCTCAATAGTATCAAACTTTTATTCTGTGCAATTTTTCGATTGGATGCATTCTGCATGCGATATTCCATACTATCATTATAAATGGACCACCCGGTATAAAAGAATTTGGTTTTCTATAGTTACGAATACAGTACAGTTTGCGCAAAGATGTTTCAGTTTAAATTTTAATTATTTTTTTTTACTTTTTGGTTTGCTCATAGATGATATATTACCAATTAGACAAACTTTGACCAGAAACGTCTGTGACTGTACGGACATATAAAATACCAGCAAATGTGGTCACATCACCTAATGGCTTCGTGGATAATCCGCTTACCATGATAATAAAGAAAAATGAACATTTAATCTTATTTTTTCCCTTTGTGAACTAACAAAGTAATGTAAGAAGCATATAATAAGCTTACAATGGATTACGTACTTGTATCATTTCCACTTACAATAATTTACCCAATTAGAATGTTCTTAAATCATCCAAGTTCTAGATTACTGAATTGCATAGAATATTTTTTTTTTTCCTGACGGAATTAAATGTAAAACACATATATGCACAGGGTATCCGAAAAGTTTCGCAACATAGTCTAAGCGAAATGGTAAAATGTATTGTTCTTGTTTCTGAAGGCAAGGGGGCGTATTGAAATCATACTGTTGTGTGAACGTGAAGGTTACTTACACCGAGAGCATATTAATACAAGGTCCGCCCATAAAGGAACCGAAATGTCAAGGAAAAAGAACCAAACCACATAAAAAGGTACCGTATTCTGGCAACACCGCAAAAAGCTATATCTAAACTTCCCGTCAGTGCATGTTTCAACCTGTTACAGGCAGTCGGTATCGGGGCAAGCGTGCGTCAGATGCAGGTCGTGTGCAGGCGGCGTACAAAATACGCGCACCAAGATGGAACAACGTTACAGCATAAAGTTTTGTTACAAATTGGGTAAATCGTTTACCAAAACGTTACAGATGATACGGGCAGTGTATGTTGATGCAGCATTACCAAAAAGACAGACTGCGCAGTGGAAAGGACAGAGCTCGCCGTCAAGAAAAAAAAACACAGATGTCGAAATCGAAAACAAAGGTGCTGCTGATCGTATTTTTTGATTCCCAAGGACTGATCCACCACGAATTTGTCCCTGCAAACCAAACAATCAATCAGTGGTATTACAAGGAAGTGCTTGGTCGACTCAGAAACAGGATGAAGCGGGTTAGGACCTCTTTGATTCTAGCCAATGCTTTCTGTTACACGATAATGCTCGGCCTCATACCGTAATGTCTGTACAAAAATACCTTGTTAAGCATTCAGTAACAGTGATCAATCCCCCTCCATATTCTCCAGACGTATCGCCTGCTGATTTTTCCCTTTTCCCTCAAGCTTAAGATGGCTATGAAAGGGCGAAGATTTGACGACGTCGCGGACATTAAATTAAATGTTACGCGTATTTTGCGAACACTTACTGTCAATGACAATCAACAGTGTTTCCAAGACCTATACAAACGCTTATTATTTTGAAGTTGATAAAGCCATTTGAAGGTAATTTCCTAAAAAAAAGTTACGTTTCTTATGGGCAAACCTTGTGTGTTTACATTAATTCCCCATTTTTTTGTTTTATTATACACGGTGGCCATAAAGGTTTTCCAACATTACGAAGGTTTAATAAAAACAAATCATTACAGTTACAGCTGCATGGGTTATGGCAATAGAAAGAGAAACTCATAAAGTGTATTTACAATGTCAATATTCTTCTACATGAGCGCCCCTTTGTCGTTCGCAGAATGTCTAAGCAATATTAAATTTCGCACCATGTGTTGTGCAACAGCTTGAATTATCTTTCTTCTGAATGTGTCCAGCTTTGAAATGGTAACTCATAGTAACCAGGTGGTGGTTGTCCATATCCCATTCGAAAATGTTGCTGTACAGCAATCGGTGACTTGGTCTCATGATACGATAAAACACATTGATCTTTCTCCTGCACTGATGCCATTTTCATTTCCAGCGATTGCAGTACCCTCTATATCAACTCAGCCTCTGCATAGAACAAAAGAGGGAAAATTATGAGATTATTTATTTTTCCACAAGCCATGATGCTGTAACTGTAATAGATTCTTTATAATGTTTGAAAAACTTTATTGCCACGCTGTATATATTTGCCTCACCTTCGCTCAATAGAGCGCGAATGCCATACCGTAGTTGCGAATTATGTGCTCATCAATCTTCGATTCCGAAGACTTGCGTGGAACTCTACGGAGGAAATATTGAAGAAATACTGTGATTTCGACTTTAGGGAGGGACTCTCAGACACCCTGTAGTTGAGTGGTTAGCACTGCGCGCTATGACGTCCGGGCTCAGAGCTCGAATTCCAGACTGGCATGGGAGTTCTTCGTGCGTGTCTCTTCTTCAATTCATCATATTATCACTCATCCTCATCGTCGCGATTAACCAAAAGTGGCAGAAAAGCAACGCTACATAACGAAATAAAATCACAAGAACTCTCTCTCTCTCTGTGGATACAGACACACAGGCACACTCAACGTACATGCATGTTTCATTGTTCTTGTTCCAGTAATTTCAAACGTGCTGTGCAATTGTGTAAACTCTCTTAGGAATTGTAGCGGGAGACTTTTCTACTCAATCCACCAGATAAGGAAAAATCAAGCACAACTCTTTTCCATTATTATTTTTATACATTTAGTACACTTAGTGTACTGAAAATGCCTTGTTATTCTACTTTGTTATTTGGGTCTCCCTGATGGCGCAATGGTAGCGTCGTCACCTTGTAATCAAAGGGTCCCGGGTTCAATTCCCGGTGGAGGCACATAGTGGTTCGGATCCCACTTTAAACTGTAGGTCCAGTGCCGATTAGCCTTACTGTGCATAAAGTGGACTTAAAATAACTAATCAATCAATCAATCAATCTACTTTGTTATTTAATTTTTAGACATCTTGTTCACGAAAAGCTTTAAAAGTTAGGCGAAAATTTTAGTCAAAGTTTGTTGTATAGCTTTTCTCATGAAACTCTAGTTTTGGTGATTTTGGAAAGTGTGAAACTATTTTACACTCAATTTTTCTTATCTAAGACAGTTTTTAATTAGGTTGTTCTGTTTGAATGCTAAACAACTGAACTTTATTTGTTATTAACAATAAAAACAACAAGTTCACTTATGTAACTTGAAATGAACGATGACAACTTCCAGGTGGGTCGACGGACCGGTTTATCCCCACACCCGACGCTGGTACTCCCTGGACATACACTGTGTGTATTGTACGAGGGGAGAGTGAAAAGTTTTGAGCCTCACATGGAAGGAGTGATGCTAGGTAGTTAAAATTTTGGAGGATGTAAGGATTGAGTTTTAGGACACTCTGTGCGAACTTTTATGAAATTCACATGTTTTCTTCTATTTTTTTGTCAGGTTGAAAATGAATGAAGTGTCAGAGAAGAGAGGGCCGTGATTCGGTACCTCAAGGCCTCACTGCACAGGATGCTTTGGTCGAGTGTGGCTTCACCGCACTACCCTATCCACCTTATTTCCCCGACCTGTCCCGTCAGATTTTCATCTTTTCCTTGCTATGAAGATTTCACTTCCAGAACGTCACTTCCACGTGGACGAAAGCGGTCATTCAGTGGTGTGAGACTCAGGACAAATCATTCTACCAGATGACTGTAAACAAATTGCAGCACAGAATGCATAAGTGCATTGATCTGGGGCGGGAGGGATCATAGGGATTATGTGATTATGTAGATAAATCATAATGTGAAACTGTAGCTCAAACGCCCCTTTCTTGTAAGGTTCAAAACTTTTCACTCCCCCCTCGTACATTTATGGTTGTGTCTTTTTCCGATATATAAATACATAAATGGACTAACAAACACGCCTAATAAATACATATCAAACATATAAATATAATGCAACACGAGCAAATCCGCGAGCTGCTCGCTAGTACCATAAAGAGAAATCTTCTAGTTGCATTTCTGTTATTTCACGCCGCTTTTTACGTCCATAGGTTAATCGCGATGAAGAGAATGAATGGATCTTACTCAAGGCTCCAACCTAGGACCCCTGGAATCTAGCGCGCTATGAGAACCGATGCACCACGATTATTAGCATGAAGGTTAACCTATTTCTCACACAAATAAATAAGTATATTATAATAAGTTTTGTCAACTTCAAGTAACCAGCCAATCAAATGCATCTCTGAGCACGTGAACAACCTTTACGTAACAATCTTTCAGATGGCCTGAATAATTTCGAGGAACTCTATAATTGTAAAAAAAATCTACCTTTATCCATGCTACATTATTTTTTGACTAGTAATTCAGTTTTCCGCAAACAGGGAGTCCCACCAAGGTGTTAAAAAAAGAATTGATTTTTGAGGCGAGTTGTGGAACTTCAATTTTTCGCTGGTCTGTAATAATTGGCTTGTTCCGTGTAATGCGGACTCTGAAAAGGGTGGGCTTATAAAGGGATTTCGCCCGAAGGGGGGTTAGGTTGTGTTGTATCTCACAAGCCCCCCCCCCCCCTCCCCCCGCCGGCAGCACCGAGGATCAGAGATCAATACTCTGTGGATAACACAAAGTGAATACACAACCAACTATATACCTAGTTAATTCATTCTAGCAGGAAATGAATTCAACTTGGAAGCGATTTTTTTTTCCGAAAAGGACGGATCCTTTGAAGATTTTATGCGCAGTGGAAAATGGTTTAATTGACGGTGAGGAAGGTTGCAGGGCAGCTCAAACAAAACTGTGCAGATTCGGATCTTACCAAGTGTTGAACTTCGCCCCCCCTTCCCCCCAACACACACGCACCAGAACTGTGCAAATGTTCATTGAGTTGCATGAACGATTTAATAGTAGAATGCATACGGTTACGCAGCGTTAGCGAACACGTGTAGGGT
This sequence comes from Lepisma saccharinum, assembly GCF_977018435.1. Classification (NCBI taxonomy): domain Eukaryota; kingdom Metazoa; phylum Arthropoda; class Insecta; order Zygentoma; family Lepismatidae; genus Lepisma; species Lepisma saccharinum. The sequence continues at coordinate 55,876,358 of NC_139229.1, forward strand.
AGACAGGTGGTGTTAAAGGACAGATAAACCTACGCGGTGTTGTTTGTCCTTGAAGATAAGCAAGGTTCAACACACTCAATCTCTCTCTCTCTCTCTGAACGATTTGTACTACAGCACATAGAGTGGCCCACGAAATTGATTGTGAAGCTACGTCTTTCGTGAAAACGCACATTTTTTTCTTTCTATTTTATGTACTTCTTCGAGACATATATAAAAGTTTTAAAGTCTTTAAACTTTGTTTTATTTATGCGCAGATAGTCTAACAGGAATTGGGTCTACAGTTTAAAATGGAGTCTGAACTACTGTGTAATGTGTCTCTCAGGTATCGAACTCGGGACCCCTTTATTACTAGGAAACGACGTTATCAGGCCGTTTCTATTTGACGTTCATAAGCCAATTCCTTAACTTAACCCCCCAAAATTTTCATTTGATCGAAATGTAATAAATAATCCGAAAAAAACTTATCTCTCGATTATCTTCAAAATTCTCTTCCAAAATGTGAATACATTGAAACCGGCGTAGATTTTCAGCGAAAAATGCAGACTCGACCAGGACTCGACCGGGTCTCTGGCATACCGTGAATGAATTTAATGAATTCAAACCGAACTATTCCAGCATAAAAATTAATTTGGTCGACATATTAAGCATAACCACAGTACCTTACATGCGCTTAATGGTAAGTGCAAAGATACTCCGCATTCTACAGTGTCTTTGTATCAAACAAAATTTTGTATTTGGGATATAAAAAGCATACTTGCTACCGTTACTAAACAAAACAAAAAGAAATGATGACAATTGAAGATAATAGAAGAGGAACTGATGAATAGAGTAAGGAAATCTAATAATGCATACTACCAACTAAGCCAGACCATTTTCGGAAAAACGAAAATAAAGACCAAAACTAAACTACAAGTGTATAAGTCAGTAGTGGAACCAATTCTACTATACGGAAGTCAAAGCTGGCCAGTAAGAGGAAAAGAAGTAAGACACATAACGACAGTTGAGATGAAATGCTACCGTAGAATAGTTGGTAAGACGAGAAGAGATAGAGTACGCAATGAAAGAATCCGAGAAGAGTTAAATCAGAAGACAATAGAAGAAAAACTGACACAAAGACAATTAAGATGGTTCGGACATGTGGTAAGAATGGACGAAGATAGAAAAACAAAACAATTTATGGAAGTTAGAACAGAGGAAAGGAGAACAAGGGGTAGACCCCGGAAGACATTCGAAAAAGGAATAGAAGAAATAGCACAAAAGAAAGGAAAAGGAATAAGAGAATTGAAGAGGATGGCAAAAGAACGGGAGAGATGGAAGGAGTGGATAGAGGCAACCCCGACGCTATAGGGAAAAGGGGAAAGAGAAAGAAGAAGATAATTGCAATTTATGCATTTTTTGACATTATAAACATCATTCTCTATAGAATGATGCCAAGCATTTTTAGCTACGGTAGCTGTTGTTCTGCGTGTTTATAGAGATATTTTCACACACTCAATTTGACTGTCCGTTATAGCAGGAACACCAGAAGTAGATTAAGGATTACTTTCACGTGTGGAACTAGTAATATTCCATATTTCAAGATGGTGGCCCAGATTTTCAGGATGAAAACTTTTATAAGAATTTTCATCTTGGGTTGTCTTGAGTTTTAGATTTGATTTTAAGTTCACTTTATGCACAGAAAGGCTAATTGGGACTGGAGCTACAGTTTAAAGTGGGTTCCGAACCACTTGTGCCTCCACCGGGTATCGAAACCGGGACCCTTTGATCATAAAGCGACGACGTTACCACTACACAAGGGGTGGCCTCCAATTTGTCAAAGATCTACGACGTCAGGAGTCCCGGTAATATCTGAACACCATACTAAAGGTACCTGGTTCGAATCTCCCCAGCAGCATAATAAAATTGTTACCGTTATTGCCATTGGTGCAAGCGGTCTGGGGTTCGATCCCCGTTGGGAGCTTCAAAATTTCGGTATTGACCCAGCATCGTGATAACAATTGGGAAGCTACTTGAAAAAAGGAAGTAGAGGGCTCCAGTCTCAAATGACAAAAAACAGGGGCGATGGGACTGGCCCAGCAAGACCACTTGTTAGGTCTTGGTCATCAAAGGGATTGTGCCACTGAGTTTAGTGTTGTAAATTTACCTGCATTATGATTATTATCTTCAGACTCTATCCTATTTCCAATGCAGAAGACTCAATTCAAGATAATAAATATTTCGTAATGCAGTTGCGCAACCACAGGAGGGGCAGGCGGGCATTGCCCCCCCAAAATCTTGGATGGAAACCAATTTTAGGGGGGAAAGGGGGGCAAACAAAGGAGTAAAGAAAATAAAGGCTAGCAGACAAAGTGTAGCAAGACAAAATGATACTCAAGATGGAATTAGTTTTCATATATTTCTTGCATTTTTCTTCCAGACGGACAAGAGCACTTGCAGGAAGGGCACAGACGGGCAATTGCCCCCCTCGCCTTCGACATCAAATTTTATGCAAATAAAAATATGTTTCGTGAATATTTTCGCTCGATTCGCTCGCAATACTTGCTTTTATGACAGTCTCATCAAATCCAGGGCCGTAGCTAGGGGGAGGCAGGAGTCGAACCTGGACACCGAACAATCTAAATGAAAAAAAGGTGTAAAAGAGAGAATGCTATGGCGCTGGTGAAATTATTATTATTATTATTATTATTATTATTATTATTATTATTATTATTATTATTATTATTATTGGCACGTTTATCATCCTGGTACTTGTCTCCTACAGACAAAAATCGTGGTTGCGCCTCTGCTGTAGTGAGTTACGGCATCTTATTAATCGTATAAATTCAATACCAATCCGAGAACTACATACTAAAACCGCATCTGATCCGGTTCGCTAATATTTGATGTTAAGGAGACCTTCCCATCAATCTCAACAATAAAGGTCATTCAATAAACATACTCTGGCACACTGAATAAGCTAATCAGGTTCACTAGGTCTACAGAGGCACCAAATCGCTCTTGTGGTAAACATATTGTTGGGAGAATTCTCCCCGTATCCCGGGGCACCTTTACCCCCAAGAGAAGACGTGGATAAACAGGGCAGGGCTTTCAAATAAAGTATGTCCATTGTTTACAGTTTAGGAGATACCCCCGCTTGAGATTTAACATTTTGTACTAATTGACGTTTCACACGAGGGGTTCAGATATGTCAGCTGTCGCTGATGGTGCCGTATTGAAGCAGAGCGTTTTCTTCCGTTACGGTAACACAATTTAGCCATGTTTCCATATTACAAAAAATCCAATCTCCGTGGCAGAGGGGTTAAAGCAGCACGCTATAACGCAGAAGTCCGGGATTCGAATCCAGACCTGGGAATACATGTTCTTTTGAGTGTCCCTTCGTCACATTACATATCATCACTCATCCTAATCTTCGCGATTAGCCAAAACTGGCAGAAAGAGTAAAATAAACCAAATCAATCAATCATGTTACAAAAACACTACACTCGTAACGTTTCGATCCTATTCAGGGTCTTCTTCAGACTAAGATTGATTGTTTGATTGATTTGGTGTTTTAAGTCCACTTTATGCACAGTAAGGCTAATCGGGACTGGACCTACAGTTTAAAGTGGGATCCGAACCACTATGTGCCTCCACCGGGTTCGAACCCGGGACCCCTTGATTACAATGCAAAGACGCTACCACTGCGCCATTGGGGAGGCCTCTCTTCAGACTAAGAATCTGGGTTTTAGTCCGAAGAAGATCCTTATACAGGGGTCGAAACGTTACATGTGCACTCTGCAGTGTTTTTATTTTAACGTCAATAAAACTGCCTTCATCAGCGGCTTTAGTGTCTTCTGTTTCAGATCCGTATTCGCTTTAAACAGAAAGATACGAAGTGAAATATAACCTCCATGCTCGCAGCAAATTTTCCAATCAAGACGTTTTCTTAAGTAAGATAATGACGTCATGTTAACGTGTTATTAAAGAAAATGATGTTTTTTAGGATAGGAAAGAGAAAAAAGAAGGAACATGAGATCAGCGATTGATAGTGCGAGAAAAAAGAGAAATAAAGATGAGAAAGGCTGAGAGAGAGGGTGATGTCCCATCTCAGGGCGTCCTAATTTAGGAACTATGACGAAAGTTCCCAATTCAGGAACTGATATTTTCACTTTGCAAGTTCCCAACTCAGGAACCGCTGCCTTTGGGTGGAAGGAAGAGAGGTAAAAACCGGTTTCTGAGAGGTTCTTATCATTACTGAAAGTTACCCTGAAATACTACGTGCATATAGCCTATTTGCTTTACGGGGAGTTTTCTTTTTCTTTCCTCCAATATATTTTGAGTATATTGCAGATTTTTGCTTGTGGTTAACTTAGATTAGCAGTTACACAGGTGTGTGCGAGGTTAATTATTTCAAACGCCAATTCCTCCTTCCCCGAGGCAATTAGTAGGGCTTCCTGAGTTGGGAAGACATTTCACTGAAATATGCAACTGGTAAGGACAGCTCCAGTTCTGTTTTCATTGGAATTTCCATAGTTCCTGAGTTGGGAAGACATTTCACAGAAATATGCAACTGGTAAGGACCAGCTCCAGTTCTGTTTTCATTGGAATTTCCATAGTTCCTTAGTTGGGAAGACATTTCACTGAAATATGCAACTGGTAAGGACAGCTCCAGTTCTGTTTTCATTGGAATTTCCATAGTTCCTGAGTTGGGAAGACATTTCACTGAAATATGCAACTGGTAAGGACCAGCTCCAGTTCTGTTTTCATTGGAATTTCCATAGTTCCTGAGTTGGGAAGACATTTCACTGAAATATGCAACTGGTAAGGACCAGCTCCAGTTCTGTTTTCATTGGAATGTCCATAGTTCCTGAGTTGGGAAATCCTGAATCGGGAATAACTCAGAGAGAGACAGAGAGAAAGCAAGAAGAAAATGAATAAAGTATCGAGAGAGAGAGAGAGAAAGAATATGAACATAATAAACTGGATGGAATATAAAGGAGAAAATGAGACAGAAAACAAGGAAGAAGATATAAAACAAATGGTCAAGGAAAATTTACATCAGCACAAGTAATAAGATACTCAAAACGAGAAATGCCGTCGCGATAATACAAAATGGACAGAAGAGCGACGCTAAATAACGAATACACAAAAATACAAAAAGGATAAAAATGACTGAAAACTAGAAAGATGATGGAAGAGAAAACAGAGAAGAGCTATAAATGAATCGAGAAAGGAAGAATTAGTAGGAAAATCGTTCTTAATCTAAGTCATCACCGATGACTTTAAGCATGTACTACCAGGGAGAGTAAAAAATTATCCACACTTTTCACCATAACTTTCTTTAGGTTGGCCACCCTGTCCACAGCTCTCGCATGCTGATAAGTGGTACTCTTGTGGTTGTGGTTACGTGGCCGAGTTTTCATATTGTTCGCTCCATTTTTCTTTCTTTTGTAACAGAGTAAACATGGTCGTGCTGCTGGTAATGTGCACCAAGGGAAAACAGAGATCAGTGATCTGAAGCTTGTCGTGGACGATTTCGTGCACAGAACCATGACTAACAGTGGCGTGCCCTGAATTTTCGAAAGGGGAGGGGGGTCATGTACACTCTTTTTTAGTAGTCGGTCCTCATTTTGCCATCTTATCCTGCGTTTGACGTTAATTTTGTTTAAGAATACTGGCCCAAAGGGAAGGGGTTATAACCCCAACTAACCCTCCCCCCTCAGGCATGCCACTCATGACCAATTTGCAGAGAGCATGACACCTCATCGGCTACCACCCTGTGACCCATCTGTTCGTCAGAATCATCTCTTGACCTTGTTGAATATTCCCATCAGTGGTGGAGGTTGATGGGCGTCCTGCTCCAGCTTCGTGCTTCCCCGGTCATTTTTTAAACCTCTCGATCCACTCATATACACTTCTACACAGTAGAGCACTGTCCCAGTATTGTACTGAAAGCCTAAGGTGAAATTCAGCCCCTGACACACCTTCGGAGCAGAGAAACGGATCATTGTTCTCCGTTCTGCGTTGGTGCACACTGCCAACAGAGCGGCCATGTTTACTCCGTTACAAAAGAAAGAAAAATGGAGCGATTAATATCAAAACCTCGGCCACGTAACCATAAGAGTACCATCATTCAGCACGCGAGCTCTGAAGGCAGTGTGACCAACCTAAAGAAAGTTATGGTGAAAGTTCGGATAGTTTTTGACTTCCCCTCGTACGCATATAAGCTTTCAATAAGGCTCATCACACAAATTCTCACATGTACTCTAACTACAGAAACTTGCATTGTAAAAATGCTTTTAAAAAACGTATATGTCCAATAAAGAAATACAGAGGGGAAGTATATCAATCCTTCGATTTCTGCATTGATAAAAAAATGATGCCATCCAATCCAGTTAATTACAGAGCATTTTCTAGTAAAATGAGTTGTCTTATATTAATGATACATGTAATAATAGGTGTGTGAATATCTCTTAGTATATATAGTTTTGTGGATTTCTACGAAAGATGCAAAGAAAAATTTTATATACTGAAGTCGTATTCAAATGCTAATTAATTGTGATATAAACTATTCTCGTCATCAGTTTTTCAGAAAATAACCAATAATGGTGGTTACGTAGAAAATGCAGCACCATCTCGTTTTCATTAAAAAAACTCTAATCCAAGTTAATAAGGGTTCTTTAATATAGCATGTGTTCGAAATATATTAACGGAGACAATACAATACTTTTAGCGCTGGATTAATATATTACATATTTACTTCCAATAATGTATCTAGAAATTATTATACTTGTAATATATGTAATGCTTGTATAATGTACGTACAGTCACCGTCAATAAAAATGAGACACGTATATGCTGAAACACTGGCTCCTCTGCAATGCATTGTGTATTACCTAAGCCTGCGACGATGAGCCGACTTCAATAGAAACTTCTCAATACGAAGTACTGTTATCGCCGGAGAGTTAGGTAGGTTCATTGATTAATTTGGTTTATTTTACTTTCCTTTTTGTGCACGTTTGGCTAATTTGCGAAGATGGGTGATGAGTAGACCTCGGATTTTTTTGTTTTTATCCTATTTTTTTCCTTTACAGGTATGTAAGAAATTATAAGTTATGTCAGCGTTTATTTAAAAACGCAACAACTGATGAATCTTTATAGTGTCTAAAAAAAACTATTTTGCTTGTTATAACCTATTTTAGATTTATGAACCTAAATCAAGCCTTTTCTTTAGGTTTTTATATATTTTTAAAGGTTTGACAGGATTTTTATGTCACACACAGGCATTTGCTTTGTTTGGTCACGAAAAAATTAAATGGGCGTGTTTGAAACGTACTATCTGTCGATTTCCCTTCCTCCAAGTCCATGGTGATTTTTCAAAGCTCTAAAGAAAGGAAAGTGTCTGGTGCCACTGTCACCTGTACAGTCCAAAGTGCAAACTTCTGATCTGTTTGGTCTTGGCTCACTTTCACTTTGGTGCTTTGTGACATTCACGCCTTGTAAACTAACATTTCAGCATTGAAGTTTGCACCACTGACTCTGTTTTTGCTGTGCGCAGTTCCACTTTGGATAACATGATAAACGATTATTACCTAACTATACGGCGAAGAGTGGATTTTAATAGCAAATTTCCAATGGTAAGTTCTGCCATCGCCGTAGGGTTAGGCAACAGACAAAACGTTATGCAAGAGAGTGCGTATTTCAGGATATAGGTATCCCATTTTCATTGCCGGTGACTATACCTAATCAGCATTTTTCAGGAATTTTGAACTATTTTAAGTATTTTTTAACCTACTTCATGATTTTTCGAGCCTAACTTAAGATTTTTAGGACCTATTTTAGGGTTTTTAGAGCCTATTTGAGGAACCTAAAAGCACACTTTTTAGAACCTAGAAATCCGAGGTTTAGTGATGAGTGATGATATGATGAAATTGATGAATGAACATTCACAAACATCCATACACAGGCCGAGATTCTAACCCGGTACCCCTGAAGTCGCAGCGCGATGTGCTAACCACTCCGCCACAGGGACCGGCCCGGAGAGTTAGGCAACACACAACCTGCTGCAGGGAAGAAAGCGTTTCAGGATCTAGGTGAAATACTTTCCTTTCAGCTTTTTATTGCTGGTGACTGTACATTGCTTGTTCGCTTTCTGGTCTTGATTTTTTATTGTCGTTCATTTATAGGCCTACAGCTTAACAAGATGTCTTCGCTGAAGGTATCACCTCAGCATTTATCTGGAGAGACTGACTATAAACCACAGCAATGCCTCTGTCTGTGGTGGTCACTTGCACTTTTCTACCTGTTTTGTTATCTGGCTATTATATGTATTACTGGCTATTTATATACCATACAGGATACCGTCTGTTATAAATTCCACAAATTCGCTCATTTGAAATACTTTCATTTCAGCTTAAATTGAGCGGATAGCAGATCACTATCAACAAAACCTTCTCAGATGGAATTGTGGGAGCTCTGCCTCAGGCAGTGGCGGCTTCTGCCTATTTGCACAATCGCACGTGCACACCCAAAGAAATATGTAACGCAACTCAACAATAACTTTACACTAGGAAAGCACAGACTTCATATTTAACGTAGTTGATATTTTGGACAACGAGACAGGGGAGGGAAGTTAGGAACAAAGCGTTCAGCAAATGTAGTAATAATTACGGTATTAAGAAATAAACAACTGCTAGGTAGATTACAAATCATTTTCTGCATATGGTAGTGAGATCGGCTACCTTATTTGATGTATGCAAATGTTATTATTATTTTTCTTCACTATTATCAGCAGAGCGAGGGAGAAAGCTTTTACTAATAATTTTGAAAATCGACAATAATAATGATATTGTAGATCGGTATTTCTATATTTTGATCTTGTAAGGTTAAGGAATGCTGAATTATTTACAGCCTAACATTATCTCTTGTCTAGTGATCGACGGAAAATCATCGATGCATTTCTTCAAATTTGTAAAAAAATCATATTTTTCATGAAACAACTTTGCCATAGTCTCATTATCCTTGAAACGTAGTAATAACTTCGGTCACCAATACATTTAGCATCATTATGTAAGCACAAACGGGTGTGAGAAGTTGTTAGGGGTGATAATACTTCTGGACGCAAGGCTGAAGTGCACACCCATAGATCCAAACCAGATCCGCCACTGGCCCCAAGTATTATCTCGAGGTGCTTAAATGTATTTTCATGATAGAGGGAATGGGGCAATGTTTTGTTTAAGGTTTGTGTAAACTGTGTTTAACAATTAAAGTCAATAAGTAAGTAAATAAAGTTGTTTGGTAGTCAAGCTCGTTCAAACTGCCTTACTTGTTACAAGGCCCATCTTTACTTCGCCTGAGGTGCTTGTTTGATGATGTTCTTCAGGCGTCCAACTCACGGCCTTTCAAACGGAGGTACATAGGAGGACTATTTGCCAGAAAGGAGGAGGGAGGGGGAGGGGGTCAGAGAAAATACTCTCGTCCTTTGCACTTGGGGGAAAAAAGGTATCTTCGCCTTTGAGCTTCCGTCTGTTGACGTAAATAAACACACTACATTGTAATTTTTGATTCCCCATTCAATTTGCTTTGCTTTCAAATCTCCCTCCTTCACCCGTTAGACTATTTGCACTGTCTGCAGTTTTCGTACTTGCTACCTCTTCTAGGCAATTTCTTCAGGTTATATCTAACCGGTAAGAATATGTGATTTAAACAAGCTTTTTAAAACACGTTTTCAGAACCACTAGATGATTTTAATCCGACTACGCTTGTTTACGACCTAACTGGACCTGAACGGTTCACTACTTTGCGATGTAGCAATTAGGCTTGCCAACTTTAAAGAATAGAATTCCGGGAGACTTCTTCACAGCCTTTGAACCAATTGGATTACAATAAGGCCTCGTATATAGGCTGTTATTTGTGGTTTTGCTACTGTGAATACGAAATTGAACCAACTTGATGAAAACAACCTAGCAACAGGGGTGCCGAAACCGGGAGGGGGGCAGGAGGGATCCCCTACAATGGGCCCAATGTATAACTTTCAACATAATTTAATTTGGTAACAAAATATTATTTGTGTGATGGAAATTTCATAAATTATTTCAGAACTCAATGGGAAATGAAGCAGGATTCTGCTCTGAAATGGGAGTCTTACTCTATCTCAGTACAGTAAAACATCGTTAATCCGGACTAATGGGGGGAGAATAGTTTCCCGGTTTAACGAAAGTCCGGATTAACTGAAATAACCTAAAAGAACAGTAGAAAGTGTATTACAACTCCGTTTATAGCAAACAATATACGTTTATTATGGTGTATTTAAAGGGCATAGGTCTAAATACACTATACAGTACAGTACAAAGTCTGCGGGAAACAGAATTTCATCAATGGGTGACTGCCTTTTCTTTGGGAAGTTCTTTTGTTGACTTCTAGCTTCATTTAAAACCTTGCATTCTGCTGACAAAGGAAAAGAATGAGACAACGAATTGATAGTCTTTGTTATATACAAGGCACGTCCAGAAAGTAAGTTCCGTTTGCAATTCATGTCGCAGCTGAATTGCAATCGCAAGAGTGCTAATGCGTGCGAGTAGTTGGACCCATTGGCAAGGCAGAGACGTCAGAGTTAGATAAAACAGAAGTGCAGACGCTTCGTAGTGGGTTGCGATAATGTTCAAGATTTCAAAATACCCGCCACATGTGAAATGCGCTCAGCCATGCGGTCTTTGAATGCACGGAATGTGTCAGCAGCTGAAATTCACCGTCAAATTGGTGAAGTGTATGTTGAATAGATCATGAGTGCCTCAATGATACGGAGATTGGTGCGACAGTTTAACGAAGGACGGAACAATGTGCATCATGATGAACGCAGTGGGCGATCATCTCTGGTGACAGACGCATGTTGAGCCGTGGGTTGTTTTCATTCACGACAATGCTCATCCTCATACTGCAGCTGCAACGCAACGACTCCTTACAGACTTTGGCTGGGAAACATTTCCCCATGCCCCGTATATCCCAGACTTCGCCTCGTCTGGTGGTGGTGTTAACACTTGGTTATCAACAAAGGCGGCATCGTTCTTCCATATGTGGATACACAATATGTGTCTCGTTATGATAAGTGTCTCAACAGGGATGGCAATTATGTTGAAACATAGTCCAAGGTCTTTGCCTCAGTGTACAATAAAGTGTTTTGTTCCATTACATTTTCTATTTTCTTAATTGGACAACTGAACTTACTTTCTGGATGACCCTTGTGATATAGCAGTGAATTGTGGTGAGTGAATGTTGAGCTCCGGGATGAGAAAGGAGAACGGAGAAAAGAAAAACGAAAGAAGAAATCCAAATGATCTTACCAACCTATTAATTATAATTTTTATTATCATCATTATTATTTCATGTAAAACACTTGGCTCGGACCGATTCTCAAATTAAGTTCTATATATGTGCCTGGGATGGGGATGTACAATTGTATAACTACAATAAAAAAAGAGGCTGTCTTTTCTCGGTCGACAAGAAGCATGGTTTTGCACATGGCACATGGCACATGGCACATGGCATTAAAGTGTCATAATCCTGTCCCTATCTCAGAGAACTAATAATACTTTGTGGAAATTCCAATATGATAACAATTTCATGCAACATTAGTTATGTAAATTGAACTATTTATCGAACTACGGATGTAAAATGAATAACGAAACATATGTCAGTTTTTAATTTATTATGATATTATCCCATTAGTAAGTTCGTATGCTGTAGATATTCCATATTCCGACCAGTGAGGACAACTATTAAAGAACAGCAGGCTTTTGACGCTGTATTCTTCTTGCGAGACTAAAAGTAGCTTGTGTTTCGCATCGCTTCAAGAACTATACAGTAAAACCTCGTTAATCCGGACCCCGATAAGCCGGACTTTGCTTAATCCGGACAGCCAAAAGGAAAAAGAAAGTAGAATGCAAGGTTTTAAATGTGGCTAGATGTCAACAAGAGAACTTTTTAAAGAAAAGGCAGTCAACCACTGATGAAATTCTGTTTCCCGCAGACTTTGTACTGTACTGTATAGTGCATTTAGGCCTATGCCCTTTAAATACACCATAATAAACGTGTTTTGTTGCTATAAACGGAGTTGTAATGCACTTTCTACTGTTCTTTTAGGTTATTCCAGTTAATCCGGACTTTCGTTAAACCGGTCAACTTATCCCCCATTAGTCCGGATTAACGAGGTTTTACTGTATATTGGAAGTACGATGATCAAAAGGGGCCTTAACTCTGCGGCACTGTGTCAAGTGCATATGGAAAAACTGGCTCATATTGACACTAATGGAATCATGAATATTTCATTGAGTGTTGTTTAGTAAAAATCGGGTAGATGTTGAATTTTTTTCTGTTTTGCAATATGCCACTGTTTCATTTAATCAAGATTAGTAAACATTTTACTTATGTCGGTAAACATAGATATGTGTGCTACTTCATACTGCACTGCCGTGGCTAGTGTAACATATTTATACAATGCGTAACCAACATTACAAAATCGTGTGTGTGAGCATTGTGAAGATATTAAACTTCCATAAAATATAGTGGGGAAAAGTACAGTATATAAACCGACTAAGATAATCAAATTCTCAATCAAAAGTTGCATGTGGAGTATTATGTTACATGTTTACATAATCACAACATAGTGAATTTTTCCAGCTCATCAAGTTCGATGTGCACCTTGATAGGTTTCTGTTGCCAGAGCAACAAAAAATAATTACAATTTTTCAAAGATTAATCCATGTTCTTAAGTCTCTACTATTGATTTTTTTCCTTCAAAAACTTGCTCGCCCCCCTACCCCAACGCAATGTAAAAATATCAGTATTTATGCTATGTTTAGCTTTGCCCCATTCCAAATATCTGAAGAAATCTGCGCCTATGCCTAGCAACCACAATTTGTAAGTAAACGAATATGCAGATACGCAGAATCTTCTGAAGCCGTAACACTATAATAAAATTCTTCAAAATGAATACCATAAATTTATATAAACGTAATACTTTCTTTTGTCGCGATTTGAAACTGTCCATGACAACACGAACACTGAAATGCACTTAACTCCACTGTAACATACTGCGAGTTATATCTACATATTGAAGCAACATTGGGTAGAGGGAAATAAAGAAGCTTCGACACTTTGACTCAACAATGCCTTTCGTTTCGATTTCTTCAGCTCTTATATAAACATTTTGGCGCAACAATATGTTTGAGTTTCCAATTTCTCCATTCTCTCAATTACTTAGACAATGACACATTTTCAAAATAATATATTTTTCGTGACAAATGTCTTCGCCCAGCAAATAAAATAATACAAAAAGATAAGAAGAAGAAATATAGTAAGTTAACAACACTAAATCTCGTCATTCCGGGAGAGTTTTTCCGGGAGACCGGGAGAGTGAGTTCCGGGAGACTCCCGGCCATTTCGGAAAGGTTGGGAAGCAAGTAGCAATCCATGTGTACAGAAATCTAGAGATGAGGGAGGTGCATTTTTTCATGAAGTTTATAAATCACAAAGATACGACTTTCAAAATTTTCTTTAGTTTCGCCATTCTTTATCAATTTCCTCTTCTCTATCTGGACTTCGCCTCATGGTTTTTCCATCATTGCCTTCGGCCTCCCGACCAAATCTACCTGTTGACTTCCTTCCTAAGATTTTTAATTTAAAGGTTTGCTCGGATTGTTAACGGAGTTCGTCCGAAGAAAACTTCTTTTAGGAGAGATCCTAGGAGGAAGGACGGGCTGAGGGGAACTGGCTTAAGAATTTCCTCAGAGGAAGAGAAGAAGAGTGAAGCGTTAATTCCGGATTCAGATAAAGATGCCAGAGAGAGAGAGGTTTCGATCTTTAACTCTCATTCTTCTCTACAGACGAAACGTGCATGGGCGTATTTAAGGGGGGGTTCAACGGGTCCAACCCCCCCTCCTTTATGGTTCAGTAAAATTACCAGATTACCTGTTCTATCCACTTGTTCATAAACATTTCTTCGGAATTATTTCATTCTCCTAAATTCGAGACGTATAGGACGGGATACGGATGGAAGGAAATTACGGAATTCTACACACTAGATGGGACTGCAGATCAAATGTCTGCAATTTTCTGATAGGTTCGGAATTTCTGCGACAAGAAACAGCATTGGGACTGTCAAATCAGTTATATTTTCCCCCCTCAAGTCTTCTTAAAAGAATTTTGTTTTTAAAAATGCTGTGCAAGAAAACCAGGGAAATACCGTAACATTCTCAAGTTGTTTGACACAAGATGAATATTAAGGTATCAATTCTACGTAGCGTGTGAAAATGTAGAGAAATATTTCAGCAAGCTCTTCAGTTTCTTCACTGTGTAACCTGTGGGGAGTTTGAACATCTCCACTTGTTCTTACCAAATTGTTTCATGCAGTGCAAGATTATGTTGGGCACCTCAAAAGGTGGACTATTCAGTATTGTGAAGATGTCCGTATTCTTATATATATTATATTCTGTGAATTTTAATACTTAGAGAAAATTATGAATAAACGAAGAGAACACCTAGAACACCTAGTCGTCAAATCTGAGGGAGTAATGCACCAGCTGAGAGCACTTCGTTGTCCATTTTTGGACCATTTTGTAGAAGAATTGAACTCACGTTTCTCTGAACACAGTCAACACATTGCAATATTGCAACAACTTATTCCGAAAATGTGAAATGGCTATCACTCATTCATTAGAACAGTGTGTCAAAATGTTGGATGGCCTGGTTGATAGATTGGATTTTGATAGCCTGATCATACCTAGGCCTGCTCTGCGTCCCTGATTTTCCTGGACAATCCCGGAATGATATAATTTGTTCTGGTGTCTCGAACAGTTTATTCGGGATGCAAAAATGTCCTGGAATCGGGTAGGAAATAAGAAATGATTAAGACCTTAACTTTATTTATATTTAAATGCCCAATATTAAAATGTTCATTTTACTAAACAATCTAACTGTACATTGAACCGCTCCCTCTCGATAATACAAGAGTTATCGAGTAACAAGAAGATGCTGCAAAGATATTTGACTTCACGATAGCGCGGCCGTCTGTTAGCAGCACTGAATTTCAGTTCCATTTCTCTTTCATTGCATAGTAAGATATTTACTGAAAACAGTTAGTGCTTGGGCTTCCGCACTGTTCAGTCCGCAGTTCTCAAATAAAGTTTCGACATTGTGAGATAGCAGCTTAGTTTATTATGGCACGGAAAAGGAATTTCAAGGTTTAAGGTTCTTCGAAGTAGATTTCTGTTTACTTTTAAGAAGCGTAAAGAATATGATAATGGATATATGTATATATACACAACTTTGTCGGGTCCAGCACCCCCCTCCCCAACAAGCTTCCGGTCAGCAGTGCCCCGGATTTTCACTTATGATAGCAACCCTAATCATACCAAAAGTTGAACCCCCCCCTCCCTCATTTCGTGAACTATATATACGCCATAAACGTATGCCGTCATTTCAACATACACATGAATCTAACTTTATGTTTACTTGTTAAGCTAGGTAGGACTAGTTAGTTCCCTTTGAATCTTGTACCGCGTCATGAAAATACACATGGCGGTGTGAAGGCCGTGAAGTGATGAGCACCACGCACCGCCATTTGAGGTGGATGAAAAGATGAAGAGGAAGAAAGACAAAGTGAGGACTAAAAGAAAGTAGAAGGTAAATGAAAATAAAAAGACAAAGGAAGAAGGAAAGAGATAGACAAATGAAGGAAAAAGCCAGAAAGATGAGACACACCAAACAAGGGAGAAAAGGAAGAGGGAAAGAAATATGAAAAGAAAGAACTACCTCCTCCCACTAGAAAGACAAATCTAGAAGAAAGGATGATAAGAAGGGAGATAAAGAGAGAGGGAGAGAAATGGAGGAAGAAAAGAAAGAGACAGGAAAATAAAGAAATGTAAGAAAGAGAAACACAAATGCAGGAAAAACGGAAAAAGGAAAGAGAGAAACGAAGGATGGAAGGAGAAAATGGAAGAAACCGAGGAAGGAAAAAAAGAAGAAAGAAAGCGAAATAAGGTAAGTGGAAAGATAGAGAAAGAGACAAAGAAAAATTACAAAGAGAACAGAAAGAAGAAAGAGAAGATGCTAAATAGAAAAACACAAAGAAAGAAGGATATAGGGAAAAACGAAAAGCAAGAAATAGGAAAATATAGAGAATCTTATTATCCATCACACCGAAGCAGAATCCACCTGAAAATAACGCTCACCCGAACACAATTCTGTGACCACTCCATTATCTTTCCTCTGTCAAATTGAACACGAGAGCACAGACATAAATACATTAGAAGCATGTATTAGAATTAATGAACTATTTACACATCTCGTAAGATTCTTTGCACAGGTTGAGTGTGAACTCGGAGTGCACTACGCATGTAGTAAACGCATTAAGAAAACTCAATGGACTAATAGAATGTTCTTTGTACACTCGTAGAATGAGTGAATTAAAATTCTTGTGTGCTTCAACACATTTGGCCATTATTCAGCCTTCAGTGCATACGGGGAAATAGCCCCTTATCTAAAATTCTTACCCAAGAGTTAAAAAAAGTGGTGTCAAGTTCCTTGGGAGAAATGCAAGGATGTAAAGGGACCTGCACACGACAAACGCAGCATATTAAAAGAGCAAGAACACACTAAAATTTCCTCACGGACAGTGGAAGAGACCAGTTCTTCTCCAAAAGATTAAGACATTTGTTAAAACACCGTCGTCATCTCCTAACAGGAATGATAAACAGTTGGGAATATTAAAAGTGTGCCTGTGGACAGCAAAATCGGCACATTCAATAAGAATATGCTTACAGACATTACAGACACAACACATTGGGGGGTCCAGCCCTTGCAGAAAGTGGCCATGTATGAGACGGCTGTGTCCAATACGCAGCCGGGTTAGAATAACTTCTTCTCGACGAGAGGGACGGTACGACAACGCCATGCTTAATAGCTCGAAGCTTGTTTCCCGTTGCTTCGTCCCACTCTTCCTGCCAAGTGTCAAGAAGGGAACAACGAAACACATTCTGCAGGTCGCTGGCTGGGAGGTGAAGAAGAACATCGCCATCTGCATGAGCAGAATTGGCGGCAGCATCTGCTGCTTTGTTTTCCTTTGTACCCACGTGACCCAGCAGAAGCGGACATCAGCACTGGCAGATACGGACACGAGCCGTCGAAGGATAGGCTGCACCGGATGCTTGGAATCAGGCTATTGCAGACTCGGAAGCACACTGGTAGAAGTCATAGTAACTCAGTAGAAGGGGGCACTTTAATTAGTGCCCGTAAAACAAAGCGTTCAAATTGAAGCCATAATATTTATTTTCAAAAGCTCGACATTGGAGTTTAGAATACTCATAAAATGATTCTAACCGAAATGCATAAAATGTAGCTTTTCTTCTATACCTCCTCTTTCTTCTGCCATGAGTACAATACCACACTGCACTGTTGCGCACGAATAAGATGACGAGACGTTTCCCAATGCACGAACGCGACCGACGATGCCCCTGCTTCTCTCACTCCCTACTTTCCTCCCCTCATCCAACGTGACAGTAGTGCTGCTCGCTCTGCAGAAAGCATTGCCTAACTTTCCGGCGATGAACCGACTTCAATAGCAACTCTTCAGTAGGAAGATCCGCTATTGTTGGAGAGTTAGGCAACCCAGATTACTCATTGCAGAGAAGCCAGTATTTTAGGATATAGGTGTCCCACTTTTAATGCTGGTGCTGTACAAGAAAATCCAAACTTCTCTTACCCAAGGCCTACAAAAAAGTGTTAAGACAGAATGCATTTAATTACTGTGTTTTGACTGTTAACTGGCTTAGACCGTAACAATAAGAAAAATACCAGGAATCCTTAATTGCTTGTTATCTTGTTTTAGGTAGGGGAAAAGGGTGGCAAAGAGCACAACATTTAAACGTTTTCACTTCCTGGGATGGTTGAAAAAACTCGTAATTCAAACAGCAATTAACACAGCTCTGTCGGAGGCACAAAGTGATGTTTACAACTAAACAGAGTGTGCGAATAAGTGAGTGCGTGCGTCAACTGCGAAGTTTGTGTCAATAAGTCTAAATTACTAATTAATTAAGAGGGAAGGGATCCGACAGAAGGGAGGGGGAGGAAGCATGTCATCTGTGACTGGGCGATAAATTTAACGATTTGGTTCGAATCAATCAAATATTTGTTCTGATTTGCAGTACGTACAATGTAACTTAAAATTAACGGTGGAGGATAATTTGTGCTCTGTACACTTGGGGAATTTATATTCTAAAGCTAATGCGGCACTAAGGTGGGTTACTGAGGGAAAATACCCCCCTTGTAACCCGAAGCCCTTTTCTTGTATTGTATTTCTGTTGTTTAGCGTCGCTTTTCTGTCACTTTTAGGCTGATCGCGAGGATAACTATACTCTGTTTCAGCTAACTGTAGAGCAGGCAAACGAAATCAAGTCTCTGCGCAAGTTGTGAAGCGAGATGGCTCAATCAATGAACACGTGAGAGGAACGGAATTGCGTGGATTGGGGGGAAAGCTACTACCTTCACAGCAGCGTGTACTGCTTCGCTCTGGCCACTCGATTTTCCTCGCTTCTCTGACGCTATGCGAGGCCTTGCTCCACAGTTACCTGGGACAGACTATAGATGAAAATATTGAAGGGACGTACAAAGAATCCCCATGCTCAAGCCGGGACTCGAATCCATGGACATTGGTGTGGTGATCGAAATTTGCACACATAACACGATCGGCACTTGTTTACGCAGAGGGGAAGGGAGCTGATGGGGTTCCAGCCCCCTCCGAAATTTTGAGAAAATCAAAATTTTCTAACAAACACAGTGAAAAACTCGGGAAAAAACAGAGTTCTAAATTCTAATCTCCCTTGAAATTACCCACCATTGCCATTTTAGAGAGTGAAAATCTCTAAATATACGAAATATGAATTCCGCCCCCCCCAGAAAGCAGAGATGTACTATCCACCTTTACAATTCCAGTCCCTCTCCCCCCCAAAAAAATCTGCGTACGTCAGTGACGTTCTGCAATCAATCCGACCGAAGTTTATGAAAAAAAAGAGTACGGCATACATGCCAAGGTGTACCGACCTTCGTGGCGGAGTGGTTAGCACAGTACGCTACGAATCCAGGTCTGGTGATGGGTGTTCTTTGTGAGTGTCATCAGTTTAATCAGATCATCACTCATCCTAATCTTCTCTAATAGCCAAAAGGTTGCCACAAAGCGAAGTAAAATAAAGCAAATCAATCAATACCAAGGCGTAAAAATATAGTACACTCTGTCTCGGGAATCTGTTGAGGAAGGCCATGCATAACGACAGAGAAGGGGGGAAATCGAGTGGGAAGAGCGGAGCAGTACACGCTGCTGCAAAGGCTGGTAACTGCAGTCGCTTTCCCCCTCCACGCATATACAGTTCCCTTTGACGTTTTCATTGGTAGAGCGTTCTCGAGTCACAACTTGCGCAGACACTTGCTTTCGTTTCCTTGCTCTAGAGATATCCGGGACGGAGTACAGGCGTAATCCAGACGTTGTAATTTGATTTTGTATAAGAAAAGAGTCCGTATATTCTGCAAGAGAACATCGCATATTTTGCACATAAAAAGACCATTCTTGGACTAGATTTAGGGTTATTAAAGATATTGTGCACAGATATTTGAAACAAGTACTCTCTTGTTTCCTGTCAAAAGGAACTTGAACGAAACCTCTACTCTCCTCCATCCACTCAAAATGCGAATGAGGCAGTTGTAAGTAAATTAAACACATTCACGAAAATAGCGCACACTGACTCCATGTTGGAACGGAGTGCATTCGCCGTAGCGGCTTCTTTTGAGAGAACAAGCTGTGTTAAAATGAAACGACCCGAACAATGGGAAAATGTTATGTAAGGTTTCTCATTAATTACCCCTTTTAATAATCACGGAACGACTAATCTGGCATTTGCTGATATTGGCAGTCGTTTGTCACGACAATGAAGGCAAGTTTGCGTGTTATTTATACGCGCACGTTTCCAAACCAAGCACAAAACCGAGAGCCCGCGAACAACTTCTCCCTTTCAGCGTTCCAACATGGCTTCGTGGCTGTATAACCAATTTCTAGCATGGCTTTGTAATGGCCGCAAACTTCCACCTCGGTAGATTTACCTCGAATAATGGAAGTTGGAAATTTGGAGCCGGTTTGCAAAAAACATCAACGCGTAAACTAGACTCGAACTTAATCATTTGGTGCGATGGTTGAAGTTTTATCGCCTTCACTTGATAATGGAGGAATGTTTTCGGTGACTTCGTAAGACATCGAGTACCTAGTGCTTCTACGGAAAGCCCCACACAAGGTTCTAAGAACGCAGTTGCAAGAGAAGTTGTATGTGTTGCCTGCGTGTTGCGTACAAGGAAGGGTCCAAGGGGTTGATTTACTCTCGTTTCCACGAGCGGCCGCCGTGGCGGAGTGGTTGGCACATTGGCCTACGACACCAGCGGTCCCGGTTTCAAATCCCGGCCTGGGCATAGATGTTTGTGCGTGTCCATTCTTCAATCTCATCATATCATCACTCATCCCCATCTTCGCAAATTACACAAAAGTGGCACAAGAAGTGAAGTAAAACAAAGCAAATCAATCAATTGTTTCGCCGAATGTCCCTGAGACAAACAAAATTTTCGGCGAAATGGAAAATCCCGTTTCGTCGAATATTTTGAAGCGGGGAATTTTTTTGAAAATTTCAGAACGAAAGTGAAAGATAATTTCTACGAAGTCAGGAAATTATTGTACATTTCCACTGCCTGATGGAAGTGAGTGTTAGGTAGCAGTTTTTTACTTCTTTTAGCAGACAGTTCCTTCTTAGCTGCTGTTCAAACCGATATATTTTCCCTTTCTTGATCACTTCCAGCATTGCTCTTCTTTCACAAAATCTTTCCAATACAGTTTTATTTCTTACTTTGTCTGTCCATTTCACACGTAACATTCTTCGCCATAGTCACATTTCTAAAACTTCTAATTCCTCTTCCTCACTTCTTCGTAGAGTTCAAAATTCTGCATCATAAAACGCTACACTCCACACAAAACAAAACACGCAGAACGCCTTGTAGGGAAGCCAGTTTTTCAGAAAATATATGTGCCCCATTTTTATGGCCGGTGATCGTACATGCCAGGTCGAAAGAGCGCTCTCGTATTCACGTGTGGACTGCAGAGCGAGCAGCGATACTGTTGCGTGCCAGAACAAAGAGGATGTGCTTCTGTGAAAAGGAGGGCCAAAAATAACTAACTAACTAACTCTCTAGCCTTCTTAAACCCGAAGGTTCATGGCTGCAGCAACACAGGCCTTCCATCTGTCCCTATCTTGAGCAAGATCTATATACTCTTTTAACTCGAATGTCGAGCTTTTTAAAATGAATATTGTGGCTTCAAATTGGACGCTTTGTTTTACTAATTAAAGTGCCCCCTTCTACTGGAATACTATGACTTCTACCAGTGTACTTCAGAGTCTGGAATAGCCTGATTCCAAGCAAGCGTCCGGAGGTGGAATCTATCCTTCGACGGCTCGTGTCCGTATCTGTCACTGCTGATGTCCGCTGGGTACTCTAATAATTGTATTTGTGGAACAATTTTATGTCAATATCTATTGAGATCAGGAAATGCATCTCATTCTTTCATTGCTTAGGAGTCTCCTTTGTTTCCAATGGCTCTAAGGTCAATTGTATGAGATTTCCCACACAAGTAAAATCTTCGGCGAAAGAGGAATATCATTTCGCGGAATGTTTTGAAGTGGGGGAACTTTCCTTCCGCTGAAAAATCTCGTGTGTTCGAAGTCAAAGTGCACCTGTTTGAGTTTTGCAATCGATATTTACGACAGTTATTGGAGTCAAAGTGTTAACAACTTTGCATCATAGGTTAGACGTTTATCAACGGAGGATACACCGTTGAAGCTGTACACTGGTACGAGCCTCAGTGAGAATGAAAAATGCCGTGTTGCTACATTTTTCGTCCTTAAAGGTGGCATTTACGTTATAGCAAAATCATACTGTACTGCGTAAATTAAGAAGTGATGACGATAATTAGAGGAAAGTATAAAAAAGTTACACTTGCAGCTCACCCCCCCCCCCCCCACACACACACACGCTTCTCGGCACTTATAAAGTCAAAACACTCACAAATGAAAATATGACTACGCCCCTTGTCACTGCCATCCATCGTTGTCTACTTCATCGCAGAAAACGACAGAGGACGTCATGCAATAACGCAAACGTCCTTTAAAAGGACGAAGAAGACATGTCCTGTTCTCAATGAGACTCGTACAGCCTCAACGGTGCATTACACTTGAAAAATTCAAGCACATTAGATTAAAAACCACTTATTCCAAACTACTTTCCCCTATTTCCATATTAAGCTCTTGTCCTATTGTACATAATACAGCTGACTTTTCTTGCAATCTTACAAGGACTGCCAGCTATTTCCAAGCAAAGGCGTTTCAAAGTTTCAACACTTTCCAAGCGTGCCTCAAGCGATAAAGATATAATCTGTCTACCACGTGGCCTCGTGGGCGGTGGTAACGTATTAACTTCACACGCTGCCAGGGGTCCCGGGTTCGAATCCCGGATAGGACATGGATATTTGTGTATGTCCGTAATGAGAAATACCGAGAGAATACAGTAAAATCGATATGACTGAAAGTTGAGAAAATGTGGAAATGACGGGTGGTATTAAAATTTTAAAAAAATGTGGGTTCGAATCCCGTTCGATTTCATCTACATTTTTATTAACTCGAGCAACTAATAAGGGCATCTAATTTCATAATTTAATGAAGTAAAGATGGAATAAAATTTTATTTTAATATATTTGGGGAAACATACTCCGTTTTTATGTTTTATTTTGAAAATAATTTCGAATCCCGGCAAGGGCATGGATGTTTGTGAGTATCTATTCATCAATTTCATCATATCATCATTCATCCTAATCTTCGCAAATTAGCCAAAAGTGGCACAAAAAGCGAAGTAGAATAAAGCAAGTCAATAAACAATAAAAAGTTCGATGTAAATTTTCGAGGGATAATATACGAGTACGTATATTTTGGACTAATTCTCAATGTAGGGAGGCCTACTAGAGTAGCTACAGACTATATATTTTAATGAGAATTACGTATACCTTTCAATTTAATAGGATTACGTAACAGTTATTAATAGTTATGATTATGGCACACTAACTGAGAAATTACACGTTTGCACATTCACATAATCGTAAATAGTGCTTTAAAGATCGAAGCTTAAATCCTCATTATGTTCAGACCGGCTAATCTGGGCTGGACGTACTGTGGGATACACTGGTATTTTTTGGCAAATTGTCCATGACTATTTTCATTAATTTTTCTCTTATGTTGAATGTGTTTTTAAGCTATGGATTTTTATGTATGCAGGTGCAGAAGTTGTCAACAGCTTGTTTTGAGTTTTCTTTCCAATCTTGAAGCTCTTATTGGGTCAGCCGGACCCTGTGGCCGAGTGGTTATCACATCGTGCTGCGACGTCAAGGGTCCCGGGTTCAAATCCAGCTCGGGCTTGGTTGTTTGTGAATGCCCATTCATCAATTTCATCATTTCATTATTCATCCCCATCTTCGCAAATTAGCCAAGAGGCACAAAACGCGAAGTAAAATAAACTAAAGCGATCAGTCAATCTTATTGGGTGAAATAGATTGCACGAAGATGATGATGGACAATTTGCACGGTAGTACTCATTGATCCCACTGTACAGTATAAATTTGAATCCAAACCACTGTGCAATGTGTCCCACCGAGATTCGATTACAAGGCGACAGCCTTACCACTACGCCATCGGGTAGGCCCAAAACATTTGTTCGTAACAAATATGTGTGAAGAGTAACAATTAATGTAATGGTTAGTTACAAGCACTGTGATACATACGTATAGACATGTTTGAGGACGTGTGAGCCGAGGTCCACTCCAACCATTTCGAACCATGAGCCACGTCCATTATCGGAAGCATGTTCCTGAGTCTACCGTGGAAGGTAGTTGTGTAGCCAATCAGGTGGAATTCCTCTGGGAAAAAGAAAAACGACATTGACAAAGTTCGAAACTGGCGGAGAAAACCTCCTCCGTAAATGACGTAACAATCAGTTATCTTCCGTTGCATCACACGGACAAACACTAGAGTTAAATTAGTGATCGTGGACTTCCGTTACCATGCCATCCACAACTCCAACTCTTCGTTAAAAAAAAAAAAACTGTTCAACACCACCGAGAGGATATTATTAGAACGAAAAAGGCGGGAAGGGAAGTAGGTTCAATGAAAGAAAGCAGCAAGAGAAAAATTAAGTGAAGAAGCTGCGAACTATGTCCTTTTGGAATCTTCTGGACGTTACCACAAAACTCCTCCTCAGTAGCTAAATCATCAACTGACTCAAGCTAATGCATCAGAGTCAATGTATTACTTAAGTCGATCCGCTAGTGTTCAATATTGTGCCATATGTTGAGAAGATGCAACATTGACATATAATATGAACAGAGGAGTGATGTTGATTAGAGAGATAGCTTTTGTATGTCTTAGGGTGTAATTCTATGGTCAAGACTTAGCTGTTTGCAGGGTGAGAATTGAAGGAGGGGATGGATGGGATTTCCTCCCCTTCCGCTTCCCCCAAGTGTATCTGGGAATAAAGGTAACTTTTCATTCCTGACAGGGATGGTTTTTTCAGCACCGTCTCATAACAATATAAGTCGTATTCAACACTAGAACACTAAAATGTTTTTATACGAGGGTTGTTCGGAAAGTTCTAAGAATCTGTCAGAGTTGGCGTTGCAATCGGAACAAAAGCATATGCATTAGAAGGCCACATCTGTCCTGAACGTGCAGGGAAAGTATCGGGGTGTACCATTCTGAGGCGACACCAAAACGGCAACCTCACTTCCACGTTGTACTGCATTTTAGAGCTTGAACTGCATTTTGCAGTCTGAGATTCTGTCGTCTGGACTCTTTCCATACAATCCTCTGTGGAGCTTGTGTTGTGTTCTGTACAGTGTCTCTCAAAAGTTTTAGGACAACGACATTTTAAATTAGGCAACCCAATTTACAGAAGGCGTTCGTGGGTTGTGTGTAGAGTTAGGCTCAATTTCAGGGTTGTCAAATGCACAATAGATATTAATGAAATACGCGAAAGAAATAAAAACAAATATTATTGTATAAAATTATAAAAAACTCAATATGCTGACCAAGGCTGAAATTTATTTTATTATAAAACATAAACGTAACGTTTCAACCTTCTAGCAAGGTCTTCTTCAGAACCTGCACCTTTTTAGAAGGTTGAAACGTTACGTCTAGTTTATTTTTTATAAAAAAAAGTGTTTGCCTTGTCAGCATATTGAGTTTTTATATCATGGAAACAAGGCTTAATGGTGTTAAAATTATAAAACTATCACTATTACATGGCAAATGACAAAATTCTTTCTGAAAGAAAAAAATAGGTTTTCTAGTGTTTCATCGCTAATGAGTCTACAGAAAGGAAAAGATGTGAGGTGAAACGAAAGGTGACAAAGGAGAGGAGGCAGAGAAAACAAAAGGAGAAGATGAAAAGTAGAGGTGAGAAGAAAGAGGGGATAGACGAGGAGAGAAGTAGTGAGAAGAAAGGGAAAAGATTCGAGGAGAGATGAGGAGAATGGAGCAAATATGCGAAGAGAGGAGGAAAACGAGGGGAGAGGAGGGGAGAAGACGAGAAGAGAGGAGAGGAGAGTAGAGCAAAAGAGAGAAAAAGAGAAGAACGAAAAGACGAATGCAGTGGAGTCGGAAATCTAAGACAGGAAAGGAGATAAAAGGAGTGGAGAAGAGAGGGATGGAGAAAAGATGCGAGAAAAGTAGGGAAGCTGATATGAGATGAAAGCAGAGGAGAATGAGGGGAGAGAAGAACAGAAGAGACTGGAGACGAGAGGAGAGAAGAGGTAGTTGCAGAAAATATCGTCTCGGCATCAAGAATTGATGCATTGATCAAATATCGACATGAAACATTCAATAACATTTTGAAATGTATTGGAGAATGTATTAGATCGGTGCGATATGCCTTTTGGCTGAGTTCAGAGCAAAATAAAATCTTCCACGCAAGATCTTTGATTTTACCTGTGATTATATCACTAAAACATGAATGTAATTTTAATATTTATAAGACGTATGCAATTTTTCTCCACTTCTCGGTTCGTTGAAATGGAGACTTTGTAATTTAATATTCCCCTCCCCCCATCGTTAATTTCAAACTGAATAATTCCGCTTCACACGGTGTGGACAATGAACACAATGGGATATGTCTAAAATATACGAAAAGTTTCTGCCACCAGAGGGTTTGAACCTACGACCATCAGGTTGACAAATCCTTAACGATAATCATTACCCCACAAGCTGTCGCTCCTGAAAGCAGGTAGAAGAAGCTGACCAACGTAAAATGTAGATGTAACTCTCCTCCTACATGTAATGTGCAAAGAATACTCGTTTGTAACAAAGAAAACGAAGGTAGTACGAATAGGCGAAAACATTTAATGGATAATTGCACATGATGAAAACTATTCAGTCGATATTTGCGGAGGTATCCTTGCATTGAACTCGAGTGGGTAGAGGGGTAAAATTAGTATGTCCTGAATTACCACAAATATAAATAGTTTTTTCATTAATATTTGTCAATGTCTTTGAAGCAGTACACAATTATCGTTAGAGTGTCATAATTCACGATCTTATACCTGAAAATATCCCTTTGAACGTGTGTCAATTCATTTATATGTTTTTCTTATTTATATATATAAATTCCAGATGCAGAACAATGTAGCCACTATACATGCTATTGCAAATAAATGCCACAATGCTCTCGATTAATAGAAGTATAATTGAAAATAGAAGAACACCTCGTGAGAAGGATCGAACCTGGACCGCTAGCAGCCCAATCGAGAAGTCTAACCACTACACCACGCCTTTACCTTCCGTAAAACAACAATTTTTAAGTATTCTGTCCCTCCAATGTTGTAAATGTCGTTGGGTATACATGTAGTTGAACTTTTACTTTAGTTTTGAATTGCTTTCTTGTAGTATAGCAGTTATCATGGAGTAATAATTTTCGAAGTGATGAGAATATTGGTAAATGTGAAAATGCGAGTTATTTCTCTAACGAGTGATTGTCGAACCCTCAACCGTTATGGTGGCAATTCACCGGATGTTACTTCCGGTTTTGAAAAAAAGTAAAATGTATATTAAAGATGTAATGGTAATATCTTACAGAAAAGGCGTCAATTTTCTCAAGTCTCTGTGCATTTTTTATCGACAGACCCGATACGAAAACTCAGTGGATTTTGGCATTAAAGTGAAAAGACTGGGAACCACGCCATGAGAGAGCAGGCCCTCGAGACAGCACTTTTTCGCCGGTAAATAAACCCAATGAAATATTTAAAAGTGTTTTAAAATTATAATTTTCAACCTGCTGAATCCTCAAACTACTTGCATAGCACGTGTGAAAGTGCCTGTTTTTTTTTCGTTTTCGTGAAATTAAAATTCAACTGACATATATATTAGGGCTGAGTTGATACCGATACCGATGTATCGGCATCGGTGAGTATCGGTTGATTTTCTTTTACCGATACCACCCGATATCAAAGATTTTCAGTGGCTAGAAGAGCGGGCAAGGGCAACAGCTCGTCTCAACATTTGTCCTTTTTAAAAGTTCGTTCTCCCTTCATTGTGACAGATTGGGAGACCAGCGCAAGAGGTTCCATAGATTTTCCTAGAAACACTGGATAAAACCCCACCCTCCTGGGAAGCAGATGGCAAGATCAAAGGCATGGGTAAGTTAATGCTGGACCCAAACGTATCTATGAAGGCGTGTAGCTAACTGCTTAGTTAACGCTGTGGAAAATAAATTCATTGCCAATTCTTGCTTGAAGCTCGTGGTGGTAATGTAGGTGGATGATTTTAAACCCTCCGCCGCACTAATGCCGGGTCAGGCAGTTGCGGATTTCTTCGAAAAGAGGGATGAAGGGCACTGTGAAATTAGCTTTGTTTTATGTTTCGTATGACTGCCGGTATCGCAAACGGTGTAATTATTGCATGGCTGTTCGTTGCAATATGAGGTCGGGAAGGGAACGAATAATTTGTAATTATTTTGTGTTACCTTACGCAACAGTAAATACTGTTCTGGACACGAGACTTTCGCCAGTAAACTAGCATTTCGTCTGTTGCAGTATCGCAGGAAGAGAACATCGTCCTGCAATGTCCAAACCTCTAGCTATTTTCCAATAAAAATGTCTAATCACAATAATAAGTTAGAAGAAATAACTCGCATTTTCACAATTACCAATATTCTCATCACTTCGAAAATTATTTTTTGAAGATAACTGCTATACTACAAGAAAGCAATTCAACAGTAAAGTAAAAGTTCAACTACATGTATACCCAACGACATTTACAATATTGGAGAGACAAAATACTTAATAATTGTTGTTTTACGGAAAGTAAAGGCGTGGTGTAGTGGTTAGAGTTCTCGATTGGGGTGCTAGCCGTCCCAGGTTCGATCCATCTCACGAGGTGTTCTTCTATTTTCAATTATACTTCTATTAATCGAGAGCATTGTGGTATTTATTTGCAATAGCATGTATAGTGGCTACATTGTTCTGCATCTGGAATTTATATATAAATACAAAAGCAAATAAATGAATTGACACACGTTGAAAGGGATGTTTTCATGTATAAGATCGTGAATTATGACACTATAACGATAATTGTGTACTGCTTCAAAGATATTGACAAATATTAATGAAAAAACTATTTATATTTGGGGTAATTCAGGACATACTAATTTTACCCCTCTACCCACACGAGTTCAATGCAAGGATACCTCCGCAAATATCGACTGAATAGTTTTCCGCCTATTCGTACTACCTTCGTTTTCTTTGTTAGAAACGAGTAATCTTTGCACATTAGATGTAGGAGGAGAGTTACATCTACATTTTACTTTGGTCAGCTTCTTCTACCTGCTTTCAGGAGCGACAGCTTCTAGGGTAATGATTACCTTTCGTTTCCTCTCACCTCTTTTCCTTTCTGTAGACTCATCAGCGATGAAATACTAGAAAACATATTCTTTTTTCTTTCAGAAAGAATTTTGTCATTTGCGATGTAATAGTGATATTTTTATAATTTTAAACAATAATATTTGTTTTTATTTCTTTCGCGTATTTCATAAATATCTATTGTGCATGTGGCAACCCTGAAATTGAGCCTAACTCTACAGGCAACCGACTAACTCCTTGTGTAAATTGGGTTGCCTAGTTTAAAATGTCGTTGTCCTTAAACTTTTGAGAGACACTGTACATGTTCGTTTGGGATTTGACCTTAATCCATTTCATCTTATCATTCTTCTTCGCGATTTAACAAAAGTGACAGAAAAGTGAAGCAAAATCAATCAATCATTATTGTACACTATCACTAAATATTCGTAAATTTGACGACATGAAATAACAACTTCTTCTTAAATATTTACTAATTCATCGAAAAAGGAGCACAAACAATTAGAATAATCATTTCTTAGCTTTTATATTACAAAAATATAGTCTTTCTTGATTTCTGGAGTGTTTTTGTTTGAAGTAAAAAATACCTAAAAAGGGTAAGAACATTGTTTTTAAAATTAAAATATTGAATTCTAAAAATAATGATTTTTTGTACCAAGAAACCACCTAAGAATAACTTAACTAAAATGTACATATACAAAAATGATAGAGGTGTTTAGAAAAGATTTTTTTCAAGAGGATTTCATTTTGTGTTTTACGTTTTTCTTTTTCCTTTAACTATATTCATTGTACTGAACACAACATTGCCGGCAATAACAGTATAGTGGCAATCAGGATCTTAATCACTGTTTCTGTGCGAAATACTTCATACATTTCTACGTGATCTATTGCACTACATTCTTCACCATGTGATTGATCTGGTACCCTTGACCCTCTGTAACCCCCCCCCCCCTTAGAAAAAATTGAAATATTTTTCATGGTTTATGAAGATTTTATTGTTTATGAATGTTTTCAGTTGAGTTTAGCTCTAGGGAATGTGTTATTGTGAAGTACAGTACGTTTGTTGCTTTAGCGTATTACTTTACCGTGTAGCAGAACAGCACGAAGGCTTAGCGCAAGTGAATATAGCACCCAAACGACTTTTCACAACAGCAGCTACAATTTTACGTAGATAGGTTAGGATTGTTAGGTTTGGTACTGATAGTTATTTTCGATGTGTTCTTTCGCCATTTTAGTGTGCATACAAAGTTTTTACTAACAGAAAGTGGCGAAAATACTCCGAAATTGCATATTTTAACTTACGTGGGTCATTCTTTGGGATCAAATATCTCCATTGTTTGTGCTTTCCTAACGCTGGAACCACTTTTACATTACGTAAATCATTGAAATCTGTCGATTTAAAAAAAACGACCTAATTCTCGAGTTCATTAAGTTCTTGTAGCATATTAGCAATTTTCTCACAGTCGAAGGGAAAAAGGGAATGACATATTTACAGTTGTGTAGCTATTTTCAGACACGGCGATAACAATTTCCTGTGCAAAATTCTATATGCGAATACAAGAAACGCAATGAGCAAGAAAGTCAGGGAACTATCAAAATAAAAACACTATCGCTAATACCTCTTAATATTCATAAGCAAAATTCTATAACTGACCAAGATCCTTGAGAAATGTCAAATACAACGTTGTGAAACCAATAGATGAATTTAAATGGAGTTTGCGACTAGACTTCGTGTAGTGATAGCGCACCCTTTAAGTATTGATATGCCAAGGTACTAGCGCGCACTAGCCAGCTATTTACAAGAAAAGGCACTTCGAAATTCCAAGCGTGGTTCAAGATGTAAGGATATATTGTCTGACTGCCAAATGGCCTGGTGGAACGCTGGTAACTTATCTGTTTCACGCACCGAAGCTTCTGTGCTCGATTCTCGTTTGATTGGATCTACTTTTCCCCCCATTTTCTTAAACAACTTTTTATTGGGAAAATTATTATTGTTTTGTTTTCTGTGCGAATTATTGAGAAATATTTTGTTTTCCATATTTTAAGATAATTACCTCTGTGCATCGTGTACAAAAATGTAAATAAAATCCATGATTGTAAGTAGTATTCTTGTGTTTAGTTTCTTGATCACTTCTTCGAAAAAGAAAATGTATACCTTCCGCTACACATAATAGTTTATCGAATATAACATTTTGATAATTTAATATGCGAATGTTTGTAAATTTATCAGAAAATTGAAGAAACGTATGTGGAAATATATATATATATAAAGGTAAAGTGTTCCCCTGTGCTTAGCACCACGCCATGAGGGCATATAGGGGGTGTGGGGGTAACGCCCCACACTTTCTTGATCCGGTCGTGAGTGGGGGTAATGTGATCAGCATCACGCCCCTGACCGCCTTTACCACCCAGGGTTTCCCCCAGGTACCCATGTTATTCGACGCTGGGTGGACGCCGGGGCCGCTTCCATCGTTAGAAAATATATATATATATATATATATATATATATATATATATATATATATATATAGAGAGAGAGAGAGAGAGAGAGAGAGAAAGAGAAAGATATATTACAAAATAGTTCAAATAGTTAGTTCTGTGTTTGGCAAATTAACAATGTTTTCAAATTTTCTTTAATTTTCTTATACCAGCGCCATTGAAAGTTTTAGCATTCGAAGTATTTCTTTACAGAAGTACGTGTTTCTAAAACCTGTTTTAAATCTATGAACTGGGTGTATCCAGACCACCAACACAGGGGTGACCATCCCCCCCTCCCCAGGCCAATGTCGCAATCCCCCCCAAAATCATGTCATGCGTCCTCCCAAATTATATTATTCGCGCACTCAAACCATATAGTAATCCCCAGAAAGTAAAGCTCAGGGCGATAATATAATACGGATCATCTTTCAAAGAACTCACACCCCCTCCGTTTTCTTGAGGTAAATATAATTGTTTTAGTAACCCATAACAATAGTTACGTGGATTTTATCTTCAGTGCAAGTGTTACATTTTCCTGTGACAAGAAGTAAGAAATGCGGATTCGATATATTTTTGGTCCAAATGATGAACCTGCTTTAAGTTAAGCAGTATACAACACTAAGCATTAAATGATGTTATTAATGAATATCGAGAATATCGCTTGTCTTGTAATGCACTGAACCTATAGTATAAAACTTCACATTCACCTCATTAAAGCGCCAAACAAACACGCATTCTTGCAACACATTATTGGGAGCAAGAAAATTTTTACATCCATCTCTTTGCAGGCTTTCAAGAATATTAATTTAATGGGGTGTCAATACTTTCTTAGGATCCCGAGATAATAAATTAGTCTTTTCCAGCTTTTTTGGCATGTTCGGGGTCAAAACGTCCCTAATACAGTCTCCAAAATTTAATGTTCGAACTCTCTCTCCAGAATTCCCTTGACAACCTAAGATTTAACACTTTAACACTCAATCCTACTACCATAATTTCCAAGCCAATTTTAGACTTACTGTTGATATTGAAGACTGGATATTGCCTACTCCAAAAAATTAATTCTTAGTCTCCACACAAGAATATCAGCAACAGCTTCAGACAATAGTAATACACAAGAATTGGATACCCCCTCAATTAAATACTCAATCCCCCTCTAACTAAAATACCCGCCATAATCTTAAGACCTAGTGTTGGATACTGTCTCCCCCCAAATGTTTAATTCGAATCCCCCTCCGAGAATCCACGTGTAAAATAAGGCCTAATATTTTGGAGGTGGATGGATATTTCTCTCACCTCCCTCTCTTCGATAATACCCTTAAACACTTTCTTTTCTTCATCTTATGGAATAAATATGGTGCATTTAAGGTGTACAATTTTTACATATATTTTGGAAAAACATATAAATGTTGATTGATTGATTGATTTAATTAAAAGTTTTGGGTGCGTCGGCACTTAAGGCCATTTTGCATTCATCTATGAATACGGAGAAATATCCCCTTATCTAAAATTCCGACTGAAAAATTAAAAGTGCAAGGTTGTAAAAAGACCTGCACAAAGCAAACACAAAACATTAAAAAGTCAGAATCTTTTATATAAATGTTGAATTTTTTATTATTTGAAGGGAAAAAATTCCCTCCAAAAAATCTCAATGGAGCAGACTGCGCCATCATCCCCCGTCTTGTGCACCCCTGCCCAAAGAAAACCTATTTTTGAATTTTTTGGGAAAGAAAAATAACAAAAGTAAGATTCTAAGATATGTATTTTTGTTTGGATTCATGACATCCAAATGTAATCCACAAGATTTAGAATTTCCTCCCTACTACAATGTGTTGAGTGGAATAACTTATGATTTTTTTGTTAAGTTAACCAGAATACTTAAAAAAGAACGTTCTCGCTATAAAACCAGAGAAATTTTGACCAATAATGAGTAAAATCGATAATGACCAATGACGGGAGTTTTTTCCACGCGACCACAGCAGTACTAACACTCCTATCGAAATAAACCATAGTCAAGAAATATACGTTGAAAATATACATTTCCCTCTATGGGGTTTAGTGCGACTTGTGCCAAGTCGTTCAAGAATAACGTACGATTTATACAGTTTGTATTTTAAAAGACGGTTGTATAAAAATAGAAAAATTCGTACAAATTTCTTTAATCGATGGACGTCAATGTTTTTTGTAATAAAATATGTTTCAGGGCGAGAAAACAACAACAAAAAACAGACATATTATCACAATAGTGCCTCACACACCACATGTTACTGCACTGTAACACATCTCCACGCAGTGGCGGCTAGTGGGTTCCAAATCTAGGGGGGGGACAAGGTGCAAAATGGGGGGGGGGGCGCATGGACAGTTTACTTTCCATTGGTGTATAAGGTTTAGCATAGAGCGGGGGCAATAGTGGCAAAAGGTGGGGGGAAACTACCCCTCTCCCCCTACTCGCCGCCACTGTCTCCACGATCTAAAAAGAACAAAAACGTTCACAAAGAACACAATCTTTATAAATCTTGCAAAGTGTTCACTTTCTAGAGGCAGTGACGGAGATTGTGTTCCAAAACTTGGGGGTAGGGGTGCAAGATGCCAAAACCGTGGGGGGGGGGGGGCAAGAACAGTTTACTTTCTCTTGGTAGACAAGGTTTACCATAGTGCGGGAACAAAAATGGCAAAAATTGGGGGGGGCACCTAATCGCCGCCACTGTCTAGAGGTGTTGCAAAGGGTAAAGCATATCTTGTTCTGTCTAATACGGCATGACGCTTTACGAAACGTGAAGACGTGACAGCCTTACGAAATTATTGCTGAGCGAACGAACGAGAAACAGACGAAAATAATACAAAATTCACCAAAAAGTCAAAGAACTTACTTTGCTTGTTGTGTCAAAAGGTACATCAGAAGCATCTACGCTGTTGCTGCTGTGGCCACTCATCACGCTTTAACACAAGCACTCGTAACTGGAATATTTTCCTCAGTTTGTAATGTCCACGCTAGAAACTTCGTTGCGAATGCTCTCACTGAAAAAACAACCAGTTGAAGCGGGCTGAATTTAACGCACTCCATGTTGACGCGAAGAGGCAGGTTGGATTGTGTTTATCTTCTCGCCAGCAGGGTGCAGGTGAAGCGTGCTATTCTCCTTGTAAGTTAGGCTGGTTAAGACTGTGCAAGGTGCAACGCAGTAGAGGGAACTCACGTGAAAGCAAGAACACAAGATTCTCGAAAAAAAAAAAATGGATTTGAAAGAATCGAGGCGAAAGTTAGACAACGATCAGAGACGGGTACTCTTAAACCTTCGTACGCCCGATAGAATGTGATCTTTTTTCTTCATTTTTGAAGATTACGTTCCGAACGACATGTGTGAAATTATGTATTATCATGGGCGTCGCCAGAAATGTTTGTAGGGGAAGTCAGGACATTGATAAATCTACAATAGTACATGATAGCAATCATTATCATGCTTATGATTATTAAAATAATATAATAATTATCATAAACTACTAAAATTTAAAAAAAGGAACGTGTTTCCTGTGCTTTGCACCACGCCATTAAGGCGTATAGGGGGTGTGGAGTTAGGACCCACACTTTCTTGATCTCGACCAAAGATGCGGGTGATGTGATCAGCACTACGCCCCTGACCGCCTTTACCCACGGAGTTTCCTCCAGGTACCAACTTTACACGACGCTGGGTGGGCGCCGGAGCCGCTTGAACAGGTGGAAAAAATCCCAGTTTTTCCCCGCGGGGATCGAACCAGGGTTTCTCGCATGGTAATCAGACGCCCTGACGATTGAGGTGCCGAGGCTCTATCTATAAATAAAAATAAACCATTTTTTTTCCAAATTTATTATTATTATATCCTTGGAGAGACTTTTCTATGCTAGATCAAACAGATGAGTGAATATCCAGCATATGATTTTTTTTATTTTTACATTGTATACAGTTTGTGTACTAAAACTCATAGTTATTCTATTTTGTTAGTAATATTTTCACACCGGTAAATTTATAGTATTTATGTTGTATAACTTCTCACATATAACAAATTTTTGGAATTTTGAAAACTGTGAAATGATTAAAAAGTATAATATGAATAAATAAACTGATTCCTATAATATACACTCAACTATTTCAATCTAACGCATTTTTTAATTCGTTATTCTGTCCGAATACTAACTAACTGAACTTATTTATGTTACTAACAATAAAAATAACAAGCTTTCTCTGTATTATGCATTGTTTGTGTAGCTAGTTCTTTCATAAAATGTTGTTGGTTTTGAAAATCATGACTTACGGAAGAACAAGAATTGTAAAGTGAAAGGAAGTTGAAATGTAGGTACATTATGTTCGTGGTTGGTTCATATTCTAGAGCGGTATGAAAAGTATCGGATATTAAAAGTTGGAAATCTTGGTGTGACGTCAGTGGGAGCGTGAATTGCACGATGATGTTTTGTGCATGTCAAATGGTTGAAGGATAGCTTGTGCACGATTGGTGTTTATAGCATGAGATTCGTGAAACACTAGACTCTGCAACCACTTAGCGAGAAGATCATATTTTTAAGAAGTCACAATCTCCGATTTTCTGTTTCATTTAAGTCACATTGAATCAATTATAGAAAATGTTATAAGTACGTGTATTATTCTATGTTGGCCATGTGTAAATATCCTACACTGTGAGGACCCAAGACGTATGTAAAGAGTGTCCGAAAAGTCACGCAACCCGGTGTTTACGACCGTATAACGGAATAGCGAAACGGAATGAGAAGAAACGCTTTCTGCCAAGAGAATGCCCTGTATATTGGGAAAATTTAGAGAGACAAACATATGTAAGAACATGCATGTTTTAATAACAAATAAGCAAAGTGTTGCCAAAGGCGGAAAAAAAATATTTGCAAATCGTGTGTATTGATGCACAGAACTCATTGAGGTAAATTATTGCAACATTTCACAATACCAACGAACAATTTGGATGGCCATCTAATGAATTTGACAGAAAAAGAACTTTGACGAAGTTTCAAAAACATTGCAGAAGGGAATAAATGGGCTGTTCCAAAAATCGATGTTTTCACAATATTACGCAGGACACTGGCAATACTGTTGGTGTCACGTGTCACTAACAGATGTGTTTCACCTCAGGCTATCACACTAAGGCACTTTTAACGACAAAGGAGAAAGTTGGTTATTCTCGAACATATGCAATAAATTACATACACCTTGCAACCTTGAAATGTGGGTACAGAAGAACGTGTATCAATTGTTATGTTTTCTGTGCCTTAGGTGGTTGCTGTTTGCCGCGAACGGCATTCCAGATTGTGTCTACTTATGCTGACGTCGTGTGTGTGTTTTTAAAATGCCATATTCTACACAGGAAAGAGTGTTTATTGTTGAAGAATATATCCGAACATCGTCATATTCTTGCGTAAGAGAAGCATTTAGGGATACCCACATTTCAGGGTTGCAAGGTGTATGTAATTTATTGCATATGTTCAAGAATAACCAACTTTCTTCTTTGTCGTTAAAAGTGCCTTAGTGTGATAGCCTGAGGTGAAACACGTCTATTAGTGACACGTGACACCAACAGTGTTGCCAGTGTCCTGCGTAATATTGTGAAATCATCGATTTTTGGAACAGCCCATTTATTCCCTTCTGCAATGTTTTTGAAACTTCGTCAAAGTTCTTTTTCTGTCAAATTCATTAGATGGCCATCCAAATTGTTCGTTGGTATTGTGAAATGTTGCAATAATTTACCTCAATGAGTTCTGTGCATCGATACACACGATTTGCAAATATTTTTTTCCGCCTTTGGCAACACTTTGCTTATTTGTTATTAAAACATGCATGTTCTTACATATGTTTGTCTCTCTAAATTTTCCCAATATACAGGGCATTCTCTTGGCAGAAAGCGTTTCTTCTCATTCCGTTTCGCTATTCCGTTATACGGTCGTAAACATCGGGTTGCGTGACTTTTCGGACACTCTGTAGTATCATTAGTGGTTACTATTAAAGTGTAAACATAAAAAAACTGTTTGCCGTAAAATTCCATTTTTTTACTTAAGTGTTTTTACTCGAACAACCTAGATATTTTTGTTGTAATTAGAAAGTTTTGTTAGGTTAGGAGTGATTGTAATAGTAATTTTACGTTATTGGTTGAAGTGTTAGGTTTAATGCAGTTAGGAATTTGACATGCGGATACAAATTTGACGTTCTTGTGAGGTTAGAAGTGTTAGGTTTCATGGTGTTAGTATTGTCGTGTATGTTATTATTGGCATTTTTCTCATGTTATGAGTGTTTGGTTTCATGTTCTCTCGCTTCATGGGTGTCTAAGGAAATAAATTGTGACAGAAAAGGTGAGTGAAAGTAGTCCGGAATAGGAGTTTTCTTTTACTTATGTTGGCGAGAGTTTCGGATCAAATATCTCGGTTATTTGTGATTTATGCACGCTAAAACCTATTTTATGTTCCGTAAAACATCGAAATATGATAATATGCGACGTAATTCTGGAGGGGGTACAGGAGGTCAAAGCCCCCTCCCCACTCAGAAACGTCTGCTCTAGCTCAAGTAAATAATTCCCGACGTTTCTTGATAAAAAATGAAGACTCAGATAGATCGGGTTTGAATTTAAAATTCTTAAGAAAGTTTACGCGTTAGATTTTTCGTTTTAGAATGAATACAGGTTAGATTAAAAAAGTGAATTCTGCTTTAATTATATATATTTTATGTTTCTTAAAACCCTAGTTGATACAAAATTATCAGTTATTTTTGGTGGTCTTATAATCCATGTAAATTGTACATATTTTATATTAGGTGTGACATCAAATAATTGCAGAATGTCACTCTTTCTAATTTGCTCACTATTTTTTACTATTTAAGTATAAAATGTTGTATTTTTTTACTCTGTGCGTACAACTTTTTTTTTACCACTTATCGAGTAGAAACAGTTGTTACTTCAGTTATAATAAACCCTATGTTGTATTTTTTTTTTTACCACTAAAGCAACTAATTGCATGGCTTCTATTTACATAATAATAATATAGTGGTAATATAGTGAAACTACAGGCAAGAAAGCCTGCTCAGGCCGGCGACTCCTGTGCATCGTACTCCCGCGTGGAGGGGAGGGGCAGAGTGGAACATGCTTACTTATGGTCCGAGTTGAATCGATGGAGGGTAAGATGCGCGGAGACTTTTGGCCGCAGGTTCTTTTCCTTGTGGTCGCTCTATCTATACCTGGCTCGTAACGTCATGGCGACCGAAGATCTGTGAATCCCGTACGCTATCTAGCGTCGTCCGCGCTAATTACTGGGCGCTCGAACGAAAACCTCTCGCTACAGCAGTGTAATGTATCTATGTAGATCAACAATGGGTATATGCTAAAAAAGCAGCAAACTTCTGCAATTCTACATGCATAAACTTACTAGATAAAAAACAGAAAGAAAGTATTTGAAAGTTACCTTGAAATTTCAATGGTTCATATTTATTTCTACCTTTAAACTGAATTTCTGCTTACATTGTAGAGAAAAAGAAGTCTTCCTTTACGACTCCAGAAGCTTGACCAAGTCGATGAGATAACAAAGCGGCGTCGGAGTCAGAACATGAGGTCACCAGAAATTGGAATCCACAGAAGTGTATCCTCAAACAAGGTTTGTTCCGAGGAACAAGGAGAAGTAAAAGAATCGCAAATCAAAAGGAGAAAGAGAACAAAGGGAACATAACAACGGGGATGAAATAAAATGAAGACCTAGATTTCTAATATGATAGGTCAGAACAGAAAGGGGGGAAAAGGGTGGAACTTGAAAGGAAAGGTAAGAAGAAAGTTCGATCAAGTTAACCTTCTTTTTTTTCTCTCTTGCAAAGCATGAATTGGGGAAGCAACAGATGCTCAGTTACGTGTATTAATAACCCACGTTTGTTCACTATTTTATGATCGTCAAGGTATGTTAAGGACAGGACTGGGTGACTCGCCCTATTTGTGTAAGAGAGCTCTCGTATGCACGTGTGGAACTTAAAGCGTCTCATTTATCGCACCAAACTCTAACACCTTCTTCGTCAAGCGCCGTATTTTTGTGGAAATGCTTTCGTTGTTAGGCTAAATGTAGAGTAGCTATTTACGCTGAGAGATTTAGAACTAACACGCCTAACCTAACACGAAAGCATTCCGCGCTTACGTCAGAAGATGAAATACGGTGCTTGGCCGAGGAGGTGTTTGAGTTTGGTGTGGTGACTCATACACATTTAATAACGGGGACAGAGAGGAGAGAGCAGCGTTACCAGTGACGTGCGCACGAAATACGCGGAAGCTACTATGACACACACACTGAAATTTAAGAAACAACCATATTCCTCACGTTCAACGGCACTATGGTTAACGAACGGTTGTCAACGAGGAACATATTTTTTTAGATCAAGGAAAGGAATTTCCAACACTAAAATCAGGCGAAAAGTAAGTCATTTTCACAATTCAAATATGCAAAAAGAATTATTGCATTATTTACCTAGTTAATTGTTCATTGTTTTATAAGAGAGGCTTAAAGGGATTGTGGTGGGGGGAGGAATTAAGCAGAGACGTTAATTCCCAATTGGAGTGGCTAGCGCATTGCGCTACAAATGCAAGGGTGCAGGTTCGTATCTTTGATTTTGTTAACAAAAATAGTGAAGTACTCTGCGCATGTAACACTGTACGATGAAGGCACATTTAGGGGATGTGGTGGTAGGTCCCCACACATTCTCTATCTCGACTATTTTGGAAGTGATGTGATCAGCACCATCCTCCGGCCGCCTATACCCACTTTAATTTCTGCTGAAAAATTACTTTCAAACATATTACACACCATCAATGATTAATAATTGTAATAAAAGAAGTAGCTGTATGAAGACTGACAAGAGTTTTATTTATGTTTCTGGTACATAACATATACCCTGCTCAGGTATCTCTGGAGCAAGGCCGCGCATAGCGGCAGAGAAGGGGCTGAAATCGAGTACACGCTGCTGGGAAGGCTGGTATCTGCAGTCGTTTCTCCCGCCCCCTCTATGTAATCCTGTTTCTCCCACGTGTTCTAGAGTCTTGTCGCGTCACTACTTGCGCAGAGACTTGCTCTCGTTCGCCTGCTCCAGAGATAGTTGGGACAGAGTGTAAGTCTTTTGATATTTATATTTTTACAACAAATAAATGATGGAACAATGCATCGGCTTTGATTTTACAACAGATAAACGTTACTCTATCCCCCTCTCACTCTCTCTCTCTCTATATAAGCATATATCTTAAACACTTTCTCTTATTATACAATTACTTCGTTCTAGTTCGACTATCCCGTTTTAAGTTAATGCAGCGATACACCAAAAAGACTCAAATTTTTGTGTTCAATTAGAAATGATGAATTGCAAAAGGTTGATTGATTCATTGATTTTCTATATTTTACTTCGCTTTTCGTGCTACTTTTGGCTAATTTGCGAAGATGGGGAAGAGTGATGATATGATAAGATTGATGAATGGACACTCACAAACATCCATGCCCAGACCGGGATTCGAACCCGGGACCCCTGGCGTCGTAGCGCGATGTGCTAATCACTCCGCCACGGTGGCCGGCA
The DNA here is from genome assembly GCF_977018435.1 of Lepisma saccharinum. Taxonomy (NCBI): domain Eukaryota; kingdom Metazoa; phylum Arthropoda; class Insecta; order Zygentoma; family Lepismatidae; genus Lepisma; species Lepisma saccharinum. Next base: position 55,917,413 of record NC_139229.1, read on the forward strand.
AATTGCATAAGAGTAGATGTTCTAAATTTAGAATGCAATTAAGCCTAGGTTCCTTGCTCTAGGCGATTCCAAGAAAATCGTTTCACCTAAGCATTCAGGAGAAGACACACTTGGAAACAGGGTTGCCAGATGTAGCTCTTCCCCGCGTTAGAATTTCCAAGTCAACAATTTAAGTGTCGTAAAGTAACTGTTGATATCATTACTCCTATTGAAGAAGTAACTCTGTTACAGTCAGAGATATTTATAGTTAAAATTCCTCAGAAAAGTAACGGTTTCTTCCAAGCATTGTTCTTATAACGTAAGGAGATATATCAATTGCGCTGACCAATCCCAGCGCCTACTTCCCTCGTACCTAATCCACCATACCGAAGAAGCCAGAACATAAGGAAACTCGAATGTTTCGCAAACATTCTGGATATATTTGTCCACGAGCACGTTTTCCAAACGCACTTTACGCTTCTCTCACTATTTTTGGCCATTCCGAACAGCGACCTTGTCAAAATAGGCATTGTTGCTTATTTTTTGGAAGAATGGGTACCTTCCTTTGTTCCAAACTTCATCAGTTATGCAATTATTGAGAGGAACGAAGAAGAGGCTGACTCGGGGGAGATGTTTCTTTGTGATGTTTCCGACTTCTGAGTTGTTTCCACGTCTCCTTCTCGTGAAAGAAAGCAAATTGCTCTATAAACACAGTCAGAAAGGGGGAAGGCAACAGTCTTTTTCCTGCTGCTCCAAACAAGACACGGCTTTTGCTTTGCTTCTGAAGGAGTCATAGGCGAGTAACAAGTGAACTTCTCTCTTAACAAACTCTTGCGGCGAAAAGGAAGCAGTAGTTTAATTGGCACGTTGGAGGCAAAAGGGGGAGGGGCGTAGATAATGAGGGGGGAGAGCACCACTTTTCTGGATCACAACCGGATGAAGTGAAGAAAAAGAAAAGGTTGTATTGAACTCTGCCAAGTAGAAGAACGCCGCGAAGTGAACGAAACCATGAAGGAATTCGAAGGAAAGGAGCGGAAGTGATATTGAACCGATGAAGCTACGTTCATAGCTCGTATTTAACTTCGTGTCAGAACAGGACTGGCACACTGGGCAAAACTTACATTTATCTCAATCAGGATGGATAAAAAGCATGATTTTTATTTTTTTTTAAATATTTTTCATGATTTCTTTATATCGATTTTGTTTTTAATTAAATAATTTTTTTATTTATAAAAATACACTTAAAATTGCTTGTATGGTTTTTGGCACCATACATACAGATATATGCTTTTCATAGAAATGCTTTTTCTGGTAAACAGCCCTGTAAAATATTTGAATAGTTTGATAAAAGCAAATTAAAAATTGTATGTAAATATATAATTTTCAGTTTCTGATACTATGAACCTACTATGGAAATGTTTGAGGAGTGTGTTAATGAAACTATAAAAATTTCAGTAACTTTTCTTCCAATGAAAATAAAACATTCTGGATGTACCATATAACTGTAACTTAAAATATTTTTTATAGTCTTTGCAGCTGAATTTTGGCAATTTTTTCAATGACAGTTTGCTAATTATCAGCTCCCATGTTTATTTACAGGTTAAAGATAATGAGTTAATGACGCTATTTATGGTTTAACATGATTAGTATGTTGAGTATTATTCTACACAATATGTTTGCTACTTTTACCTACAAAATTATACTAATTTCAAATCAAGAGAAATGTAAATGTGTTTACAGTTTACTTATTGCATTACCTTTCGTATGAGTTTCACCCTATCAGTATATATATTTTGTTTCCTTTCTTTTCCTTTCTTACAGCCTATTAAAAACCATTATACGATTACGAGATTTATGTCCTTTCACCAAAAGTGACTCTGATATCTGCAAAATCCTTATGTACATTATTATATAAATTATTTCTTTAAAGTTATTTAAATCATGATGTAAATCAATCCACGTTAGTTTCAATAATATGATAGCAACCTAGTATAGACTCATATTTGTTGTAAAACATTTTTATATACCAATTGTTATCATTATTGTTATCTATGCCATCTTCCGTTGAAGAAGTTAGTAATTCAAAATTTTGAAACTCTCCATTGTCATACGATATTAAAACATTAACCATGAAACTAGTCATAACAGGAAGTGTATCCCTACAACATATAGAAGAATATTGTAATATTCCAGGAAGGGTGTAGACAGTTTTCGTTGATTATGTCTAAACTATGTTTTCAGAGTTATTCTTAACGCCCAGTAAGACGCGGAGAGACGTCGCAACAGAACATAACAGACGTGTTTCCGGCGTCTCAGTGCCGATAACCTTTAAGATAACCTGCACACTTCTGGCAAGGAAATTCCCGCTTCGGTTCCGCGCGTATCCATGTAGTGGACGTTGCTTTTTGTTGCCGCGTTTCTCCTCGTTCAGTGGGCGTTAAGCTTAAGAGGGTGCATACACAGAGAAGTATTATTAATAATGTGCAAAAATACATCGAGTTTTGTACCCTTTCCTCAAAACTACGAACTCCTTGAACTTTCCGCAAGCTGTGATGCTTCTCCATTAAATGAAGTCTTTGGTAAGTTTCCTAAGTTTGTAAGAACAGGCCTCACCAACATTAATGACATGTCTATCCTTTTCGAACTAAAAAAATTGTCGATTTCTGATTTTAAAAAAATACTAGTGGCAAATGCATGAATCTGTGTTGCATGTACGAGCGTAAGTCATTAAATATCATTGTTTAAGTCTGGGGAGAGTGTACAAAATTAACGGATTCGCTGGTACATCTGCTGTTTCACCGTCTCAGTTGCCACGCAAACTGGCCTCTCGCTCCAAAATGTCATAACTGACATTTCGTCTTCCGTCTTTAAAGCTTTCCACCCTTACACTCTCCTCTGACTTAAACAATTATCTCCGTACTGAACATTCATTCTGCTGTACATTTCAGAAGGTTTCAATCCAACTGACCACAAAAAACGAATAACACTTCGTTCGTCTTCTACGATGCAAGTCAACAGTGGAGCGGCCATGTTGTACGAGGTACTGCGCAGGCGCTTGCTGCTCGACCGTCACGACACCTTTATGGCATGTTGCTAAGGATCCATTTTCAGCCCCGAAATACAAATTCTCATTGTGCATAAATCTCGATAGAATTTTGAATAAAATTCATATTATTTAATGACTTCCCTTCGTATACTATATAAGATAGAAGCTAATTTTTTAGAGATCTTGTAACATCTAAACGAAGTTTCAACGAGCAAAATGTTACCAAGAAATGTTTTTAGCCTTGATTTGTTGTACATCGACTAATTGTCGGTTCTTTTAAGGTGACATTCTCCATGTACATGTGTGTGTGTATGTGTATCCCTATATTACGTAATATCATACTCAGTAACAGTATGCACCATGCTAGATTACATTTTATTAAATTACCCAAAATATACGTCGAATGCATGAACAGCAAAAGATAATTTAAATGTGTAGTATAAAAAGCACACAACTACGACCTATATTGATTAATTTAACTTGTACAGTCACGGACACTGTCGGCTTGTAACGATTCCATTGAAAGTCAATGTATTCATTACAAGCCGGCAGTGTCCGTGACTGTACAAACCTGGTAATAATTTCCACTTGACCTTTTAAGTACACATATTGTTGTTGAGTCTAAAAAAAGATGCTTCCTGTTTCTTGAAATTTGTTGTTAGTCTCTAGAAAAGCATCTTTACTGCTCAAAGATTGTCGGCTCGAAAATAATACGGGTGGGCGGACGTCTTTTGTTAACACATAATACGTCTGTATGTGGTTCTCAGTTCTCAGTAAATACTTGAACAAAACGTCGCTCAGCAATGTTATTCTTCTGCACGACAATGCACAGCAAGACACACACACATATTACATCTTTCCGAAGAAGATAATAATGGCTATCAAAGAGCGGTCGGAGGTCGAAGCCAATGACATTTCTTATTGAAAGATGTCAACAATGACATCCCTTCTCAATAACCAGGTATAGGTACGTACATTCAAGAAGTTATTTGGTGGTGAGAAGGAAAATAAATCCAAGCTGATGTGAGCACTGCCCACAGCGTGATCCTGTTTCAAGACGACGAAGAGGAAAAACCCTTTGCTGTCACTATAGCAACTGTTGCAATTTGAGATGAGGAGAACAAATTCGTAGCTTCTCAGATCCGTTGCCTCGGTGATAAAGAATAAAGGCGAGATAAAGAATCACGTGCCGCTCTCCGCAACCCTTAGATTTTGACACCTTATTCTTTTCTTTTTCGCCCTTCTCTTGTTCTCGCCGCCCTTCTCTTCTTCTTCTTTTTCTTCTCCAGGAGATGACGAGACACGAGCTCCGGCGGCTTCAGACTCCATCATTTTCCAGGTAAGAACAAAGAGAGACGCCGGTAAAGTTTCCACCATAGAGGGATCATTCAACCCCGTGACGCACTGTTATTTCCTGCTACGATGTATTGAGTGTGATGTGCGTCAATATCTACAAGACACGATCGAACAGCATCGGTACACATCAGTCTGCATTGGTAGACACTCTAGACCTGATCCTGTGCTCGGCATGTAGAAATAACGTGCTCCGTCCATGAAGGTATGCAATCTGCAATACACCTAAGTGGTAGTGTTTGCCTACCTGTCAAGGCGAATAAAATATTTGAAGCTTGTGCTGCTTGTTGACAGGTCGTAACAAGCCATCGATTTTGTTCCATGAAAAGCCAAGTCTTCTCGATGAATTTATATGAATTTGGAAGTGAAGCTTGTGCACAAGATAAAGCACGTAGAGATAAGAAACCTAATCTGGATAAATTTCTCATTTCAGCTGCTTTGTTGTAGGAATGGGGAGTAATGGAGTTATATCGTCGAACCCGGGGGGGAGGGGGGATTTATAAAATTTTGGGCCCCTAGACTATCCTAGGCCCTGTTTTTGGCCCTGCCGACATTATTATTATCAACATCAGTTGTGTTATCATGGTACTTCACTTCCGCTAATTGCATGTTCTGTGTTAATATCACTTGTAAACTTTAAAATATAGACACATCTGATTCAAAATTATGCGCCACTTGCACTATGCACTTTGCCACTCAACACTAATACTGCACACGCACCAAAGGAAACGAAACCGACACTACATTACAGTAGCGACAATGAGAAATTAGGATGTTGATTTCAACCATCAATATCTCTTCACTTGACTTTCAACAATTGGCATTCAAAGTGTTTACATTAGGTTGTTTTTTCAGGAGCATATTGTTTATATTTGAGCATTGTCACGCGACCTCTGACAATAGGGCTATGATATAAGTAAGTTATTTAAACGCTATAAAATCTTTCCTTTTACATTATTTTATGAAATAAGTAAGTATAAGGACTTGACATGTTGAATAATTCGCTTTTATCAATATAATTAAGGAATTTCAATAGTCGATACTCTTTTGTCATTTCTACCCGTTCAGCATTTTTGTGCGCCCTCCTAAACTTGCGGCCCCTAAGTTATAGCCTAATGGAAAATCCTTCCCTGGTCGCACCAACGCCAAAACCACGAACCTGCTAATCTTACTTTTGAGATAAATGTATTTTAATATTAACTATCCAGGTAAACACAGGTTTTATATTTGGATAAATTTTGCCATCATGTACATACTTATGATCGTTTATCAGCTCATGTAAGTTAGAATGTAAATCTATCAACTGAAATTAGTCAGAAATTGCTCTAAAGTCAAAATTTGTCCATTCGTGGATTTGGCATTGTCGCACGAATACTACAGACCCTCAAATATTTCGAAGCGCCCACACATTGCTTTCTGAAGGCGATGGACAACTCATCGTTAATAAAATTCGTTCCGCAAGCAAACTTGTCAAAAAGTCACATTTCCCCTCCCCTAAAATAAATGGAAACAGTCAGCCAAAAAATCTCTCGTTACCATTTGAGTAATGTCTTTTTAATAGTTTTTGTTTTCATTTCACTTTATGCACAGATAGGCTAATCGGAATTAAACCTCCAGTTTAAAGCAGTATCCGAACCACCGGATATCGAACGCTGGACCCGTTCATTACAAGGCGACGGCGTTACCACTAAGCCATCGTCAAGGTCTAATGTATGCTTAACTTCCTATTTTGTTCCCACGAGACATTGACATTCTCTGAGAGTTGTGTCTACATCATCAAGTTCTGGTACATTCTCGTTGTTCAATTTATTTCGGCCTGTGATCATGACCACATTAACCATTAAACGTCGCGTAGAGCCAATCAACGTCGTAGAAAAGAGACGTTACAAGTACAATATATGGGCCATTCCATGCCAAATCAACCAATAACAAAATATTTTTGATCCTTTGGGATTCAGATTTTTATGATTTTTTGTTTATTCATTGTCAAGAGGACAAAAACTGCCAAATTTCAGATTTATTTGGCAGTTAGAGTTTGAGTTGTTGACTTTCAAAAAAGCAAACATCTCAAAATTAAAGCTCATTAAAAGCAGAAGAGAATGACACCAATTTGAGCTCTCTAGGTCAAATAGTTTTTGATCTGCAGCTGTTTAAAGATTTCAAATTTTGAGATATTTGCTTTTTTGAAAGTGAATAACTCAAAAACTAACTGAAAAAATTTGAAATTTGGCAGTTTTTGTCAACTTTACTGGTGCTACCGCTGTACCAAATATTATCAATTTCTGAGATGTCAAGGTTCAGACCATTGGTTGATTTGACATGGAATGATCCACATTCTGAATGGTTGCCTTGTCCACCAGATAGAATAATTTAAGTGTTTTACATTACATTAGATCTCTTTTAATGCAACTTGCCTATTGGGCAGCCATCTAGTATGGACGCTGCAGAATGAATAATGCAGAATAAACTTACGGAAAAGAACGCTGAGATATACAGTTTCAATTAAGAAGAGAATTGTTTCGTTCACAGAATAAAATTTACTGAAAAGATGCAATGCACTGAATTTATTACTTATGTTGTATTAGAACTAATCCACGCAGATTAACAGAAAGTACTGTTTTATTTTTCCAGGAACAACACAAAAACAGGCTTTCCTTGTCAAGATTTCCGAGAATAACTATGTTAAGTACTAAAGTTCAAATCACAAACCATGAGACCTTCTGTAAACAAAACCACGTGCATGCAGAAAGCATTACAAACTCATAGAAGTAAAATAATCCACACGAAAATCCAGCGTTGTTACAGGATTCATTACGTAAGGTAAACCAATGGCCAATTTGAAGTGTGGGATACGCTGCCGCAAATGACGTCTCACTTTAAACCCAACGCTCTTTCTTTTTTTTACTTATTGCTTCACCTTTATGGTTAACTCTTTGCACCAGTAATCATTTCCCATAAATTTGGCTCCTTTCTTGCATGTGAATTGATTATATTTTACTTGCATTTTTTTAGACAAATTGATATAACATGGTAATGTATATTTCTAAGGATGATATAGAAGGAGTGTATTTGAAATTTGTTTGTAGATTTTATGTAAATTTTATCTTATGTAAATAAAATATATAATGGGCATAAACAGCCATATGCATTGCTGTAAGTCCAATAAATATATTGATGATGATGATCAAAACAAGACAAAGAAAGTTCGTAAATTTATTGTGGTTGTAAACTTTGACAAGCATCCTAGTAACGATTTTTGTTCCGCCAAATATAGTGCACTTCGTAAAATAACTTGGTTACATGACAAGGCAAGATAAGTGTGAACATTTTGTAGTAATATACATTGTAACTTTCAATGAGCTTAGAGATTTATGTACATAATGATATTTTATAACATTGGTTATTTTCTAAAAATAATCATGTGAACAGCAAGGAAGTAGTGCAACTTAGTAATATTGCCTGACTTATCCTTAGAAAAATAACATGCCGAGTTCTATGCATGCGGGAAGGTCTCCGTGTTCTCCGAGCTTGTTTTCAAAACACCAGCAAGGACAGCCTTTGAAAAGGGGTGAGAAACAGATTCTACTCAATATTTATGTAACGTTCTGTCAGTGGTATCCTGAGAAACCAGTAAATGAAGTGGTTAAGTTCGTATCCCAGTGCAGTGGTGTGTCAGTGTCTGCAGTTTTAAGGGTTATGAAAGAGAGAATGACCGGGAGAGTAACAATGTATGCGGCTGCATATTCGTCTGATGTTTTGAGAGCGGGTTCTCACATTCAGAGGCTCTTATATAAAATGAATAGGTGCGGCGAACTATGAGTGTAACAGCAGATGATTGCGGTCATGAATCAGCTGACGCGGAGTGATACATCGAATCGGTGAGACCGTTTGTTTACAGAAGGTCTCAGGGTTGGTGATTTACACTTTACATTTTAAAGGTAGAATGAAAAGTTTTACATCTATCTCAATATAAACAATGATTTTTTTTTTTAGTTTTCAGTCCACTTATATGTGTCTTTTACATGCTGTCTTTCTTCTCTTGTGTTCGATATTTGTGCAAACTGCTGTAATAAAAAGGAGAGTGTAAGTAAAGTTCTCCCCTGTGCTTTGCACCACGCATGAAGATGTATAGGAGGTGTGGAGTTAGGGCCCCACACTTTCTTGATCACGGCCGAAGGTAGGGGTGATGTGTTCAGCACCACGCCCCTGGTCGCCTTTTTCCCACAGAGTTTCCTCCAGGCACTTACTTTAGACGACGTTAGGTGGCCGCCGGAGCCGCTTGAACATGTGGAAAAATCCCGGTTTCTCCCCGCTGGGGATCGAACCCGGGTCTCTCGCATGGTAGTCAGACGCCTCACGACTGAGCAACCGCGGCTCACATAGAGATCAGTATTATACTTTTAGTGCAGTGTGCATATATTAAGTCTAAACTCATTGCTTTGATATTACAACAAAGAGACTCCTCACCGGAAATTATCAATGGAGAGGGATGCTTTTGAGAGTAAGCTCGTTGAGGGGAGAAAAACCCAACTCACCTCGGGAATGCGCAGATGATAAAGTGTAGAAAATCCAACTTTTATAACCCTAACGTACCCATGCGGCACGAGAAACCTACTTACCAGAAGCCTCACAGGCCCACACTTTCTTTTATCAATAAAATTCAAGAAACGATTTTGTTATTGAATTGCTTCTTGCTGTTTTGTTTATTGAAGTTTAGTTATTTATTATTTATAATACCATCATTACTAAAAATAATAACCAATTATTGCATGAGTGTCACACCCATATTTTACCATTCGCTAAAATTTACAAAAACATAACATTTTTTTATTAATGCTTCTTTGTTTATAGACGAGCAGTTGTTTATTAATTATAATAATTACAAAAAATACCATCATTATCAACCAAATTGTACACTCTCACTAGCATGAGTGTCTCGAATAACACGATTTCAAAGATGTCAGCTGATACGCCCTCCAAGTGCATTTTGCCTCCTATTTACATTATACCGTATTTATGTTATTTATGAACAAACTAATACAGAATATTCGGAACACCCTAGGGAAGAATGTTATTTATTTTCAATTTTTTGTAAAAATTTTCAGTTGAGGAATTGAAAAAATAATGGCCTCGGCTATGCTAGTGTTAAAAGTTACGGAACATTAACTCAATTCGAGTTCTATCTGCAATTGTATCTCAACAAGTTTTAACTCGCTAATAAAGCACCAGAAAAAGAACGAACGATTGTGATGAGTTTAAGAACAAATTCTGAATGGCGACAATACGCTGAAAAATCAGGAACAGGATGAATGGAAAGCAAAGAGTCCATATATTTTCTCGCGCTTTTTATTAGAATTCCCTTTTCCCACCCAGCTACTTGCTCTTCCCTTTTTGAGGCGAGCTGGGCTGTTGAAGGCAAGTGATGTGTTGGCGGAAGGGGTATCCGAGCGCCCTATTCCCCATCGCTCACTAACCAATTTAATCAAGCGAGCTCAGAGCATTAAGAGATTTAGCGATCCTCCTCTCTGATAGAAATCAAGTTCAGTTTTGTTTGTGAATTCGTCTTTTATCACTCCTTCATTTCCTCTCTCCTCGCTTCCTTCCGCAAAGTAACAAAGAAAATCCAGTGACAAAATACACATTTCTGGGACTATGGGGAGTAAAATGTATAGGACAGCAGAATGAGGTTTTCTCTAAAATTTTTCGATTCGCGCTTTTCAGCCTAATGTCTCGGTTCGTACATGTTCGCCCAAATATTCATAAAGTTTTTACCCGAATATTGCAACTCAAAATATTTCACCTAAACATTTCGACTTGTATTGTTTTTTCCCAAATTTCTCGACTCGCAATTTTCACCAAGGTATTTCAATGCACACTTTTTCACTCAAACATTTCGACTCTCAATTTTTTACTCAAATGTTTCCACTCGCAAGTTTTCAGCCATATATTTTGACTCTCAAAATTTCATTCACATATTTCAACTCGCAATTGTTAACACAAGTATTTGACTCATACTTCTTCATTCAAATATTTCGACTCCAACGTCTTCAGCTAAATATTTGGACTCCAATGTTTTCAGCCAAATATTTGGACTACAACGTTTTCAGAAAAATATTTCGACTCCAACGTTTTCAGCCAAATATTTCGACTCCGACGTTTTCAGCCAATTATTTCTAGTCGGAATATTTCACTCAAATATTTCGACTTGCAATTTTTTAACCAAATATTTCGACTTAAATTTTCAGCCAAATATTTCTACTCGCACCCGTTCACACAAATATTTCGACTATCAGTTTTCACTCAAATATTTTTCAAGTCGTCAAATTTCTTCCAAATTTTAGTTCAGTCTTTTGTTTAGTACAAATAGTTCAGTGCACTATTTTTCAAGAAAATAATTCAGTGCACTATATTTCAGGCAAACATTTTGAGACCCAATTTTTCACCCAAATATTTTGATTAGCTATTTTTAATCGAAATATGGTAGAAAAAAGCAAGAAGACAAATTACATAAAAAGCTGATTATTATGTTACAATTCTATGAGGCATCGTGAGGTTTGGAAATAATAACCACCATGTTTGTCACGCGAATAAAGTTTGACTCTGATGGGTTACTGTCAGTAACCAGTACAGAAATCAGTAGTATAAATAGGATACAATCTAGTTGGCAATTTTATTGACCAGTTGTGTGCCCAGTTTGGTAATTAAATTTGTAACATATCACCACGTTTTAAGTCCGCCAAGTCCATAGCTTAGAGTAAATCCAAGCTGAGGAAATTTACAGTATTTACCTAAACTACAGGCATAATGAAGCTCTGTCGAAACTATTGAAGCTCTCATAAAACTTTGATTTCACTGTGACGTCATGCACACATATCCACACCTGTTGAACCAACACTTTTTTTTTCGGATATGAGCAGAATTTCCTATTCAAGAAGTAACTGAAGTCGAGATGGTTCTACAAAACACGGACGTGAAAGTGCATTGGTGGAGAAAGAGGGGGCGAGGGGAATTAATGCTTCTCGCAGAGACAGACCAACAGCTTTCAAGATCGATGGTGTTCCCACGCAAATGAAGCAAACATTCCGCAGTTCAAAGAGAAGCGAGCAAGATCTTCGCCCTAGTAATGGGCTTCATTGACAAAGCCAAGCCCAACCTTCCTCGCGAGTAATACATTTCATGTGATTTGATTCTTGTGCGGAAACTATTAAAGATAAATCCAATGTTTCGTTGTGGCTTTAAATTTGTAAACTATCATAACACCATTAAGCCTTGTTTCCATGCTATAAAAATTCAATATGCTGACCAAGGCAGTAATTTAATTTTTTTATAACACATAAACTAAAGGTAAGGTTTCAATCTTATAGCAAGGTCTTCTTCAGACTCTGCACCAAGTACAAATGTAACAAGATACAAGAACAGGATGATTTATATACACAAACATTACTCCCCTCCAGACTATTAGAAAGTTGTTCTGGAACATTCTAGCAGGTGGCTTCCCCTTGTCAACTGTACTTTCACCTAAAAGGCTAAACATATTAACTTCCATATATAATGTGGTTGGACTCTTTATCTCACGCTCTTTTTCCTTCCTTCTTCTCTCCTCTTTCTCCCTTGTCCTTTCCACTCTTTCTAACACCTTCTTCCATTCTTTGTTTAACTTCAGTTTCCCATTCCAGTTCATTGTGTCTTCTTCACCTTTCTTCTCTATTTCCTTGGCCTCCTTCCATTTTCTCACTAGCATTCTCTTCTCTCTTCCTATCTGCTTAGCCTCATCCCACTCTATGTCATGTCCTGTTTCTCTCGTGTGTTTAAATATCGTATTTCTCTCTCTCTTAAGTCGTACATCATCCCTATGTTGTTTCAACCTGTCTTTCAGCCTATTTTTCGTTTCTCCTATGTACACACTCTGACATTCTTTACACTTCACTTCGTAGATAATCCCTTCCACTTCCTCTTCTCTGTTTTGTTTTCCTTTTTCTTGTTTGCATTCTTCGCTATTCTTAAGATGTTTCTCCCTCCCTTCCTGCAAGTTTTAATGTCCGCTTTCCTAAGCACTTTGCACATCTTTTCTGTGGTCTTCCCCATAATCCTTATTCCAAACCATCTCTCTTTTTCTTTCTCTTCCTCTTTCTCTTTCTCTTCCAATTTTCCCCTTCCACTTTTCTTCCTTCTTCTTCTGTTTATGTCCAGTCTATCCTCCTTCTCATAGCCATTCTTTTCCAGCCGTTTCCATAGGCTATTTATTTTGCCTTCTTCTTCACATTCTTTCGTGTATATTTTCTTTATTCTGTCCTCCATATTCTTTATAAAATTTCTTTTTGTCACCTCACTTACATCACTTCTTTTGTGGCAGAATACCCCTGCTGCACACTTCTTCTGATGCCAAGCGGTTTCAATTTCTTGTCCTCTCTTCCTTTTCATCAATATATCAAGATAGCTTAACTTGTCTTCTTCTTCTATTTCGAGTTCCAATAATATCCCTCTTTCTTCATCTATCATCTATCGTGGCAATGAAAATATTATAAACTTGATTTCAAGCTAAAATATAGGACAATCTCTCTGAATACAAGTGACAGTGGTTGTACATTAGCATGTAATGTAATGAGTAGATTCCCACCATCCACAAATATATATATACATGTATATATATTTTTAACTGTAAGCTATCTGTGTATAAAGTGGACTCAAAACAAAAGCTATTGAAACAATATTGAAAATTTAAGGTTAACAAGTAACCTTTCTCATGTAAATTCCTAAAGCGTATATATATATATATATATATATATATATATATATATATATATATATATATATATATATATATATATATATATATATATATAGTTAAAAATAGGATGCGATTCACTATGTGGCTCCACCGGATATCGAATTTTTACCATTGCATTTCTCGTGAAATTGTAGCCTAATTTGATATACCACCACCCAATTCCCATTTTAATTTTTGAGTTGAATTCAATATGGCAGAGGTCTGCTTGAAACACACCAATGTGGTTCCCCCTAAGCCTAACCTGTTTCTATCATGACGAATTGTACCGAGCCCAACTCCTTTACATTTTATAAGGGGCGTTAAGGGGACTTTTGAATCATCCTGTAGTTAACGGGGAAAGGATCCGGGGAAGAAGATATTAGATGATACTAGATGATATTAAATTAAATGGATCCCACGCTGATATGAAGAGTAAGGCACAAGATCGGAACGCCTGGAAGAAGGTGAAAAAACTCCCTTATCAAGGCAGAGAACGATGAATGAAAGAATTAATTATATATTTATTATTACAGGTCCTACATTGCTTGTGTAGCGTTTTCTTTTTGATTTATGCACAAATATTGTAGTCCCGTTCTTCATTATTTGATATCCTAAAGCGTCATTTAACCCTCAACTACTATGGACTGTCTTTTCGACCGCTCAAATTTATATTTTAATTTGTTTCTCGCACCCCTCCAACTACAACAGAACCCTTCTCCATACCTTTTAGACGAGGTGCTGACTACACGCTGTCAAAGTCATGGGGTCTTACCTTTGTTTGTTCAAATCTTATTGAATTTTACTTTCTGCGGACGGTCCGACAGACTTACCATAGTAGGTAGTATTTTGTCACGTTGTGCTTCAAATGGCCCATAACTCATTTCCAATTTCAGAATGATTGCATATTACTTCGAACCCCTACTCTTCTGGCAACATAAAAATCTAGAAATTTTAAGAATTTGGAATTTCCAAAAAAAATGAAAAAGCCAGTGTTGCAATTTTTGACCGATTTTCTTCCTCTTTACACAAATTACGTTACGTATCTTTAGCTAAACATAATTGAAAACTACCTTACAATAGTCTTCTACAGTATAACCATCTCATGTCACGAGAAACGCGCCATTGAAAATATCAGAGCAGCGGTCTGGAAGACTCCTCCATTATCAACTGCATAAACTTGTTCTGACGAGGAAAAACGTTAATAGAAACGTTGTTCCTATTCATATTTACGTTTGTGGTTTCTATGGTAACGTCCTCTCTCTCTCTCTCTCTCTGTATGAGAGAGAGAGAGAGAGAGAGAGATATTACATATTTCAAGTAAACATGACGTTATGACGTATTTTGTTCAGTGGTCAGTTCTTTATTTTGCCTCGTCTTCTTGCGTTTCAGGGTATTTTATTAGGAAAATTCGGCCAACAGGAGAGAAGGGTGGTTATGCGCCTCACCAATCCTCCCCGGGAACGCCATTTGAATTTAGGCTACCTAACAAAGGTGGAGTGTTGGATACTTATCCATTGTTATTGGAGGTGGCAGAGTGGTCATCTTAACGCACTACGAAGCCAGAGCCACCAGATTCGAACGCTAAGTATGTAATGGATGTCATTGTGTGTGTCCAACCATATATTTCATTATTCATTTTCATAGTCGCGATTAACCCAGAACGTAGAAAGCCAACATAAAATAACCGAATTATTAAGAAATATATTTTTAAATTTGTATATGAAACCAAGGGTTAAAAGGGTTAGATTAATTTTAGAACATATCAGAATCCTAGTGACTCACCCCGTGAGGGATATAGAATCGAAGTTAGATAGGGTAATTGAATAGAATTTTTTTGTTTTAACGCCTATTTATGTACATATAGGATAATAGGGTCTGGACCTACAGTTTCAAGTGGGAACCCAAACCACTGTGTGCCTCCACCAGGTATCGCTGGACTCCTTGATTACAAATTTACAACGTTACCACTACTCCATTGGGTAGGTACACACTGAATAGGAGAACAGCATATTGTTGCACCATATCATTAGGTACTAAAAATTGGCCAAGACACTAAAAATTTGTGGTAATATTCATGATAATAGGCACTAAAATTTAATAAGGAAAGCATAAATAGGCATTAACTTGTATTGCTGTGAATAATGAAATTTCCACATCATAATTTTAATATTTACAAAACATTAACAACACTAATTACATAACCGTGGCGGAGTGGTTAGCTACGACGGCAGGGGTCCCGGGTTCGAATCCCGGCCTGGGCATGGATGTTTCTGAGCGTTCATTCATCAATTTCATCATATCACCACTCATCTTTGCAATTAGCCAAAAGTGGCACAAAGCGAAGTAAAATAAAGCAAATCAATCACTCAACTAATTACGTAAATCTTTGCATTAGCAGATACCATCAGTGCTATATATATACATTATGTATGTATACACATAGCGCTATATAAAATTCATATAACGATAGCGATAAAAAAATATTACTTACCTTTCAAACAATCGGATCCATATTCTATCCCGGAACGGGAAAAATTACGCCATCCTAACCACCAACGAAATTGTGTGAAGGCATGACATATGTAAGGAATGCCATAACTAGACATGCAACGCATTAATTGACTAAAGAGGTAGTTAATTTTTATATCCCCACTTCAATAAAGCCACCAGAAGTGTTTAGACAGTGTTTATTTTCATGCACACAGCACACCAGACCTCATGTTGTTTCGGTTAAATTTCCTGCACTGCTCTGCGCCGCTAACGTCAAGTTAAATATCATCCAGTTTACATGTAGTAATTGTTATATCCTACAACGAACTTCTGTGCTGAGAGCCTAGCAATCTGTTAAGGGAACAAAATAGGCATTTAGGGTAAAATCCAAACTTGGTGACGAACACGAGAAAACTTAAAAGAATTACAATCCTGGAAAATGGAAGCGAAACAGAACTGTTCCAGCAAGTTCGATGATTCTGGAAGACATAAAAGTGGGGCGCCACAGCGGCACCTTTGAAAGCCCACAGGTTAACATTCGAGGGGTGAACGAACCCGCGAGGACAATGAACGAAGCGAAAGAGTACCAAGACGGGGTAAGTAAGTGGAGCGAACCTCGGACAATTGCCTCCCCAAAACTTCCAGGAAACAACTTCCAGGAAACAAGGTTCTTGCACGACGCGGCATAAAAGAAGAAGAAGAGGAAAACGTGCGAAGTGCGCGGGAAAAGAGGGGGGAGATCGAAGTGATCGCTTTGTCTGTTTCCCGCCATTGTATCTCAAGCCAATGGTCATCACGAAGAAAGCAACGGCGGAGAGTCTGTGAGCGTTCTCGCTGATTTCTTCTTCTTCCTCCTCTTCTTAAAGGAGAGGAAGAAGATGGCGGAGAAAACAAACGCTGTTCAGGAGCAATAAAGAAAAGGTTTGGACGACAAGAGAGCATAAAGAAAGCCTGATGGTTTCGCAGTGAACGGAGGCAGATGGCTCTGCCGTTCCCTTCAATATTTCGGAGTGAAGAAGGGAGGAAACGAGGGAGGAAAACCATTACGGGATTGTTTTTTCCTTGCAACAATCGTTCTTCCCGGCTTCAATTGTTATCCATTGATATATTGTTGTTAGATTTAAGAACCTCCTCGGGAACATGAAAGTTGATAATTGGTTTATTAGATCTGTGCCAATGTTTTCCTTATCGGTGGATCTTGCAAGTAAAATATGATTGCTGAAAAACGTTGCGTTTCGTTTGAAAAAATTATTGGAGTTTCCTTTACTGAAAAGCAGTGATATCTTTCTTGGTTAATCGTTAGCTCACTAATCTCACATACAATTTCAGTTTTAGCTTTTAGGCTAAGATGTGTCAAACGGTTAGTTATATCTTTATTACGAGATTCTAATAAAAACCTTAAAAGTCCAATAAAAAAATGTAGGGGAGACATCTCAAATTTACAGAGGTATCAACTTTTATTTATAAAACGACCTCAAGGCTGCAACACTAATCAAGTGAGCTTCAAAACGCCATTTTTGTTATTGTTTTGTGCGTCCTATACATACTTGCATCATTGAAGAGGAGTTGTTTCTTGCCCTATGTCAGCTTAAAACTTACAGAAATTTCTCTACAAATAAAAATTCACTATCTCTGTGCATGCTTACCACATCATCAAGTTTACTAATGGAGGAGAAAGTTCGACTTATAACTGACTGCACGTGGACCTTAAAGACTTACTCTTCTTAAGGTGTACAGGCACAAAGTCAAAGAAATTTGTTCCTTTATTTTTCTCGCTCGCAAGTAAACAATGCAATACGGTGAGTGGAACACGCCTCTGTTGCCACTTGCTTATGGGTAACATTGTCGATATGAAAGAGTGCGCTACAATACTCATAGCTGTTACGATTCCGTTTCTTTCTTTCATCTCTTACCCTCTTTCTCCACCTTTCTTTGTCTATTTCTCCTCTGTTCTTTCGTCATCTTTCTATTTTCTTGTTATCTCTCTTTGTTTCTTTCTTTTCTCTTCAATTTTATCTCAATCTTTCTTCACCTCTCTTACTCCATCTTTCCATCTTTCTACTTCCCTCTATGCACATCGCGCTACGACGCCAGGGGTCCCTGGTTCGAAAAGATACATAAGTACGTACTGTACGCTCTTATAATTCTGTAAAAAGTGTACCAACATGTTGTGTAGTTACATAATTGTAATATCTGCTATGCTTATTGCGACTGTATCGCATTTTTATTCATGTACGTACATGCATTAGTACTCTACATTATAAGTAATGCGAAATGTAGATCTGTCTTTCAATTATTTCCTGCAGCGCTCTATACTGTATTTAAAGTCAACCCTGTATAAGAAGGAAAACTGTTAAGACGGAAAATTTTGCTAGGCACCATCATGTTCCGGGATAGACAGGTTTTACTGTATATGTAGAGCAGCAATAGGTCTGTGCTAAAATGCAGCAAACATGTTCAACCCTACATGCAGAAATCTACTAGATAAGAAAAAACAAATTAAGGTCTTCATTTGACTCTCCCTTGTATATATTTTTACCACATTTTGAATATCTATTTCATCATTACTGATCCTGTTCAAAGCAAATTTCCCACAGTGCAGTTCTATTTGTAGATGGAGGCCCGAGGCTGCACCTCCCCAAAACTCCCTAAATCGAGGCATGCGTCTTTCTATTGCTCTATAAAGTACACAGTAGGTCTGTTACCCTGCCTGATTAGAGTCGTCACTGAGTAATCGATAGGAATCAATATACTAACCAAGTCACCTGATGTAAAATCAAATTACATTGGCTATAGTAGTCTTCGAGTTATCTAAATTGTCATAATTTTACAATGTTAAGAGTCGAATGATTGGAGTCAGTGGCGGAGATTGGGTTCCAAAACTTGGGGGCAAGGTTCCAAATCTGGGGGGGGGGGGGGGGTTGATAACAGTATGTTTTCCTTGGTTTAGCATAGTGCGGGGGTAAAAGTGCCAGAAAGTGGTGGCAGTTGCCCCCCGCCTCTCTAATCGCTGCCACTGATTGGAGTCCATAAAGAGACGGACGAAACAATCGAGGTAATTTGTAATGCGATTAACTAGCGTCTGTACGATATTATGTATCAGCAAACTCACACTAGATGGCTACACGATGCAACACCGACTCGCCTGCTTTTTTGATTTGTTGCCAAGTGTACCCTGTCCCAGCTAACTGTGGAGCAGGACCGCGCATAGGAGCAGGACAAGGAGGGAAATCGAGTGGCGAAAGCGCAGCGTTGTCAACCGTACGGTCCTGACTGTACATGTACTCACGTACTGTCCAGACCGTAGTCCGTACGCTAAATGTAGGGCTTATCAAAATTTGTACTTACTGTTTTATCCCTAATATTTCCCTAAGAAATTCTTAAACCAATCGTATGGACCTGCAGACAAAAATACGGTCTGTACGGTATTGTCGCTTTCAAAAGTTTGCAACGCTTCCAGAGAGAAGCGGGGAAATCGGCCAACTCCAGTCTCTCATTACGCAATCCCGTTTCTCTCACTGTTCATTGGTGGAGCCGTCTTGCATCACTACTTGCGAAGAGACTTGTTCTCGTTCGCCTGGTCCACAGTTAGCTGGTACTGGCTATAGTGTGCTTGGTGTCTACACCGTTTGCACTACGTCTGGAGCGGTGTGTGGTATATGGTCACGTGGTGCGTGCTAACTAATCAATTTAACGTGTAAAGCAGTTCATAGGCAGTTGTTGAATATTGTGAACTTGAACACCGCTATCCGTCTACTTGGTTGATCGTCATTTCCTTGCACCAGCCTGACATCGGGATACCCCTGCACTACACCTGGTGTCAAAACGTGCAGGGATGTAGACAGGGCTTACAACTCAACTATAATGCCGCCGCTCTGGTAACCGGTATGCAACCACAGCGCAGAACGGTTATTTTGACAAAATCCTGTTTCCCTGTTGGCTGCTTCGTAATGAAGGGCTTTGTAATGTTGTCGCTTCTTGATCAAGTGGTAGGTCTAAGTGGCTGTTTGACCGTAAGTTCCTTAGCAGGTAAACGGTCACTGCCATAAAGGCGGTTCCCGATATAAGAGCGGCGGGACTGTAGTGTATATTTCCAAAATACTGATATGTTTAAAAGAACATTTATTAAATATCAAAATACGATATAAAATAGCGGAGCTATAAAAAATTACGGACATTTAAAACAGATCGTCTATTTCATTTCCAAATGCCCTGTAGGCAATTTAGGGGTCCCGGGTTCGATTCACAGTTGAGGTACATTGCGCAGTGGTTTCCATGCCATTTTGAACTGTAGGTCCAGTCCCGATTAGCCTATCTGACCACAAATGGACCGGAAACAAACAAATGTTGGTTATCCAATATCTGAATAGAGAAGGGACATGGATGTGCAAAATTGGCCATCGACTTGATATGCCGTAGGGATTACGATGCAGTTTATTGTTAATGCGAAACAGCATCATGCACCTCAAGGAGAGAAAAACAGAATACTGCAATTTATTTGTCGTTTGCCTAGTGCAGAGTTTAAACACCAGACGCCAAAATCCGCATGCACGAACATTCATCTTTTTCTTTTTTTTGGTCTTCGCCTTTCCGCCATCATCCCTCTCGATGCGGGGCCCCAGATTTCCCTTCTCAATTACATGCATCCCCCTCCCCTCCCGACGCTCCCTTCCTCCCCTCGCCGTGATGTTCAACAAACTCGTTTACGGCCTCAACTTGCCCGTAATTAGGACACCCGGGTCTCATTACAAAATGGAAAAGTCTAACACATTCCACGGCGGCGGCGCTAACTTCCCTGTCGGATGCGATTAACATTTTCTAGGGCTCCTCCGCAAAGAGTAGCATTCCCATTCGTTATTGGTCAGTGCTGCGGAGATTTGTCTTTTTGCGGCCAATAAGAGAATCGGTATGTTTCTTCTGTATCGTATCTGGTGGTATGCATTTCAAAATTAAAGTTCGGACTCACGTCTTTTTCGTTTGTTCATCATTCATCCTCATCCTTCTCTTTCCACGGTAGTGGTAGTTCATCAAGTTTTCGCATAAGTTAGAGCATCATTTCGCAACCTATGGGGTGCGACCCACTAGTGGGTCCCGAGGAGGCGTTTGGTGGGTCGTGGAGTCGGGCTCGAAAATGTATTCACTGTGTATTAAAAACCTATTACATTTAAATTACTAAATTACTAAGTCTAAGAATTAAGAAGTTAACTGAACATTTAGAATTAAAAAAAGATAACTTGAAAAGCAAAATTTACGAAAATTGAAACAAGTAGCAAAAACAAAATTAAACACAAAATTTAGAGTTGTTTTTCTTTTTTTTTTACCGACGCGACACTTTCTGAAGTCAGAATTATCCTGTGAGTTATGCAATTCACGGAAAATTGATTAATTCTGCTGTAAATATTTGAGAAGCAAAAATGGACGCCTTTGTACAGGAATTAATATTCTGTTTATATTGTGTAGTAGTTATGGTGTGTTTGTGTTTATATTGTGTTATAGTTGTGATGTGTTTGTGTGTGTCTTGTGTAGTAGTTGTGCTGTCTAATGTGTTTGTGTTCGTCTTGTGTAGTAATTATGCTGTCTAATGTGTTTGTGTTTGTCTTGTGTAGTAGTTCCTCCATTCATATTGGGGGTTAGGCGTAGAGCTGACAACTCTGCACTGTAAAAAAGACATGTCAAGAATCAGCAATATAAGGCCATGGATGTTCCCAAGGTAAAATATTCCGGAGGTAAAATAGTCCCCCGTTCGGATCTCCGGGTGGGGACTACTTTGGGAGGTCCCTGGACTAAGGATAAGATCTACATTAGGAATAAGGATATTAAATTAGGCACCTGGAATGTTCTGAGCCTTTACCGGCCTGGGGCATTTCAGTGTACAGTTAATGAGATAGTTAAGTATAAATTAGATGTAGTAGCTGTCCAGGAAGTTAGGTGGCCAGGAGAAGGGAATTGTAAAACTAAAAATTATACTTTTTTCTGTGGTGGTACTGAAAATCATAATTTTAGAACAGGCTTCTCCATAAATAATAGAATTATCTCGGCTCTTAAAACAGTAGAATTTATTAATGATAGGATATCATATGCAGTTTTACAGGGTAGGTGGTGCAAAATTATTTTAATAAACATACATGCACCAACGGAAGATAAAGATGATAATACTAAGTTTGATTTTTATGCAGAGTTAGAACAGGTCTTTGATAAATTTTCTCAGTATGATATGAAAATTCTCTTAAGTGACTGTAATGCACATATTGGCAAAGAAGAGACATTTAAACCCACGATTGGTAAAAGAAGTCATCATGAATTAAGTAATGATAATGGTATAAGATTGATTTCACAAAGAATTTAATTATGAAAGGTACCACATTTAAACATAAAGATATCCATAAATATACCTGGTTGTCTCCAGAAGATAAAACTCATAATCAAATAGATCATATTCTCATTGATAAGAGAAGGCATACTAGTATAATTGACGTTCGTTCACATAGAGGTGCTGACTGTGCCAGTGACTATTATTTAGTAATTTGCTAAATTAAGAGAAAGACTCGCAGTGATAAATCATGAGCAACAAAATCTAAAAGTTCTAAAATTTAATACAGGAAAATTTACTGATGAAATTATTAAGAAAGATTACCAAATTAAATTGTCAAATCGATTTGATGTTTTGCAGGATTTAAATTATGATGAAAATATAAATGAAACAGACGTAAATAAGAATTGGGAGCACATACGTAATGCATTAGAATCAGAAGCTAAAGAAAGTATAGAATACCATAAACCAAGAAAAAGTAAGCCATGGTTTGATAATGAATGTCATAATCTAATAGAAATAAGAAATCAGGCTAGACTTAGGTGGTTAAATAATTCTGATGATACAAATGTAAGCAATTTTAATAGAATAAAGCGAGAAGTTAACCGCACGTTTAGAAGTAATAAAAGAGATTACTTGAAAAGCAAAATTAACGAAATTGAAACAAACAGCAAAAACAAAAATATCAGATTTATATAAAGGTGCAAATGAATTTAGAAAGGGGCAACCTAAAGTAAACTTGATAAAAGATAAAGACGGTGATTTTATGGCTGACCCAAGTGATATTTGAAATAGATGGAAGAGCTAATTTAATGACCTTTTAAATGTTCATGTAGGAGATAAATCAGAAGTAAATGAAGTACACACAGCAGAACCTTTAGTTCCAGAACCTAACTTGACTGAAGTTAAAGATGCTATTAAAAGTCTAAAGAATAACAAAGTCCCTGGCATTGATTTAATACCAGCTGAGTTAATTAAATATGGTGGAAATTCATTAATATGTCAAATTCATAAATTAATTTGTTTAATATGGAATAAAGAAGAAATCCCTCAACAGTGGAAAGAATCCATAATTGTTCCTGTGTTTAAAAAAGGTGATAAAATGAACTGCAATAATTACCGTGGAATTTCTCTACTCTCAACAACATAAAAAATATTATCTAACATTCTTTTAACAAGACTAACCCCATATGCTAATGAAATTATAGGTGATTATCAATGTGGATTTAAACGTAACAGATCAACTACAGATCAAATTTTTCACATCAGACAGACACTTGAAAAAAAGTGGGAATATAATCAAAATGTCCATCAGCTATTCATTGATTTCAAAAAAGCATATGATTCGGTCAAAAGAGATAAATTATATAATATATTAGTAGAGTTTGGAATACCTAAGAAGCTTGTTAGTATGATAAAAATATGCACCAGTGAAACAGAAAGTAAAATTCGTATGTGTATTAATATGTCTGACAAATTTACAATTCATGATGGGTTAAAACAAGGAGATGCATTATCTCCATTGCTCTTAAATTTTGCCATAGAATATGCTGTTAGGAAGGTAAAAGAAACTAAAGAAGGACTGAAATTAAATAGTGTGACTCAGTTGTTAGCATATGCAGATGATGTAGACTTAGTGGGGGATGGTGTGAATACAATTAAGAATAATGCTAAAATATTTTTCAAAACTGCTAAAGAGATAGGTTTGGAAGTTAACAAAAAGAAAACTAAATATATGCTTACAGATCGAAACCAAGTGTTATGTAATAATCAAAATCTAATTATTGATAACAACTCGTTTGAACCAGTTTCCAAATTCAAATACTTAGGAGTAATATTAACAAATGAAAATTATATTAAAGAGGAAATAAAAAGTAGGCTTAATTCAGGAAATGCATGTTACTTCTCTCTTCATAAACTTTTGTCTTCTCGTTTAATATCTAAGAAACTAAAAGTTAAAATATACAAAACAGTAATTTTGCCTGTAGTATTATATGGATGTGAAACTTGGTCCCTTACATTGAAAGAGGAACATACATTGAGAGTATTTGAAAATAAGATCCTTCGGAAAGTCTTTGGACCTAAAAGGGATGAGGAGACAGGTGAGTGGAGAAGGTTACATAATTGAGAACTACATAATTTGTATTCATGTCCAGATATTATTAGAATAATTAAATCAAGAAGACTTAGGTGGGCCGGCCATGTGGCACGAATGGAAGAGGAAAGAGGAGTTTACAGGATTCTTGTTGGGAAACCTGATTGTGAGAGACCTGTAGGAAGGCCAAGACGAAGATGGAGGGACAACGTAGGGATGGAAAAGAGTATATAGATCTTGCTCAAGATAGGGAAAGATGGAAGGCCTGTGTTGCTGCAGCCATGAACCTTCGGGTTTAAGAAGGCTAGAGAGTTAGTAAGTTAGTTAAGAATTAAATAATATGTGTAATTTGTTAGCATTGTTTGTTGTTTGTAAGCGTAAAAAAGGGCTTGTACTCGATGTTAACAAAAATATGATTATGAACTGGATGCACACATTTACAAGTAATTCTGCCAGCGCTCATGGTTCTGGGTCCCTTGAAGTGTAATATCCTTCCTTCAAGATGGGTCCCAGACTGGAAAAGATTGAGAAACACTGCCTTAGAGTAAAATAAAAATTGTTTCGCCAATGCTTCCCTTCGGTTTTTGGTGCCAAGTCAAGCGTGCACAAGAAAACATCTTTAGAGTTACTTCATTCTCACGTAGTCTCTCGATTAGATCAGATTAGATCATCTCGAAAGATTTCCCGTTGTTCCCAGCCTCCAACGCCCAAGGACTGAGGAGGAATATACTGCAACACGTACTTTTGCCAAACTTCATTTTCAAAACTTCATCCGAAGAAATGCTTGAAAGAATACCCAAACTCCAATGATACTTTCCCAACCTCTATTTGAAGCTAATTTGGAATTAGTATTAATGTTTGTTGTTGAATTTTTATTGTTGTTTTTTGTCCATTTTCATTTCTTTCTGTGTCTCTTTATTATTCCCTATTATTCGCAGAAATAAATCGTACTTAGTAAATCTTCTGAGAGAAAAAAAGAGGGGCCAAAATTATTCAAGGAACAAAGCTTACCTAGAGGAAGGTCGAATTATCGGGTTGTAGAAAGCAAAAAGAGAAAACGGCTAATGCTAGGGGGGGGGTAAATGTTGGGGGGGAGAATGGTAAAGAGGAATGGTAGAGAGGGGAGATAAAGAGAGAGAGAGAGAGAGAGAGAGAGAGAGAGAGAGAGAGAGAGAGAGAGAGAGAGAGAGAGAGAGAATGCGAAAAAAAAGTTTTCGAAAAATCAATATAGCTGAAAAGGAACGAAATGTTGGGGGGGGGGGGGCGATGAGCGCGTGGGGGAAGGGGGGAGTAGAATTCATTTTGCGGCGTGGCTCTTTTGAGTTGTAAATGGAGAGTGAGCTACGGTGGCTCCACGGCGGGAATAGCGGGTAATGAGATTATTAACGTGATATCGGAAGTAACGACATTCTCGGAGTACACACGCGCGTGTGTGTGTTCTCCGTTTCGAAATTCTATCGTTATTGTTTCATAATTAATTCGATGGAACTCATTTCGACTTCCGAAAGCAAACATTTCGAACGAGTGGCCCCGCAAATTGGGCGGTTCTCGTGTTGAATCTACAGTGATGCTCCGCTGTTTAATCCCGCGACATCTGCCCCACCTACTTAAAGTAACCGTCCTGCGATTAACCTATCCTGATCCAAGTCTCAATATTACGCTCACTAAGGGGGAGAGGGAGCCAACGGAATGGAATGAGCATGGAAGGGTTAAACGTGAAACCCTAAAAGGGAAATAAAAGTGAAACCAAAGTTAAGTATTGACCAAATAACGAAAGGATTAATTATAATACAGAAGAAGTGTGCATGTATACGAGGGAAGCAATCGTGTTTTCCAAGGTTTTCTGCCTACAAAGCCTCACACCTCCAAACGAAAACAAGTATCTCCGCAAGTAGTGATTCGAGACCAATGAACGCTTGAGACGGGAAGTGATTGCATGGAAGGGGAAATCGGCTGCAGCTACCAGCCGTTTGCAACAGCACTCACTGCTTTGCTCCGCCAACTCGCTTTCTCCCCTTCTCTACTATTATGCTCGACCTTGCGCCAAAGATTCCAAATTCCGAGGCACCTAGCTGCTACACAACTTCAGCTCGCTCCGAGTTCCATACGTTCATACGAGATCGCTCTTTCAGAAACAAGGCGAGTTGCTCATACCTGGTGTAAGAGAAAAGTATGGAAATATCAGCAGAATTTGTTGCGCCCATAACATAGGGAATATAGATATTTCGCCACCATTTTGAAATGAGTGAACTGATTTTCCTCAAATCAAATACCAATCGATCAACAGATCTTGTGGTAACCATAATTTCAGCTCAAAATCTCTAAATTTACGAAAACTATCGAAGTCACAGGGTCTGCCCACATTTCGTCCCTCACCCAAAATGAACCACGCACCATATTACAAAGATGTTATTGGGTGAATGTAGCTCAGGCGATTTCTTAACATTACTGTGAGTTTCGTTTGCAAAGTTGTAAAGTTGTAGCGTACACAAAGGTTTGAAAAAGCTATAATAATAATAATATAATGAGTGCTTCACGTTTTGAATTTTTGTAAAATCCGTTGAGTCCGGCAATTACCGACTTAACCCTTGGCCCAAATGTATCCGAGGTGGCTCAGTCAGTAACGCGTCTGACTACCATGCTAAAGGTACCGGATTCGATCCCCGGCCGGTTCAAATCCGGCAACTTTTCTAGCTTTGGAAGCAGCCCCGGCGCCCACAATGCTCCACAACTGATGATTAATGTACATAACATGAGGCAGAAACATTTATTCAATTACTGTAGCAGCCTAACTCTGTGGAGGAGTGGTTATCCCAACTCGATACGACGCCAGGGGTCTCCGATTCGAATCCCGGTCTGAACATGGTCGTTCTTCGTGAGTGTTCCTTCATTTAATTACATAATAGAAGAAAAGCAAAATAAACCAATCAATCATTCAATCATTATCCCGGACACCCCTCACACTTCCTGTCCCGTTTAACCTCACGATATAAAATCAGCAACGACATAATTACACCAACCAACAGCTAGTTCTTTAAGAATTTTTTTTATCCTTACACTGTATGCAATCCGCTATATTTGATTGCGATTCGGGTTGCCTCTCTTAAAGGGGGCATATCAATTAAGTTGAACCACTTTTGACGTTTACTGTACAAGCATATGAATATGCAAAGAAGATGCATTAATGCGTCTGTGGTTGCTGTACCTTGGGCGGAAGAAAAGGGAGGAGGAGGCTGGCTTTATTGCCGCCTGCTTAGCCCAGACGGTAAAGCACGAGTTATAAAAGCAGGAAGAGTCCCTTTTAACGAAATATTTTGCCCTGGAGATGCATTCGAGGCCCTTCGAGGTTAAGCAGGGCGATTTCTTCCGTGTAGCTGCCCCCAGGGACCAGTCGCAGACTGATTTAGGGGAGCGATCACGTGGATAACCTTTTTTTTTTCTCGGAAACTCGCGTGGAAGGTATTTGCATTTACCTAGGTTTCCTTGTGGTAGGCGTCTGCTTTTTCACCGATTCGTTTTCACGTTTCTTTAACCTCTCTCAAATCTCTACCCTTTGAGGTGATGCTTCGGTTGAGGTTCAACGACACTATTTTTGCAACGTTGGTCCAACTGCGATGGAAAAGATGATAGGTCTTGGGTTTGACTCCCGGTGTTCTGAATTCTGTGGCATTTTATTACGCTCATATGAGAGATTTCTTCGTGCAATGGAAAACTAACGCACGGCTATGGAATTAGGCGGGTGGCAGAAGTTCGCGCTGTTGCCACGTCGGAGCACAACCCCATGTGTTCGGAGGTTTAAGAGAATGAAATATCTCGTTGTAGAGTTGGTTTTCGTAATCCATGTCATGCAATCTGACAGTAGTTGCTCGAAAGGTTAGGGCTGACACAAAAGTGCTCCGGAGAGAGGTCTTTCTGACGCTCGAACTAGGCAACGCAACCCGGTTGACGTTGCCACACAGTGCGCGGGAACCAGCGACCTTTGTCCCGTTCTCGCTTTGCTTTTTCAATAGATGGCACCAGCGTAGTTTTGTAAGGCCACCTATTTTCATGGCCGTGCATTTAGCCATGATCCCTTTCTTTTGTAGATTGTAACAACTTTCTATTTCTAAGTCATGATAGATTAAGCGGTACATGTAATATATCAATTTTATAGAACACTGTACATAACTTGCAAGGTTTCATATTTAGAGGAATAGACATTAAATATAGGCTAGTGGATACCTTTAACTCTATTAACACTGGTGTTATTTGTAAACAATATCATGTATTTTAATTGTTTCTCAGTGAAATAATTTGTACCACCATCTATTGTAATTTTCATTTCGTGGGGAAAGAATAGAAATTAAGTATGTCCTAAGAAAAGTAGTCTGTCCTGATTTTGCCCGACAAATTTTACTGATTACTTGGGATTGTGTTCATGACTGAATATGCACTTGCATATGGATCTGAATCTGTGGCATTATTAGAATATAGTTTGGGTTTCTTTTTAACTCCACTTTATGCACAGAATACCTTCGGATCAAAATGTTATAGTTTGTTGTTTTATTAACTTCGTAAAAAATGTTTATATAATGGAAAAAGTCATGCGAAATTATGATTTATTTCAGACAAATTTACATAATAATGCACTAGATTTAACAAAAAATTGACGATTTCTCTGCCTTATTAACTTTTTAAAATACATGACAAATGTGTTAACTAACTGTTTGGGTGTTGTAAAATTGCATCTTTGGGATAAATATATATTGGGACTGTCATCTGACGGTGTTCAAGAGAAATACAAATTCTCATTTTGTTTATTATTGTAGTTCATTTTAAGGAACTAATTGGCAAATGCTGAAAACTACCAACTGTGCTATTTTTGTGATTCTATCCTTTCTCTCGTGGCTAGGCTTGGTGCATTAGGAGCCAATTGGCGCCTAAGTGCCAAGGTCCAGTTTCGAACACTGATGGATAGATACATTTGCTTAATACTAAACGTACTTTTCATGATTCAAAGGGATGAAGAAGACTTATAGAGAATAGGTGATGCAGAAAAACGAGGAAAAATAGTTCAACACACACACACACAGAGAGAGAGAGAGAGAGAGAGAGAGAGAGAGAGAGAGAGAGAGAGAGAGAGACATACAGACAAAGAGGATGATACAGACAATAAGACAGACGCAGAATCGGGGATAGCTAAAGGTATAAATGGAGTGTGTGTATATGTGTGTCAGATATAGCCGGACAGACAAAATGAAAGAGAGTCTGAGAGACAACCTAAGAAAGGGAGAGGAATTGTGTTTTAACCGGAGACAGTCAGAGAAAGAAACCGATGACCAGATAGGCAGAAAAATAAAGAGAAAGAGAGAGAAATACGTGATAAGCATAGTGAAACAGATAAAAAAGAGAGAGAGAATACGTGATAACCATTGAGAAACAGAAAAAGAGATGGAGAAATACGCGATAACCATGGAGAGGCATAGAGAGAGAGAGAGAGAGGAATACGTGATAACTATGGAGAGACAGAAGAAAAAGGGAGAGGTAAGTACGTGATACCCATGAGAGAGGGGAACCACAGAGAAACAGAGAAAAAGAGAGAGAAATGCTTTAACCCATAAAGAGACAGACAAAAATAGAGGGAGAAATAAGCTATAACCCTAGAGCAGCGGTTCCCAAACTTCTTCGTTTCATGGCACCCTTAGAGTTTCAAGATTTTTCTGCTGCGCACAAGTCAGAATGTAGGACTATCCTACACTTGCAACGCTCAGTTAGTGTGGTTAGGTTGCTTGCTTAAAGTTAAAAAATAAACACATATTTCAAATTCAGAAACATATGTGTAAAAAGTACTAAATAAGCACATATTTGGAACAATCATATCGTTTCAGTGAAAATATTGTTAATATTTCGCAGCGCCCCTGTAAGCAAGTCACGACTCCCCAGGGTGCTGGGGCGCATACTTTGGGAACCACTGCCCTAGAGAGTCAGAGAAACAGAGAGGGAGAAATACGCGATTAACGCTAAAAAGTCAGAGAGAAATATAGAGAAATACAGTGATGAATAGAAATAGCCAGACAAAGAGAGACAGTGAGAGAGAAAGAGAGAGAGAGAGAAGCAACAAGGAAAGAGAGAGAAAGACAGTAATCAAACACAGAGCCAGAGAAGAAGAAGGAGATAAACGTGCAGCGATAGAGAGAGAGAGTGGACTTGAAAATGACACACAAGAGAAAAGGGAAGATCGACAGATAGAGGAGAGAGAGAGAGAGAGAATTGAGATGGAAAGAGATAGAAGCAAACACAAACACACACAAAGTGTGTGTGAGGGGAGAGAGAGAGAGAGAGAGAGAGAGAGAGAGAAATTGGCATCCAGAATCCTTCATCCGGACCCAAACCCTTCCCTGCGGTTTACAGGAAATAACACCGCAGGGAGGGACCCACCAGGCAGTTCCGATTTTCAGCGGTCACCCATTGTTGCGCTCATGTTGTCCCCTCGGGTCGATCTGGAAACCTCACACCTACGGCGTCACCCGCACTTGCTTCGTCCAGGCTCGCTGCGGAGGAGACTCACTCTCTCTGCACCTCGGAATTTAATTATTCCTTCCCTCTAGCACACACACTCAGTCACTCTGTTACATTCCCTTGCGCTCATTCAAAGCCGTCAACCCAAAGCTTTCAAGAACTAGGCTGCGTCCCCATAAAACCACTTGCGCGACAGGCAGGCTGCAAAATCCGACAACACCGAGAGTACCGTGAATATTAGCACTCTCGATCTTTAAGGTGTGTGTGCATTCCAAGAGCACTTAGCACCTAGCACTTATTGATACCTTTGTTTCATTTCACTTCGCTTTTCATCAACTTTTGGCCAATCGTGACGATGAGAATGAATGGTAATGAGATAAAAGTGCTGAAAGGACAATCGCAAACACACATGGACAGGACATAACAAGAGCTCCACACAGGATTATAGCCTTCCTCCGTGGCGGAGTTGTTAGCAAGGCAGCGCTACTACACCAGAGGTCCCGGGTTCGAATCCCAGCCTGGGTGCCGCTTCATCAATTTCATCACATCATCACTCATCCTCACCAAAAGTGGCTGAAAAGAGAAGTAAAATGAAGAAATCAATTAATGACCGAGGATTATACTGGGTGCGGGTCTAGGCGCCAGAGCCTCGTCAGTCTGCAAGAATGCAGTCCAGGTGTAGTATGTGAAGGATAATATCTGTAGGCGCCACAATACCAATCTCTCTTCCTTGTCCTGAAATCGGCATTCTTGTTGACTAATTAGGCTCTGGCGCCTGCACTCACATAATAATATTCTGGTTGTGCCTTGTCCTGTTTTGTTCATATGTGTGCTTCTCGCAGGGGCCTCGGCTATATATGGTTTTGGGACAGGCACACACAAGCCGACAAATAATGAAAAATCAGAGTGGCTGATCGTCTCTATATAGCCAATCCAAAATAGAGGCTATAAGATCTGAAACAGACGCTTGAATATAATGAAAACACTACAATTTGCATAGTGGGCACAGAAATATGGATCATACACTACTAGAGTGCGCGTCAAATCTCCTGCATATGGCCTTGAAAGGCTGAACAGCACCAGCGAATCACAGACGTGCGGCGTTGCCTATTTCCGTGACAAGGCGTTTCGCTCAACCACGCTGTCTCTTTTCCGTGTGAGATTTCGACATGGCACCGCTGCAGTGCGCTGCTATTGGCTATCGCCATATGCAGGAGATTTGACGCGCACTTTAACAGATGTGACACAGACGCTACAAATTAAGAAATAAGGAACAAACAAGAATTAGACAAGAAAAAGATACAAAATGCTGTAAGTGCTCGGTGCCTTTATGGATTTATAATTAGGAAATGCAAGGAGGAGACAACTGAAACGAATACGCAGTTTTGAAGTAGGCAGAATAGCATGCAGAATAAACACTAAACTGTATGAAGCAAATATTAGAACTTGTTAAGAAGGCACAAAGTGAAGTAGACACTAATCTGTAAATCATTTGCGTTTGAATGAATTACACACCTATTACTTGCAATCTACTTAACTTTCTACACTAAAATATTATAGCTTTCGTTCCCTGTTAGTCCATTACAAAACCCTGTGCCATCTAGAGGCAAATCTTTAAATTGCTACGAAAAGTGTAAAATATGCTCCAGCAAGGCCGGATTAAGGTGGGTGCTATTGATGCTGCAGCATTAGGTCTATTCCTCAAATAGGCCCAGATGAAAACAGACGAGAATTTTCCGAGAGCTGAACAGTTTTCCTTTGCTATATTAACCTGAAAATAAATCTTAGAATGAAATTTGGAGCCCCAATCTCGGACACCTAGACACAGCGTTACTTATTATACAGTTACTATTATTCTTTGAGCTGTGACGTAACTTTAACGTCGTTGTGTTTATTGTTCACCGAAGATTTCAAGCATCAGGCTCAATTTTTGTCTTAATCCGGCCCAGCAAATAGTAATAACAAAGAAAGGAAGTGAAAGAAGAGTTTACAGTATTCTTGTTGGGAAACCTGATGGTAAGAGACCTGTAGGAAGGCCAAGACGAAGACGGAGGGATAACGTTGAGATGGACCTAAAGGAAATCGGTAAGAATGAAAAAGATTGTATTGATCTTGCCAAGGATAGGGACAGATGGAAGGCTTGTGTTGCTGCAGCCACAAACCTTCGGGTTCAAGAATGCTAGAGAGTTAGTTAGTTAGTAATATTAAAAAGGCCGATAGGGTTTATGCAAAGAATGAAAGTAATTTTCTGTCTGAAGGTTCAGTACAGCGTTAGTAGCTTCAGATAAAACTTTATACAGGGTGTTTCAATTCAAACGCCACGACTTTAATTTCTTCCTACAGCACTCTTAATTAACAATAGAAATAAACTTCGCTCAATTTTCTTACATACTAATTTAAAGCAGTATAAGTTATATCGATTCGTGTGTTTATGACATCTAAATAATCGAACGGCAACAAGCTTCTTTTCGCAACGATGTTCTCGAAACTATTCAAACTACAAGGATAATACTTGGTGAGTTGAAAGAGCTCTTAACAACTTGTTGCAGTATCCATCTTATCAATGAATCCACACATTAACTAACTAACTAACTAACTAACTAACTCTCTAGCCTTCTTAAACCCGAAGGTTCATAGCTGCAGGAACATAGGCCTTCCGTCTGTCCCTATCCTCAGCAAGATCTATATATACTCTTTTCCATCCCTACCGATTTCCTTTATGTCCATCTCAATGTTGTCCCTCCATCTTCGTCTTGGCCTTCCTACAGGTCTCTTACCATTAGGTTTCCCAACAAGAATCCTGTAAACTTCTCTTTCCTCTTCCATTCGTGAAACATGGCCTGCCCACCTAAGTCTTCTTGATTTAATTATTCTAATAATATCTGGACATGAATACAAATTATGTAGTTCTAAATTATGTAACCTTCTCCACTCACCTGTCTCCTCATCCCTTTTAGGTCCAAAGATTTTCCTAAGGATCTTGTTTTCAAATACCCTCAATTTATGTTCCTCTTTCAATGTAAGGGACCAAGTTTCACACCCATATAATACTACAGCAAAATTACTGTTTTATATATTTTAACTTTTAGTATCTTAGATATTAAACGAGAAGACAAAAGTTTATGAATAGAAAATTAACATGCATTTCCTGAATTAAGCCTACTTTTTTATTTCCTCTTTAATATAATTTTCATTTGTTAATATTACTCCTAAGTATTTGAATTTGGAAACTGGTTCAAACGAGTTGTTATCAATAATTAGATTTTGGTTATTACCTAACACTTGGTTTCGGCCTGTAAGCATATATTTAGTTTTCTCTTTGTTAACTTCAAAACCTATCTCTTTAGCAGTTTTGAAAAATATTTTAGCATTATTCTTAATTGTATTCACATCATCCCCCACTAAGTCTACATCATCTGCATATGCTAACAACTGAGTCACACTATTTAATTTCAGTCCTTCTTTAGTTTCTTTTACCTTCCTAACAGCATATTCTAAGGCAAAATTAAAGAGCAATGGAGATAATGCATCTCCTTGTTTTAACCCATCATGAATTGTAAATTTGTCAGACATATTAATACACATACGAATTTTACTTTCTGTTTCACTGGTGCATATTTTTATCATACTAACAAGCTTCTTAGGTATTCCAAACTCTACTAATATATTATATAATTTATCTCTTTTGACCGAATCATATGCTTTTTTAAATCAATGAATAGCTGATGGACATTTTGATTATATTCCCACTTTTTTCAAGTGTCTGTCTGATGTGAAAAATTTGATCTGTAGTTGATCTGTTACGTTTAAATCCACATTGATAATCACCTATAATTTCATTAGCATATGGGGTTAGTCTTGTTAAGAGAATGTTAGATAATATTTTATATGTTGTTGAGAGTAGAGAAATTCCATGGTAATTATTGCAGTTCATTTCATCACCTTTTTTAAACACAGGAACAATTATGGATTCTTTCCACTGTTGAAGGATTTCTTCTTTATTCCATATTAAACAAATTAATTTATTAATTTAACATATTAACGAATTTCCACGATATTTAATTAACTCAGCTGGTATTAAATCAATGCCAGGTGCTTTGGTATTCTTTAGACTTTTAATAGCATCTTTAACTTCAGTCAAGTTAGGTTCTGGAACTAAAGGTTCTGCTGTGTGTACTTCATTTACTTCTGATTTATCTCCTACATGAACATTTAAAAGGTCATTAAATTAGCTCTTCCATCTATTTCAAATATCACTTGGGTCAGCCATAAAATCACCGTCTTTATCTTTTATCAAGTTTACTTTAGGTTGCCCCTTTCTAAATTCATTTGCACCTTTATATAAATCTGATATTTTTGTTTTTGCTGTTTGTTTCAATTTCGCTAATTTTGCTTTTCAAGTAATCTCTCTTTTTACTTCTAAACGTGCGGTTAACTTCTCGCTTTATTCTATTAAAATTGCTTACATTTGTATCATCAGAATTATTTAACCACCTAAGTCTAGCCTGATTTCTTATTTCTATTAGATTATGACATTCATTATCAAACCATGGCTTACTTTTTCTTGGTTTATGGTATTCTATACTTTCTTTAGCTGCTGATTCTAATGCATTACGTATGTGCTCCCAATTCTTATTTACGTCTGTTTCATTTATATTTTCATCATAATTTAAATCCTGCAAAACATCAAATCGATTTGACAATTTAATTTGGTAATCTTTCTTAATAATTTCATCAGTAAATTTTCCTGTATTAAATTTTAGAACTTTTAGATTTTGTTGCTTATGATTTATCACTGCGAGTCTTTCTCTTAATTTAGCAAATTACTAAATAATAGTCACTGGCACAGTCAGCACCTCTATGTGAACGAACGTCAATTATACTAGTATGCCTTCTCTTATCAATGAGAATATGATCTATTTGATTATGAGTTTTATCTTCTGGAGACAACCAGGTATATTTATGGATATCTTTATGTTTAAATGTGGTACCTTTCATAATTAAATTCTTTGAGAAATCAATCTTATACCATTATCATTACTTAATTCATGAAGACTTCTTTTACCAATCGTGGGTTTAAATGTCTCTTCTTTGCCAATATGTGCATTACAGTCACTTAAGAGAATTTTCATATCATACTGAGAAAATTTATCAAAGACCTGTTCTAACTCTGCATAAAAATCAAACTTAGTATTATCATCTTTATCTTCCGTTGGTGCATGTATGTTTAATAAAATAATTTTACACCACCTACCCTGTAAAATTGCATATGATATCCTATCATTAATAAATTCTACTGTTTTAAGGGCTGAGATAATTCTATTATTTATGGAGAAGCCTGTTCCAAAATTATGATTTTCAGTACCACCATAGAAAAAAGTATAATTTTTAGTTTTACAATTCCCTTCTCCTGGCCACCTAACTTCCTGGACAGCTACTACATCTAATTTATACTTAACTATCTCATTAACTGTACACTGAAATGTCCCAGGCCGGTAAAGGCTCAGAACATTCCAGGTGCCTAATGTAATATCCTCATTCCTAATGTAGATCTTATCCTTAGTCCAGGGACCTCCCAAAGTAGTCCCCGCCCGGAGATCCGAACGGGGGACTATTTTACCTCCGGAATATTTTACCTTGGGAACATCCATGGCCTTATATTTCTGTTTCTTGACATGTCTTTTTTACAGTGCAGAGTTGTCAGCTCTACGCCTAACCCCCAATATGAATGGAGGACCGCACCTGTCGTTGGTCAGCGGATCCCTCGGATCTAGCTGGGAGGATCACATTGTAGTCCACCAACCATACCCCACTTCTGCCGATTGTGGGACGCTCATAGAGCCATGACAGGACAACTCTGTAAATCCCAACAGAGCAAAATGTTATAGTCCACACATTATCTCTTCTAATAAATAATTTAAATCAGTCGATACCTGACAATCTCTAAGAAACTAATAGATGTACAAATATAACAAGTAGTGGACTGAGAGATGTATCTCATACAGGGTGTCGCATATTGTATCTACCAACTTCTAATGACAATGGAAAGACGGCGAGTGCTTGGAGTAACTTTTTGTGGTTATGAAAAAAAGTTTACACATAGACACACCTTGAAAATAACGTCACTAAAAGTCCTCCTTCTACTTAGATCCACTGTTCGACGCCTGTGGAATAGCGCGTATTTTACGGAGACTGACAGTTGGCAACATTACCCGTGGCTCCCACTGTCTAATCCACCTCAGAATACTGTGTGCCTCTTGAACAGGCGATCTTCACTGTTCCGCCGCAGTGCCCGGTGCCTATTTGGATGAAGGCTTCCACCCACAGCCGCAATCCGCGTCTGCACAGGCCAACGCTCCATGGTATACATATGCGTACGTGCATTCTGGCAGGGTTGGCAACTCAAATTGGTAGTTACAATATCCACCACCCTGTGTGTCTCGAACCTTCAATATCTCAGACACAAACAAACATACAAACATGAAATTTTGTGAACCGAGAGATATATCGAATAACAAGTTCATTCTGCTAAATATCCTCGATTGGATCGTTCCGTGGTCAACAACAATCTCATACCTCTTGATTGCTCAAACATCACAAAATCTACAGGTACTAAATTTTGTGAACTGAAGGGAGTATCAAGTTTATGTACTATGTGATATTTAGTTTATTGATCGACCTGCCTGGTTCTGCCATGACAATAGCAATCGATATTACAATGACATCTAGTTTTTTTCCAATTTTTTAATTTCTTTTCGATGTTATTGTTCCCAAATTCGCGATATCATTTGAGCGCACATTTCTGCCAAATATACCTAAATTATACTTTACTTGCGCTTTTAAAGAAGCTGCTTAAATTGTAGGTCACATGGCCTACGCCTGTTCGTGACCGCTTCATACATTCCAAACGAGTGTTGAGGGAGCTGTTTTCCATGATTTCTAGCGCGACAGATACCGATGTTACGGCTTCCGTATGACGGTAAGTTCTCACTCGATCACCGTCAAAACCCTGCCACTTCGCTCGGTAATGCAACATGTTCCGATACAAGGTAAAAGAATGGACGTCCATTTACTCATGGTTGCATGTATCTTTCGGAATTATTCCATGCATAACATGCACCATAGTTCTCTTTTGCATAAAATTTACGAAACGTGCACGTTATGCACGTGTAAATATGGTTTATTTTATTTTTTTAATCCTAAAACAAAATAATTTTGAATTCTTGCGGTATTTTTCGTCTTTAAGCAAAAAAATGTGTTAAAATTCGAGAAAAACGCTGAATTCTCATTTTTATGCCAAATTCGCGTTATTTTGCGATTTAGAATGGATGAAAAATGTGTTTTAGAACGTGTCACTGTACATACATAAAAACTTGTTTGCAGCAACTCATATTTTTCATTGTTATCTTGCTTGCAAAAAATTAAGGTTCATAACTATTAGTGATGGCGATCGGGTGCGAAAACTCGGTGGGAGGAGGTAAGGGAAGTTTGCCTTTCTTTTGGTAGACCGGGTTTAGCATTAAGAGGTCATAGTGCAGGGTCAAAAAATGGCAAAATTTGGTATGGGGAACTGGCCCCCTTGCCCCCTAATCGCCGTCACTGGTAACGATTATTCATATTACCTACTGTATTTCATATAATTATAATACATACTACATGTGATAATAGATCAGTTTTACCTTAAACTGAATTTAATTGTTGCTTTAAGTCCACTTTATGCACAAAAAGGCTAATCCGGACTGGGCCTACAGTTTTAAGTGGGATCCGAACCAATATTTGTCTCCACCGAGTATCGAAACCGGGACCCCTTGATCACAAAGCGACGACGCTACCACTGCGCCATCGTGGAGGCCACCTTAATCTGAAGATCTGTTCTCCAACTCCATTGGATCATTTCGAACGATAGTTCATACTTTCCACCTATCGACATTGCTGTTAGTTCACAATGAGTATAGACAAAGACTTTCTCTTGCTTATGCCAAGACGCCAGCTTCTTAGGACTATGGAGAAGGTGTTGAACCTTCCTCCAGAAAATCCACATCTCTTTGGTTCAGCCTTTGGTAATGAATCACAAGGTTCATTGAGTTCCAAGGCCTTGGTCACTGTGGTAACGGTGCTACCTCCTTGACCACCGACCCATGCAATCGCCAATGAAGCAGGCACGACTTCAAACATACTGTTTCCAATGACGAAACACTTGGACCGGTTGCGCAGTGTCAGAACACTAAACCTTCTGGTTCGGCGTGAATTCTTGAATTTCTTTTCTGTTTCACCTTTCTACAGTAAATCACGGCAATGAACATACTGTTCCGTGGAGCTCTATTGCAACACCTCGGTTAACAAGTGAAGGAAACTATTTCTTCTATAGTACAGAGTGGTGAACATTGAATTTACAGAACCTAGTTAGGATTGGACTACGCTTGGGGGTTGAACTTGCACTGGGACCCGTAACATGTAGATTAAAATTTACAGACCTTTGAGCTAGCTGCAATAGCTGGTCAAAAGTTTCGTCGAGTTCATCTGCAAGGTGAAAGCTCGACATCTATCATGGCATAAGAAAGAAAATTTCTCCCCAGTGAAGTGAACACGAGTACAGCGTTCAAACCATATGGATTCTCAAAATTAATTGTCTCAATGACATACTATGTAGTTCAACACAAGATAGATAGCAAAATTCGGGAGAGGGGTTTTTAATGTTCGTCAATTATTTTAAAATTTTCATTTATTCCTGGATGAAATAAATGAAAAACCAGCATCTCCATCCAATTATCATTCTTACGAATGAGGGATCCAACCAACCACTCCTAATTGTAGTGTAAAATCTCCTTCATCCTCAGTGGAGAGTCTTACTCGCTAGGACGTTGGCCTGATGGTAACGGCCCAAGAGGTACTACTGAAACAACATGCAGTACAAAACAACTAGAAATGGCAAATAGTCAGCACTTGGATTTTAAATCCTTCGGACTTGAATCATACATGGTAA
This sequence comes from Lepisma saccharinum, assembly GCF_977018435.1. Taxonomy (NCBI): domain Eukaryota; kingdom Metazoa; phylum Arthropoda; class Insecta; order Zygentoma; family Lepismatidae; genus Lepisma; species Lepisma saccharinum. The sequence continues at coordinate 55,956,934 of NC_139229.1, forward strand.
ACAAGGATAATTACTTGTCTAATACGTGAAGTCTGAAGCCCAAATCAAAGATCGAAGCGTAAGCCTATACTAGCTTTCATCAATCTTCCCGCAGCTTTCAGCCTAAGTCAGGCAGACTGAGTCTGTTCGTAAAGAGCGATGAAAAGAATCCTCCTGACTATTTCAAGTCAATTGAAAGTGTGTCCCTTCTCCTCTATCGCTCTGGCAGTGGAGACTTCCTCCGTGCCGATTCGTTAAGTCTCTGGCTTCCTATTATGTTGGCAAATTACTCTCTGTTTACCTGGTAGCTTTGTTTTTCACACCAACACTTCAGGAAGCCTGATGACCACTTGACTTTACATATTTGAAATATCTAAGAGGAGCAAGCAGCTGGTAGGACAAGTGAATGACCCTTGATCAGATTGAAGCTTCTAGAAAAAGAACAGGCTTACAGCTGTTACGCTACCAATCTGAGTTGGCAACCCTGCCGAAATGCATGTGCATATGTGTGTGGCATACCTACACCCGTAGTGAGTTGGGAGTCAGGCAATTAGTGTACGAGTACAATGGAGAGTTGGCCGGAGCAGACGCGGATTGCGGCTGTGGAAGTCTTCATCCAAACAGACACCGGTCTCTGCAGCGGAAAAATGAAGGTGGCCATGCACCTGTTCCAGACACACACAGCACTCTGAGGTGGTTTAGACAGCAGAGAGCCACGGGTAATGTTGTGAACCGTCAGTCGCCGTGAAATATTCCACAGGACATGTTGAGAAGCACGCCATGAAAGTCTTCCCGCATCGCCTCGAACGGTGCATCCAAGCAGAAGAAGGACGTTGAGAGGACGTTATTTTCAATGTGAACTGATGTCTATATTATACACTGTATTAAATGTATAGGTGTATATTCTTATTTCAAAACCATATAACGTTACTACAAGCGTTCACCGTCTTTCCGTTCTCCTTTGAAGTTGGTAGATACAATATGCGACACCCTGTATGAATCTTGATCTTGACACTATTTCTCGCCAATTTTTTTTTGCAAGCTGATACATTGGAGACATTTAAAACTTGGACTGAAAATTGCCCAGTTTGATTGAGTTTCACTTCTTAAGTCCACATTATGCACAGAAGGCTAATCAGGACCGGACCTATAATTTAAAGTGGGATCCGAACCACTGCGTGCCTCCACTGGGTATCGAACACGGGACCTCTTGATTACAAGGCGACGACGTTACCACTATGCTATATGGGAGACCCTCCAATTTAAACAATTTGAAAAACACATGAAAGCACTTTTTCCCACCGCACTTGTAGGAACTAATCAAATTAATTCTCGCTGCATTTACCTGAGAGCTGGTTGACTTTTCGCGGCGCGGTGGTAATGTTGCTGCCTTGTAATCAAGGTGTCCCAGGTTTGATTCCCGGTGGATGCACATTGCAGTGGTTCGAACTGCACTTAAACTGTAGTTCCAGTCTTGATTAGCTATCTGAGCATAAAATGGACTTAATAAAAGCTTTAAGTAAGCAGGCTTGAAGTTAGCCAGTTAGCTTCTACTTTTCTGTTGGAAAGAAACTGAGCAATTTGGAACTTAAATAGTGCAAGATACGTTTTGGATATTAGGAAATAATAAATCTGTGCATTTCATTGGTGTATGCACATTAAACATACTGGAGAAGGTATGCGCTGTACTGATCTCCTCTGCTACCTCACGGACCTACGGTACATCACAAGGCGACAGCATTAACCACCACGCTATCGCCGAAACCTATTAATTGAGTAACAAGGAGTAAAGCAAAAGAGAGTAATTAGCCTGTAATTAACTCACATTATCATCTTGTAACAACCTACACAGCTTCGGTTGATTGATTTGCTTTATTTTACTTCGCTTTTTGTGCCACTTTTGGCTAATTTGCGAAGATGGAGATGAGTGATGATATGATGAAATGGATGAATGGACACTCACAAACATCCATGCCCAGGCCAGGATTCGAATCCGGGACCCCTGGCGTCGTAGCGCAATATGCTAACCATACACAGATTCTGCTCTATCACAAAGGGCATCTCGATTTTATTTCCTCAGACACAAAGAAACATTTCAAACGTAACATTTTCAAACAGTGTATGCAGAATCAATGACCAAATATTGCTTGTCTTCCCGATGGAGTACTGATAACCTGTCGCCTATTATGCCTATTAATCAGGAGGTCCCGGGTTCAAACCCAATAAAGTCACATTGAGCAGTGGTTTCGATTTTATCAGTTTTACTCAACAGCCTATACCAATTGATACCTATCGAATACCAAGAATATAAAGACTACATTATACTTTGGGTTCTTTTTAATTTCGATATAAAAATTTTCAAACTCAATTTGTAGATTCAAAGAAACTTTGACACAAATGTTGGTGAGAAACAAGTAATGCCAAGTTAATAACAGTTCTAATACACTTATTAAGAAACAAATGTGTGATAGTACTGGTGGTGAGTAACTTCAAATCCATCTTTAATGTGCCTCATCAGAAGTATGTTTGCGTTTGTAATTATAATACAGTAAAACCTCGTTAATCCGGACTAATGGGAGGGGGATAAGTTGACCGGTTTAACGAAAGTCCGGATTAACTTAAATAACCGAAAAGAACAGTGGAAAGTGCATTAAAACTCCGTTTATAGCAACAAAACACGTTTATTATGGTGGATTTAAAGGGCATAGGCCTAAATACACTTTACAGTACAGTAAAATGTAAAGCAATACAATAGCTCTAATAGAAACTAACTACATTGCGTATCCACATCAATGGGTAACGTACGTACTGTATTTTTCTGTTTTCCATCGAATGTGGAAAGAACGGATTGTTGTCCGCGCCATAGGCGTAGCTAGAACTTTATATTTGGGTGTGCACAAAGAAAAAAATGAGGTCTTGTACCTTTTTAATAGCATATTTTGCAACACAATCACTTGGCTCTTTAACTGCACTGATGTTTGTAAAGGAATATAAATTCACTAAATGACAGTGTTGAAAATTTCTGAATATATGTAGTAGAAAAAATCAAATTGCATAGAAATTACACACACACAAAATGTTCATAAATGTTACAAACAAATACATCAAAATACACGTCATCTATAACGAGAGACGTCTGTCAAAAGGTACAATGTTCTTAAACTCATCAATAACTTCATTTAAATCAACAGACTAAGCTTTTTCCTGTTCCACAAATAGCAAGAGCAGGGCTTCCAATCTATCCTGCTTCTGAGTTCCTCTTCATTTAGTTTTAACTTGGGTAAGCTTGGAGAAAGCTCTCTCACACGTGCAGCTTGTGACAGGTATAGAAGAAAGGTGCTGCAGTACATAGAAGAATGCAGTAAATATCTTCTTTCTCCAATGACATCAAAAAATCGAAAATCTATAGACACCCGATTCATCAGCGATAATGCACACGTTTGTACCAAGTAATGACATTTTCAACTTCTTACAAACTGCCGCTTATTTTCTATCTTATTGAAATATCTGTCTTTAATTCTCTTTGATAAAGAAGCCATTAGGGTGTGCCTAGGCACACCCGGCACACCCCGTAGCTACGCCTATGATCCGCGCAGTAAACAAGTTGTATATTCTAACAATGGAGGCATATGCAATGCACAAAGGACATTTTTTCCGGGCTGTGTTATTTTACAAATTTGTTGCTGAATGTTGTTCTACTTAAAAAAAAAATGTGTGTGTTGGCTTAAAGCAAGAGGAGTTCGTTCTGAGAGTGTGGCAGGCGGAAGGCAAATTAATTGTAAGGCTATTTGAATTGGCGTCTTGTTATGGAAAAGTGTCGCGTTTGTACGGCCACGTATTATAGTGACCCGAGTTTTACGAGAATATGCCGAGGGTATTCCTGTGTCAATGCGGCTTCTTCCCGAAAGTCTGCGGGAAACAGAATTTCATCAGTGGTTGACTGTCTTTTATTTGGGAAGCTCTCTCATGGACGTTGGCCTAGCCGTTAAGGAGCAATATGACGAATGAGATTGTTAACTTCTAGCCACATATAAAACCTTGCAGTCTGCGGGTTCTTTTGGCCTTTTTCCTGTCCGGATTAAGGGAAGTCCGGCTTATCGGGGTCCGGATTAACGAGGTTTTACTGTACAATAAAATGTGATGCTCAATTGTCATTTCCGTTATGTATATCAGCATATGTTTACTTCCTGCAGGGAAGGTAGTTAATCTGAAACACCTCTAGGTTATTATGGATATCGATTTCTACACAAGAAGTATCGGATTACATAGTTGCCCTGGAAACATCCATGATACTGCATTGCCGTCTGGGAGAGCCAAACAAAAAAAGTAATCCTGCATCAGCTATAATGCATATCCGAAGAGAAAACTTATTTACGTCTCTATTCAACTTACGTTCTCTGAAGTACAAGAATAGCGTCATATTTATGGATTCTCTATTATAATATGGGCGGATGTTGAGATAGGGCACACAATCACGATCTCGGACAATTATGGAGGTGATGTAATCAGTAATCCATAAGGTTTCTACAAGCATATTTATTAGTCGGCGTGAACCCGGGAGCCGTTTTATGCAGGTGCAATGTCGGTAAAACTCTCACTGAAGGTCACCCACCTGGGAATCAAACTGGGTCTCCCACATGGCAGACAGACTCTCCACATCAAGATCAAGATTTCTGTTGCTGAGATTTATTTTGTTTGTTTGTTTCGAAAACCAGGAAGTAAATACATTTGCGACATCTGTCCTGCAGCTTCTTAAGTCCCTGCAAGAAGAATTCTTCCGACTGCTGGTGTAACCACTCATTTGCAGCAATAGTTGCCTCCTGAACACTCCCTAATCGTTGTCCCTTTAGATGTTTCTTCAGATGGGGGAACAGATGATAGTCAGATGGAGCCAGGTCAGGCGAATAGGGTGGATGAACAAAATTTGAAAGCCTAAGGAGGTCAGTGTCGCCATTGTTTTATCTCCAGTGAGTGGCGGGGCATTGTCAAGCAACAGGATAACGCCTTTGGAGAGCCTTTCTGGAGATGCTTCCATTTTCACTTTGGACCAGAAAAACAAAGAAGTTAAAATCATAAAAAGTCGATTTTTGCACCATTACATATAAAAGAATTGACCAGAAGATCCTGCAAATTTCAGCCTCCTAGCTCAATTTTTCTGGGTAAGGCTCAATACTTATCAGCCGCCCCTCGTAGATATCCCAACAGGCTCAATTATCGCGAATATTTTACTTCACGCATATCTCGTACTCCAGTTTTGTCTTTGTAACTGAGTACTAATAAGAAGAAACAGTTGGAAACGGACTCCTGTGTTCGAGTTTTCTTGAGCTCTACAATGAGGAGACTTCAGTGTAAGTCAATCAGAGTCGTAGCAGGAGCATCAAATCAGTAACTGATTACCCAACAACGAACTTAACAAAAGGAACAATTGTAGGGTGCTAGAGAAAATGTACAAGTCACAAAACTGCGATTTTCTGTTGTTTAAATGTAAGTTACACTGAATCAATTAAAGAAAGAGTCATAAGTATATTTTTATATTAGGCAAATAAGTTGCATTATTATCATCTCAAAATTTTACTGAACGGGCAATTTGTTTTTACTATTTTAAATGTACGGTTAATTTAATGAAATAATAATTTTACATTCCTACAACAGTGGTATAGTAAAGGTTTAGCACTACATGGTCATCTGCAAGAGAGAATTTATAAATATACACTCCATGTTGAATTGCATTGAAAGGAGTCCCTAATACCGGATAGGCGCATACAAAATGATGGAAATACAGTAATATTTTTGCAAAAGGAAAGATATCATTACAATATACATAATGTTCCTAATTTACATCGTTGCAGAATTTATTGAATATTTTTAGCAGTGTCTGTAGTAAACAACATCTGTCTCCACTAACGCTAATAGTGACAAATTACGTTCTTTAAACGAGAACTGTGCATTTTTCATGTTAACTTTTATTTCAAGCATACTAATGATATTTCTTGAAATTTGAATTTCCGTAATACCTTCCTTGCTACCAAAGTTCCCGGATTCGATTCCCGGTCTGGTTATGGGTGCTCTTGCGTGTGTCAATTCATCAGTTTCATCTGATCACATAAGTACATGAATAAACACAAAAGCACATATACAATTTCCTGCTTTGCATATCTTCCGTTCCAACCACGTGCACATTCGACAAAGAAGAAAAAAATACCATCCCGCCTTGGGTAAATATCGATTCAGTACCCTTGCAGAATCATCAACTATTCCGAAAACGTTCCCATATTCGGGCTCACAGCCAACTCTTCCTTTTCCTGATCGCGAGGTTTCGGGGGAGGGGGAGTGGAATAGTGGGGGCGGGTGTTTTCGGGAAGAAAAATAACAGATGCTGGATGCAAAATGCCGGAAACAACGAGGGCAACACAGCTGCGAGAAAGCCGCAAGGACTTGTGAGTAATTAATCTGGTGACAAATAGCTATGAGAGTCCGTTGAAACGTGCCTTGCATAAAACGTTCCGAAATTGTGTTCCTGTAGTTTTCCACCTTCTGTAATAAGCTCCTGGGAACACACGGAGAGAGGGGGAGAGTGCTCGATCTTTACGTCAGCTGATTGTACTTAAGGTTTCGCCTGACCTTTTACCCATACTACTTGTAACGACCTTATTGTCGTGCCATGTGTTAATGATGCAATCAAAGACCTTGGACGCGGTTGGTGTTAGTATATATATGGACTTACTTACCTTGAGTGAAAGCAACTGATTGTATAGAATTTACTTACTGTTGAAAAGACATGCGCTTAGTGTCACGTTGCCTTTAAATAAACCAAGACGTCAGTTTCCTATTATCTTTCCTGTTTATTATTTGAAATATACATCTATAATACAAAAAAAATGTTAGTACAATATTGTTCATGAGATTATAAGCATTTGAATTTATGTTAACCCATTCTTGGAGCCAGAACGTTAATTAAATTTGTTGTTAATACATTTAGAACATATTCAATTAGAAGTTGGGTAATAGAGTTTAATTGTAATTAGTGTGTAATTAATAGAAATTAATAAGTGAAAAATTAGTAATAATGCATTATAAACTTGTTTCTATTATTTTCTTTTGATTCGTGAATTTTGTTATGCGTGAATTGTAATGGTATATTGCACATATTTTAGAATGTACATTATATGTTAACATTGTTTGTTGATAATAAAATAATCTAATGATTTGGTCTCCGTTAATTGTCTATTCTGGAAACCAGAACAGATTAGTTATAGTGCATTTCAATTTCTTACTAAAAGGTAAAATTTATGAAAGTTCACTGTCATGTAGGATTTCCTTAAACGTTCCCTTCCCGATTCTGGAGGCCGGAACAGGACCCAATTCTCCGTCCGCAATCAGCTCATATAGTTCTTAGTTTCCGACACCTGCAGGGGGGAGAGGGGGTATTCCATAGTTACTTACTCTTTATTTGTGGCTTCTTTGATAGGGTTTATTTTCGTGACACATCTCCTATCGTTTCAGTCTTAGCTGAGTCTTTTTATCAGAACGCAATGGCCGTTCCTTGCATACAACGTTCCGAAATCTAGGAACTCAAGACTGATTGCTCGTGATTAGCCAAAAGTGGCAGAAAAGCGAATTAATGACACAAATACGCCACTAAATGGACATCCCGCACCTTAGTAAATGGCTTAATTCGCACAGTTTTCGCGAAATGAGGATGAGTGATGACATGGCAGGGATAAAAATAATTTTATTTTGCCCGGCATCCCCATTTTCATTCATTTCTAATTTTTTATCATGTTTAGTTTACTGCCACTAGTTGGCAATCGTGACGATGGGGATGAAATATGATCAGAGAAATAGATATGGACACTCATAAAGGAACTTCCATGCCAAGCTCAGGACTGGAACTAATGTATACTAAATTTTACGATGTAATAATCAATTCTGCTTATATACATATTTCCAAAAAAAGTGTTTTTGTTGTAGTTCAAGGAATACAAATATTGGTATACATTATACAGGGTGGACCTGAACTCTACCGACAAACTTTCACAGGTTGTTCAGGTATGTTGGCTGAGTGTTTTCATATGAGGAACCTATTGTCCCCGGTACCTTATTACAGAGTAATGTGATGTCAAGTGTTATACTTGTATCATGTCCTTTGGACCTTGATAGATGTGTTCTGATAGATTGATTAGAAAGAAAATTAATGAACTTCTCATCACCTTCTGTAATATCATGAATAGCAATAAAAACAATACAAAAAATACACGAGTACAGAAACTAACCTAGGACAAAGCTTGTACTTGTTTGTTAAGTAACTGTACTGTACAGTACATTGTGTTCTCTGCAATACGTAAAGCAGTTGCTCAAAATGTGGACCGCCATGATCACACAAACTGTTCAGCGACGCAGCATGGACTGTCGCACACGATCTAGCATCTCAGGAAATTGACGCACATCTTCAGCGGCTGCAATAATCCTAGCAACCAGGTCCATGGAAGTGTCTACTGGTGTCCCGTGCGCTAAGCTCTTCACATGACCCCAGAAGAAAACATACGCAAAGGTAGTTTAGCTCGAGAAACGAAACAAATTCCGTGTAAACACACACAAAGGTAGTCGAGTTCAGAACAAATGAAAGAAATGCAATTACTCTGTAATATGATACCGGGGACCATGAGTTCCTCACATCAAAACACTCAGCCAACATCCCTGAACAACCTGTGAAAGTTTGTTGGTAGAGTTAAGTTGGAAGTAGTATATATTAAAAATGCAACGGGTTAGTTGCAAAATATAAATTCTTATAAAAGAGAAAAGCAGCATAATTTAGGTTGCTACAATAGATTTTCATACAAAACTCAAGTTTCAATATTTCATAAATAATAAGTGGAAATCATATTTTATAGTGTCTCATGTAGTTTAATGATAATGTTATATCGTAAGTTTGTAATATGTATACCAACAGAATTCGAACATCTACTTGCTTTTGGCATTTTTAACTTTTTAACATTGGATATTTGTGGGATAAGAATCAGTAAAGAAATGTAAAAGCAATTAGAAGTTTAATTATGAAAGGTACAATTCTGATTGACAGAAAACTTCTTGCTTGGTAAGAAGTGGAGATTTTATACATTTCATTAAGTTATGTTTTTCACACTCTCTTCAATTCAATAAAATTACAAGGCAAGAAATTTTATTTAGGTAGTCTGACACAGACATGTATAATCAGAATGAAAAACATGAGTTCATAGCTTAATCCACGTATGGTAATGGATAATTCTAAGATGGCGGTGATAGTTCCAAATGAGAAGAAACTACATATTGGTAGGGAGCTCAGAATAGTAAGAAGAAACATAACAGGCAAGTTGGTGTTTTGTAGCATTAGGTTTTTTTACATTTTCCAGTCTAATGTTATAAATGTCTATGCATTGGCTAAAGTTATGCCAGAATTAAACTGCGATAAGTTTCATATTTTTATCTAAATTGCAAACTAACAACTCTTACAGTATTCAGCTCATAAAATAATTAACATATATGCCAGAATAAGAATTGAAAAGTTCGTGAAGTTAACTCTTAACAACGTTCATCTTACGAAATAATTATCTTTAATTATTAAAGATTTCGTAAACGTAACTGCAGAATAAGCATTGAATTACCATATAATTTGACTCTTGCAACATTTACCTTAAGAAAAAATTAACAAATTCAAATAATTATTGAACATAACCACAGAATAAGAATTTAAACACTACTGAAATTGATAATGACAGCATTTACCTGACGACGAAATCAACAGTTTTACACAATTCGTGAACGTGACCGCATAATAAGCTTTGAAATATCCATTAAAATGACACAACATTTACCATAAGAAATAAGTGAGCATAAACAATTATTGAACATGACTTCAGAATAAGAATTGAAAAAAAACTTCTGATATCTTCATTCTTCTTACGAAGAACGAGATGTATGAGGGTGTTTTTTAAGAGTATCCCGACAAATCGAAGCCTCTTATATTACAATTTATCAAGGAACTCTAGAAAAACTATATTTCTTGTCCGTCGCGTCTCCTTTTTGCTCGTTCCGGATTTCTTCCTCTGTGAATCTTCATTCTTGCTTCCTTCGGAAAGTGGCGGGAAAAAGAGAGGTTGCGGATAGAAATCTTTCTCTCCGCTTTGACAATCTCTTGGCTTCCGATGTTGTCACATTTCGCATTCTTTAACCATTTATCTTAAAAGTGGCATCGGTGGAGAGGGGACTGGCTAAAAAACGACAGAGGGGGAGAGAAAAAGAAATGGTGGGTGGACATAGGCTATAAGGAAAGTGTACACAGAGACGACAGGGCCGCCCCTAGCGGCAAGTCGAAGACTTTCACAAGAGGACTCTACTCTCTTTCCCCCCCGAAAGAAGATTTGTGTCAAGGTGGAAACCGGAGAAATGGCGGTGGTGCCATCTGACGTCCGCTCTTGAAAGTTTTCTCTGGATGCTTCTTAACAGTTTGACAATCAATGGGAAGGCGACAAGTTGCGGTTTTTACAGCGCTCTCTCTCTTCCAATTTTTTTTATTCTTTGAAGATGTTGTAATATATTTTTTGCGGATTTTCCCCCAAGAAAGAACTCAAGGGCTCCCTTCCCCTTTCTTTGACCTTTGTGTTTTGGAATCTGAAAATAGTTTTTCAAAGCTTACATAACATTTGATTTTGTCTTACTTCACAACCCGTGTATGTTACTACAAATAGAACCTTGCACAGACTGTCGTGCCACCCAAGTGGGAAGATTGCATTTGTTTCTTAAGGTTTATTTAAAAGTCACATGCTACTTCTATGAGAAATCTCTCTAACTTCACAATAATATTTAAGACCTTAAATTCCATGACACAATCAAGATTATTTTTTATGCTTATCAAGAAAAATAAAACACAAAACATACGTTACAATACAACACTTATAAGAACAGTATCTTTAAAAATATTTATTTCGTATAGTGTATTGTGTATATACGAGTAAAACAACAGAAAAATAAATAAATTGTATTTCTATTATTAGTAAAATAACCCTTTTTAAAAAATCGAAAGAACTACGACATATTTACTACGTAATAACACATAATATTAAATAAATATTAAATTATGCCTTACGCACACACACATAAGATTACATTTGGTAATCTACAACTCACAATACTGAATTAATAACAAAAATATCAATATAAAAGTATGGTAATAAGTTAATTAAAAATCAACCCTCGTAACAAAGGTTGATTAACATTGACCATACATAATTAATTAGTATGAAAGAAATTCAAAGGGGAAGAAATCAAATAGATGAAAGCGAACATTGTGAATAGGTTACATCTTACGTCATCCATCAGCTGTTACAATAACAAGTTTCCTGAATATTGTGGTTTTAAAAAACATTTTACTTTAGCTGTTCTAAATAGCTAATATACACTTGCAGCGATTTGAATTAGAAGCTTCAAGCTAGTCATAATTAATTTTGAGTAGCCTACGCTAAATAAACTACAGCAGAAGAAATTAGAACATATGTACATTGTTTCTAAAGGAAAGTAGTAGGCTTAAAACAGTTCATGAAACTTCTCTAATAAATTCAAGTGTTCATAATAAAAAAATAAGTTCTTTTATTTGTTCATCTTACCGAATTCTCGCTTATGTTAAAAATATAATACATAACTTGTACAAGAAAATGCATCGATAATATAAACAATTAAAAATGTTGGAGTTACAATACAAGGAATCATAACAGAAATGTTATAAAAATGTATATAAAATATAAAACTCCAAAGTGCACATTTACATTTACATTTACATTTACATTTACATTTACATTTACATTTACCAAACTCAAGTTCAGCCACTTTTTAAGATATATTAACTTGTATGCAACCACATACAAAACACATTAAAAAGCACATTACAAGAAGAAATAAGATAAGTATGTTAATTGTTGTTCGTTAAAGAAATGAAGTACTGATATAAAACTATTTAAAATAAGTATTGTTATAGATTATGTGCAAATTACACAGTGTCTCTCTCAAGGAATATTTATTATTTTCTTCCTTCAGAATCAGAAATTATGAGATGAACATTTTACAGAGCATTATGAAATGTTTGATCACATAGCTTATATTTAAGCAACTGCAAAATGTATAGTTATTTGACTGGAATTCTTTGCTTCATAAATATGACGAATGTCGGATTATGTTGCAAATATTAGCACTCCATAAGAAAGCTAAGAATTTGACATTTATTAATTTTGAGTAAAACACCAGCGTTCATCGTCAGTTTTCGATTCCATACAAAATGTTTATACAGCTTTACTAGTTGAAAAATATACTGTTTTATCATAACTTTTCGATATTCACTTTTCATTCCAGTCATCGTTCTTACCTGTCCGTTTATGTCGAAATAAAATTTAAAATATATTTGGAACTGGCGGAAATATTTAACGAAACTCGAAATTTATCAGATCATTCTCATCGTCGCGATTAGCAGAAGAAGCAGAAAAGGGCGTAATATAAGAGAAATATAAATACCAATAAAAGTATCCTGGATTGGATTCTAGTGATCCTTGCATTCCAGTGAGTTCAATTGCTTAATCTATGCATCCAGTCCAGATGAACTTAACTGTTCGCGCATAAAACTACCTTAAACTATCATAAACTTTGTGAAAATGCTTTATCAAATTTGTACTGCTAACACATACAAATGACTATAGTTCAAATCTGGACTTTGCTAATATAATCATAATTTTTCATGTTTGTATATTGGTTATTTGATCTCTTTTGCAACTGTCTAGATCAATAATTGAAATTAATCAATAAAATTATTGTAGCGATAAAGATGAATGGTGAAGTAACGATTTATATGAAGGAACACATACATAATAAAGATGAGATTTTGAGTGTGTGTGTTAAGTCCACTTTATGCTCAGAACGGATAATCTGGATTGGCCTACAGATGAACCATTATGTGCACCCATCGGCTACCAAACCCGTGGCCACTTGATTACAAGGCAACGACGTTAAACTACGACATCGGGGAGGCACACAAGGATAAAGATGAGTTGAACCTAAAACTTCTGCCTTCGTAGAGCGATGTGTTAACCACTTCGTCACTTAGGCTGACAAAGGAGTTCTTTTTTAAACAGATACGGTGCGCTGTAGTTCCCTTCATTTGGTACAGCCCTGCATTTTCTAAAGAAATTTCAGATGTTTTCAAATCAATTGGTGATTTTGGAAGTATTTTGAATGCCGATCACGGAAATGACATCCATTTTACCCTCCATCACGTCAGGGCACAATTCCACAATCAAAATTCTCATATTCGTCATTACATAACGCAAAAAAAGAAATTTATGCAAGGAAACTTAGGTTGTTTCGAAATCAATAAGTGATTCTGATTGTATTCTGAATGCTGATCACGAAAATGAAATCCATATTTCCCAACACGTCAGGATTTATCACAATCATTCCATTACATTTATTACAGAACACAACAAAATAAATTTATGCAAGTGAAATTTCCGTTGTTTACAAACAAATAGGTGATTCTAAAAGTATTTTGAATGCTAATCACGCACATGATATCCAAAAGTGGCAAACAAGCGAAGTAAAATAAATCAAATCAATCAATCAATCTTTGGTATGCTGTATAAGCGGATTTTCATTGGGTGACTCGTGGTCAGCGCATCGAGTCCCATCGCTGCTGTTACCTAGCTTATTCTATTCAGAAAACTCACTATGTTGAGTTGACCAGAGACTCGAAGCCTGGACCGCGTGCACCAAATACAAGAGCGCCAACCATTTTGCAACGCGGGAATTTGATGGGGCTGTGCAATTGAATAAACCCTGAAACACCTGTGGTTTCTCCAATGACTTTTACAGATAAATCAACATTTCTTTTTAGCATCTTGAAGCGTTGTAACTTTCAGTGCTCACAGGAAAAGAGAGAGGCATTAAAACCAGAATTCGGTCAATAAGGGAACCTCTCAAAACGCTGGAGACAAAGTGGTCAGAGGAGGTCCATCGTTCTTTCAGTCCCCATAGCCCTCTTGCAGCCTTCAGAGATAACTCTTTGACGACCAGTCCCATCTTTCTCTCCCACCCTTTCCTACTCCTTCGTTTTGAAGACTTTTATCAATTTGCTTCCGCCAATTTTTCTCCACCTCCTTCTCCTTCTTACTACAACAAACGAAGCCCTAAGGGAGAAGGGCTTCTTGTTTTTCGAACTCTCTCTCGTCTCCTCAGAACCTCCCGAACGTTCCCAATCTTTGGACCAGAAGCCTCGCGGTGGGTTCATCTGATAGCGGACGGATGCTATCACGATGCAGAGCGTGGCCAACTCACTGTCACCTGTTCCTCTCCAGTTCAAATCTCTCTTCATCTTCATCTTTTCATTTCTCCCCCCATCATCCACCGCCACAACACACCGCACTAACGGCATATTGATTCTAGAGATCGTCTTCTCCACCAGCAAAACCCCTCCGAGATCAATAAGCAAGGACATTCCGGAGAGATTTTGCTCCGAAGAACAAGGGACTAGAGAGAGACAGGGAGAGAGGGGGGAGAGGATGAAGAAAATGAGGAGAAAATTAGAACCCGAAGGCCAAAGAGGGGATATCCTCGAAAATCCTTCCTTTCTGTGACCAATCACTGTTCCCGAAGGCAAACTGAATCATCAATTGTTTGAAGATTATCAGTCTATTTGTCTGCTCATAGATCCCATCCATTAGGTACTGCTTTCCCATCCTTACTTTCATGCCCTCTCCAATCATTCGGCTTTCAGTGTCCGTAGAAGCTTTGTCTTAAGTTTCTTCACGTTTTGGTTCTCTGTTTACTTAACTCGGGAGTTCAAACGTTCTGCACAAATTACATTACAACGAGCAGTAACTTTTCCAGTCAAGGACTGATCACATGTTATGGAGTGAATACTTAATGGAAGATTTTGTTTAAGTCCACCTTATGTTCAGGCAGGCTAATCGGTGATTGCAGCTACAGTTTAGAGTTGGATTCGAACCAGGTTTTTAAAGGTCCACGAACCCATAAATTCAAATGGGTTCTACTGGGTTCCGCAACATGACCGGAACCTTTTTTTTTCTCGCATAATTTAAATTCGGTCAAAGTTGAATATTGTTTCATTGAAAAAAGGTTCCTGGACCGTATTTAAATTCATCCTGAAAAAGGTTCCTGAACCAAATTGAAATATTTTAAATATAAAAAGGTTATTTGCGGTCCAGAACCCATTTACGTTTGCTGATATTCTCTCCTGGACCGAAATTTAATTTATTTAAAATTCCTGGAACTTTAACAACCCTGATTCGAACCCACTTTGCAATGTATTTCTACTCTGCACCTATAAATTACAAGTTAACAACGTTATCACTACACCATCGGGAGGTCCAATTTAATAATGAGATTTTACTTATAAGTCTATGAAATTAAGCAGTTTTGCGACAATTTCCTCAGAAGTATCTGTATGGATTCTTTACGAATCTACTCGTACTTGTTCTAGACTTATTCGATATTATTGAAGTTATGGAGATGATGATAGCTCTATGGTCAATATTGCCAAGATTGTATTTTTGTGATTGATTTAGTTCATTTTACTACGCTTTTATGTCACTTTGACTAATCGCGAAGATGGGGATGAAATTCATGAACGGACACTACAAAGAACACCCATGCTTTGGCCGGAATTCGAATCCAGGACCCTTGCCGTCGTATCACGCCGTGCTAACTATTATTCTCAATTCATAGCTAAACATCGTCGTGAATGAAATAATAATAACTCCAAATAAAATTCTACACATTTACATTTCACAACATGTGTTTAATTTTAGTAATTTAAAGTTAGCATTCTTCTGACTAAACGTAAAAGAAACGCACAAACAAACTTCTCAAGACTTTATCCGAAATCAAAAACCTTTCACCTCAAAACATGTCTTTCTATCTCTCTTTCTCTCCCTATTTCTCTATTTCTCCTTTTCGCTATCTCTCTCCTTCCTCTCTCGTCTTCTTCCTCTCATTAAGTAATTTTATGTTTTACAAGGCGTCGCCTATTTCTTTAGGGTCCGTGGCCTTTTCGGGCCCTGTAGTTCCATGGCCCCTGAAAATGGTTCAAAAACATAATTTGCCAACAAATGTTGCCATTGACGTCAGAATGCAAAATGCGATAAATTGCAGGTTTTAATTGCAATATGGACAAGCTTAGTCCCGAATATTTTTTACTTCATATACAATTGTTTAAGGCCCGGATTGGGTAATGGTAACAATGTAATCATGCAATCAAAGGGTTCCTGGTTCGATCCCCGATGAAAGCACATAGTGGTTACTATCGCACTTTAAACCATAAATACAGTCCCAATTGGACTGACTGTCTGTGCATAATTTGGAGTTAACTTTCACAAGTCCTTGACGATAGTTGAAAACATTCATACGTATCTGAAGGCACTGAATTGCATAACTAAACTATACCAAAATCATATTAACATATTCTGTATTGAATTTGAATTCATAAATTTCATGCATGTGTGTGTGTATTCTTGTTATTTTACGTCGCTTTTCTGACACGTTTGGCGAATCGAGACGATGAGGATGAGTTATAATGAGATGAAATGGATGAAGATAGATGAAGAAAACCTATGGAAACGCCAGGACTCGAACCTGACACCTACAGTGGCGAGATCGAAAGCCGATCAATTGACGCATTGGACCACCGAACAGGCTAATTTTCATGCCAGCTAACATTGCTGCTCGAAGTCAAGCAGCTTCAGTTAAATCTTTCAATCCATTTCTGGACTTAAAATTGGCTGCCAGTTAGACACAAACCAACTGGAAAATGTTGCTAAATACGATACATAACTTTCAGAATATCTGAAAATACATTTGGAACATGTACTCAGCGCTTAAAACACTGAATTGGCAACACTGTCCTGTTGGCATAAAAATAACCAGCACGCAATACAATACATAAATTACATGAAGTCGTCGGATTATTATTATTTCCTACACCTTTTCGGAGCACAAAACCACTGAGTTGGCAACCCCGGTAGACAAGCTGTGGAGATCGATGTGTGGTCCAATCGTTTGAGGGAGTGGATGGACCTGCACGTGGGGAGGAAAGGGGGGAGGTGGGGAGAGGGGGAGGAGGGAGGAAATAGGATGAGAACGACATCGAAGAGTGCCCGTTCGAGAGGCTGTTATTTCCGGTCTCCATCCTCTCCGGATAGCCTCTGTTTGCTCTGCCATTACCCAATAATAGTGACGACCTGTAGTGGGATAAGAACAATTGAAGGTTGAAGTGTGTCTGGAATAGAGGTAAAATGTCCTCTCCTTCTACCTTGCCGAATTTTCGCCCTCCCTCGCCATGCTTGTTCAATCGAAATTTCTTTTTTGCCCATCTCAAGATTCTTGGTACCCTAAAAGCAGCACGGTGGATTTTCTTCCCGTGTTCATTTTATCGGCGATGTGCTCCCTTCAAGATCTTGGAGCTAGTGAAGATTCTCTGGCGCCCAACAACGGGGCTCGATAGGAAAAAATTTGGAAGAAAACATGGTAGAGTGAGTTTGTTTCCGTAACACCTCTGGCTGAAATGCATTTGCGGCTTGGGAGCGAGTCTTAACTCTCGATGCCACTTATCAGCAAACAAGCCGATGACGTCATCTTAACTCAGCGCCTATCGCCGAACCCCTCGCTCACGCTTTGCATTGTTGGAAGGTTCGCTAAACAGACTCACGCACTTAGCTGGGCATGATATGAAATAGTCCTACTATAGTAACTGCTTCGATCCATTGATTAAATTGAAAATTGTGAGTCCGTCAGCACTTAGGCTATTTTCCACCAGTCCCATTATATCCCTTAACATAGCTAAAATAAACGCGTTCCCGAGGACTAAAACATTCTTACCTGAGTTAAAAGCTGAGGCTGTAAAGGGGCACTCAGCACACATAAGGACAAAACACAGGACAACACACACACAGTCCTACGAAGATTATACTGGCCGTAGGTACAGACGCCAGAGCCTTATTAGTCTGCAAAATGCCAGGGTGTACTACGTGGAAGTAAGGTTGATATTTGGGTGAATGTAACATGCTCAATATTGTCGTGTAAGACAATGGTCCTGCAAAACATACTTGAAGGTAAGCTTTTGAATAGAGAATGCGTGTGTATTGCTTTTCCTGTAGGTTCGAGGAAGAAATGAAAGAAGAAATTGGTGCTATTTCAAAGGGGAAGAAACAGTTTACGTATGTGTGAGATAGTTTTGCCAGGTAGATCGATACGTGTAAAGGTCACAAGAAGAGTAATGCGACGAGTACATGATTACATTACTTCGGAAATTGCCACTTACTTACCATAATCATACATGTTACAGTTTAGAGAAGTTTGCCAGACGTCAAACACAAAACAGACACACGTTAGAAGACTTGGTGCGCACATAAACACACACACACACACATGTATCATAGAGAAATTGGCAGAACTTACAGCCTTACTGACTTGCAATCATGTTAGAATGTCCTTGGGAAGAAATGAAGCATACGTTCTTACACATGATATTTTGCAAAAGTTGTTATATGGTGTGCATTTGTGTACACATGCTTTATCATTAAATCTGTTAACGCGTGTCTTAACATCCTCACATTTATTAAAATAACATTCACATATGATTCTATAAGAATACAAAATGCGCACACTCACACATGGGTACATGTGCATGTGTGTGTTTAAGGCTGCTAGCTCCTGCACACTGATGTTTTATTTTACATCATTATTCTGTCACTTTTGGATAATCGTGACGAAGGAGATGAATGATCACAAGATGAGATGGATGAGGGGACAATCACAAACACATGTAACTCGTTGAGGATCCAGACACCATAACTACTTTAGCCTGCAAACCTTTCACATTGCAATATACCGTCAAGACATATGGAGATAGGGTCCCACGCATTCACAATCTCTCCTATTTGGGAGTGATCAGCAACACGCTTCGACCGCCTTAACCATCTCCCCTCCAGTTGGTCCCAAGGTACCAATTTATCAGAGACTGGGCAAATCAAGGAGCCGCTCCATGATCCCGAAAAATTCATACCTGAAATCACCCGCCCCTGAAATCGAACCCAAGTCTCTCTCGTGGCAGTCAGACTATTACTGTCTTCCATTGTTGATATATTTGTCCTTTTTCTAATAATAACATACAAAAAGAAATGTGGTGTAGATGATTTGGGAGATGGCGCCTATGTTCCCTTCTTTTGTAAACTTTACAACCCTCTTCTTTCATAATATCATTATAATGTAAGCTTCACTTTTCATTATCATTGATTGGCCCAAAAAATATTGTTGATATTTTTGTTTCGATCCTTCTGATATTTTTTTTAAACTTCGCTACTTTTAAATTCTGTGGTAGACCTTTAGAAATAGATAAAAGTAATATGAAAATGAAATGTAACTTGTTCAATAAATGTGTGTTTGCTTATTATCTTCAGCTTTGACCAGACTAGAGGAATAGGATTTACCGTTTATCCCGTCATACAAGAACCATTTCACGCCTGGTGGAAAATTGGTGATGCGAGATTAACTGCACAAGGAAAGAATCGCCTGAAAGTTATTACGTTCCGAAAACTTTTTGATCATTCCTTTTCCCCCCTTGCAATCACAAAGCTACCCACGGGAAAAATTCATCTTGGAAATTAAGGAAGTCTTTTTTTATCATTCGTGGTTTTATAATCTTTTCAATTTCTCCCCCATCTTTCATTTCCTCCTTTCTTTTAAATAAGTTCTTTTCATGGAAAATGCCGACCGACTGGGTTCATGAAAGGGTGGAGAGGGGAGGGGGTAGAGGGATGAAAGGTGGCTAGAGATGTTTAAGTAAGTCCCTCACCTTGTTACAAGGGCATGTGACAATAATGAAGGGAGCAGAACCCTTAAGCCAGAAGATATAGCTGTTGAGGGAGGAATGGATGAAAAATGTGGAGGTGAAGAATTCCTGCTCATCTCAAGGATATTTTTCTCTTTCTCAGCCCTTCTGGGCTTACGGATAAGAAGGGAAATAATTTCACAGCGAGAGAAGAGAGTAAGAAGAGGTATATTCAGCAATGACACAGTTGATAAATGAATACCCAGTACCTGTTACCCCCATCCCTCTTGTAACAAGAGGCCACTCGAGGTACTCCTTTGAATCCTCCCTCTCTCCATCCCCACCCCCTATATCTCTCTCTCGTACTGGAGGCAAGAAACTTCTTGCAAGTCGAACGATGAAAGTCAGTAAGGCGGAAGCTTATGAAGGGGACTACTTTCAAACCGAGCATGAAATTTGCAGATCTCTTTCTTCTTCTGTCTTTTTGAAATTTCTGTCGTTGAATTTGACCATCTGTTTTTCTTTCTCCTTCTCTTTTACAATCCCTTCCTTGCTGCCTTTCAGAACTAAACGCCATCTTTCTTGAAGTTAAAAAGAAGCAGATGCTAGCAAATTAGAAAACTCTTATTGGAGACACCATATTTTAAACGTAAACATTATAAATGTATTTGGTATCATCCACGTTAAGAATACTACAGGGTGAGACAAAAGTCATACGTGAATGGCCACCACTGTCGCCAGACCTAACACCTATGTATTTTTATCTCTGGCTGCACGTAAAGGCCCTCGTGTGCGCTAAGAAAATGAATTAAGAGATTGAACCACATCAGAGAAAGTATCAGAGGCACAATCTCCCAAATCACCCCCACCACACCAGGAGAGGTCTTACGAAACTGGGAGCGTCGGCGCATATTGAACATGTACAGTAACTATTACATATCAATCATGTATATATTTGTATGCATCTATTTGTTTACCTATGTAACCTGACTTTTGCGTCACCTTATATTGGTCTGTTATGGGTGTGTTGTCGTCTTTGCAACAAGTGTGGCACACTGTTTGGTTGCTTAACATTGGTCACAGCAAAGGAAAAAAAAAGATGGGGCTAGAGGCAGTACATTATTTTTCATTTTACCTCTGTCGTATTTTGTGTTTTACACATGCAATATTAAACAAAATACATATCAATTATCCACGTTGCAAAGCACTGAATTAAATTCTACAACGAAGATAAGTTTGCATGTGATAATTTTCAAGAAATATTTGAAACGATGCTGATACTTTATATACAAAATCATTGACAAATAATGTTCAACTTAATAGCACAATTAAATGATATACTACAATGGTGCTGAACAAACAAACATTACAAAGCTCAAGAGATTGAAAATTACAATAATATAACTATGTTAGCTAATAACACAGATGTATATTACATAACAATGTGAAGATAATATTGACATTGTAATATATTTGTACATAATTGATCTGTGAATTTTACAGAATAGTTTTACTCTTTTGTTGACGCATGAAAATTCCTGCGGAAACTTCCAAGTAGTTGACACTGTCTTCTGATGACTTCTTGTATTTGGCGTCGCTGCGAACACTTGTCAGCTACGTGTATTCTCAAGCAATAACATCGACTAATTTGTGTTAATCACCCAAGAATACGCGTGGCCAACCAAGTTACCGTATCCATCTTCTTCCTGTCTTCCCTCCGATAGATGTCAGTGATTGGCTGAAATCTATGTAGAGCAGGCCTTTACATCTTACAGATGCTTGATATAGTATGAAAGTGTGAAATCTTACCTTATTTTTTCCATCTTCACGTCAATTTATCTTGTTCTTACATATTCCTTCATCTTCATCCTTCCGTTCTCATTCCTTAATTGCTCCCTTAATGCATTTCCTCAATTTACTTATTCATAACCTCACATAACCTTATAATTTAACAGGAAAAATATTTTTTGAATGAATCAAAAACGTTTGGTTGAACTTTTAAACCAACAGGAACGTTTGGTTGATCTTATGAATTAACCAAAAAAGTTTGGTTAAGCCATTTAATTTACCAGAAAAGTTTGGTTTAACTCTTAAATGAACAAAACGTTTGGTTTAACTTTCGAATTAACAAACTAGATATTTGGTTGAGCTTTGGAATTAACCAAAATGGCTTGGTTGAGCTTTCAAATTATCCAAAACGCTTGGATGAGGTTTCCAATAAATCATAAATGTTTGATTAATCAGTGAGCTAAGGAGTCGGCCAGTCAAAATGAGTAAAAAGAATGTTTTTTTTAACAGTGTTTGGTCATCAGTATCTATGTATATTCCAGAAAACATTATTAAGTGCGTAAGATTCCTAACTTTGTTCCTTGCTCATACTTTATTTTGGACTTACATTTTAAGTGCCTGTTTTCAAAGCGTGTAGTATGCCACATAGCCGAATTCAATGCAACAACATAAGAGTACTGCAAAACGAACCAAATTGGAAACTGAGGAAAATAAAAGAAACAGTCTTTATAACAATACCATGACTCTTAGGTTCCCCAGTGTAGAATTCAAGCAACTATGGTCCCCTCTTCAAAAGGTCGATCCTCAGCCCCGGCAAAAAAATGAAGACGAGAGAAGGGATGTTCTCTCGTAGTGTTAGAATGTGTATACTTACAAGAACTAGACAATGGAAATTTACGAATTAACATTGTACATTGTCACTGTTTGTAATGACCCCGAGTTGGCCATTACTGCGTTGTCTTATATTATTATTTAAGAAATATTATATAATGCTTATTATTAATAGTAGACATAGTTTAACTTATTTTTCAGTTAATAATTACAGGTATAAGATCATAAATATTAGATTCATGTCTTCAGTCATATTTATAAATTTCACAATATGGCCGTATTTATCATCGATAACTTTATATACCTACCAATATTTTTAGATGTATAAATTACGGCAGGTTTAATCAGTTTTCATAATATACAACACTAATAGTTTGATTCGCCTTTAAACATAGTAAAGAATGGGGTAATTTTATTTCAATCACTGTAGTGAAGCCAAAGTTATTCATTTTTAAGTGAAATTCATGATATCTATTCTTAGTTATTTGTTTTTGGCAGACGCCATTCTGTCCTATCCTTGTCTCGAAAGCCATTGTTTATCATTTTTATCACCTTTCTAGTATTTAAAAATTAAATGAGCTGGTACCACTGCGTCAGTGAAGAGAAGTAACGGCTTCCTGACAGAGCGGTTGGAAGTTTTCGGTAAGATGATCGGGAGTAATGAGATGTTGTGTATTCGTGTAACCTAAAATTAAGGCTTACGCATCTCTCCGTGTAACCGGTCAAAACTATGTTTCATTTTGTTTTGTCTGAAGTGATATACGCGCGTGCGTCATTATAATAAATCATAGCCAGAATATATCCCGGTTGGTTTTTCATTTAAAAGTTGTAATACGAGTTGGACTACCGAAATCGCGGACTTCACAGATGGAGAAAAGGGGAAGGAACAACGTATCTCTACCTGGAATGCTGAGATGTCAATCACGTTTCTACTGAGCTGCTAAGATAAGTTGCACCATTGTTCTCACGTCGTTGGCGAGAAGTGCGACGTGCGAGGACCGGTGCATACATGCTTCTCGTAGTGTTAGAATATGTATACTTAAAAGCACTCAGAATTAATAGCTAGTGAATAATCCAATATACATTTTACTTTCTTTACATAATAGCAATCTGCATCACTTTATTTTGCATTTCTGTCCTCCCTCAAACAATTTACGCAGGTATTGCAATCCTATCAGCGTTTCATATGAACATTTTGACCTTTGAATTGTGACCAGTGTTAAGAAAAGGTGGCGAGTATTATAAACGTCAATCTTACGAGTAATTTGAGCCCTTGGTAGTTTGCAACACTGTCCTTGATCGAAAGCTATGTCACGTAATATGTTATTAGCTCTGGGGAATTGTCTGCGATAAATGGTTATCGCTTCCCGTATGCGAGAGCTTTAATAGATGCTTTAGTTCCGGGGTTCAAAGCCATTCCAATAAACAAGGCGCTGGTGCACACACACATACAAACGCACACGCATAATATTTGCTCCTTGAAATGTAAAATTCGCCACTGCCCTAGTTCCAGGAACATTACGGAAGCTTTAGTTCAAGTTCGCACCTAAGGGTGTTATAAGGAGTTAGAATTCCTTTTTGGAGATTATTTTTTTGAGCTGTTTTGTAAATAATGCCGCATCTAGTTGCTACAAATGTTCTCTGATATTATATTCTTGCTCGTTTTTTGCCACTTTCTATTCGTTCTAGTTTTTATTTTATCATTTCTGCTCATTCTATTTTTTTTTATTATTTGCAGTTTTCTCTTCGTTTCTGTTTTTATTTCTTTTGCTATTTTCTCTTCGTTCTAGTTTTTATTTTTTGTCACTTTCTCCTCGTTCCATTTTTATTTTTGCCATCCCCTCTTCGTTTCTGTTTTATTTCTTGCCATTTTCTCTTCGTTCTAATATTTTTGGTCATTTTCTGTTCGTTCAGTTTTTACTTTTTTCTACTTTCTCTTCGTTTCTGTTTTCATTCTTTTCCATTTTTCTCCTCGTTCTAGTTTTCATTTTTTGCCATTTTCTCTTCGTTCTAGTTTCTTTTATAATATTCTGCTCGTTCAGTTTTTCCTTTTTGCTATTTTCTCTTCGTTTCTGCTTTAATTTTTTGCCATTTTCTCCTCGTTCTAATTTCTATTTTTTGCCATCCTGTCTTCGCTTCTGTCTTATTTTTTTATATTTTCTCTTCTTTCTAGTTTTCATTATTTGCCATTTTCTCGTCTGTCTGGTTTTCATACCAAATGCATTTGAAAGCAGCATCCTTCAATTTCATTTCTATAAAATTCCATGACCGTGCCTCTAATCCTCTTTGCGTAAAATATTTTCTTACACACCGTTACAACTTACGCAAAGAGGAGGTTGCTTGTTACAACACAGGGCGAGTTTCATACGAGGGTGTGGTGTATTAGTGCATTTGTAAATCCTTGGAAATTGTCTGTGTTCAGGTTGTTATGGCAACCGGAAGAAACAACATGGAGAAGCTTTACTTCTGCGACGTCTTTTGTTTCACAATGATGGAGAAACTTTCCAAATATTGCACCATGCCTTCCACTGAAGATTGATAACTAGCAAAACGTGCATCGCCCGATTTATATAGCTTCTGAATCCATTCCATCATCGCTGTCATTCTTTGCTATGTAATCAGCAATAGAGTAATGCAAGACTATTCCTTGTTAACCAAGGATTAATGATTATTAACTTACATAAAAAGTTGTAAAGGCCAAGCAAGTATTGGTATAACTTATTACCAGTGGCGACGATTGGTTTCCAAAATTGGGGTAAGGGAATGTGCCAAAAACACTTGGGGGGGGGGGGGTAAAAAGTTTACTTTCCCTTCATACATAAGGTTTGGTACAGTACGGGAGCAAAAGTGGCAGAAAGTGGGTGGCAACTGCCCCCCCTCTCGCTATCCTAATCGCCGCCACTGCTTATTACAAAACACTGGTAGTGAAACTATCCATCACCCAACACTTCTGTTTGTGTTTATCGAGTTAATTAAATTGTAATAATAATGATGATAATAATAGACGTGTATATGACTCTGCCACCCCTGAGAAAAAAAAATCATGCGTGCGCTCTTGGTCACCATAAACACTTGACTCCATTTTTCAGGCACAAATATACGGTACATATACTACACACTCATATGTGGACATATATCTCTACTTCAGTCATTACACCTAGCCGATTCAATAGTGCGCTTAAAAGCATATAATAAAGTAAAGCATTCGTCGTAATGTAGGAAATAGCAAACACTTCAAGTGGGCATGGGAACTTATGTAATTATACATTTTTTTCTCAAAAATAACTTCATAGGTAAGGTAGGAAAAAAACACGAATTTTTACTCAATACCGAAGGCCGAAAAGTGCAGCTGTGTTGGTCACAAGAATGTACTACCATCTGCGAACTCTGAAATAAATTTGTTGTAACAATTTCCCCTTTGTCTTCCAGTTTCCTCTAAATTTATTATTCTTATTTTGCAGCCCCTTTCTGTCACTTTCGGCTAATCGCGATGATGAGAATGAACTAAACGAAACTGACGAATAGGCAGTTACAAAGTGGGTATGCTCAGGCTGGTACTCAAAACTAGAACCTACAAGAGCGACATCTGTAGTCTGCCTCTGTAGTTGGCCAGCAAGAAGGGTCAAACATGATCAAAACGAAAAAAGTCTGATGATCGACACATCTGATAGCAACAGAAAGAGGCATTCCTCATATTTTATTATTTGGTACAACAATACCACAAGTAGATGTGCTTTAAAAAAAGGAGCCTTAAGAATCGAGCCTTTCCTTTTGGCCGTTTCAAGTCTCTCAGAATAGCTTTTAAACCCGATTCGTATTATTAGGCATAATTATGTCATTTAAGAAGCAGATTTGCAGGAATTATTATAATCAACGTACTCCAAAACATGCTGATAAGAATTATTGTGGTTTCCGGTGTGTAGACCTTACCGTTTCGGAGACAAGGATGATTGCATTAAGGTCTGCAAACTTAAAATTCACTCTGATGGAAACATGTCTGACATTTCTCAAGCAGACCTGGGCTTCTCGAACATAGTGAACGTAGTCATCTTTGAATCAAGGGATCCCGGTTTCGATACTCGGAGGAAGAACCATTGTGGACTAGAGTATCTGTATATAAAATGGACTCTAAACAAGCTTCAATAACTTTTAAAGAAACTTCTAAAGCAGACGCGATAAAGATAGGTGAAATCACACAAATATTACATTTCTCAACACGCTTTTAATAAAAAATTGAACCAGTACACCAGATACGTTCTCCTTTTATACAACAACAGACCACCGTGTCAGATTGGTTAGCTCAGCGCATTACGATAGCAGGGGTACAGTGTTCGAATACCGGCCTGAGCATGGGTGTTTTTTGTGTGTGCCGACATCAATTTCATCATATCATTGGCGATTAGCTAAAAGTGGCAGAAAGCGAAGCAAAATAAGCTAAATCAATCAATATTTCTGTAAACTTTATTCAGGGAATGTCTGGAGCAAGGTTGTACAGAAGGATAAGAAGGAGATGGGAGGAGCGAAGCAGTACACGCTGATACAAACAGCTGGGAGCTGCAGTCGCTTTTCCCCTCCACGCAATCCCGTTCCCTCTCACGTATTAATTAATCGAGGCCTCGCGAGTCACTACTTACTCGTTCGTTCGCTCCAGAGATTCCCGGGACAGAGTATAGAACGTATCAGACTTAGGTATAAATTTTGTAAAATAAAAAAAAAAACTTAAAAATCTGCAAATGATTTATGCACTAGACACCTTGGGTGGAAGAAATAAGCGATGCTCTATGGTTGAAGCTGTCACCAATCCCCTTCAGGGCTATTGTTTATCTAAAAAAAAGCGTAATTGTTGCCTGTTTCAGCTGTGTATTTCCTTTTTCTTTTTAATTTGGCGGAACTCGTAAGAGATCTGGCCGGCCAGCGCGGAGCGATACATCAGAACAAAGTGAATTGGTGTCCGGAAGCGTTTTTTCTAGCTGACGAAACCGTCGACCCGGAAGTGGATAATTGAATGCAGTGTCACGGTCGCAAGATGTAATACTGGCCGCGGGTAAACTATGGAGCGAGCGGGAGAAAGGGTGACAAAGGATATGCCCCCCCCCCCCCATTCCCCAATTATTCACGTACGTGGCAGAGAGAGCTTTCACAAGCTTCCTTCAGGGAATCGGCAATTGTTATTTACTGCGCTCAACTGCTTGCAATTAACGAATGCTTTAACCTTATCAATTTCAAGGGAGAGATAAGATTTTTTTGTTCCGTCAATTTATTGTTATGGTACGTTGTGGTACAGTAACCCGCAATAAAAAAGGGACCCATATATTCTCAAATGACGTTATGTGTGTTGCCTAACTCTACGGCGTTGAGTGAATGGTAATAGCAAGCTTTGAATGGCAACTTCTGCCACCGTGGTAGAGTTAGGTAATACACATAACGCCATGCAGGGAAGTGAGTATTTCAGGATATAGTTGTTACATTTTTATTGCGGATGACTGTACGTTCATTTTAGTTGTTCTTATACATTCTCGCTCTTCTACGATATCGGAACGCTATCGCCTTGTGTCAAAATGGGTCCCGGGTTCGTTTCCAGATAGGAGCACATTACAGTGCTACTTCAGCCGACCTCTGTGGAGGAATGATTAGCAGAGCGCATTACGACGCCAAAGTCCTGGGGGTTCCACTCCAGGGTTGGGCATAACTGTTCTTGGCGAGTTTCCTTTCACCAATTCCATCATACGTGCACCAATCTTCATCGCCACGATTAGACAAAAGAAAGGCATTGCCAAATAACGAAAATCAGAATTTAAAACATGTACATTCTATACATCTATCGTTAGCCTAACAAGGTAGAAAAGCGACGTTGAATAAGAAAAGTACAAAACAAGGACATTCTTTAAGGCCCTCCAAGATGGCGTAGCGGTAACGACGTCGCCTTGTAAGCAAGCGGTGCAGGGTTTGATTTCCGATGGAGCACATAGTGGTTCGGATCCCACTTTAAACTATAAAGTACCTTGACCTTCTGTACTCCCTGGAGAATGTGAAATATATTGCATGGTTTATGAAGATTTTGTTGTTTATGAACGTTTTTCAGTTGATTTTAGCTCTCGGAAATGTGTTATTGTGAAGTAAAGTGCGTCGTTACCTTAGCGTGTTACTTTACCATGTAACAGAATAGTCCGAAGGCTTCGCGCAAGTGAATATAGCACCCAAAACGACTTTCCACAACAGCAGCTATAATTTTACGTAGTTACGTTAGGATTGTTAGCTTTGATACTGATAGTTTATTTTCGACTCACCCTTTCGCTATTTTAGTGTGCATACAAAGAGTTTTTACTAACAAGAAGCGGCGGAAATACTCCGAAATTGCAGGTTTTAACTTACTTGGGCCATTCTTAGGGATCAAATCTCTCCGTTGTTTGTGCTTTCCTAACACTGGAACAACTTTTACATTACGTAAAACATTGAAATCTGTCGATTTAAAAAAAAAAAGTCGACGTGATTTTCGAGGGGGTACAGTGGGTAAACGGCCCCAACTGTAAGTCCCGTCACGGTTAAAACCTTTTCTATACATCTTTATACGTTTGTTATTCATTGTCGGTTTCCTGCAGCTTCTATTGAATCACAACGAGGATGAGTGATGATTAGATGAACTCTCCTACCACCCCAGGCCGGTCTTTGAACACCGCACCTTGCTAACAAGGTGGCTGTTTTTGTCATATATCGTGAAAATGTTCATAATTCCGTTGTAGTATCCTCCATACATTTTTACTGTACAATATATATTTGTACGTGAGCGACTAAGGATACCGTATATCGCGAGTCATACCACGCTGCCAACCATGGCAATTTCAGTGGTCACCGATCAAGGCTCTACGTCATGCTGCGGTTACCCAACTGCTACCAACAGCTTTCAGGGCTAGACCCTGAGACAGTCTGTCTCCCCAAACGAACCCTGATCCGCTTTCAGTTTAATATTTCAAGTTCGTTCGTATTTGCGGTGTTGATAATTGGTGGTTAAAACTAAGGCCGTACCCAAAGGCAGGGCTGATAGGATTGTAGCCCTAGCCCCTTCCTAATTCAAGAGCCAAAAAAAGAAAAGAAAAAAGAAACATTTGGACATTACATAAAATTAATAATAATACACGAGGCTTAAAAATAATATTTTGTGATTCATTTATGATCTGCATTGTTATAAAGAAATATTTCTTTTATTAATTATTCTGCAAGTGAAAACATAAGTATGTGTGTGTATACATACATACATATTTCATGCTTGAATACTATAAAATAGATAAAAACAGCAGCTTCAACCATCCCCACCCAAAATAAAAACCTGCGAACGCCACTTCTTACAACCACCATACAAATTATTTTAAACATGAAGAAAAACATATTATATCAAATGGAATTATACAAATTACAGATTATAAATGTAAAAAGTTAAACTCTAAAGAAATACATTTTCTTACACCACCTATACAATTGAGCTCCGAATAATTATACCCCAAGAACATGAACATAAGAAACAGTTATGAAACATATATCTCCATCCAGAGGTCCCAACTTAAGATACATTTTGTAGGGGCAAGATCGAAATAAACAACACTTTATAATGTAAATATACATAAAATGTGTCCTTCTACGCGAATTTGGGGGGAGGGGGCAGATAGTGCCTTGCCCCTTAAAGTCGGCGCCTATGTCTCCATTACCTATCTCTTTCTCTATATACCTACGTAAAATTAAAAAAATAATTTTCCAGCTTCACAGAGTCTAATATTTAAATGAGTTTCTCAACTGTGGCAACTTGAAATAAAAATGTCATTTGTTATTTGAAGTAGTATATAAAATACATTCTCCAGTTTTGCATCAACTATACAGTAATGTGTTTATAATAAAGAGTTCAAAGATTTGGTACAGACGTTGTAAAATGACAATTTTTACATATTAGACATACATGCGTTCGCAGACACACCTAATTGTGTTTTAAACATTTCAAGTAACAACATTGTGATCTATTGAATATCACCTTAATTTTAATTGTAATTATCTTTCAGCCAATGTCTTACTATAACATAAAACTGATATAACATTACTCCATATATTTTTTCTTTCCATTTCCCTTATTTTGCGCCGCTTTTCAACCTCTTAGTTAATCGCGAAAATGAGAATGATAGATGACCTGGTGAATTGAATGATGGGACGGAATGAAACACGCTCGCCTTACCTAAGAGTCGAACCTGGAGCCTCTGGCTTCGTTACGTCTAATATGGGAGAGGACTGACGAACACAGTTTTTGTGATATAATTCGTTAAGAATATAATGAACAAATGAACAAAGTAATATCGTATTGTTGTTTATAGTTAGACATGCCGAAACAAAGTCGTGGGACGAAAGTAGGACAATTTGGGGACTATTCCTCTCACAACACAAAGCAATGATTCAACTGATTATATTTTCCAGAATCACCATCCGTAGCCATGGTAGGGTCTTGGGCAAAAGCAGGGAAAGACCAGACTGCGGGCGGGAAATTCGCTGCGATGATGTCATATTTTCCCTGCAAGCGTCGCTAAAGACATTCGTGAGATATTTCGCCACGGTGCTTGTCAACAAATTTCGTAACCCTTTAACAAGACGGAGAAAGGAAGGAGGGAGTGTTGGGGAGGACGTGAACCAGACGAAGAGAAGAAGTTGGCTGCCTAAAAGGCATCTCGATTGATTGGAGCCTTTCTCGGTCGGGGAAACCCCCATTCCATAGATTCGCCAGCCCGGAACTTCTTTAACGGTCCTTTTGTGGAGATTCTTCCTTATTGAAGATTTAAGGAGGTCGATAAGGTCGAAGTTTGCAGGAAAACGTTTTCGTCATTGCTGACTTTACCAAGCACCAAACCGAGGAGGGAGAAAATCTTGACTCAACATTGTTTCTTTCGGCAACAATGACGACGGAAGTTGCATGGGAAAGATGAGACGAGGTGTCAATCAGGATTGTTACCCGAACCTAAACGTCTTTTGTGTGGCACAGGGTGGAAGGTAAATCGATGTTTTTTTTTTGTTCCACAACGAGTTGAAATGGGAACAAATTATTATGCACTTCCGTTCTGAGGGATTTCTCTTGAAAGTATCTTAACAATTCCTCTCCAATGTTCCGTAATCGACAAACAGAACATCACTTCAACGCCCTTCTTTTGTCCAAGTACTCAGGCAGCGATTTTTGGGTCGATTGCGATTCCCTTTGCTTCCAGTAAATGCGCCCATTACTGCTGCCTCTCTTCCATATCTCGTCATGAAAGCTTGAGATAAGAAATCGAAGCAAACTTGTGTGTTAAGAGACGGAAGTGCACAAATTGGAGGAGAATACACAGTGAAAGACATTTTAAAATCCATCTGTCAGATCTTTGTTTCCACTTAGGATATTGGTTGAAAAGGGGGTACAGTTCAACATATTGCTCGGTATTTTCCCTCTGGGAAAACTGAAAGTGGACGTCTGCCACAGAAAGCGTTAATTTATCGGCACCTATTGTTCGCAAATAGGTTCAGCAGAACTTCTGTATTACTTTGATGAGCTAAATGAGTTTTTTGAAGCATTGCGTTTTCGTATTGTGCATTAAGGAGCTAACACATCAAAGTAGCAGATACGTGCTGTATGCTTCCTGGCTCGCAGAGATAAACGAAGGCACACTTCACTTCAGCGTGAATGATTTCATTTGTTTATCTGTGTTTTAAAAACGAATAGCATGTGAAAAATCCGTTAGGAGTGCAGTGCATGTAAGTTTGAGCATGATACGACTACTGTATTTCTATTTTTGGTAATTTTACGGCGCTTTTGTACAGTGTGATGCGTAAATATTACCAGAAAAATTGTCAACCTCTATATTCATTATTTATCGTCTTACATCCTCCACACTGATAGGAATGGAATTGTCAACTTCTTCGTTACGTTTTGTTCCAACCTCGTATTTAGTATATCAGTACAGGGGGCATCAGACGAAGTGTTATATCTGCTTTCTGTTTTCTATGTCAGAATCGACAGTAAAATGGGTCCATGGGAGGTCCAAATGCTGTTAAAGAGCGTCATGTCTCAATACTACTTCGTAACCCTTTAACAAGACGGAGAATGGAAGGAGGGAGTATTGGGGAGAATGTGAACCAGATGAAGAGAAGAAGTTGGCTGCATAAAAGGCATCTCGATTGATTGGAGCCTTTCTCGGTGATTGACCAAGGCGTGACAAGCGGCTTTTACATACAGAACCAAAAATGTGTCATTGATTGATTGATTTGGTTTATTTACTTCGCTTTTATGCCACTTTTGGCTAATCGCGAAGATGAGGATGAGTGATGATACAACCAAAATGTGTCAACTGACACAAATATGTTGACTCCCGTAACACACTAAAGTGCATTAAAAATATACACAGAACTGCATAATACCGTGCTGTTGTCAGTTGCTCTTCCCTGCGATGCACTAAAGAAATGTATCTATTGACATTATGAATCACGATCCTTTCAAAGAAACCAAAATTACAAGTTTAACTGTGTTAATTGATGAACTAAAAGTTCATCAATGTCGATTTGATGCATTTCGAGTTCTATGTGTATAATTGGGTAACACGTGGTCATTGCATCGAATCCTATCGCCGCCGTTTTCTGGTTTTCGAGACCAGAGTCCGCTCTATTGGTTTCAGGGGTCCACACTTGTCTTCAAGGTGCTGGGTCAACATTAATTTTTTTTTAGTTCCATCGGGGATCGCTCGCAGCAAAGACGAGAGCGCTAACCACTCGGTTACGCTGGTGTTCTTCATACCTCAACGGGCTAGGAAAGTTGCAGTGTTTGAAATTTATTTTCGGAAACAAACATTTATTTTCAGGTTGTTGTTTGACATGAGAGGAACGGAAAGAGAGGGAGGGAGAGAGAGAGAGAGAGAGAGAGAGAGAGAGAGAGAGAGAGAGAGAGAGAGAGAGAGAGAGAAAGAAAGAATAGGAGAGGGAGAGAGAGATGTAGAGAGAAAGAGCAAGAGAGAGATGGAAAGAGGGAAAAGACATAGCGAGAGAGGGAACGAGAGAAAGAGAGGCGAGAGAAGGGGAGAGAGAGAATAATGAGAGATAGGGAGGGAGAGGAGAGAGAGAGGGGAGGGAGATAGGTAGAGAGAGAGAGAGAAAGAAAAGATGAGAGAGAGAAAAGAGGAAAATGATTGAGAGACAGAGAAAGAGAGAAATGATAAATTTATTACCGATTAACATAGTCCTTTAAATCATATGGAAATTTACACTAATTTACGCTAATTACTTTGGTAGGAAATTCATTGATACCTTCTCAATATAGAGGCAAAAACTAACATGTGCCCTATAATAATAAAGATATCTTAACTACATAGCTGCTTCGTGGATGTCCCTCGTAGCTACAGACAGAAAAATAGTTTCATCAGCAGTGTGAAGGTGTAGTCTCCTTGACCAACCATCATGTATTATTGCACCCATCAGAATATAATATTAATTTAAATTATACTGGTGAATTAAATTATAATGTGCTAGGAAAGTTATAAATAAAGCAAAGTGAATGAAAACATATCGCCGTATCCACTCTGAAAGAACAGCATGTTCTTGTCTTCGCGGACCTAAAAAAAAAGCGTTGTTGTTCCTAACGATTTTCCACTCATTGCTCCCGTTTAGAAGATAGACAGGAAGGGCTTAGAGGGGAGGGGGTTGTTCTAGTATCCTCCCCCTACCCTTTCCCCAAATTTGGGCGTGTCTGCAGCGGACTGTTTGTCGAAGCCGCGGAAAAGGCCAAAAGACAAGACAAGATAGAGGAGTTTTCCGTGGAGTGGATCCATATCGGAATCCAGACGTGGATTGATGGAGTTTAATTTGGAAAATGAGGTTGGCTACCGGAGATAAATCGACCCCCCTCTCGCAAAGAAGATAGTGTGTGGGGGGGAGCCCCCTCCTCTTCACTCTGTAGAAACAGCACGGTAATGTTATAACCAGGTTCCGTCCACATTATACGCCATCGGGGAAGAAACAAAGGGGTCGACTTTCCGAGGCCAAACAAAGGAGCTTCTGCAGTTGCTCCAACTTGAAACAGTTTTGTGTATTGATTAAGATGAACCCCCCGTCCCCACCTTCCTTGCCGTAGCAGGTAGCCGTTATCGTCTCGTATAAGGTAATTACGCAATCGACAAATTTCCCCTTTGAAGGTAAGAGGAGAAAGTTGGTGATTATCCAGAAGACCTATTCAGTCACCGACTGAACCTCCGCTATGGCATAGTGGAGTAAAGTGAGACAGGTCCGGTAATTCCGTACATCCTGGGTAAAATGTTGACAACTGCGGAAAATGCCGTAACGAGATCCCAGGAGGTACCACTGTCGTGTGTAAAGTGGTTGTATACCCGTCTCAAAAAGGCGGTATTATCTTTATAATGATTATGGGATATCAATCAGTGTAAAAGGATGAAAAATGCTAAAAAAGTAAGTGACAGTAGCAACGAACTAATTCTCTAGCCTTCTTAAAGCCGAAGGTGTATTGTTGCAGCAACACAAGTCTTCCATCTGTCCTTATCCTGGGTAAGTTCAATCTAATGTTTTCCATCCTTACCGATTTCTTTTATGTCCACTCAACGTTATCCTTCCATCTTCGTCTTGGCCTTCCTACAGGTCCCTTACCATCATGTTTCCCAACATGAATCCTGTAAACTCTTCTTTCCTCCCATTTGTGCCACCTCAATATTCTTGATTTATTTATTTTAATCATATCTGGATATGAATACAAATTATGCAGTTCTGCATTATGTAACCTCCACTCACCAGTCTCCTCATGCCTTTTGGGTCCAAATATTTTTTCTAATTATTTTATTTTCACGTGGCAACTGATCACGTGTACAGAAATCAGCTCTTCCGACTCTTGGCGTCTCGTGGCGCTTTTGTAACGTGCCTGTACGTTCAGAGTGAAAAATTATGTATCGTTTAAAAACTTAAAGAAATTATCTAGAACTATCATTTGGAACATTTTGAAGAATATCGCCAATCAAAAGTGCCTATCCAGGCTAGAATTCAATGCAGCTAACAAACATTTGACATTTTTTGTTTACCAAAGTAAATATCTAACACAATATATGGTCTCTGATGTATTAGAATTAGAACAGAAAAATGTTTGCTTCGAAACAGAAACCCCTACTCATTCGGAAGTTACAAGCGAATTTCTGAGAACGTGTAACTTTTATCTTTGGAAGAGGAAACTTAGGGACTCTTGTGAAAATAATCCTCTTCAAGGGATCTAAACATCAGACAGAATTCAGTTTTTCTTTAATTGTTACGAGCTGGGTTCATTTCTTGGCGTTCATTGCCTGGCCTATCAGACATTACTAATGTAGAAATTATACATGTACAATGTTTTCTGACACTTATTATTACATACATTGTACTTACTTGTTCTTAATATTCAATATAAATAGTCAATGGCTAGTTTCCACTGCCTCAGTAAGTACTAGAGGAGTGTACAATGAATTGTCCTTGTCTACCTGACTGTTATGCTCGTTAAACTAGCTTGTTTAATGCATACAGGTTCAGGAGTTTTGAGGATTCCTCACATGTTGCTTAAAGGTGAATATCACGATCCCAGATTATTTGTGTAATTCAACCATAGATGGTGCTAGCAAACGAAAGGAAACTTTTACGCACTGAAATGTGAATACGTAACTAATATTGTTAAACGTATTTGACAGTTATACTATATAAGTACGTTTTATAAAGTTAAGTGCTAATTAACTTGTAGGTAAATCGTGTTCCATATATTCCGATAATCCAGCAAAAATATGTGATTATGAAAAAGAGTTACTTATTGAAAAAGATTTATTTCAATGTCAAAGATAAATAAGACTGATTTCTCAGTTTTATCCCCTAAAACATTCTTGTCAAACGTACGTTTGATGTAAATTGTTGTGTAGGTCGTTCGAAATGGAAAGAAAACAATATTAATGAGTTATTAAAGTCCTCAGATGACAAATTCTTTTCGGTGCACCAACTGAAATAGTTGCTATTTATGTATCGGTCGCCTTACTATTCTCTTTTCTGTGAATGTGGCCATCAAGTGTTCAAATTCCCCTCCCAAAGGAAACGGCGAGCTCTGACTGGCAGAGAACAGAACATGTTCCGCCTCCAGCACTCCTGTCAGTGGGTGAAAGCACTCACGTGATGACTCATAAGGTCTTCCAACAGACGACAGGTCACTCACTGGCGGGAATTGTACCAAGATAAACCCTCTGACCTATACACGGTGTCCTTTTTCATCTTATGACCCCACAGATGAATGATGCAAGATAAAATTTAATAATCTGTGCATTATTGTTGGTATATGCAGTGTTAAAAGCTATCGAATTCGGTAATATTTAGTAGAGAATGTTCTCACTAAACATTGTGCAAAAATATGATATGAATTGAGGTTTTGTGGAAATTATAAAGGAAAAATAACAGTCCAATGAACTCGGCAACTTATATTGGTGTATAGTTAGAATGCTATGCACAACTTGTGGTTTACCACAAACACACAAACAGATCGTTAGTTTCTGTTCAGATTCTTCGACTAGTGTAAATATTACCTTCGTTAATATTAATGTAATGAGTAAAAATGCCTATTGACTGTATGCGTTCAAACATTTGAAAACTCTTACCAGTTAATCATTCATTGGCATTAATATTTGAATCGCGTTTACAATCTAAATTGTAATGAGAGTTGTGCGATTACGTGTGAACATTATCAACAGAGAAAAGCAAATGATCATGATAGAAGTAGTTTTAAAATAATTATGTCTTAATTTTAGTAACTGTGGCAGACACTATAATAGTTTCGTCATGTTGAGTAAGAAATTGAGTATTTGGAAGTTAGAATATGGTTATAATAAATTTCAGAAGAACATCTTTATGGATGATATTGTTTCGTTCTCCAATTCCTAAAACTCTGCAATATAACTTAATTAAAAAGGTAAAAAAACTCAATTATTATAACTTTGAGAATAAACAGTATTGTCAAGATATATAATAAACTGCTGGGCTTGAAAAATCAGAAGCAACAAAAATATATACGGATGTGTGATTTCGTTTTACTTATATGGATACACAATGAACGAAAAGGTTCAGAATGTTGAGAAATTCTGGTCTAATTTCTGCGGTTCATTTTATAAATTTTGTTGAAAAAATGTTGTTTTGAAAGTAGCAAATCGTTAACGGCTAAAACATCTCCATGTTACAGCGTGGAAAATATATGCAATTAAAAATCAGAACACGAGACACGTTGTGTTGAATCTTACAAAAACAATTATTTAACAACTGCATGAGCAAAGAATTTTTTTCATAACGCGAGTTGCAAATTTGAATTTGCAATCGAATATTCAATTTCATATTATGCAAAAAAATCATGCAGAGTTTTGAACTTGCAATCCACAAGGAAATATGTTTCTTATACACTATAGTGTACCTGTATGTAGGCGTGTATACATATGTATACAGTATGTGTATGCATGTATTTGTGCATGTAATATTTTAAACAAGAGTATGCAAACATTAACATAGTCTTACCTTTTTCGCTACACATTCATGTAAGTCTCCAGCACGACTAATCAACCAGTTGGAAATCTGGAAATAGGGAAGAGGTTGAGACACTATTTTTAGAGAAATGTTAATATTAACATAATGTTTCTATAAAGGTAAGTTTATCCACAAGTTATAAATAGTAACACTGAGGCATCAATTGTTTCGTTACGTAAAATGAGACGCAAGGACAATTAGGCAAATTGTCCATCGAATATTTTTATATAAAAATGTTTGATATTTTAAATTAAATCAAACATTTTTTAAAAAAAAACGAAAGAAATCAATTTTTAATGTGATGAATGGAACAGAATTTCTTCCACTTTTGGCTAATCGCGGCGATATTGATGAAGGGAGACTCAAAAATAGTGCTCACGCCGGGATTCAAATCCGAGATCTTTGTCAGTTTGTAATAAGTAATTTTAAGAATGCGCATTAAAATTAATGCAAATTAAAATTCACTCATTTGACGAACACCACGAGAGAAACAAGAGAGGGGTTGTTTAAAGAGAGACCACGTATATAAAATAAAGGGTGCGGAGGGGGGAATTCACCGAGGCACCGTCGGAAGATATCGAACAAACATGGCTTCTCATAATTAGCACTAATTAGTACCAGTGTTCACTTCCTGCTCGTCCCAGTCCAAGTGAGACCTCAATGCCTCCCGCCCCGGATCAAAATCGATAGGATCCCGCAGGAGGGGGCGTCGGGGCGGTAGAGAGGGGAACTTTCTGGATGGGGAGGGTAGGTCAGCCTTGCTAACCTCATACAATTTTACTCCCAGTGAGTTTCATTTAATTGTCCAACATACGGTGTTGGTTCGGTGAACAGGCAGCCGACCGGCGATGAAAACTTGGGGAAATCAGTTTCAAGCTATTAGAGGTTTGCGCGTTGCTTGACTTCAGATTTCGCCCGCAATGACTGGGAGACCGAGTGACTGGTTCATTCACAGTCCGATGAATAGTTGCGTTCTCACTCTTGGGAAGCTTTTAAATTTTACAACCCTCCCCCCCCCCTCTTTCCACTAGAACATTGAATATAACGGTAAGCCATGTTTCGTAACACCATTCACTGATTTGTAGCTTGCGTGTATGTAAAAATTATGGATGGGATTTTAAGGTGCAGCACCTTCCCAAAAACATAGCTGTTTTCATAACGATCGTTAGAAATATGTATTTTAGGGCATGAAATCAAGACAAATGAACACATATTGTTGCACCTTTTCGTGAGATTAGCACATTTGTCTCCTTTTTACCCCCTCTTTGATGCTTCAACACTTTTTCCTTCCTTTTCTTTCACGTTTTGTTGAAAGAAAATGGGACAGAAAAATTAATGATTTTCACTCTTCTTGAGCAGCTATATAAAATCGTATAGTCTCATTTTGTAGAGCAAAAGCGAGCGCTATAAAATGGTATAATATACTCATTGCAGTCTCAATATTTCCCAAGATAATGTAGCAAAACCCGCGAGAGAAAACACAAACTTCAACAAAATGCGCAGAAAAAAAGCATTCAATAAAGGCATTTTATCAGCACCCTTTTGAAAACATTTTCAGAACCTTTCTTTCCCTCTCCCGACAATAATTTTACACCTTAAAATCCTTTCTCTAATAATAATAATAATGCTATTCAAAATGTTAGTAACAACAGTTATTGACCAAAGTAAATACACTACAAAAGGTGTCGGACTTGTCTACAATTAGCTGTATATCGAAATATATATATAAAATTTAGTAAAAATACCAATACACACCGGTTATTTCTATTAACAGTTCGTTAATTACTTGAACAAATCTGTCATTTCGTTATGGTATTTTGTATTTTCTTATTTTGTATCTCTTTCTATCTGCATTGAACTATCTGGACAATGATGATGAATGGTGATTGGATGAAATTAATTAGTGGAAGTTTAAAGTGCCATCTAGGGATTTATATTAAAACTTTCACACTTTGTAATTGTTTTACCAATTAAAACTTCTCACGCACACATAAGTTAATTTGGATGGTTGAAACAATTTGAAAGTGCCAATTCCTTTGAAAGTCACAATGTATTAATATTATTCTGACATTGCATTATTAGCATGCAATGTTAATTGTCTAGTTTATCATGTACCTATTACAACACAAGATTTGGAGAGATACATTTTTCTCTTCTCTTCCAGTGACATTTTGCTCCTTAGGCAGACATCGACAATACAACCGACCTGTGATATACTAATGACTTAGCCACTATTCTATCCCCTCATTCCAAGAATTTTGTACTAATTCCCCTCCTCCCTTTAAGTTGCTAATTATTTTTTAACTTTTAAGGATTGCTTTGAATATAGCGGAATATACTTGAAAGTATCACAAGGTACTTTAATTCAGCCTTAATTCAGCGGGTTAAAAATTTACATAAGATTTGTGCGCATGCTCAGTTCAGGAAGGTAGCAGGAGAGACTTCGCACGAACTTTGCAACTTTAATAACAGCGATCGAAAAAATATCCGTCCCGCAAACCACTAACATATTAGCATTGTAGGAAGATCAGGAGTGTTAAGATACAAAAATGAACATTATGAAACTCTGTTGTGTAATGGAACATTTTCAGTATCATTTTCAGATCCTGCACACCAAATACATTAGAAACAGTTACGAACAAAGCTGGCCATGGTAATGTGTTTCCTATGGGAGGAACATCATCTCGAAATTGTTCGTGTAACTACTTGTATGACTGATTGGATTAGTTTATTTTACATCGCTTTTCTGCTACTTTTGGCTAATCGCGAAGATGAGGATGGATGGTGATTAAATAAGATGGATAAAGGGACAATAAAAAACAATAAAAAAACATATGAGGACTACTCAAAACAAGCCGCACAGAGGATTATACTAGTTTTGAATCCAAACGCCAGAGCCTCGATAGTCTGCAAAATGCAGTCTTGGATGTACTATGTGGAAAGGAGGGTGACATTTGGGTGTCTTCGGAAAGGGTCCCATAGAGCTCTCATAATCAGAGCCAAATCAGGAGAGTTTCCTCTTGATTACTCTGTATCTGCGAACTACAAAAGTATGCTCATTCAAAATTGGACGAAATCTTTCAAATAACTCTGTAGAGACCACAATAAGCCAATTTACGATGACTGAACACAATCCACTTTATACTCACAAACACTTTCAATTCCAAAATTCGGAGCTCAGAAATTCACTTTGAAAATTTAAAATTCGATAAAGGGACATGAAAAAAGCATAATCTCGCGTTCGATGCGGGAACGCGAGATTACCATAATTAATTAATCCCCCAAAGGGTGAAATCTAAATACACGACTCACATAATTATTACACAAGTAAGTTGGCATTTTTCAAGAACTGTTCCCATTCACTTAGGGAGGGGGCCAGCCCCCACTAATGGCTTTCAGTTTCCAATTACCACCCCTTCGGTGATGCTTGCCTGTTGTGTAATCTATGTTATTTAAACAGAGCAGCTCGCAAGCCATTACTGCACCGTCATTAGCGGCGAATGATTGAAACTATAGCGCGCTGGACAACCATTGAGAATCGTCAACACATAATCCTCGCATGAACGCTTCGTGATGGCTGTTCCCGTCAGTCAACATTCAGGAATTACTGGCGGTCGCCGATTCGCCACCCAGCAGCACGTGGATATCCCGTCCCGTGCTCGGATAGGCGTCTAATTTACTTGTCACGGTGCTCGCCAAATACGCTTTGTGTTGCAGGGTGCTCCAAAAGTCCTAGCCATCGATCTGAGCCTGGCCCAAGAGATAGGTGGCAGCACGTGTCTTCGTCATAATGAAAGTGAACCGTCTGTACGTTACTGATAATCTGGGTTTTAAAATGTCCCGTATAAAGCAGATAATATATTATAATTCTAACAGTTTTTTGCAATGAATTTCGGCGCTAACTTAAAGCCTTAATTAAATTAAATGCTCTAGAATTATATTATACTACTAAATTTCATGTCCCGCCCCGTGGCCGCTGGGTCTAAGGTTGGGCTACGGGACGCACGCTGGTTCAAGTTTCCTGGGGGGAAGCGTAACAACT
Source organism: Lepisma saccharinum (assembly GCF_977018435.1). Classification (NCBI taxonomy): domain Eukaryota; kingdom Metazoa; phylum Arthropoda; class Insecta; order Zygentoma; family Lepismatidae; genus Lepisma; species Lepisma saccharinum. The sequence goes on from NC_139229.1 coordinate 55,998,993, forward strand.
TCTCTACAAAGATTTCGGCTAGTGTATAGGACTGGTGGCCACCCAGTGAGCATATTGGAGAGGCACGAATGAGTAGCGTAACCCGGTCGTGGAAACCTACAACAAGAACTTGGGGTTCGTCGTGCTGACCACACTTAACTGCTTGGATGATCTCTTTACTCTGCTGGGAGTGAGGTAGGTCCTGGCCCTCACGAGCTGCTGCGCCACGGGTTCTTACAAAATTTCATCATACAAAAAGGAAGTAAGAGTTGTAACAAAGTTGCAATTACTTAAAATAAACACTTTTCGAACTACTATCAAAAGAACAGATGACAGTAGGGGACTGTCAGCGAAAACCTACGTTCTCCAAGGTTCAATGGCTTCTGCGTGATGTGACTTTTGATTTGATGGTAATTTTTTAAAAATAAATTAAATATTAATTTACATTACTAACTTGTGCTGCTTGGATGTTCTTTGTATGTGCATGGGTGTGCACACTTTCATACTTTCGTACAGAAAGTCATTTCTTTGAAAGTGTCATTTCATCAATTTGATCATTTCATCACTCAACCTCATGGCCCCGATTAACCAAAGGTGGAAGAAAAGCGACGTATAATAACTTAATTCGAAGATGAAGATAAACTATACATTTATTTTCTATTTATTTAAAACTGGCTGATTGCCCGGAATTGCCCGGGTATTTATTTATTCCAATCTTCTATTAGACAGGAAAATTTAAGTGTAAAATGAACTTGGAGTTGAACGACATTGGGAGTGTCACTATCCATCTTAACGACCCCGTAAACTATGCATTCCACATTAATATCAGGGCCTCCCCCATGGCGCAGTGGTAGCGTCATTGCCTTGTAATCAAGGGGTCCCGGGTTCAATACCCGGTGGAGGCACAAGTGGTTCGGATTCCACTTTAAACTGTAGGTCCAGTCCCGATTAGCCTTACTGTGCATAAAGTGGACTTAAAACAGCAACTCACATTAATATCAGTCGTTTTCGATTATTTTTACATGTCACCCCTTCCCACTCCCACTCCTACGGGTGCCAGGGGTGTCTTCGAGTTAAACAGCATTGGGAGTGTCACTATTCATCTTAGAGACCTCGAAAACTATGGATTCCACTACAATAACGGTCGTTTTTCCATCCTCCCACTCCCATCTTCAGCGGTGCAGGGGTGTCTTACCCCCACAGTATTTTCTTTCCAGGTCGTATGTGTTCCAAGTTTGGTTGAAATCGCTCCAGGCGTTCGAGAGTTATGCCGGAACAAACATACACACACACACACACACACACACACACATACATCCATTTTTATATATTAGAAATACATTTTAGGCTGTGTTTGTGCACAATTTTTTTTTTTAAATATCGACAATAGGAAGTACAGATTTTGTTACGTTATGGTTAAAAAATGTAATAAACTTACAATCATAAAATTATGGACAAATATACATTATACATAATAAAATACAGAGTAATAGTCTGTGCAAACTCATAACAGAAGAAGAAAAATAATTTCCGTGAAAATGTAAAGCCGTAAGATATATATTTTTTCGGCAATCAATTGTACCTATTTAAATTGGCCAAAATACTAGACGAAATGAAGAAAAGCATATCAGAAAGGCAAAAGAATGGGGTAAAGTTTGTTGTAAATTTATTTTATGCTAATGCAGGATCATCGGGACTGAAATAGTTTAAAGTACATCCCGACTGGGAATCGAACCCCTGATTCATTGATGAAAAGGGCCAATAGCTAATACGCTATAAGTTTCAGAATTTTCCCACTCCGCTACAGAAAAGTTTCCAGATACGAGACGATGAACGTTCTCCCAGTAAGTAATATGCCACCATCATTCGTCTGGCGACGTATGATTTGGATGAGAAACTCCTGGAGGAGAAAAATGAGAAAGTGAAGTTAAACGCTGGCGAGAGAGAAGGAGAGAAAAGAAAGCAAAAATTGGAGGAGGGGGAGGAAGGAGGAAAGAAAAGTTTCTTCCCACTCCCACACTGACGCCGAAAGAAACTAAGATTTATAACTTGATCGTTCTGCGGGAGTCCGACTCGAAATCCGTACAGAAAGGAAACGTACAGCGATATTTCGTAATTTGCGCTGACAATTTAATGAAAGGGAGCTGCAACTTTTTTCGGGAAGCATTCCGGAAAGCGGAGAAAAACGCTTCCAATCCGTTTCAATGGATCGCTGTGACTCTTTTCTTCAGTTTTTGATACCTCATCTCTCTTTCTCTCTGTCTCTCTCTGTCTCTCTCTCTCTCTGTGTGTGTGTCCATCTCTCACGCACACATTGTCTCTTTCTTTTATCCGCGCGTTCTCTGTTCACACACACCGCCTCTCACTATATTTTCTTTCCTCACTATCTCTCTCGATCGCTAACTGGCACGATCTTCCAGGGAAGCTCCCCGATACCATGGAAGAGACACTGTCCCCCTGTAATCAAGTGTCTCGTGTTCGATCCCCGGTGGAGGCACAACGCACAGTGATTAGGATGGCACTTTAAACTGCGGGTACAGTCCGATTAACCTCTCTCGCACAAGCATTTTCATCTTCCCCTCCCTCGATTGCGCAGTGGTAGCGTCATCGAGGGGTCACGGGTTCTATACCTGGTGGAGGCACATAGTGGTTCGGATCCAACTTTAAACTGCAGGTCCAGTCCCAATTAGCCTCTCTGTGCATAAAGTGTACTTAAAACACCAACTCAATCAATCACTCATCTTCCTCTCTCCTTTTCACACTCTCATTGTCTCACATAGTCTCTCTCTATTGTTGTATCTTTCTTCCTATCGCATACACTTACACTTTCATACTCACTTTCACACAAGCCCGCGTGCGCACACTCACACGCACTCTCTCTCATTCAATTTTTCACATACCATGCTTTTACACATATACAGTACAATACACTTTACTCATTCTACCTCCCATGCATTCTCGCTCACACAGACTCTCCCTCCTACTTCTTTCCTCTCTCACACACACTCTCACTCCCTACATCTCACACTCACTCTCTCCCCACTCATTCCCTCTTACACACAGTCTCTCACTCTCTCTCTCATTCACTCGTTCTCACACACACTCCACTCATATTCACTCTTAGACACACTCTTACTTCCAACTCCCATTCAATCTCTCTAAGTCACAGACTCTCATTCTCGCCCAACAATTCATTCTCTCTCATACACAGACTCTCACTCTCGCCCAACAATTCATTCTCTCTCATACACAGACTCTCACCCTCGCCCTACAATTCATTCTCTCTCATACACAGACTCTCACTCTCGCCCTCCCACACATTCTCTCTGAAACACAGACTCTCACCCTCGCCCTAACATTCATTCTCTCTCATATACACAGACTCTCACTCACACCCTCCCACTAATTCTCTCTCAGACACAGACTCTCACCCTCGTCCTACCATTCATTCTCTCTCATACACAGACTATCACTCTCACCCTCCCACTAATTCTCTCTCAGACACAGACTCTCACTCTCGCCCCACAATTCATTCTCTCTCATACACAAACTCTCACCCTCGCCCTACAATTCATTCTCTCTCATATACAGACTCTCACTCTGACCCTACCACTCATTCCCTCTCAGACACAGACTCTCACTCTCGCCCTACAATTCATTATCTCTCATACAAAGACTCTCACTCTCGTCCTCCCACTAATTCTCTCTCAGACACAGACTCTATCTCTCGCCCTCACACTCATTCTCTCTCAGACACAAACTCTCACCCTCGCCCTACCATTCATTCTCTCTCTTATACACAGACTCTCACTCTCACCCTCCAACTCATTCTCTCTCATACACAGACTCTCAATCTCACCCTTCCACTCATTCTCTCTCAGACACAGACTCTCACTCTCGCCCTCCCACTCATTCTCTCTCATACACAGATTCTCACTCTAGCCCTACCATTCATTCTCTCTGAGACAAAGATCCTCACTCTCGCTCTCCCACTCAATCTCTCTCAGACCCAGACTCTCACTCTCACCCTCCTACTCAACCTCTCTCATACACATACTCTCATTCTCACCGTCCCACTCATTCTCTCTCATACACATACTCTCATTCTCACCGTCCCACTCATTCTCTCTCTCAGACACAGTCTCTCACTCTCGCCCTCCCCTTTATTCTCCCTCAGACACAGTCTCTCACTCTCGGCCTCCCACTCTCCCACTCATTCTCTCTCATACACAGACTCTCACTCTCACCCTCCCACTCATTCTCTCTCAGACACAGACTCTCACTCTCGCCCTACAATTCATTCTCTCTCATACACAGACTCTCACTCTCGCCCTCACACTAATTCTCTATCAGACACAGACTAGCACTCTCGTCCTCCCACTCATTCTCTCTCAGACACAGACTCTCACTCTCGTCCTCACACTCATTCTCTCTCAGACACAAACTCTCTCTCTCTCTCTCCCACTCGTTCTCTCGCAGACACAGACCCTCACTCTCGCTCTCCCACTCATTCTCTCTCAGACACAGACTCTCACTCTCGCTCTCCCACTCATTCTTTCTCAGACACATATCTCACTCTCGCCCTCCCACTCATTAACTCTCAGACACACACTCTCACTGTCGCCCTCCCACTCATTCTCTCTCAGACACAGACTATCACTCTCGCCCTCCCTTTATTCTCTCTCATACACAGACTCTCACTCTCGCCCTCACACTCATTCTCTCTCAGACACAGACTCTCACTCTCGCCCTACAATTCATTCTCTCCCATACACAGACTCTCACTCTCGCCCTCCCACTCATTATCTCTCAGAAACAGACTCTCATTCTCACCCTCCCACTCATTCTCTTTCTCAGACGCAGACTTTCACTCTCGCCCTCTTACTCATTCTCATCCACACACATACTCTCACTCACTCAGTTACACTATTCCCCCTCCTTTCCTTTCCCTATTCCTTTAATCATGCTCCTATTTCCCCTTGTTCACGAATTATACAGGACATATTTTGGGAGTGCGTTTGTCTTGATTTCTGTTTCTCTCCGCAGAAACAGGCCACGCTAGAGTGGGGCGAGTAGAAGATAAATTTTCCGCCCAACATCTGGACGAACACAGAGAATTGATAACGGCTTAAGCTAAAAGACAATGTGCTTTCAATGAGAAAGTCCAACTCTCCTTTTATATCCCATCTCCCCCTACTCTTTCTTTTGGCCAATTGTTGCTTAGAAGCAAACTTTTCTTCTATTGCCTCTGGTATCTCTTTCCCCTCTCTTTTTTTTTCCAATCCTCCCTCAGCTTTTCAGCTTTTGTCCCACCCCTCTCCTTCCGTTTTTCTCAGCACACATTGCAACACCACAAAAAAGGGGAAAACTCGAAAACAAAAACTCGCTCAAGATAAATTCGCATCTCCACAGTGGGGGAGTGGGGCGTACTCCTAGTTGAAAAGTTCCCCCCAGATTTTACTAAAAAAAAAATAAGTAAATTGGAACTAAATGAGAAACAACCAAGGTTCGTTTTCTCTCTCTCTCTCTCTCTCTCTCTCTCTCTCTCTCTCTCGCTCTTTCTCTCTCTCTATCTTGCATCAAGCCATTTACAATCTGAGAGGAAAAAATAGAGGTATATGAATATCCGCATACAACAGCACGAAGCCATCATTGTCAGCACCACAACCAATACGTGTCAGATTGGGCTGTAAGGTTGGAAACAATACTGCACTAATTGCAGCGGTCTTGTTGTTCCTGAAAATACAAATGGAGGTAAAAAAGCATAACAATGTTGCATTGTAAGTTAACTGTTGATAAAACAGAACTTCTTTCGTCTTCTTTAATATTTTTGCATTACTCTTGACTTAATCTGTTATTGTTTAAACTTTTTCTTTGGGAGTGGAGGCAGTGTAGGAATTGTAGAGGAGAGCTTCCTATTTTCACATTTCGAGATTTTTACCTGTTGTGTATTACTTGGGAAATCTTATCTCAAACATGCACGCCGGCCCCCGTGGCGGAGTGATTAGCACATCGCGCTACGACACCAGGTGTCCCGGGTTCGAATCCCGGCCTGGGCGTGGATGTTTTTGAGTGTTCATTCATCAGTTTCATCATATCATCGCTCATCCCCATCTTCGCAAATTAGTCAAAAGTGGCACCAAAAGCGAAGTAAAATATAACAAATCAATAAATCAATGTAAGAGAGATTTACTCACACATCGCTGAATAAGGGGCCTCCCCTATGCTGTAGTGGTAACCCTCTAACTTTGGAAAGAAGGGGTTCCTGGATAGATTCCCGGTGAAGGCACAGCGAGATCCCACTTTAAACTGTAAGTTCAGTCTCGATTAGCCTGCCTCTTCAAAAAAGTGGTTTTGGAAACAAACAAACTTTGGATCTTAGAATGAAAGACGAGTTGGCCTACTAGAAATCCTCTTAATGAACAGTTGAAACGCCATGAAAATCGGGTAGCAATAGCAAAAGATAATGCATTAACATCAGAACATACAAAAAGGTAAAGTGCTCCCCTGTGCTTAGCACCACGCCATGAAGGCGTATAGGAGGTGTGGGGGTAACGCCCCACACTTTCTTGATCCGGTCATGAATGGGGGTGATGTGATTAGCATCACGCCCCTGACCGCCTTTCCCCCAGGTGCCCAATGTTATTCGACGCTGGGTGGGCGCCGGGGCCGCTTCCAACGTTAAAAAAGTTCCCGGATTTGAACCGGCCGGAGATCGAACCCGGGACCTTTAGCATGGTGGTCAGACGCGTTACCTTTATGACTTCTCAAGCCCTTCCAACCATTTTTGTTCAGTTTTTCCCAGCCGAAGAAGGGAGACATAAATAGGGATCGGATGTCCTAACTGAAGCTAGGATGATAATAAACATGTATCCTACTCGAAGTTTCTTCACCAACCCATCCTTTTTTACGTATATATTCCTCTACCCTGTCTTTCCTTCGATCTCGTCTTCCCCTCATAGAAATTCCTAAATATCCGATGCCGAAGAAATTCGCTGCGAAACGCATGTGTGGGTTATAGCCACATAAAACGTTTTGATGCGCATCTGCTCTATACATTTAACGGCAGAATAAATGTCAGGTTGCGTTACATGTATTCTTTCCAGACATATACACATCATTTTTCTCGGCTTTTCAAGGCCCCTTTTTTACGTCAATATTCCTGAGGTTAGTGTATGAGTGAATACCTTGTCGAGGTAGCCACTTATATTCAAACAGTTTTTCTTGTAGGGTGTTGAAGGATATCTTTCCAGTACCTTATAGTTCAAGCTGCTTATCTTCAGGTTCTTTGTTGTTCTTTAAAGTTTGTACTAAACAAAATATAAATATCCGATCTGACGGAATAATCACTTCAGGGCCAACCCTAGGTTGTTGCAGGGCCTAAAAGTGCCTTCATATGAACGGGGAACTTAATCACATTCAGAGATTCACTTAAAACTAGAAATCGGTCTATTGGTTCTCGAAATACTGAGCTTCAAAGAGATCTATGCAAACAAATCGAGATGGCGTCACATTTCAATATGGCAACGTTTCAGGTTGGGCAAACATGTGAGTGGAGCAAAGTTTGATGCTTTAGTTTGCGTGTAAAGGATTTTCGCCCAATCAAAACCTACTATAACTTACTCTTTCGTTTACTGTTAAGTTGTTGCTTGATATAACTTTTTAGTAGACTACACTTAAGCTAATCACGAAGCAAAAAGAAATAAATAAAAAGTTGGGGAAATTTGTTTTATGGCTACTTCACGGTCAAGTACGCAATAGGTAACGAACCACTCAATGCTGACTTCCGTGATGAAGTGGTTAGCATAGCGCGATAAGACGCCAGGGGTCCAGGGTTCATATCCCGGCATGTGTATTGATATTCTGTATGAGCGTCCCTTCATCAATTTCATCATATCATCACTAATCCTCATCGTCGTAATACGCAAAAGTTGCAAAAAAAAGCAACTTTAAAAAATAGCAAAAATTAAACAAATCAAATGAAGCCACTGACAGAGGACACATGTAGGCCTAGATCCGACAAAGTCAAATGCTCTGTCCATGGCACTAACCTACACCTTGCGGAAATAAGAAAGGAGTCGAACCCTCAACTCGCTCAGTTACCGGTACGGCAAGTCCAATAAAGAAGATAAGACTACTAAACAGATCTAAAGTTAACGAAGAGCAGTTGTTGTGAAGTTATTCTGCTTTACATGATCAAACAAACGCCTTCCTAAGTTCTAATGTACAACAGCAATTCACTGTAATTGATTTAAGAGCACGTAGCCTAGAAATAACCAACTTACCTGCGAGAGAAAGGGCAGGAAGATGGCTTCCTGGCTTCATCACTAAAAAAAACAAACGTCTGACTTCTCTCTGAAAGAAAAAGAGAAAGACTTATGGTTAATAACTGGTTTATTAATTGCTGGTAGTTTATAAGTATAATAATTTATTTCGCTGACACGTAATGGGCTCCCACGCTGAGAAAAGGGTGTAACATCATATTTACTGCTATTACCTATTAAGGGAGACTAAATTAAGATTTGCGACATGAAAAGGAGCGTGCCCAAGATAAAGGGTTCTTAATTATTGCTACAGAATAGAACAATGATCAATGCAAGGTGTTACGCCTCGGTAAAATTCAGTAGTTGGACACTGAAAATGCTAGGATTAAAACAGATTGCTATTCAGGTGTTATGACGTCAATTCTAGTAGATGACGTAGTTGTGTAATCTCACAATGTGGTTACCGACTAACCTGTTGCTGATAAATACATGGGTTGGATATTTAATAGTGGCAACTATTAATTTACAACTGATACGAAACAGATAACTCTGTGAAACTTTTACAACCCTTTAATGTAGTCACCAGCATTGTGTACAACAGTTGCCAGCGACGTGGAAGGAGTTGTAGCAGCGCCTGTTCTTTTGATGGTTTGATTTGAGCGGTCTATTACCTGAAGAATCTCTGGAACAGTTCGAAAGCTTCATGTTAGGAATCAAATCAAAGTCACAGGGGTTGGTAGAGCACCTGCCAGCTCCATCGAGCTAACAAATGAGCCACAGGTTTGCACTACATGCGCCCGAGCAATGTGCTGCAAAATTATGGGAGGATTCAGCAGAAAGTATCCCCTCTTCCTTCGGAACACAGGTTATGTTCCAAAAATGAACATTATTACTGTGCATTGACGGTCTGTCCTGGAGGTACGGCGAGAATCACCAGAACTTTAGTGGGGTTCTGACTACACAACTTTAGACCGCTAACTCCAACGATACTCTATTCCTCTCGTCACTGCGCATGCGCATAGTGTTGGAAGGAAGAGTCAATTTACTGGGAGGTAGCTAAGACATCAAACTAAATGTGGTATAAGTGAGAAGCACCGATTCCGTTTAATGGCGTAGATACAGCAGTGTTGCAACTATTCAATTTCCAAACCACGTATTTGTGTGGACAAAGATTATTGGAATTACATAAGATTTGGTTCAGTCATGTGCGGTGCATTATAAGTTTACATCTACGAGATAAATTCAGAAAGTTCGTGGATTGGCAACATTGCGCCGAGTCTGTGATTGTTGCACGTGAAGATAGCCTGTGGTGTGCTTTGTTAATGTACGAGTGAACCAACGCGCAGCTGTTGTTTGTTTGCTCGCTATAAAAGTCGAACTGCAGAGTGTATTACAATGGCGGATGAGATGATATACCCATAAATATCAGACAAAGGATCGCTATTAAATTTTGTGTGAAGTAACGCAAAAGTGGCCAGGAAACGTTTGAGATGATCAAAGAAGCTTACGGTGACGAAGCAATGGGTAGATCGGCCGTATCCAAGCGGTGGAAGCATTTTAAGAAAGGTAAACGCAATGTGCAGGATAAGGCGAGAAGTGGGCGTCCATCAACACCAGTGAACGTTGAGAACATTGTGAAAGCAGATACATTGTTGAAAGAAGAGAGACGATTCGTGAAGTGGCAGCTAAACTGAATGTTGGCGTAGCAAGATGTCACGAAACACCTGAAAATGTCTCGTGTTTGTACAAGATGGGTGCCACGTTCAGAACTGCTTCATGAAGAATGGTTTCTCCTGCAGGATAACGCTAAGCCACATGTAGCGCGGCAAGCTATGGCAGCTTTGGAGAAAATTGGAGGGCAGTCTCTAGACCATCCTCCATACAGCCCAGACCTCGCACCCTGCGATTTATGGTCGTTTCCAACACTTATGTAAGAGTTACACGGAAGGAAGTTTAGCACGGACCAGCTGTCACATCCACTACCTTACACCGACTATCAGAAAATGGTCTGCAACATGTGTTTGAGAAGCTAGTGCATCGCTGTAATCGGTGTACAGAGTGTGAAGGGCGCTATTTCGAAAAGGAAACTCACACCAACCCTCGTACTGACTTGCACTCCGAATAGTGATCTCAGTCCACGAACTTTCGGAACAACCCTCGTATATGAGTTGTCTTCACGTAATCTACGCGTAGATTGCATTGGGTTGTAGATTTTCATGAAAGGAAAGTTACATTTTCAACTATATATGTTCCTAACGAACTGACAAGAACCCTATTTACAATAAATGTTCTCTCTTCTTTCTATCAACTGTGAAAAAAAGTTAAATTGTATGCACAGGAACAGATGGCAGTCGTGGGCCAAAAGTATTCTGTCCCCATAGAACCTACGATATTTCCTACATTCCGTTTCTTTTTCTCGGTGATAAATTGTTGGCAATTATACAGAAGAGTACACAAGGTTCTTCTCACACTCTACGGTAGAATATAGACTATTGTTGTTTACGCGAAACACACATCTCTGGTTGGGTCGTCTGCGTGATTATAATAATTATTCAAAATTCATGTGATCTGCTGACTAGACAGCGTGTGACTGTAACGAACGGTAATTCTCAGCTCAGTGTTGTATTATCCACATATAAAAAAAGAAAGCAACTTGAAATCAAGCACAGAAATGCTAATGTCTTGGTATGTCAGTATATTTATGGCTTATATTTACAGTTTTTCACTTCAAGAGGTTAGTTTTGGCTGATTTGTAGATACAAATATAGAGGCCAAACTTCAACAAAACAGATCAAGAGATTTAATTTAACATTTTGTACCACTATTCAACACAGTTAATAGCGCCAGCTAAACAAAATAACGTGTACAGGGAAGTTTCATAACTAAAATGCAAGTCGAAGATGATAATTTATGGTAATACATTTTAGTGTCTGAATTTCCACAGATAAAAATCGATGCTTGTGAATCCGTTACGTCACAAATATTTCAAACTACTAGGCATGAGAGAAGAGCCACAGTGCGGTAATCTACTAGAGTTGACGAGCTGTATCTTTGCGGGTGGCCTTGGCTACTCCGCGCAGTGTGTGTGAGAGAGATACCTTTATGTAGTTGCCGCCTACTCTCCCTTTGGGTGATCGACGTCAAGGACAGAACACAAGGATAAGGACGCGCAGCCGGTAGCTCCTCCACTTGCTACTGCGCAGCCGGGCTTGGGCAGGGTTCACCCGCAAAGATACAGCTCGTCAACTCTAAAACGTGATTAGTTTCCTTAACAGAAAATCTAAATCTAGTTAGTTTAGCATTATTAGTTTCATAAATATATCAATTTGTTATTGTTAGTAATTCTACCGGTCTACATGTACCATTACTTAAGCGTATATGAACATAGCTGTTTTCAACATGAATTGTTTTCCAAATCGAAACGCTAGATATCTGCTTCGTTTGTTGAAATTGTGTTTTAAATCAAGTTGAGAAATTTTGCACAAAGAATAATACCTCCATCTGTCTCACTCCTATTTTCTCCATTACTCTCATACATCACGGAGTTTAAAATCGTGCACTGTTGAGTTGGATTTATTATATTCATAATAAACCTCTGAAAATTCTTTCTTATAAATACAAACTTAACTTTGTTGCAAGAAAAATTAAATTTCAACGTACCTAATTGAAACAATGCTATTCTTCCTCAAGATGCATTTGGAAGCCGCTGCAATGGCAACGAGAGAAAGCGACGAAACAATTAGTTCCTTTGTTCTTCAGAAAGTGCAGCTAAACCATCACGGACCGTTATAAATCCACATAGAGAAAATGAGGTAAACAGTTACGGAAATTCTGGTTCGATAGATCTGTCTTCAGGTTGTTTTCTCTAGATCGTAGTCATTTTGTGATACCGCACCCGAAGTTATTACACTCTGTCCAGGGAATCTCTGGAGCAGGCCAACGAAAACAAGTCCTCTGCGCAAGTATCGGCTTCAGAAGGCTCGATCAATGAACGCTTGAGAGGGGAAGAGAATGTACGGAGGGGAAACACGGCTGCAGCTACAGCGGCAGAGAAGGAGGAGGGACATCGAGTGGGTAAAGCCACAACGAAGCAGGTAACTCCAGTCGTCCCCCCCTCATTACGCAATCCCGTTCCTCTCACTGATCATTGGCGGACCTGTCTCGCGTCACTACTTGCGCACAGACTTGTTCTCGTTCGCCTGCTTCACAGATAGCTGGGACAAAGTATACCAGCAGTTTGCATCCCCGCCCACTGCTTTTCTCCATCTACTCGCTTTCTCTCCTTCTGTACCGTTATGCGCGGCAGTGCTCAAAAATGCAGACATGCAAGTAAAACAAGGACAAGAGTCCCACGAGTTCAAGTTTTCCTTTATTTTTCATAAAACTCTCCTTTACCTGATATTGTACCCAGATCTTCCTGCAAAAGAAATTTCCCTTCAAGTAGCAACACTTCCTCTGCAAGCACGCACAGAAAGGAGGAAGAAACAAGGAGTTTTCTCCCGCCAACGCTGTTTGCAGCAGTGGAACTGACCAAGCAGGCAACCCACTTTCCCTTCGGCTCCTTGCCCTCCCCGCGCACAATCGGGGAGGAAACTCTGTCGCCAGAAGGGTGCGATGTAGAATGAGTGTGGCGTACACAAGCCAGTCTCTAATTTCTTTAAAAATTCACTTGGTTTAAGAGTTTCAGCAATTACCCTTATAAAAATATATGAAAAAAAGTTTGTTTCCGGCGATAAACGCGGTAACATGGAGAATACGCCACTGCCACTTAGTGACCGAACAGAGTGGCAACAATGAAAGCACAAAGCTAGAATGGCCGCTCAGGAGCAACGGAGCAAAATTTGCGGAATCAATTACGCGATGCATTTAAGTAGTATTTGAAGCAATTAGGTAACGTGTTTAAATAGCATTCCTCTAAATTGAAGTCTAATTGGAAAATCAGGAGGTAATAACAATCTCCCTCCCTTCGTAGAGCCGTGAGCATCATATGCTGTGAGTTTTGTGGAGGGTGTACATTACGATCGACGCTGCCAGCATCCCGCCGGCCGTGAGATCTGTTGATTCAGTTCATCTCGTTGGCTCGGTTTGAATCTCTCTCTCCTCTTTCCCATATCCACCGCACACACTATCCACTTTTCGTCTCAAGCCAGTGTTCTGTAAGCAGTCTTAATTATCCAATCAATTTCGCGTTTTAATTAGGAGGGACGGGTCAGGGAGAGGATGCGCCAACGCTACAAAGAGACAACTCTTCTATTTCTCGGTTTCCATCCATCTTTTGTATTGCTTTTCCGCGGTAGTTAAAAGGGCGACAGGACGGAGAAATGGTGCTGGGGAAGATATAAAGGAAATGTTCGGTTATTCTGCAAAGCTGTTACACTTCTTTGGAGCCTAATATTTGTCCACTCCATTACCCTTTGCCTTCTCATGAAGATGACATCTATATTTCTGGTGACCAGATTTTTGAAACAACAAACCTGGACATCTTTCATATTTTCCTGAAGGAAAAACGGGACAGCAAAATGTACACATTTTAATATAAAAAATGGCCGACCCGACGTGTATCTCCCACCAACAATCTTGGCCTCAAAAATCCCCCGCACCAAAAAATCCGGGGGGATTTTTTTGTTATAACAAGCAAAAGATAAGCAATTGCTTTTAATTTCAAATATACTTTACTAAGAATATTATGGAAAACACAAATTAATGTAGTTGTGAGTATCGAATTTACGCACAATAGAAGTAAAACAAGAATGCAAAATAATAATAATATAAATCAATTAGATTTCATAGTTAACATAAAGCACAAAGTAAACAAAAACTTACACATAATAAAAACACATCAACTATTTCATAATTTGTTAACAGCTTTAATAAGTTAATAATGGAATTAGTTAGCTGCTTTCTAATATCTGATAGCCTATGTATAAAAGTAACAAATTGATTTCCTTTATATAATTAATAATAATAATAATAATAATAATAATATATATTTAATTGAGTAATTTATTTTTACTTTTAATAACATTACAAATATGTATATTCTATAATTTACACATATGTTTGTGGGGGAAGGTGGTTTAAAGATTAAGAACTTTCTCCCGCCCCCAGTTTTCAATGATTTCGCACACTGACTGGCCACCTAGAAACCATCTGCAAACATCACTCTATACACCATGAATAAAACGCAATAGATTTTGCTAATGGTTCTTCAATTTGTACAAGACGTGGAATTTTCAGAGGGTTAAAGTTATATTTCACAAGAAGTGCAACCTTTGGTGACCGATCGCGTTTAGTACTCAACTCGAAAGTTCCGTGTTCAAGTCACGCCCCTGGACATGGCTCCTCGTTAGTTTGTGTCCTCTCATCAATCCAATCTGAATTGAACCAAGAAGATCAGAAAGGCTGCACAACCACAGACGTCACCGATCACCAGAACAACCAACACCTGAGCCTAACGGAACCGACACAAAACTTACACTACTCAATTTGAACCCTCTCACCTCTCAGTAATCAAGGGGTCTCGGATTCGATACCCGGTTCGGATCTCACTAACTAAACCTAACAAAAGCAGATTTGGCCAGAAGTCCTTCTCGTACCTAGCAGCTGTAACCTGGAATTTACTCCCGACGAAGGTCAAACTCAGTACCAGCAAAGCGCAGTTCTGTCGTCTTCTACGTTCACATGCCTATAAATTCTAAAACACAGTAATACTATATTCAGTGCTTAGCCCCCCCCCCATTCCCACCACACAGATATGTTTTACAATTTTCATCCCTATACTTCGAACAGTAATTCCATACACACTCATATCCAAACCCACGCACCCTTACACTTTCCTTTCTTCTAAATGTGTATCACACTCAAACTTCCTATATTTCATTGCTACTAAAGAACACTTTATATACTCATGTAAATTCATCTCATTTTCCTTACACATACCTTTTTTATATTATTTTACTACATAGGGCATCAAGTATTAATATTGTTCAAAATGAAATGATGTATGGCTTAATTGAAACCCTATTGAGATAATAAATAATAATAATAAAACTGTAGGTCCAGTTCCAATTATCCTTGCTGTGCATAAAGTGGACTTTAAACACCAAGTCAATCAATCAGCCCTTACTTCTCAAACCATCCTGATGCATCCCAGGCAGGCCTCCCCGAAGGCACAGTGGTAGCTTCGTCGCCTTGTAATCAAGGGGTCCCGGGTTCGATACCCAGAGAAGACACATAGTGGTTCGGATCCAACTTTAAACTGTAGGTCCAGTCCCGATTAGCATTACTGTGCATAAAGTGGACTTAAAACACCAATTCAATCAATCAACCAATCAAGCATCGCAGGCAACCCCTTCTTCCCAGAAGATCCTAGGATTACTGTACTTAAGGTTATACCAGTACTACCTATTCCTTCCCTACTTAATCTTCATTCGCTACCTTTACCAAGCTCAGGCTCTGTCCCGCAGTTCGTTTTGGGACCCCCCAAAAAGAAAATTAAATAATAAATAAAAATATAAAGATCTGGCATTACTTAATGTAAACAACGAGTTTCACCCCTCATGTAAGCCAAGCCTGAACTTGTTACCAGAACAAACAGACTTGGTAATTAATATTTTAAAAAAATATTGTAACATTCTGTAACCATATTAATATTTAATAAATAAAAAGTATTAAAAGTAAACGGGGGAACCGTACAAGTTCCGCGGAACAGGCGTCCTGATTTAAAATTAAGGCACCAGGACAATAAGCGCAGACCCCCAAATGTGTGCGAGTGGAGGATAGAAAGATTTAGGGCGTTCCCTCCTTTATTATCTTAAAAAATTCAATCTGATACCAATTCATCCTCATCGTCGCAATTAGGCTAAAGAGGGAGAAAAGCGTCGAAAAATGAGTACCAAATGCCATAGATTTTTTTCACAAATATCTCATTGCGCGGTACTGAAACGCAGTGCATGAAATTCAGAAGGTAATAGACTTCATTAATTATGCACGTTAGTAGCGGTAATATTTATTTAATGAGTTCATTCAACACCTGTTAAGACAAGGTCGTTCTTGTGGTAAGGTTTAATTACAATCCACAATTTATGTATTTTTAATCTTCAAAACAATCATACTTATGGGAAGAACGGGGTATTCAAATTTCAATGGCGTATTATTCACGTTATCGCGTTTACCGCTGGTAAAGCAAGTCTTCTCACATTATTTTTCAGCATTTAGCTTTAATAACTGTGAATCGCTCATTATATAATGTAAACAATTAAAACAAGCTTTTAAACCCGAATTTAAGTAAATTATTTAGAGAACTTAAGGACTGGTTTAAGTACGCCACTGATCGTTGTCCGTCGAATCCTTCTGACGGCAAGTTTCCTCCCCGATTTTAGGCGGGGAGGGCGAGGGAGCCGAAGAAAAAGTGCGTGGTTTACTATTGAAAAACACGCGCCCTATGTGTTCAGTTACATGGCTGGAAACAGCGTTGGCGGGAGGAAACTGCTTGTTCTTTTCTGTTTATGTGTTGCGCTTGGCACAATCAGTGTTGCTACATTAAGGTAAATTTTCCTTCGTGAAGGAAAATGCAGGTCCAATTTTCTGTAAAAATGAGTGAATTTTGTGAAAAAATTCGAAATTTGCCGGAAAATTTGAAGTTGTCGTATTCCTTTGCTTGTTTTACTTGCATGCATGCCTTGGTGTTTCATTTCTACTGACTGATTAATCGAATTAAAAGTTTGGAACGTTCCGCTGCAGGAATGGAACCTTTCTTCTCGCACACTTTAAATTAGGTCGAAGTTGCTTATTGTTTCATTGACAAATGGTTCCTGGACCGTATTTAAATTTAGCCGAATAAAAGGTTCCTGGACCGTATTTAAATTGAGCAGGCAAAAAGGTCCCTGGGCGGTATTTAAATTCATCCGGAAAAAATGTTCCTGGACCTTATTTAAATTCATCCGGAAAAATTGTTGCTGGACGGTATTTAAATTCATCCGGAAAAATTTATCCTGGACGGTATATAAATTCATCCGGAAAAAAGGTTCCTGGACCGTATTTAAATTCATTCGGGGAAAATGTTCCTGGAGCTTATTTAAATTCATCCGGAAAAATTGTTCCTGGACAGTATTTAAATTGAGCCGGAATTAAGGTTCCTGGACCGTATATAAATTCATCCGGAAAAAAATGTTCCAGGACCGTATTTAAATTCATCCGGAAAAAACCTGGACGGTATTTAAATTGAGCCGGAAATAAGGTTCCTGGACCGTATTTAAATTGATCAAGAAAAAAGGTCGCTGGACCGAATTGAAATACTTTACAGATGAAAAGACTCTTTACAGTGTAGAAGCCATTTACGCTTGCTGATTGTCTCTCCTGGACCGGAATTGAATTTATTTAGAATTGCTGAACCTTTAACAACCCTGGTAAAAATTCCCTTGAGAAGGGTTAAAAATGCAAGATTGTAAACGCAGCACATTAAGTAAGACAGGGTAAGGTAAAAAATTCCCCATGAGGCATGTATGTGGGGTAGAGCTCCACACAATCTCGATCTAGGCCACGTTGGAGGTGACGTGATCAGCACCACGCTCCGACCGCCCGTCTCCCAGGTACCCATTTATTTAAGGTTAAGTGAGCCCCAGATCCGCATTATACGGGAACAAGACCGGAGAAATTCCGACCATAGATCACCCACCCCGGGATCGGACCCTGGTTTCCCACGTGAGAGTCAGAAGCTCTACCGACTAGACCACCGCGGCTCAAAAAAATTCCTCATACACAGTGGATGAGAGGTAAAGCTAAAAGTTTTAAAAAAAAAGCTAGAACACTGTTATCTCCCAAAAGGGATGATAAATCGTTTGAAAGGTTAAAAATCTGAGGAACCTAAAAAAAGGAATTATACCTAATTTCTATATAGGGGGTACAATAAATGAGAATTTTACGGTAACGAGGTCTAATTTTCAGGGTACGCCACTGCAAAAACTGCCCGAGTAAGGGGGGTTACCATAAGTCTTATGCGTTTTCCGTACATTTCCACAAATTTCTCGCGTTGATATGGAGTCGAGTTGCGATGGAACGGATTGCCCCGTTTCTTGATTTGTTTTTTCCTCCAACGTCAATCTACCAGACTTTGCACATCCAAGTAGCGAAACGTTCCTGTGTGGGACCCAAAACGGGTAAAGGGCTTGCAGCGCGGGAAAAGAGGGCGGCACTGTTCCGATGGCGCTCTGTGTGAGAGAGGGAACCGTGAGAAGAGGGTGGGGGGGGGGGGGGACGGAGCTTCATACAGCAGCCGACTCCCGGGAATGCGTAATTGAGTTACTCAGACCCGGATCTCATTATTCGGTTTGACACCAGGTGGCTCTGTCTGGACGCCAGCCCTGTCTGTATCCAATAGCTCGTCAACTTCATATTCATTACCATAGTAACATCCGTGACGTCATAGCAACAACCGGGAGGATCGAGCATCCGGAACTAAATTTTGAGAATCGCATTTCCGACTGTCTCTGCTTCATTTTTCGCCCTTTTTCTCTCTCGCTTCTTTAACAATCTCTCTCGGAACTTCCGTAAGCATCCAGGTGATGCATTTCCATAGAAACAGCCCAGATTTCTCCTCACGGTCAATTAGCATGGACACATTCCGCAAATTAATGGCCCCGTGCTGCTATTGTGCCGACTTAAACACGAGAAATTCACATAGCAGTGGGCAGAATACAGATTCAATTGTCACTGCGATACCTATGAAAGTTTACAAAATGTATATATAACTCAACCTTAAGAGCTGTCTCATTGTCTTTGGAAATCTTCCTAACCAAGGCTGGAATTAAACTTTTGCCATCCTTAGTCCGGGGTAAAAAATACCATCTCTTCAACACTATTTCTTGTGAAGGTTAAGACGTTATACATCTTTCAAGTGTGTCATCGCCCTTCATGCTATATAATCACTATGAACTTTGAATTAAAGATGTACGGCCGGCTTAAGTGGCGGAGTGGTTATCATAGCCCGCTACGACGCCAGGGGTCCCGGGTTTGAATCCCGGTCTGGGCATGGATGTTGGGAATGAACCTTCATCAATTTCATTACATCATCCCTCATCTTCGCGATTAGCCAAAAGTGGCAGATAAATAAAATAAACCAAATCAATCATCAACCAACTGAAGTTTTACATGTACTAAAATCTTCACTGCTATTAACCCGTAACAGCCCGTGAGGACCTATCTACCGACTGCAGACATCATCCAACAAGTTACGAGGTGACGTGTAGTCAGAACGACGAACCCCGAGTCGTCGTTGTAGATTTTCTATGACCGGGTAACGCTACTCATTCGTAGCTCCCCAATTTCCTCACAACGGTGGGTGGCCACGGCTCCCATACACAGGAAAAGTTGTTACGCTTCCCCCAGGAGATACGAACCTGCGCGCGTCCAATAGCCGGAGCCCAAAGGTTGAGCAATAACTTCACTGCTATTACAATTTACAAATATGTGGTAGACGCACTGGAAAATGAGAAAAATTGGTGTGGGGTCACACAAGAACACCACAGTACCGTAAAAGTACTCTTAAAGTTTCTTTTTTCTACTTTATAGAAACTGTTGGTTTTTCATTCTAACTGATACATTTTGAAAACCAATGAGTCAGGTGATCGCCTTCTGCTATACTTTACGCCATCCCACTTCCACTGTTCCCGGTGTGTCCTCGCTAATAGGATGTAGTACATGTATTTGCCACTGTGGCGCTCATAGCGTGTCATTTCACGATACTCCGTTTACAGAGTCACAATACAGTTTAATATTGTCTTGTAGCCTTCCTACATTGAACAGCAAATCAAATTAATGCGATAGTTACTTAATTTCGGACACATAGCCTCAGTGTAAGGGGACCTTGCGTGTACAGCATGACTCAGACCACACTGCAAACTGTAGGTTCGGTCCTACCTGTGCATTAGGCGGACTCAAACTTTTCCTAAGACCTCTGCAAATCAGCTTGAATTCAGCAACGTTGTTTTCCCAACTAAACAAACCACTCGTACATTGTTGATCGACCCTAGAAGTGATCAAGCCGTGCAAGCCGTAAAGCAATAGACGCAAAAGTGCCCAACAATGCCGCTGCCAGCAACAATGCATCCCCCTCGTCGTCCATCGTCCCTCGTTTGTTGTCACAGTTGATTAGGGTCAAGAGCTTTCAATTTTTCTTGGGCCTTTAATAAACTTCCATCATGGAATAGGGAGAGGTTGGTTTCTTGTCCGTGTCACCGGAAATAGGTTTTTCTCCCCCACCCCGTTTCTTTCCTCCCCCTTCCCCTAGGTCCTTGGCTTCGTCCAGCCTTGTCTTCCAACAGCGGATTTATCGGTTAGTCTAGCAGCCACAAATCTTGGGTACACTGACGTCTTGTGGCCTTCATTGGAAGGAACCGCGTCACGATCTAAATCATCCGTCCGCGCGGTCAAATAGTGCTCCTCTCTCGAAGGGATACATCAAGGGAACACCTTGCAGTTTACCGAAGCTTAAGGACGAGAGGTTCTTGTGTGCCAGTGTGTGAGAGAAGGAACGCGTGTGCTTCAGCATCAAAGAAGATGGAGTGGCCTCAAGATGGGTCCCTCATGTGAACAAACTCCCACCGTAAACTACAGACACTTTTGGAATCAATTGTTTACTGCAGTATTTTATATTGTATTTACATGCTAGGAAGGTTAACATTACTCTTCGAGGTAAATAAAATTTAAACAAATTGCTTTTGTAGATATTTCCAAATAAAGTGCACCGATCCTATCGTATAGCTGTGTAAGATATGTGGTTTGTTTCATTTTATTCTTCAGCCCACTTTATGCGGAACTGGACGTAAAGTTTAAAGTGGTATCCGAACCACTATGTGTCTCCACCAGGTGTCGAACCAGAGAACCCTTTATTTCAAGGCGACGACGCCAACGGGAGGCCAGTACATATGGTTTGCGGCTTCACTTACAACTAAATCTTATTTACTTGTACCTATCTAACTCTCTACCCTTCTTAAACCCGAAGGTTTATGGATGCAGCAGCGTAAGCCTTCCATCTGTCCCTATCCTAGGCAAGATCAATCCAATATCTTCCATTCTTACATATTTCCTTTAGATCGATCTCAACGTTATCCCTCCATCTTCGTTCTGGCCTTCCTACAGGTCTCTTACCATCAGGTTTTCCAACAAGAACCTCTCCCATTCGTGCCACATGGCCAGCCCATTTAAGTCTTCTTGATTTAATTATTTTAATAATATCTGGACTTGCCTAATTTACTTCTGGTACAACTATCAGCAAAAATGTATCGATGCTGAAATATGTTCAGTGACCGACTCACAATATCACTACTGTAAATTCCATGTTCGATTATTCACTTTGTAATTTTTTTATTTTTTTTTATTTTTGGATAATCACGACAATGGAAATGAGTGAAGATATGAAGTAAGGACATTCACGAAGAACACCCATGCAGGCCGGGATCCGAACCCGGGACCCCTGATATTGGAGCAAGCTGTGCTAACCACTACGCCACGGAGGTCTGCAAATCCCACGTTCGAATCCCACCATGGGCATTTCTGGTGCATGTACCTTCATCAATTTCGTGTGATCACCCTCTTCATTGCGATTAGCAGAATGCAGCAGATAACCCACGGAAAATAAGATAAAAATGCAGAAAAAAGCGTATTGTGAAAGAACATGCGTATCATACTCAAGGTATTGGGTAAGAAGGGACAAGTCTTCTGTCATTCTTAGCATAGCAGGAAATAGAGAAAGGAATGCAGTGATTATGAATCAATCACCATAGCCCCACTCACAGAATATTTGCAAGGATTTATGTCTGGCCTGGATAACTCTCCCTATTTGTGCAAGATTGCTCTCGTACGCACGCGTGGAACCCAGAGCAAGCAAGGCTATCATAGCGCTGCGCACAGAGTGCTCGCCATCGTCACAAGGGTATACTGGTTGCCCAAACCTTTATATAGGCCTTGATAGGCAAATTAAAAACAACCCTGGAATATTCAAGATGGTTACTTTTTCTTACCTCACAGTCCACTTTCCAGCGTTCCGTCCCAAGACTAAAAAAACACAAACATATTTTTGTCAGTTTATTAAATACAGTATATTACAATACATTCTTGTAGGTTGTTGACGATTGCCTACATTCCAAATGCCGCCAAATGTACACATGAACTATTCAAAGCTTATGAGCCTTTTTTTATCTTTACGAGTCATTTCTAACATTCAACTTGGAGTATCTGTTTTATATTTCCTGTAATATGTCCACTAGTTTTTTCTTTCTATTGCATCCTAATACATATTACATAAATTTGAAGACGATAAGTAACTGCTAAACAGCTAACCCTTTAAATTTCTTCTATTGCAAAAAATAAAGTTCTATTAAAGTAGCAATACAATACTGCCATCTGTCCGTTTCCTTGACAAGATCAATCCAATTATTATCAATCCTTAAGGTCCAGATCAGCATTATCAACAATTATTATATAAAATAAAATTCGTATTGAATGGAGGCTGAAATTTGAATACGTTGTATAAAATAGGTTTCTTAAATATATTTAACAAACGAATATCGAAAGCTGGAAACAGGAAGAAGGCATTTCCAATAACAAGCTTTCCAAAAATACCTCATGATCATTTTGAAATATTTAACACTACTGTTTCCAAAAAATAGATTCTCAGTATTTCTGCGTCTGATTGTTACTCCAAGCCAACAATCAATATAACCTTAGACCTATACAACACTCGATGAAGGTATAAAAGTGAGGATGAGCACAAAATCCAAATTACGGATATCCGGTGTTAAAATTATCCGATATCCGTTTTGGATGTACCGGAGATATCCGGATATGCAAATGCTACGGATCCGAAAAATTCGAATAGAATGGATATCCGGGTAATACAGGTAATAATCTGGATACTATGATAATTCTGATATCCCATTATTTGGATAATACTGATACTTTGGATATTCCGTTCTATCCATACGGAATCCGTCGTCCGAATTCTAGGTGTGTCAGTTCCCCCCCCCCACACACACACATATATATAAATATATATAAATATATATATATATATATATATATATATATATATATATATATCATTGTTTGAATATTTACATACTTATTTATGTACATATGACGCACGAATTTGCAACAAATTCGTCTGCCGGTTTATCCGTTTTACGAATTTTCCGTATATTATTTATCCGTCATGTATGTACAGTCACCGGCAATAAAAATGGGACACCTAGAGCCTGAAATACTCGCTTCCCCTCAGGCCGTTAATGTGTGCTGCCTAGCTCTATAGCGGTGGTAGAAGTCGCCATTGAAAATTTGCTATTAAAATCCACTTTTCGCCGTAGAGTTAGGCAACACACATTTCAGTATCTAGGTGTACCATGTCTATTGCTGGTGACTGCACATACTCTATGTGATCAAAAGTATCCGGACACACCGCGAAACGTGTATTTATCATAGAGGGCGACACAGTACTGCCATCTACCGCGTGGAACACATAGTCAGCCAACTCAGTAGTCTGCAGACAGTGTGAGACATCAGTATGGGATGGTCTGAGGAACTCGCAGACTTTCAACGTGGTCAGTTCGTTGGGTGCCACTTGTGTAGGAAGTCTGTGTGTGAGATTTCCACCCTCCTAAACATCCCTCTGTCCACTGTTTCCGATGTTATAGTGAAGGGATGTGTACAACCAAAAAGCGTGCAGGCCAACCTCCCATGTTGACCTCCAGAGACCATCGAGTGTTGAAGAGGGTCGTACAGCACTATCGTTAATCATCCATCGCCACCATCACACAGGAATTCCGAACTGCATCAGGATCTACGCCAAGCACCATTACTGTTTGGCGCAAGGTGCAGCAACTTGGTTTCTATGGCCGAGCAGCTGCCCATAAGTCAAGCATCACACAGACACATGCCAAACACAGCATCCTGTGGTGCAAGGAGCGTCGAACCTGGATCATAGAACAGTGGAAAACCGTTGTGTGGAGTGATGAATCACATTACACAATGTGGCGATCCGATGGTAGGGTGTGGGTGTGTCGAATGCCTGGTGAACGACATCTACCAGCCCATATATTGCCGACAGTGAAATTCGGAGGTGGCGGGGTTACAGTGTGGTCATGTTTCTCCTGGAGGAGGCTTGGCCCCTTTGTTGCTTTACAAGGCAATGTAACGGCACAAGCTTACGTTGACATTTTAACAGCTTTAACGCTGCCTACTGTCGAAGACCAATTCGGAGATGACCATTGTGTCTTTCAACAGAACCGAGCACCCGTCCATATTCCAGGGCTTGTGGGGGAGTGGTATGACGACAACAACGTCCAACTAATGGACTGAATCCCATAGAAAATCTCTGGGATGTTTTGGAATGCCGACTTCGTGCTAGACCACACCGATTCACATCAATGCCTTTTCTCATTTTGTCGCTCTGCAAGGAATGGGCTGCCATTTCTCAGGAAACCTTTCGGCACCTGATTGAAAGTATGCCTGTGAGAGTGAACGCTGTCATCAAGGCTAAGGGTGGGCCAACACTGTATTGACTGCCAGTGTTTCCGATGGAGGGTTGCCCAAACTTGTACTTTATTTTCAGGTGGGTGTCCGGATACTTCTGATCACATAGAGTATGACGTACGAATACTCAATAAATCCATCATCCGAACTGTCCGTTATATTGATTTTTCTCTATTGTCAAATGAGTATTTGCCCTAACCTCTACCACCAGAAAACAAAGGAAATCGGCGTCTATAGTATCGGGAGTCAATCGTGAAATTGACAAACGAACAGCTCGAAATTTGTTGAGAATACGTATTGCAAAAATACGATTATGGACATAAGTCCACTTTATGCACAGATAGGCTAATCGCGACTGGACCTACAGTTTAAAGTGATATCTGAACCACTGTCCAATGTGCCTCCACTGGATATCGAAACCTGAACCCCTTGATAACAAGGCTATGACGTTACCACTACGTTATCGGGGAGGCTCTATGGACAAATTATAGCTATGCGGAAAACACTCAGTGGAGGCACATGGTGGTTCGGATTCCACTTAAAACTGTAGGTCCAATCCCGATTAGCCTTACTGTCCATAAAATGGACTTAAAACACCAACTACATGCAGAGAATCCGTAAAACTTTGTTTGATTTGTTTTTGTAAGTCCACTTTATGCACAACAAGGCTAAGCGCAACTGGACCTACAGTTTAAAGTGGGTTCATTGATTGAATGATTGATTTGTTGTTTTAAGTCCACTTTATACACAGTAAGGCTAATCGGGACTTGACATACAGTTTAAAGTGGGATCCGACCCACTGTGCAATAGGCCTCCACCGTGTATCGAACCCGGGACCCCCTTGCAATCCGTAAAACTGATAAACTGTAAAAGAATCAGGATAATCCGTATAATAATATATCCGGAAATTTAGGATAATCATGGTAACAGAATATCCTGGGACACCAAAGTTAAGAATTCTAAAAACTGTCGATTCTTATAATGTAGTATGATATCTCCAAATCATTTCGCTTAAATTGTTTAGGTTTATTTTTATTGAAAATAAAATACGGCGAAAACACTAAAAAAAGGAAAAACATACTTCGACGTCCACTGGAAACTCCATTCGCTAATTTCACATTCCAGTGAGAATTTCCCCCGGGTCTGCTTTGCAGAATAGACCTTGCCTGCTAATCAATTAATGCCGTATTCGTTTACATTCGATGATTAGGGCTGGAAATACCGGAAACGTAATTTGAAACCGCGGTAACTCAATGCAGCGAACTTTAATGCGAATAAAAATTACGCTATCTTCTCAGGGTAAACATCCATAACCAACAACCATATTGACTTGAAATGGAAATTACAGACAAATGCTAGTCCAATCTTGCACGAGCGTTTTTGTTGGCCCTTGTGGGATCACGTGACTAGAAGCAAAGGTGCATACAGACCGTGCCATGGGGGTAGGCCCCACAAATTCCAGCAATTTTGGAGGTGATGTGACCAGCACCATGCTCCGGCCGCCAGGGTTGCACATAGGTACCAATTTATGTGAGGCTGGGTGAGTCCCAGAGCTGCTTTATGCGGGGACAATGCCAGAAAAATGCCGACCTTAGTCACCCACCCCGGGAATCGAACACGGGTCTCCCGCCTGACAGTCAGACGACCTATCGAGGAGTATCTGTAATTTTATTTTTAGCGGCGCTTCTCTATCGTGCTGTTTATTTTGCGGTAACAGTACGAGGAAGCACATAATGGTAGGGACGGGTCCTCAGGAGGCAATGCCCCCATGCCTTACGGAACAGTACGCCCGTGAATAATATCATCGACATGATTTAAATAATATTATTTTTATCTCTTGAAAGTGCTCTCATGTGGGAATATTTTCAGCAATGCCGCCTTGTTGAGTGGATCTATGGTTCACCAGGGTACCTGTGGAAGGGGGGCTATAGGTTGCCTGAGCGTGGTGCTGATACCACCACCTCCACAAGTGGTGGTCATGGTGGATGTGTGGACTCTTTCCTTGAGTGATCAAGCTTTCACCGTTGTTGATGATCACACTCGAACAAAATCGACATTCTTCTCGCACGGCCGCAGCAAAATGGCCTGATTGATTGATCTGATTTATTTTACTTTCGCGTTTCTCACAAACAGAATGCCATCTTAGTGAAACACTATGAGTGAAAGTGTAGATGAAGTCTAGCCGGTATTCCGTGTACAGTCACGGACAGTTCTGGGATGTAGAGATTCCATTGAAAGCCAATGGGATTGTTAAAACCCAGAAGTGTCCGTGACGGGACCAGTAAGTTACCAATAATTGAGAACAAAGTGTGATACGTATATTTATTCTGAATTTTCATCTCAAAATTAAGAGCGCGTCGTATATGATCCGAAAAACATGGTATGTATCTCTACTGTTTGGCAGAATTGAAATTATAATTAAAGGCAGTTGGAGCACGGGGGAGGAGAGATCGTGATTGAGGTTTGTTGTAATTCCACTTTATGTACGGATAGACTAATAGGGACCAGACCTACAGTTGGATCCGAACCATTATGAGGCTTTACCGGGTATCGAACCCGGAACCCTTAAGATCGTGAATAGCTGGAATTATATCCAACCCCTCCCCATGCGGTGACACTTTAAAATATGCTATTCTTCGATTTTAAAAATTGGGAATAACTGAATTTTTATCCGATCCATATCTTTTATTTCGCCACCTCATCGCACCCGAAGTTGGAAACCAATGCATTCAAGTCTTTAATTGTAATCTTGACTTTGCATCAAAAATTTCTAAACAAGACGACTAAACTCTTCCTCGGTGGCAAAGCGCATTGTGTATACTCTATCCCGAGAATCTCTGGAGCAAGGTCACGCATAACAGTAGAGAGGGGGAGAAAGAGAGTGGGCAGAGCGAAGGAGTACACGCTGCTGTAAGGGCTGGTAATTTCAGTCGCTTTCTCCCTTCACGGAGCACTTTCGAGTCACTGTTTGCGTAGAAACTTCTTTTAATTTCCCTCTCTCCACAGATTCCCGGGACAAAGTATAGGTCCCATTTAAGGTCCCGCTTCGAATCAAGGGTGTTTCTTTGCGAGTGTTGCGTAATCAATTTCATGCAGTTTGACTGGAAATAAAGTATACCGTAAGTTGGCAACACTGTACATCCTTGGTATTGTGTGCGATGAAGTGCAGCTGCAGTGTGACATTGGTTCTTACAGACAACAGTTGTAGGGATAGGTGATTCTCAATGGGCTTGAATGTTCGAGAGAAGGCGTTTCTTGTCGAGCATTATTTCCGCTCATACGGAAGTGGCCTCTGAGGCAGCTCCAGCTACAACAGGGTGCGCTTCGTTGATCTCTGGAACTCATGCTTCAAAGTTCATTACACATGCAAATGCTGACCAATGAATTAATAAAATTGCAGTAATGTTTGCAAACTTACAGGGTCGATGTAAAAAATGCTTGGACGGACGTCTCTTGGAACATGTATACTGACTGTTCTGTTCGTGATCAAATGGTGTGTGTACAGTTGAGTGCTGGAGGGAGAGAATTTCGCTGGAACGCCAAATAGTTCGCACGGACGACGCTAGGCAGCGTAAGGAATTAAGAGCTTGTTCGCTCGAGCGAATAATGCTCGAACAGGCAAAATGAGTGGTATACACGTATGTACACGTATGATCGTAATTTGTCTGTGGCAGTAGGCCCTCAAATACATAAATGTATCGTGAAATGTAAGACGTAGTGAAATTGAAACTTACGTAAACATAGTCATTAACTCCATGATGAAATGAAGTTAATTTATTTATTGTTGGCTGAAATTACCAAGGTGGATATTTTATATTTACATGTCTACGATTATTGTCACATTAAAATGATATTCCATTGTATACGTTCGAGGGTAGAAGACTCAAACGAGTACGAGCGAGCGAAAGTGGTCCCATGCAGTACCTTAGTTTTGATTGATTTGGTGTTTTAAGTCACTTTATGCACAGTAAGGCTAACAGGGACTGGACCTACAGCTTATAGTGGGATCCGAACCACTATGTGGCTCCATCGCGTATCGGACCCGGGAACCCACAAGGCGACGACGCTACCTCTGCTTCATCGGGGAGACCCGCAGTACTTTAGTGTATAGAACTACAAGGTGGTTATAATTAAAGTGACGGTGTTCAGAGTGCTACAGCACGGGCTGTAATAAGAGTAGCAGTCTGAAACTTCGTAGATATGCTAATGAAGCAATGCGCTCGCGAATTATGCAAAAAAAAAAATAGTTCCAATTCTCGCCACCAGGGTAAGCAGGGTAAACGGCGCTGTAAGCAGTCAAAACGTGGAATTTTCCGTAACTCTGACGTCAAAGTCGGTGAAATTGCCTAACCATTGTGTGAGCTCCCTGGTTGTTGTTGGTGACGCTTGTTGCTTTTTCCTTTAGTAATGTTCATGTAATTCGAATAGTGAAATTGTAGCGATATTTTATTACAAAGAGTATTGTTTTCTGCGATTTATAGTGTTTTTCCTGTAACTATACCAAGTTTTGACTGCTTACAGCGCCATTTTTCACCCTGGTGGCGAGAATTGGAACTTTTTTTTTTTGCATAATTCGCGAGCGCATTGCTTCATTAGCATATCTACGAAGTTTCAGACTGCTACTCTCATTACAGCCCGTGCTGTACCACTCTGAACACCGTCACTTTAATTATAACCACCTGGTACTTGTGTGTCGATACATACAAGTGTTGATGCAGGTACTATTTTTCATTATACAGTAAAACCTCGTTAATCCGGACTAATGGGAGGGAGGATAAGTTGACCGGTTTAACGAAAGCCCGGATTAACTGACATAACCTGAAAGAACAGTAGAAAGTGCATTAAAACTCCGTTTATAGCAACAAAACACGTTTATTATGGTGTATTTGAAGGACATAGGCATAAATACACTATACAGTACAGTACAAAGTCTGCGGGAAATAGAATTTCATCACTGGTTGACTGCCTTTTCTTTGCCAGATTTAAAATTTTGCATTCTGCATTTTTTTTTTGCCTGTTCGGATTAAGCGAATTCCGGCTTATCGGAATCCGGATTAACGAGGTTCTACTGTACTTACAAAATGAAAAAAAACAATAACAATAATGTGCATTTCAGCATACTATAATCATTGTCATCATCATGGTCGCGATTAGACTAAAAGATAATAGGAAAAGCGAAGCTAAATACTATAAATGCAAGTACACACGAGGACTGACAACGATTGAACGAATCAATGCCTCTAAACTGAATAGAACACGTCTGACAAATTTACTTTAACGCCCCATTTCAAACGTACCCTCCTTATTAAAAAAAAAGCAAAAACCATAGTAGGCGCGCTGCTTAATCAATCCCCAAAACGATGGCAGCAATGAGCACTAAATTTATTTTTACACAAGGTCACGCTTTCCCGCTTTGATCTGAAATTCCCCGTCCCGTTCCGCGGGGTTAGAGCGAGATAGAAAGGGACGTTCGAGGCTGTCGTTTTCATTCGGACTTGAATTAAAATCACACGGCGGTTGACACACGGGAATCGAGCGAAAACAGAATTATCAATCTGATTTCATTTACGTATCAGCATACCCAGATATTATTGAAATTGCAATGTCTGTAAATCCCGAAGCCTCGGCAGTTAATTTTCGCCGAGCTCAAAATGTTTGTTTGGTTAACGACCATCCATTTCGTGACCCCACGTTCCCTTTCCTCAGAGAAGATCAGAATTCCACAAACATAATTTCAAAGCGAGCCAGCGAGTTAGCGAGAAGATATATATGTATATACGCACACACACATGCACACCCACATTCACACACGTGGCAGATTGCCGCATTCAATAAAATTTAAGCTCTCTGTTCCACCACTTTTTCAGAACGATTGTTACTGGCTGATATCTAATTCACTGTAACAATTTTTGACACACGATTACTGCAGATGCTGGAGTTTGTCAGAAAATAATTCACTGCTAGATGCTGTAAAAATTAAGAGTTAGCCTATCGTGTTTTGCAGCCTCTTCTTCATGCTCATCGTGGGGCTATCTTGTACGCTTCAATGAGATCATATTTCAGTCCCCGTATCGTATTTCAGAAGAAGGTCAGGATCGTAAGTTGATATTTATATCTTGCAAGCTTGATCAAGCCCGATGTTGCAGGTTGCAGTCACAATTTCGTTTCTGGTGGTCAGTCACGTGATATTACCCAACTGGTACTATTACACACTCAAGGAATACTACAATCAAAATATGCAAATGTTCACATATCCACCACCATTGCGGCCATGATGTTGATACAATGGCGCTGCATATTTCCACATTGCTGTTAGGTTTCGTTTCCCTGATTTCCATTGGTGCTGTGCCTGGATCATTGGTGTTTTTGTAGTTTGAGTTCTGCAACCCCTGCGTCTGTTACTTGGAGCCTGTCTTCTTTTGAATGCATGGTCCTTACAAGGGCGGCTCCTTGTAAGGAAGGTGTTACCAGAGATGAGGTTTCCTGGCAGGGTTGGCATGTTTAAAACAAAAGTGTTTAAAACAACTTGTTTTAAACGTTTAAAACACAATGGCTTTGTTTCTTTACAATATTTAAAACATTTAAAACAATGTGTTTTAAACGTTTTTTTCAGACTTGTTTATAACACATTTTGATACTTGATGTTTTGATAGTTTGTGGTTATTTGCGTGTTTTGTAACTTTGTATGTTCATTCATTGTCATTTTGTTTATTCTGCACAAAAAAATCTGTTGAGTGGCTGAAAATGTATAAGCAGTTAACAAAGAAACATATCGTGATGAGTACTCGTGGGCCTCTTTAAAATGCCTGGGTATGTTTTTCTTTTACAAGTGTTTAAAAAGAAATAATTGAATACTGCATGGATGAAAGTCTTGTTCCTCACTTAATACACTTCGCACAGTTGATAATGTAAATATTTTGTTGCATTCACGAAAAAATATCGTATTCCGAAAACCAGAGTAGCTACCACGTGTAGAGTGGGGCCTGGCAACTGTGCATTAGTTGAAGCTTCTTGAACAGCCTACATGCGAGATATAACTTTTAAGATTAACAGAAATAGGTATTTTAAGAAGTTCGTCAAGCGTTTACTTTATAACTAGGAACATAATCCTTCCTTGTCTTAGTAACACCTTATTAATAATTATTCTTAGCATTATGTTTTCAACGTTTAATTTGTTTAAAACATGTTGTTTTCGGTTATTGTTTAAGACACTGTTTAAAACATTAAAAACATGTTTAAAACAAAAAAAGCTGTTTTTTTTCTTCAAAAAAACAAAATGCCAACCCTAGTTCCTGGTGGTGGCCCATCCGAGCATATGGGTACCAAGTGAATGAATGAATGACTTATTGAAGAAGGTTAAAAAAAGATTATAAAGATAACGGCACGAAACATACATAACACATTGAAAAGGTAAGGAGAGATTGAAAACTTCCTCAGAAACAGTGTAAGAGGCCCGCTCTTCCCACAAAGCTAAAAAACATGTGCTAAAACGCTGTCAACATCTCCCAACATGGATGATAAACAGTTGAGAACATTAAAAGTTTGTCTGAGGAAAGTGCAATCGGCACATTCGATAAGAATATGTCGAACATATAAATAACATTGCATACACGACAGGTTGGAGGGTCCAGCCATTGCATCAGGTGACCATGGACTGTGTCCAATACGAAGCCGAGTAAAAATGGTTTCTTCCCGACAGGAGGCATTGTACGAGGAACGTCATACATCAATGGTGGACTTGACAGCGCGAAGTTTGTTCCACGTTATCTCAATTGTCAAGAAAAGAGAAACGAAACACATTCTGCAGGTCCCTGACTTGGCGGTAGCTGCGCCAGCTTCGATCCCCTTGATGCCAACGTGACTGGGGGCCAGGCAGAAGCGGACTTATAAGCTGCTTCAGAATATGTCAACTTCTTGATCGATGATATCCACCTGTGGGTCAAGTTCCAGATACTCTTGAATTTGCCAGTTGCTGGTTTATCTACCGTGATCGTTGATAATTCTAGCTGCTCTAGTTTGGAGTGTCTGTAGTTTCAGCAGGTTGATCTTGGCGATATTGTGCCATGCTACACATAGGTGGTAGCATGGTCTTGAAGATCCTGAGTCCGGTCTCCAAGTGTAGTCCTTGGAGTACCATCCTCCTAATTTATCGTTGCCTTTTGCTTAATCTCCTCGACATGTTGCTGAAAGTTAGACCATGATCTAACGTAAGGCTAAGTACAAAGAGTCGTTGCAGTGGGCCCAGATATAAAAGAGCACAGGAACATTTACCACTGTGATTGTTTGAGTTGCTGTTTCACGTCCACTTTATGCACAGATAGGCTAATCGGGAGTGAACAAATAGTTTGAAGTGGGATCCGTACCACTTTGTTATGATCCTCCGCCGGGTATCGAACCATGGACCGCTTGATTACAAGGCGACGACGTTACCACTTTTACCATTATGATGTTGATTCCTCTTACCATCAATGACCTATCAGTAATTACATTGAAAAAAAATCTGCGTCGGATGACTATAACTTATAAACATGCACACTAGATTGGACAATTATAGCTGTATAATTTTACCTAAATTACTGTCATGATTTACACAAATCAATCTTTGTACTTTGCCCTCAGTATTAATCACCATAGTTGATTGCAGATTCACTCACCAATATTTATTTACACCCCATTCTCACAGAAAGATTTTTTATCAACAATCTCGCACTTACATTTGATTGCATCGTTTATTAACAACCACAGGATACAGCGACACCTGTCGACTATAACAAACTACCTGTTGGCACCACACAAAAAACGTAATATGCAATTCCCTGTCAATAGTAATCTTATCTAGATGTTAGCGTCACGAAGTCATTCATTCACTTCATGATTGCACGCAAATATCGACTCTCTAAACGTAATGATCAGATCGACTGTGCGATACGGCCTTGTTTGGAAAATTGTTCTCTCATTGACTTCACAAAAGAAGTTCTATGCTTGGAACCACTTCATTTTTTTCTGTTTGATTTCCGTCACCTGTTCAGCTTTGAATGTTGACTCTCCACACATTTTCCCGCCATTTTCTTCCAGAACTTTCAATACCCATTGGCCAGATTACAGACCATAGTGACACCACAAACTCAATCGACATATTTTTGTCTTCTGCGCAATAACTTTTCTTTCAAAAGATGTCTCTTTTCTTCAGTTCAAGAATGCAATTTTGCATTAACCGTACATTTCCACTATTTGTTACACATTAAAAAAATAAATTTGGCTGCAATAATTTCTATCATTATATTAACATTGCGCTTAACATTGTATTTTTGAATACATGAAAATATTATAATTAAAAGGATTCTCTCAAATAATGATAAAGTATTATCTTACAAAAGACTATTAGCAAAGTTCATACTGAATGGCTTTATCCTCCGATTGTGTCATGTTTCAAATGTAATCTTGTCAGATTCTTATAGAGCAACATTTTCTGAATGCAAATCTGGTTAACATCCTTCAACAACGGGCGTCATATTGAATTCAAACATGGCGACCAGTAAGCTACACGCGTCGTATTAAATCTATGAATAAACCATTTACTATTCAACGCTGATATTTGGAATAGATGGTAATCGAAGGAGAATCGTTATTATGACACAACGATAACAAATAGTGTGTGTTTTTCTTTAAAGCTTGTATTATAGTAGTAGAAACCCAAGCTCGCAATATTTTTCGTCTTTAATTCTCTTCCTTTATCTAGGAATGATACAGGACAGTGCACTAACCCAGGAACTGTGTAAAACCGGACGCAATGAATAACAAATCTACGTGTGTGGCTCAACATGAAACTATGCATACCGAATCTGTGGCAGAAGAACTGTTCAAGAAAACTATACATAAATGCCACTAAACCAATAAAATATACACCTCATTGTGTTGTATTATCCCACAGGAAATCTACCACTCTCTTGTTATTTTACACTAGATTATCGTATTTCATTTTTGGAATACGTTTACAGTGATATATCCATTTTTAAGAGAGCAAAGAAAAACTCCCCCAACTAGATCAGGGAATAGAACTAGCGTTTGATCGACATTGTTTCCAAACCTACCCATCCTCCCCCAAAACTAAATGCATTATTTTAAAAATGCATATAGCCTCAAGCATACCTGTAAATGTGTCAGTTAATGAATATGAGAAAGCATGGATCGGCAGGCTGAATATTATATAAAATTATTCCTTATAAAAAAGTGAGAGAGTTTTTTGTGCAGGACACCAAAATGTGAAAGGATGTTTCTTTGTGCTTACCTTCATCGTATAATCCTCACTGCACCCTACAATATTCCAATAACATAGGAACCACTACAGCAAGCACATAGCAACTACACAGTAACCACTACATAGCAACACATAGCAACAACATGGCGACCACTATAGCAAGAACATAGCAACCAATATAGCAAACACATAACATCCACTATAGCAATAAAATAGCAACCACATAGCATCCACTATATCAATAACATAGCAACCACATAGCATCCACTATAGCAATAACATAGCAACCAGTATAGCAATAACATAGCAACAACATAGCATCCACTATAGCAACCATATAACATAACCCACAGCGCTACAGCCCTTGGAGGGCCTTGGCTTACCTACCGACTGCTGGTCTCCCTCCCACACTGTTCCGCCGTCACCTGTTATAGCGTGGAGGTCTCAGACCAGTGTTGGGGTGACGGGTAATCAGCCGACGAACCCCCAGCCGTTATTGTAGGTCTTCTTGACCAGGTTACGCTCACTCACTCGCAGCTTCCCAATTTCCTCACGATGGTGGGTTGCCACCGGCCCTATACGTAGGCCGAATAAATTCCGACCAGAGCTGGATTCGAACCTACGCCGTCCCGCAGCGAACGATCTCAAGACGAGTGAACGCCTTAACCCGCTCGACTACGGAGGAGGACATAGCAACCATATAGTATCCACTATAGCAACAACATAGCAACTAACATAGCAACCACATAGCATCCACTATAGCAATAACATAGCAACCACATAGCATCCACTATAGCAATAACATAGCAACCACATAGCATCCAGTATAGCAATAACATAGCAACCACATAGCATCCACTATAGCAACAACATAGCAACCAATATAGCAACCACATAGCATCCACTATAGCAATAACATAGCAACCACATAGCATCCAGTATAGCAATAACATAGCAACCACATAGCATCCACTATAGCAACAACATAGCAACCAATATAGCAACCACATAGCATCCAGTATAGCAATAACATAGCAACCACATAGCATCCAGTATAGCAATAACATAGCAACCACATAGCATCCACTATAGCAACAACATAGCAACCAATATAGCAACCACATAGCATCCAGTATAGCAATAACATAGCAACCACATAGCATCCAGTATAGCAATAACATAGCAACCACATAGCATCCACTATAGCAACAACATAGCAACCAATATAGCAACCACATAGCATCCACTATAGGAACAACGTAACAACCACACAGCATCCACTACAACAACAACATAGCAACCTAATAGCATCCACTGCAGCTACGGCAACAACATAGCAACTACAATACCAACCATTATGGTAACCACAAGAGTAAAGACATAGCAACCACTATAGCCTCATAGCAACCATCTTTATTCTTTTCCTAAAGAGAAAGAAGGAAGTGCTGTTAAATAACAAGAAGTGGAAAACAATGCTAAGAATACTCAGTGGGAGATTTAAGGAATCTCGGTCATCCCTGTCATCCGCCTGGAACCGAACTGGTGACGCCTGAGCGTCTGACGAGGCGCCTTACCGTCTGGGCGGAGGAACCACAGAGGCGGCAAGAGTAATTGAGGCCTTCCGGAGTGTTCTGCATTTAATTTGGAGTCCAGACACGGCCGAAGAACAAATCATTTGCTTCAGTCAATTTCAATTTCTGCGGGGCGATCTCCTTCAAAAATATGTGTGATGAGTTTCCAGCATATGCAAGCTCACATAACATGGATTACTGTAGGCGTCGTCTCGCCATGCCCCACACGAGGTAGGTAGGAATTCCCGTGCCTCCATTTGGCGTGGCGTGCTACCACATAATTAAATTCTTCATTCTCTTTATTTTAAACCAAAAAGGGCGACCGAGGGACGGGAGAACAATTCGGTATTGATTATGCGTGTTCTGTGTGCGAGAGACAGAGAGAGAGAGACGGGGAAGGGGAGGGAGCGAGAGGGGGAGGAAGAGGGAATGTGTCCAATGTAAAATAGACCCAACTTCCATATTAACGAATGTGAACGCTTAATGCTTGCCAATTGCGAATGGAGCTTCTCTTTTTTAAAGGATTTCTGGGTGCTATTGCGATCATTTACAATGCTTCTTTTTTATCAGTAAATAAGGTAGAGCTTTCAGATCACATACCGTTCCTTGCATCTAGTTCTGTTGGTTGGTTAGTTGATTTGGTGTTTTAAAGCCACTTTATGCACCGTAAGGCTAATCGGGACTGGACCTAGAGTTTAAAGTGAGATCCGAACCTCCATGTGGCTCCACCGGGTCTAGTTCTGTTGTAATATTTCGTAGGTATTGATGTCCTGATATGTAATCGTGTCTCCCCCCCCCGTTCTGTAGCACATACAATATAGCCAGAGATATGGACTTGCTTTACTTTTCTCTATCTACAGTTCGTTTGAGTTTTAATTTATTTTACTTCCCTTCTTATGCCACTTTTGGCTAATTTGCGAAGATGTGGATGAGTGATGATATGATGAAATTGATGAATGGACACTCATAAACATCCATCCCCAGGCCAGGATTCGAACTCGGGACTCCTGGCGTCGTAGCACGATATGCTAACCACTCCGCCACGGCGTTTGAGTTTTGTACTAAGTCCACTTTATACATACATAGTCTAATGTAGGGTGCCCAACTTTCGGCCATGAATTTAAGGGAGATTACGGGATATTTAGTCGCGACAAATTTGGTGCATTTTTGCGGAGTGACATCAATCCAGCGAATGTTTCAAATTAGAGAATAAAAATTACAAATTTGCATCTTTGTTAATCATAACTCACATGTATTTGTCCACTGCTGCAGAACTAATCATATCAACTAGTGCAAGATATGACGTCACTTCCGCCCGCCAGAGTTTAAACGTGAAAGATCTTGCAGTCGATTTGAAGTTTTGTATGGGTGGCTGAACTCAGAATGAGTTGGAATTACACGAAAAATACGGGAGGCATAGAATGTCAATAAGGGATCCGGGATGATCCAAAAAAAATAGCTCTAATATGGGAGATCCAGGGAAATATAGGAGAGTTTGTCACCCTATACTAATGGCTACAGCTTAAAGTGGAGTCCGAACTATTATATGCCTCCACCGGATATCGAGCTCGGGGCGATATGATTACAAGGCGACGACGTCATCGTAGAGAGGCCCCATGATCCAGAAGAAAGAAAGTTTCTCAACGCTCTTGTATATTTCTGTCCAGATGTTCACACTGTAAACCGGGGCTGTCCAGGACTACTTGATCCTGCAGAATGTCTGCACAAAACACCTTTAGAATCAAGACAACTCGTAAAATTTAAGCAATAAAGAAAAGAGAAATGAAAAAAACGGGGGAACCGACATTCATGTAAAAGACGTCCTGGTCTTTTTAGGCACAAGGATAAGCGAATACCCTAGAATGTATGCGGGTGGAGCCTGGGCATTCTTCGGTGCTTCCCCCGTGTCCATATGTTCACAATAAAATTTATTTTCCGAGAGCGGATATTGAGCATGGGATATAAAATTAAAGCTACCAAAAGGTGGGCTGTATTAAACAATAGGCGGAAGGAGATGCTTGAAAAAATATTGTGGAATTCGATCACAAATGAGAGCGACGGGACTCGATGCCATGATTATCCGTCGTCACACAATGTCAAGTAGCTTCGAAGGTCTTGGGCCTTTTAAACATATATGAGTAACCTTCTGCAATAATAATAATATTAATAAAATCGTCTTTATTGGAGCGGGCGTGTTTCGGCCTCGAGGGCCGCTCTTACCACAGACCCTTGTCTGGGTGATTAATACAACGTAAAGTACAAATGAATGGCTTATTGCAGAAAGGAACCTGAGTCACTTTTGCACAATTCTGAGAAAAACAAGAAAAATCGTATAATATTGAGAGTGTAAGAAAGAAATGTGCTGTTGTTGGCTCAAATTTTTAGCATAATGAATAGTTAATTTTGCAACCCTCAATGCGCCCTCCTGCAGTATGCTGCTAGAGACAGAGGAGATGAAAAAGTTGTGACTCCGATACCTCAAAAATGTGACTCAGGTCCCTTTCTGCAATAAGCCATTCAAATAGAATATATGAACATACCCTGATTACATGTAAGCTGAATGAACACTGAATATAATAATACAAATTGAATAGAAATAAGAAAGAAAAAAGCATTATATGTATAAACTAATGGACATAGATATCTAATGTTTGTCGCATTCATCTTTAGTACATATACATGTATGAAGTCAGCTGGAACAATGAATGAAACAGCAATAGCAATAATAATAATAATTAATAAAATTTATTTACGTGATGAGCACGATTTTAAAATCAGGTACATCACTACGTCTACATTGGTCATACAAAATAATACATAGTTATAAAATAATACAGTGGATCATAATCTTATACATCATCTAAATTCAAATTGTACGTTTCAACAAGTTCAGTTACTAAACCTCTGGCCTTATTTAAACATGTAAGAATTGAGATATTCCTCTGAGAATATCTGGGAATTTTATAAGATATATTACTCAAGTAGGTAAGGTGCACGGGTTGAACGCCCGAAAATGGGGCTCGGTGGGGCTCGCCTTAATGGATTTCTCTCGTAAGGCATGAGCCCCATTTTCTCGCAGTGTTGCCAGCCCTTTGCTTGAAAAAATCACCAAGGTTTTTTTTTTGGTCTAACCTAACCCCAAGCAAGGAGCTGGCAACACTGCTTGAGGCTTGCCTTAATGGTTTGCTCTTGTAAGGCATAAGCTCTATTTTCTTGCAGTGTGGCCAACACCTTACTTGAAAAAATCACCAAGGTTTTTTTGGTCTAATCTAACCTAAAGCAAGGAGCTGGCAATCTTGTGTGCTCGCAGTGTGGCCAACATTTTACTCGAAAAAATCACCAAGGTTTTTTTGGTCTAATCTAACCTAAAGCAAGGAGCTGGCAACACTGCTTGAGGCTTGCCTTACAGTGCATAAAACAAGGTTGCCAACCTACTGGTATTTTTGCCTTAGCTTTTTTACAAAAAAAAAAGAGAGAGGAGAGAGAGAGGGGGAAAAGTTAAACAACCGACAATGTTGCTAATATTTACCTACAGCTTTTTTTACTTGGCAAGGGCTTAGCCAATTTATATACTGGCGTAACATACATATACTGGGCAAAGAGAGCCGGCAACAAACACACACTACCGTAAAAGAGAGAGAGATGGATGGATGAATGGATGGCAATACAGTATGTGTGTGTGTGTGTGTGTATAATATGTAGCATTATTAACTAGAGTGTGTTGGCAACCCACCTGCAACTAAAAAAAAGATAGAGATACCAACATTGCTGTAAGATGAAAAGAGAGAGACCTAGAGCTGGCAACAGTGGTGAGCGAATACGCATTATTTCCAAGTCCCGGGCGCCAATGTATATCGGGACCTTTGTAAACCTCTCTCGCGGGAACGATGTGCTGCACACGCACACACACGTACGTACTTTTTTTTATTTTCGTATTGTGACGCAAACACATCTAGAAAAACTACAATTTTGTTCCCTCTCCTCTCTGCGTGTGCTATCAATGTTGACGCAATGACACAAATTTAACAATACATAGGCCTTGGGACGACGGAAGTTATACTTCCTGCCCTACTGACGTATACAATACACATGATGCCATCTGTACAGCAGGTTGTTAACAAATTCAACAATACGTAGGCCTTGGGGGGCCACTGCTACCTATGCTGCTAACTGACGTCACTATTTCTCAACAATTGCCAGAGCTGATGTTAACTTCCTGCTGTACAGATAACATCATATGTATTGTATACGTCAGTAGGGCAGGAAGTTAACTTGTGAATTTTCGAACTCGCAAAATGATGTGGCTGAAATGTAGGGGAAGAATATTCTAGAGCAGATTGTCTCGGATTTCTATTGGTCCACGTTGCGTTGGCTAACATTTCACTTTTGACCTCATTAGAAAACTGTATAAAACTTAAAGCACTGGTGTAGAAAGTTCTGTTTTTCATTTTGAACGTTAGTGAAGAGCATTTCTGCAGTATTTTCCAAAAGTAAGTAATTTTGTTTCTTAGCTTGCATGAGTTGGTTTTGATTTAGTATGGCTTTGTTTTTGTGAGTTGATTTTTGAAACTAGCTAAACAGATATAAGAGATTGTGGAAGGAAGGTATAACTTCTTGAAAACCAAATAGCTCTTATGTATTGTGGAAGAAAATATACTCACAAAACATGCAAAAAGAGAGAGAATATAGAAGATGTTTCATGTCTCTCTCTGCTTTTATATATTTGAAGCATGCATCTTGGTAGCTGGAATATTTTTTTTTCTTCCGTGTGTCGTTGTTGGTAGGTAGGAAATATGTGTGCGGGGGCATATTTCAAAAAATAAATGTGTTAAATTGTTAGAGGAATGCAAGAAAAAATGGAGGAGAGTTGCGTGTTTTTAATATCTAGTGGAAGTACTGATTGATTGATTGAGTTGGTGTTTTTTAAGTCTATTTTATGCACGTAAGGTTAATCGGGACTGGACCTACAGTTTTAAGAACCACTTATGCCTCCACCGGGTATCGAACTTTTGATTACAAGGCTATTGCTGTGCTATCGCAGAGGCTAGTGGAAGTACTGATTGATTTGATGTTTTAAGTCTATTTTATGCACAGTAAGGCTAATCGGGACTGGACCTACAGCTTTAAGAACCACTTGTGCGGGTATCGAACTCTTGATTACAAGACAACGACGTTATCGCTGTACTATTGCAGAAGCTGGTGGAAGTACTGATTGATTTGATGTTTTAAGTCTACTTTATGCACAGTAAGGCTAATTGGGACTGGACCTACAGTTTCAAGAACCACTTGTGCGGGTATCGAACTTTTGATTACAAGGCTATTGCTGTGCCATCGCAGAGGCTAGTGGAAGTACTGATTGATTTGATGTTTTAAGTCTATTTTATGCACAGTAAGGCTAATCGGGACTGGACCTACAGTTTCAAGAACCACTTGTGCGAGTATCGAACCCGAGATTTTTTGATTACAATGCTACCGCTGCGCCATCGCAAAGGCTAGTGGAAGTACTGATTGATTTGATGTTTTAAGTCTATTTTATGCACAGTAAGGCTAATCGGGACTGGACCTACAGTTTCAAGAACCACTTGTGCGGGTATCAAACCCGAGATCTTTTGATTACAATGCTACCGCTGCGCCATCGCAAAGGCTAGTGGAAAGTACATAGTTATTCGAATCTTATTTATTTAAAATATTTAGTTTTTTTTTTTATGCACGCTTATTGATTTTTAAACCTAAAGTTAAATAAAATCCGGCAATTATATCCAAATATACTTATGGCTACAACAAACATTCACAAAAAATGGCTTGAGATTTTTTTTTGCTACGTAAACAAAATGGTCGACATGCCAAATATGAACAGGCTATATAGATTTGAGAGATGGATAGAAAAAAAAGTTAATTAAAATTTAATTTCATGATTGCAACACGGAACTTAATGATTGATTGATTGATTGATTTAGTTTATTTTAACTTCGTGTTTTGTGCCTCTTGGCTAATTTGCGAAGATGGGGATGAGTGATGAAATTGATGAAAATGGACATTCACAAACAACCATACCCGACCGGGATTTGAACCCGGGACCCTTGGCGTCGCAGCGCGATGTGCTAACCACTCGGCCACAGGGTCGGGCAAGTACTGGTATATACATAGACCAAAGTTACATGGTTCTAGGCCCCATAGGAGTCGAGAAAATCAATGTCTTGGAAAACGTCTTAAGACAAATATCTTAATCTTTAAGAAAGTCGACTTCCGGTATCTCAAGATGTTACTTCCGGTCTGTCAAGAAAATTTTCTTAAGACAAAAATCTTAAGACGTTTTCCAAGATATTGATTTTCTCGGCTCCTAATTGAGCTAGGATGATGATTTTAGGTTTGTTGGATAGGATTCGACGAAAACTATTCGACTAGCAAATAAAATCGATTCCACCCCCTCAAGTTTTGGAAATACAGACAATTTTTTTTTATTTTTTGAGAAACTTGATTTGCCGGCTTAGTTTTTACTCTAATTCGAAAATTTTAATGATATTTGATAAAAAATTGAAGGTACTCTGCAACCTATTGGAAACATAATGATTAGTGCTTACTGTTTTCGAGTTATTTTAAATTAAAATTTCAAGATGTAATTTCTAAGTTGTTTTGTAACTCGTAAAGTATGGGTCGTAGAAAACCTATTCTTGTTTTATCTGCTATTGCCCGACAAATACTATAAACACAAATAATTTTTTTAAAAAAATGGAGATCGAAAATAATTTTGTTTTCTGAAAATAAAAAAATATGTATATGGAAAAAAAAATACGATTGTGTAATTTTTTATGATGTATGTTTGCATGTAAAAAATAAGTATACCTGAAAATTTTAGAATTTCAAAATAGCTATATATATATATTTGCTATTATATCAGCCAAAACAATAGAATATATATAAACAAAAAGATTTTCATAGTTTCACACCTCTATTAGATTGGTAGAAAAATATATTAGTGGGCAATAAAATCTGAAGAAGATTTGTGTCTAGCAAAAATAAGCTAAATAGAATTACACATGCATACAATATTTATTGTGCTTTTTCTATCTACAATCATATTTTTCTTATATATTTTTTTATTTTTTTTATAGGGTTGATTAAAGCACATATTTGAGGAAGACAACACCACCCATATATAAATAAACCCCTCAAACTAATACCAATTAGAATTAGCTTGCAAAATTTTTCTCATAAGGCATTTTTTGTTTTGTAAACACACTACCACTAACAGATCACATATAAATAAACATACCCCGAAAAATAAAAAAATGCGCTCCATGAAAAGTTGCCATGTTTGCAAAAGAACCATATCAAGCAAACATTTTGCAAGACATTGTCGCACCTGCGTGCCAGGCAAGCATTTGGCTGCCACCGAACTGTGTTCCGGATGCAATAAACACATTACAATTGCGTATGCCAAGAAGCATAAGCTTACTTGTCTAAGCAAAAATACATCTGGGGCCCAGCCTTCGACCTCCACCAAGAGGAAGGCAGAAGCAGCCTCCATCAATGCACCACCCGCTAAACGCGTCAAGCCTCCGAAAGCAGACCGGTCTGCTTTCGGAGGAATATTAGGAGATTACGTCCAATTGTCGGATGACTCTTGCGATGTTCGTAGCTTTTTAGAGGAGAAGCGAGCAGAGATAGTTTCTATTCTTAGTAATGCACTGGCTACGCACTCCTCCACTAAATTCTACGCATCGCTACGTTGCTGGTACAAGAAGCCGTCTGGTGAAATTTACAGGTTCTGCCACAACACCAAGGCGAAGACGCTGCATCTGGCGGATGTCGACAACCTCGAGGTCATCTACAGCAAGTTTGTCGAGGAGCTGCTGGCAAAGCAAGAAGAACATGAAGCTAAGGGCTCGGGGGGTTCGCTGTGTGGTGAGCGTCACGAACTGCGCGTCAAACTTTCCAAGTTTGTGCTTCTCTCCGCCTCCAGCTACGTCCCCTTACCATCTGCCATCGCGGCAAAGAAGGCTGTTCTGAACATCCAAAATAAAGATAACAAGTGCTTCGTATGGTGTGTGCTTGCAGCGATGCACCCTGTCCACTCGAAAAAACACCCACACCGAGTTAACCACTACCTATCCTACGAGCCAGAGCTGGAAGATGCTATTGCTGGGATCGACTACCCGGTGGAGGTCTCGGACATTCGCAAGTTCGAGACTCGTGCGCGGTTGGCCATCAACGTTTATGGCCTCACTGACGAAAATGTGGTGTACCCCATCCGGGTGAGCGACGTAGACGACGACGGTGTGCAGGAAATTCACCTTCTGCTTATCAAGGATGAAACTCGCCATCACTACACCCTCATTCGCTC
This sequence comes from Lepisma saccharinum, assembly GCF_977018435.1. Classification (NCBI taxonomy): domain Eukaryota; kingdom Metazoa; phylum Arthropoda; class Insecta; order Zygentoma; family Lepismatidae; genus Lepisma; species Lepisma saccharinum. The sequence continues at coordinate 56,043,933 of NC_139229.1, forward strand.
GCTCTCTCGGCTTGTTTCGAGCCAACGGAGCAAAGACAAAACCCACATAGAAGTTTGTCGCAGGTGCTTGTCTATATTTCGTAATCAAAAACAGCAGGATTATCAACGCATCAGAGGTCCCAACATCGCTGTCGAGAAGCTTGCTAACCACAAGCTCTACTGCAATGCCAACGAACCGGGGGTGGCAGACTTGCCCGAACCTGGCACCGTGGAGCGTTTCCACATGCACGGTGCCATGGTAAAACACCCCGCTATTATCATCGCGGATTTCGAGGCCTTCCTCAAACCCCTGTCCACTTGCGATCCCGATCCCGAAGTTTCTTCCACCACCCCTTACCAACTCCACGAGGCATCCAGTTTTGCATATGTTGTGGTGCGTCGGGACCAGCACATCACCCCCGAGCCCTACGTGTACCGCGGTCCCGACGCAGCCAAACACTTCCTCGAGAGGATGGTTGTGGAAGCCAACGAGATAGGGAAGTTTCTGTTGACCCCCAAGCCTATGCTCCCACTGTCCTCCGACGATCAACGTAGACACGACGAGGCCATCGCTTGCCCTGTCTGCGTCGAGGAGTACACCGCCAACAACTGTAAAGTCCATCACCACGATCACTTTAACGGTAGGTACGTTGGTCCTTGGTGCAACGATTGCAACCTTAAGGCCTGGGACCCACGCTTCATCCCTGTGTTTTTTCACAATGGCTCGGGGTACGACTTTCACCACCTGATCAAACATCTTGGGTACGACAACATGCAAATCAACGTTCTCGCCGAGAATGAGGAGCGTTACATCAGTGTGAGCAAGTGGGTTCGAATCCCAGAATCATGCTCTACTGTCGAGCTTCGCTTCCTCGACTCCCTGAGGTTCCTCCCGGCCAGCCTCGATGCCCTGACGAAAAAACTCAGCGACGAGCAAATGCTCATTACCTCTATGAATTTTCAAAACTTGGACGCCGGTCTCTTCAGGCGTAATGGGGTCTACCCCTACGAATACGTCACCGACTCTACCAAGTTTGCGGAGACGTCGCTACCTCCCCAGGCGAAGTTCTACAGTCAGCTACGAGGCACGAACATCACCGACGAAGAATATCACCACGCCCAGTCCATGTGGCACGAGCTGGGTTGTCGAACTCTCGGAGACTACCACGACGCCTACCTCAAACTTGATGTGACGCTCCTCGCCGACGTGTTCCAGACGTTCCGGGCGACCGCAATGAAGATCTACCACCTGGATCCCGCCTACTTCTATAGTCTCCCCGGACTGGCGTGGTCAGCCATGTTTCTGGTGACGAAAATCGAGCTGGAGCTTCTTTCGGACGTGGACATGATGCTGTTTGTAGAACGTGCCGTGCGGGGTGGAATGGTCCAGGTGTCGCAACGGTACGCGCGCGCCAACAACCATCACATGGCTACTGGCTACGACTCCACCCAACCGTCGAGCTACATCATGCACACGGACGTGAATAACTTGTACGGGCACTCCATGATGCAGCCACTCCCTTTTAGAGGGTTCGAGTGGGCTGACCCTTCCAAATTCGACATCGAAAGCTTGGACGATTCGGAACATGGGTTCTTCGCCGAGGTGGACCTTGAGTTCTCCGAGAAGCTGCAGGATTTGTTCTGCGATCTTCCCCCTGCACCCGAGTTCAAGTGTCCACCCGATTCCAACCAGAAGAAGCTCGTCATGGATTTCGAATCCAAGAAGAATTACGTCCTACACTACCAGAATCTCCGGTGGTTGATGCAGCAAGGGGTCACGGTCCACGCAGTTCACCACATCCTCAAGTTCGAGCATTCTCCATGGTTGCGTCCATATATCGAAGTCAACACCAAACACCGTACCGCAGCCACGTCCGAGCTTGATAAGGATTTCTTCAAGCTTATGAATAATGCGGTGTTTGGCAAGACCATGGAGAATGTACGGAATCGCGTGGACATAAAATTGGTGGCGAGGAAAGAGCGATGTCGTCAGCTTGTCGCGAGTCCATTGTTCAAGTCTCGAACAATCTACAACGAGCAGCTGGCTCTGATTCACATGAAGCAAGGTGTGGTGAAACTCACCAAGCCCATCTATGTTGGAGCCACGGTTCTGGATCTGAGCAAGCTCCACATGTTCGAGACGTACTACGACATATTACGTCCACACTACGGCCACAACATCTCGCTTCTCTACACGGACACGGACAGCTTGGTGTACCACGTTCGCACAGTCGACGCATACGGGGATATAGCCACAGTTCTATCTTTGGTTAACCTCTTCGACACCTCGGGCTATCCCCAGCCGAACCAGTACGGTATCCTGGCCCGCAACAAGAAGGTGCCTGGCAAACTCAAAGATGAGAAGGACGGAGACATGATTCTTGAGTTTGCAGGTCTTCGCGCCAAGGCCTATACCATCAAAGCCGAGGGCAGCGTTACCAAGAAGGCCAAGGGTGTCGGCAGACAGGTGGTTCGGGAGCATCTCACATTCGAGGACTTCGTCGATTGCCTCAAGACCAGGTCGTCGGTTCTAAGAGCAGAACAGCGCATCCAGAGCGTCGACCATGTGTTGACCACCAACAAAGTGAGGAAGATTGCCCTGGATCCCAACGACGACAAGAGGTGCGTTCTCCAATGTGGAATCCACACACTGCCGTGGGGGCACTATCGCTTAGCAGAAAGCAAAACCTGCAACATATGCCCATCTTCAACAGAAGATTCATAAAAACAAAACAAAAAAAAAACAAAAAAAAATCACTTTGTTAGTCATTACAAAAAAAAAAAAAAACACTGACTGTCATTACAAAAAACTTTGACCGTATTCTTAAATAACCAGCATACCCATGAATCTCTTTGGTTTCCGAAAACAAACCAACATGGAGACTGTACACCGCGCGACGACAGATCATGAATTTCTACCTTCCATGTTAACTAAACTCAATGGTCTACTGATTGTTCACCTTAACAGTATTTGGACGAAATTGGATGACGATGTGGGCAAGATGTTTTACGTCTTCAACAACAATTTACATTTTTACGAAATTCCGATCGATGGAAAACTTCAAATCACCGTGAATCCGGAAAACCTAGGCGAAATCAAAATATCTACCGGCAAGAACATTTTTCGAATCAAGCACGACAAGATGCTTTCTAACATTACGTACGATGTTTCTGCAGGAGATTGTTTATACGTGGAACTCCTAGGAGATTACGACAAACTCATTCCTCTCTTCGTAGAATTACGAATCGTCTATCCTATTATAAATAACCGTTAACCAAAATGCCTAACGATATTTTCGGCAACACTAAGCGTGTAGACCACGCAGAAGAGATTCTCATGTTGGACGTCCGAATTAAAAAGTTGAGGAGCGAATTGATCGCTTTGCAGGAGACCTTAAACAAAAGTTTAGAGTCGGAGATCGCTACGCTCCAAACGCAATGTCTCGACCCCATTCTGAAAATCGATTCCGAACTGAAAACGCTCATAAAAAATTATGTCGACGTACCTTCTTACGACAACGTTCAAAATATACAGTTGAGCGTGGATAAACTTCAAAATGATTTGGCCAAATTGCAGCAATTTCAATCGAAAAATGAAGATTTGGAAAAATTGAAACTCGAAATCGAAGAACGAACTTCGGCAATCGAAAAGAATTTCTCTGAACTTCAAACCGTCGTGAAGGATATTGATGTAGAACGCTTGCATGTTGTTGTTTCCAAATTACAAGAAGAATTCGCCGGCACGTTGGAAGAAATTAAATCCAAGTTACAGACTTTGGAAGATACCATGACGAACCTACCATCGTCAGACGAACTGCAGGTCATCGGCAAAAGCGTCGCGAACATAAAAATTCAATTGGAGGCTTATCAAGATTTCGAACACATTCAAACCACCATCGCTACGCTTCAGGCGTCTCTGGAGTTGATCAACGAAGAAATTAAAAATATTCACGCTGAAGCCAGTGCGTTGACGAGCATACAAGACACGTTAAGCACGGTTCAGCAGAAGATCGAATATTTAGAAAATTTGAACGTCGAAACAAATCTTGCTCATTTTCATCACGTACTGGACAACATACAGGGTGACTTGGAATCGTTACGGTCGAGCGTACCTTCGAGCGAAGATTTGGAAAAATTGAAATCGGCGGTGACGGCACTATCCGATTCGAGCGACATCAAAAATTCATTGAGCGATCTCGAGAGTAGGGTGGCCAATCTCCCCACCTCAAAAGAATTGCACGCTTTGAAAAGGAACATATCACGTATGCTGAAACGACTGGAAACGGAAACGGCGAACGTGGAACAGATTCGAGACGAACTTGCTTCGCTAGTGTCGACGCTACCCACTTCGCAGAGCGTCGCCGACCTTCACACGCAGTTTACCGAGATGCGAAGCATCGTGAACGATCTTACCGAGAAGAGCTCGAAATTGAATCAAGTCGAGAACCTTCAGAGTATTGTCGTCAACATCAGAGATCAAGTTGGAGTGCTGGAATCCATGCAGGAATCGACGCTGGCCTCTTTTGGTGCCAAGTTGCAAGAACTCAACGAAAACTTCAAGCAGTTGAACGTGGAAGTGAAAATCAAACCGTCATTTTCTACAGTAACGGATACCATCGTCGAACATTTGTTGCCCGTACAAAATACACTGGGACAGCTTCACAGCAACCTCGTTAGCGTCGATACTAAATTCGCTAAACTGCATTCTCTGCAAGCCATCGAAATCAACAGCGTACCCAATCAACAGAGAATCTCCACGTTCGTCGAAGGTAACAAACTGTACATGTTACATCCTTATCATCCGTACTACAAGTTTCTCCTCGATGGCACGATTCAGATAAATGAATTTTCGTACTGGTCTCACGGCAGAAAAGCTAGCGTTCCCACCATGAACTTGATATCGAATCGTGGTGTCCAGAAAGCAGGAAACATTCCTCTGGCACGTTGGAACGAAACGCGCAACATATATGAAATACACGAAGACGAAGATCTTACCATTTTTGACGTGAGTGCCGGCGATAAGCTGATCATTCAAAACACGAGCGAAGTGCCACCCTCTTTGAATCCCATCACGCTGGTGCTTCTCTTCAAACGTAATCTCTAAAAATGTCTAGGCAAGCCATCGTCGAAGAATTGCATAAACCTGCACGCCGCAACTACGAACGTTTGGCGGTGGTAACCAAGGGAATCGATGACCTCTGGCAAAGTGACCTCGTGGAGATGAGTAGCGGCAATCTAAAAAATGTGCATAAATTGAACAAGGGCAACAAGTACCTCCTCACCGTCATAGACACGTTTTCGAAATTCGCATGGGCTCTACCTTTGAAAGCCAAAACGGGGACATGCGTCACGGAAGCATTGAAGACAATTTTTCGCGAAAACGACAGACGACCTCGGTTTTTGCAAACGGACAAGGGGAAGGAATTTTACAATGCCGTATTCCAAAAGTTTATTCAAAAACATGACATTCGACATTATTCAACCTTCAGTCACATCAAAGCCAGCATCGTGGAAAGATTTAATCGAACCTTGAAAACACACATGTGGAAACGATTCACGCTTCGAGGAAATTACAAATGGGTCGACATACTGCCGGAACTCGTCGACACCTATAATGATACGGTACACAGAACGATAGGCATGAAGCCAGCTGACGTTACGAAATCTGACGAGCAGCGTTTAATTTCTACAGTTTACTGTCCAAAGTACACTCCCACGACTACCAAGAAATCAAAATTCAAAATTGGAGACCAGGTGAGGATCAGCAAATTCAAACGCACCTTCGAGAAGGGGTTCACAAAAAATTGGAGCACGGAACTTTTTACGGTAGTTCGAGTTTTACCCGGAAACCGACACACGTATATAATAAAAGATAGTAGCGGCGAGATTTTGAAAGGAAGATTTTACGAAGAGGAACTCTCTAAAACAAAACATCCCGACACGTACCTCATCGAGAAAGTATTGCGTAGGAAAGGCGACAAACTGTTTGTCAAATGGCTGGGACTTCCGGAAAAGAGTTGGATCGACGCGAACGAAGTGATCTTGTGAGTACGTGGAACGTGGTGAAGCGTCTACCAGATTCGGAAAGTCAAACAAAAAAAAAAACGGCGAGTTGCTTCCCGACAGCATCCGCTGTCTGATCGTAGGTCCTTCGGGGTGTGGGAAAACAACACTGCTCGTGGACAATTTTCTCCTCGCACCGAATTGGTTAGATTGGAAGAACAGGCACCTCTACGTATTTTCGAAAAGTCTCGAACAAGCGAAATACCAGCAACTGATAAAACTGTACGATGGTCTGGACATTGCAACGTTCGCTTCGGAAATAAAACCACTCGACGATTGTCGTAAAAATTCAGTCGTTGTGTTCGACGATGTTATCCTGGAAAATCAAAATGAAATTCGCAATTTTTTCACGCAAGGTCGTCACAAAGGAATAGATTGCTTCTTCCTTGCTCAAACGTTTTCCAAAATTCCAAAACAGTTAGTACGCGACAACGCTAATTTCATATGTTTGTTTCGTCAAGATCACACCAACCTCAAGCACGCGTACGATGACTACGTAGGCGGAGACATGAACTACAATCAATTTTCGGAACGCTGCTGCTCCCACTGTTGGAACAGTGACGATTTCGGATTCGCGACGATCGACATGACGAGAAAACCCAACGACGGAAAATACAGAAACAAAATCAACAACTTTCTAAACGTTGCAACGTTGTGAGAAACGACGTGTATAAATAACGTTATGACGAAACGAAAAATCGAAGACGAAAATCTCAAGCTTCGCGATTACCTCGCGAAACGCTTCAAAGGTTGGAAATCCGAGAATCGCGGATTCTACGAAGAGAAGAAACGTCAAGATCAACCTGTGATCGACGCCATCAGCGATCTAGGTAAAGAAATTAAAGGCGTCACGGAACAAAATAAAAATTTGATCAACGAACTCGTACCACTTGCAGCTAAAAGTTACACCGTACCCACGCCCATTTCGAGCATTCCTTCGACGCCGTTCGAACTGAAGGACGTACAGGCACGACGTCGAGCCATAGGTAGCACGTCGTCGTCTTTGGATAAGATCGAGTTGGGACCTTTGGCACGAGACTACCTGAGCACGGGGAAATTCGACAAAGATGAAGTGTTCGGATTGTATCCGAGCATGGAGAGCAACGAAGACGGTGGTGTGGTTTGGAAGATAGGAAAATCGAAAGTTACCTTCGAAGGCAACGACATTAAAGTTAATTTAGGCGACAAGGATAGTTGGACCAGGTATCCGGGTACGGTGGGACTGTGGGAACTCGTTGCCAAAAAGCAGCCGAAAGATTACACCGACGAAGATTACCAGAGTTACAAGGAAATTTTGATCATGACGGATGCCTTATACCAAAACAACGACGCTACGCAGAATAGGGTCAAATCCAGCAGCGGCGAGAAGTACAGGAATCTCATCAAGCCGATATGGAACCAGGTGAAAACAGGCAGCGGCGTCAAACTCTACAACACCCTGCCCAAAGAGTTTGTGTGGGTGGACGACGTGCGCAAGCTCATAGACAGGTTGTTGGTTATTGCAGGAGAGGAGAATGCAGGCAATCGTAATTTCTACAACGAGAAGGTAGGAATTGTGGACGTGATCAGCACAAAACTTTCCAACTTCATCGTGAACGACGACAAGGGCATAGGTTACCTCATTAAAATTATCAACACGCTGCCTCCGAGATTCTGGAACGTTGCCGAAGGAAAGGGACTCGTGAACGACATCATCAACAAGTTACCTTTCGAGATGCATTTACCCGGCTACCAGTACTGCGGACCGGGTACCAAACTCGAGAAAAGATTGGAGAGAGGAGACAAGGGTGTGAATCCGTTGGACGCCGCATGCAAAGATCACGACATCGCCTACAACACCACTCGCACCGATCTGGATGCACGTCACGAAGCAGACAGAAAGTTAGAGCACGCAGCTTTCGAAAGATTCGTTAGCAGAGACGCTTCGCTGGGAGAAAGAGTTGCAGCACTGGGCACCACCATCGCCATGAACACGAAACAAAAATTTGGATGGGGTGTGTAGAAATAAAAAAATTTCTCGAACCGTGAAAAAAATTTCTTCGGTATATAAATAACACTACGTAAAAAAAAAAACTCCAGTTGTGTTTGTCATCTTATAAAAAAATGAGTAAACAATCACTAGACGCCCAAGCATTAAAACAAATGCTAAATTCATCAGTCGAATATGTAAAAATTCAGGAATTGGAAGTGGACAAACCTTACACGATAACTTCCGGTTCAATTGTTTCTACCCAGTATGGTCCCAAGGCGCGTCTGTTGCTCAACGCACAATACAGTCTATTTTTACCAGATCGATACGCTAACATGTTATCCGACGAGAAGCTAGCTATTTTAATCGAGAACAAAACTCGAATCGTGTACAAGGGTACAAAGGAACTTCTTGGTAAGAAAACAAAGCACGTAATAGAATTTGTGTAACGGCTCTGCGCGGAGTATATTCTTGAAAAAAAAATTACACGGAACAAAAAAAAATCTCAGAACATTTATATATAAATAACATACCAAAAAAAAATTACACAAAACAAAAAAAATCTCAGAACATATATATAAATAACATACCGTGAAGATAACATATAGAGCATCAACATGAAGCCCAAGGGTGTCGTGTACCAGATACCATACTCCAATCTGAAAAATCTAGGTGCCCTCGATGGTTTACTCACCAAGAAACAACGCGAGAAGAAACGTTCTTGCTTGACGAAAGGACACGGAATGAAATTACTTCTCAGCACACCTCAATTAAGACGCTTGCAGCGTTCGCGGAAACAGCAAAAGATCGGAGGTTTCATATTCAGCATCCCAGCCATCCTAGCAGCATTGGGGGCCGTTGGAAGTTTGGCCGGCGGAAGTGCCGCCATCGCGAAAACCGTCATCGACTCAAAAAAGAACAAGGCCGAGTTGGAAGAACAGAAACGTCACAACCTGGCCATGGAGAAGAAGGGGAAAGGTATGACAAAAAAACAAAAAAACAACCTCGATGCTTTGAAGAAATATAAAAAAAAGAAGAAGCCCTGTCCAACTTCGATATTGAATCTCTTATCGAACTGTTGGGAATAAGAAACTTCAGGGGTGTTTTCATGTCCGATTCTCTACCCTTTGCTGTGAAGAAAAAGGAGTATGGCGTGGTCAACCTGGACAGTTACAAAAATCCTGGTACACATTGGATATGCTACCTCAAAATTGACGATAACAATGCATTTGTTTTCGATTCGTTCGGTGGCACACCACCTGCCAGGTTGGTGAAGTATCTTAGTGTTGCCAACCTCTACTACAATGACAAACGCATCCAGGGTTTCACCGATGTTAACTGTGGCCACCTATGCCTTTCCGTTCTCGCATACATGTCTAAAATAAATAACCCGTCGGTAGAACATTTTCAGAAAACATTGTGGAACCTGAAACACGATGGGCGTGTTCCATCTCACGAGCGAATCTTCGATCCTGAAACTCACGCTGCACGACGACATCGTCTATCCTAAATCCGTAGCTCTGCGTGCATTCTACAGCATGTACCTCATACCTAACGTCACGCAGCACAACAACAAAATTAGCGTCGGAAGCGAACACATCGTCGTCACGCCAGGCCAATACAATCTTTCCACTTTGCAAGCTCAGTTACCCAAAGGCGCGTACCTTTCTCAAAATTCGGTCACACACAGAGTGGAAATCGTGTCCGCGACGGAGACCGTGGACCTGGGCACCATAGGAGAACTTTTAGGTTTCGAGAACAACACCAAACTCGAAGCTGGCATCAAGCACACAGCAGTCAATATTCCTAAATTTCTAGCCATAGAGACTCTAAACGTTCACTGCAACGTGGCGGAAGGCATGATCACGAAATCCTCGGACGGGGGGTTACTAGGAAGTCACAAGCAGACAGGAATCATAGCCACGTTCAAACCCAGTTCCGAATTCATGGAACCGATCATCTACACACCCTCTTCGCCGATCTATTTTCCAGTATGTCGCAACCGCATAAACGACATAGAGTTGGTGGTGACGAACGAGAAAAGAGACGTGGTGGATTTCGCACGTGCAACAACCACTGCCATCGTGGAGATCAACGTATAATAAATAACACACATAGTGAAAATGGAGCAAATCGAAAGTTACGAATTGCAATCTTTTCCTCCCAACCGTCGCACGTTCGCCAATTTGAACGAAGCGAACAGGGAGATCGAATACGACGTGGACGTAGGGGATGGGTTCGTTCATCCTCACAGAGCAGACCTCTACCTTCAATTCGACGTGGTGAAGAAGGAAAGCGGAGACGCGTTTCCCGCAGCAGCAAATTTGATACTCGTGGACAACTTCGTGCCTCACCTGTTCTCGCAGGTGGAGGTGAGGAAACACAACACCGTCATAGACAGAATAGACTATCCAGGCATCACGTCGACGGCAGTGGGAACATTGAAATTATCCAAAACAGACGCAGCGTACTATCAAGCAGGAGGATTCGAAGCAGGGACGAAAATATCGACGACAAGTCACACAGTGCTCTTTCCCATGCGTCTGCTGCCAGGATTCTTCTCGGACTACAAGGAGATCATGTGGAAGGGAGGATTGCGCGTCACGTTTCGAAGAGCAGCCAACGACAACGACGCGCTGATGCAATACACCAACTTGAACGCCGACAGCACGCCAATAGCCAACACATTACCCGAAGCAGTTAAGTACAAAGCGGAGATCTTGAAGAGTCCGCAGGTGCCGATTCGCTTTCACAGTTACCAGTGCGTGCAGAAGGTGGCATCGGGAAGTCACATGGAATTCGACGTGACAACACAGTTCAACAACATACAGTTCGACATGCCAGATTTCGTCGTGGTGCTTTTTCAGACCGGGCGCGATAAAAATCAGGAAAAAAATTCCAGCAAATTCGACAACTGCAAAATCAAGAATGTTTATCTGAAGAATGGAAGAAACGAAGTGTTCCCGCGCGAGAATTACAACCTCGACATGACCAAAGACGATTACCTAAAACTTTACGAAGCTTACACCTCTTTCAAACGTGTGACCGAGGGGAACGTGGACATGTACTACACGCCCAGCGAATTCATAACCCACAGACCCATGTCCGTCATCAATACCACGAAGAGGAAGCAGGTGGTGGTCAACGATCGCACCAACATCAAGGTCGTCTGCGAGTTCAACAGCCCGTTGCCCGAGGACACCGTATGCAGTGTAATCCTGGTCGCCGAGAAGTCCTTCGTCCACGACGTGAAGAACGAGAGGGTCACAGAGCAGTTTTAACAAGTTTTTAACATTTTTTCTTGCACAATAAGAAATTTTTGTACTAGCACAATCAGTTTCAATGGCACAATACGAAAATTTCACTAGTTCAAGATCAGTTACAATATCAATTTCATCAGTTATCAGTTACAATATCTTTTTTCTCATCAGTTTTTGCACTATAGCACGAGACAATCAGAAATTTTTGCACAAAAATTTTGTTGTTGTTGTTTTTACATGAGAAAATTAACAATAAAATTCTTTTTTTATCGTTTCAGATGCTGTCGAACATCAAAAACACATACACATACAAACACACTAAAAAAATAAGCATGCAACTTTATTTGTAACACACACCTACATTCTCCATCTTCATCAAAAAAATATTATAATAAACATAATTATTTTTATCTATCACACAATAAAACTCTATATCCAAAATATTACAACATCAAATAACACTAGAGTCGTTAGTACACGTTGCATGCATTACGGAGGTCCTCTGTAGGGTTTCATGGAAGTTTGGGGGAAAAAAAAACACGTGAAACTCTACAGAGGTGCGGTTATCTACAACCGCAGCCGTTAGAACCTTTTTGGGTTGGGCACCACGCACCCTGGCGGGGTTAGGGGCCAGGAATCTTAAAAAAATAAAAAAAAATTATTTGTTTTGCTTGCGTCACAATACGAAAATAAAGAGAAGTACGTACGTGTGTGTGCGTGTGCAGCACATCGTTCCCGCGAGAGAGGTTTACAAAGGTCCCGATATACATTGGCGCCCGGGACTTGGAAATAATGCGTATTCGCTCACCACTGTTGCCAGCTCTAGGTCTCTCTCTTTTCATCTTACAACAATGTTGGTATCTCTATCTTTTTTTTAGTTGCAGGTGGGTTGCCAACACACTCTAGTTAATAATGCTACATATTATACACACACACACACACACATACTGTATTGCCATCCATTCATCCATCCATCTCTCTCTCTTTTACGGTAGTGTGTGTTTGTTGCCGGCTCTCTTTGCCCAGTGTATGTATGTTACGCCAGTATATAAATTGGCTAAGCCCTTGCCAAGTAAAAAAAGCTGTAGGTAAATATTAGCAACATTGTCGGTTGTTTAACTTTTCCCCCTCTCTCTCTCCTCTCTCTTTTTTTTTGTAAAAAAGCTAAGGCAAAAATACCAGTAGGTTGGCAACCTTGTTTTATGCACTGTAAGGCAAGCCTCAAGCAGTGTTGCCAGCTCCTTGCTTTAGGTTAGATTAGACCAAAAAAACCTTGGTGATTTTTTCGAGTAAAATGTTGGCCACACTGCGAGCACACAAGATTGCCAGCTCCTTGCTTTAGGTTAGATTAGACCAAAAAAAAACCTTGGTGATTTTTTCAAGTAAGGTGTTGGCCACACTGCAAGAAAATAGAGCTTATGCCTTACAAGAGCAAACCATTAAGGCAAGCCTCAAGCAGTGTTGCCAGCTCCTTGCTTGGGGTTAGGTTAGACCAAAAAAAAACCTTGGTGATTTTTTCAAGCAAAGGGCTGGCAACACTGCGAGAAAATGGGGCTCATGCCTTACGAGAGAAATCCATTAAGGCGAGCCCCACCGAGCCCCATTTTCGGGCGTTCAACCCGTGCACCTTACCTACTTACTCAATAAGTATTCTCTATCTATTTGGAAAGTTAAAATTTTCTGTACAAAATTTATTATTAATAATAATAATAATAATGATAATAATAATAATAAATTGATTGAATAGTTAGCATAGTTAGCAAAACGCGGTATGAATCCAGAAATCTCAGGTTGGAACTCGGGTTAAGGCTAAGATTGCGTCTGTGTTTGTTCAGTCATTCATTTCATCGTTAATCTTTCAACCTCATCGTCGCGATGACCCCAAGAGACAGGAAAGCGACATAACATAGTCGAAGTAGTAAGGAAGAAAGAACACCTCCCTTTGTTCAAACCAAACCGTGTAGCTTTAACTACACAACCTTTGTTCCGAGAGAACCCTTTCTCGACAGCGTACACGCAGCAGATGTAACAGCATCAAACATTGGGACACCCGCACGTGTCGAAGTCGCAAAAAAAAAAAAGAAGGATGCAGCGAATTATGACGTCATTCCAATATGTCACACGTAGGTAGAGCAGCATGTTACCCTACCGGGAACCCAGGCAATTAGCCTCCGCGAGAACAAAAAAATGGCACCACTTACGCCAAAGTATGCGAGCAGAACGCACCAAATGTTGCATGCTCTGTGTAATCTGCAAAAACCCTCCTCCCCCCCCCCCATCTCACGGCAGAATAAAACATCTGCTTCGAACAGAAAGCATTTTATCAGCGGTTGAAATCCACGCCTCTGATAAATGGTGGCGAGTGTTACGGGTTTTGCGTGCGTTCGATTGTAATTCATATTTAATGCGATCGGTAAGGCCAGGTTCAACATTTTGCTATCCATTATTAAGTATTATACGATATGATTCATTAACAATTATGAGTAGCCTAACACGTGCCATGAAACGCCTGAAAATAGAGTGAAACGTACATAACAACGTATGTAAAGGAACTTATAGAGGAATATATTCTATGCAAGATAGGGGGGAAAATAAAATAGATTTCAGACATGAATTTAGAAAATGAAAACATAGAAGGAAAGAATTAGGAGGTGAGGTAACGAAGAGAATGAAAAGGACTGAAAAGAAAACAGGTAAAGAAAAGGAAGAATTGGAAAAGAAAGGGGACAAAACTAATCGGAAAGAAGGAAGGGAAAATAAAGGAAGTTGAATGAAGTGAAAAGAAAGAGAAGGAAGGAAAATGAGAGAAATGGAAGTATAGGAAGACCACGGAGAGGAAAGTAAAGGGAGGAAAAGAAAAGTAACGAAAGGAATATAAAAGAAGGAAGAATAGAAAGTCGAAGCGAAGTGAAATGAAAATAAGAAATAGGTAACAGGAAGGTAAAGTAAAGGAATAAAAATGAAGGGACAGAACGAAAAGGAAAGCAAAAGAAGAATAGGAAGAGAAATCAATGGAAAAGAAAGGGAATAAAAGAATCGAAAAGAACGAAGGAGAGGAGATCAATGAAAATATAGTTGAAAGGAAGTGAGATAGGGAAAGGGAAGGAAAGCAAGATAATGGAAATTAAAGCAAGGGACACGAAAGGAGAAGAAAGCAAATCAAGTTAAGGGTAAGATTTGAAACACGACCAATGATAGAATCAAAAGGCATACAGAAGTCTCTCAGTCTCTCTTAATACTTAAGCCGAAATAGAACATGGATTCTCCGTCGTAGATTTGTAATTTGATTTGCTATATTTTACTTCGCTTTTTGTGCCACTTTTGGCTAATTTGCGAAGATGGGGATGAGTGATGATATGATGAAATTGATGAATGGACACTCACAAATATACATGGCCAGGCCAGAATTCGAACCCGGGACCCTTTTCGTCGTAGCGCGATGTGCCAACCACTCCGCCACAGGTGCCGGCTCTCCGTCGTAGAATAGCTAGACGAGCATATAATACAAAAACTGACGAAATTATTGTGAAGGTGAGAAATGCAGTAAAGAACCGCCCCCAATTTTTTCTTTCTTTGAGTTCATGTTTTAAGTCCACTTTATACGCATACACAGTAATGCTAATCTGGACTGGACCTACAGTTTAAAGTGAGATCCGAACCACTTTGTGCCTCCACCGGGCATTGAAAACGGGACTCCTTGATTACAAGGCAACGACGCTACTACTGCGCCATCGAGGAGGCCCTCCCCCCAAACTGTTAAAACATGCAATAAACAATTTATAAAATTCTACTTAAAATGGTCACTGTGTTAGAAGCGGTACAGAAATCCCAAGAAATGCAAATAAACAAATGAACAAGACGAATAAGAAGACGAGAGAACGGGACAGGTCGAGATACAAATAAAGCAAATGAAAGAAGAATAAAGGAAAGAGGGAGGAATAGTGGAAGCTAAGAAAAATAAAGAAACAAGAGAGAAAGAGAAGAGAAAAGGGGTTAGAAATAAAGAAGAGATGAAAATAGGACTTGAAGGAAAACAGACACTCTTCTAACTGAAGGGGCAGAGAGTAATATTATGCTTGGCATCGTCTTTATGTCACGAAAAAACATTTACGTTAATCTCGAATAGCTATCACTGTCGCTTTTGGTGCGAGCGGTTTCGGGTTCGATCCCCGATGGAAGCACAAACATGTTCAGTGTTAACCCAGTATCGTGATGACAGTTGAGGTCTTATTAGCAGCACTAACGACGGGCTCTATGGTCCAGACAGCCAGAAAGCAAACACTGTAAAAAGCCATCAAAGAAAGTATACTGAAGATTTGAACATGAAAATTTCAATCGCAATGGTTATTGTACGAGCTCTATGAAAGTTAATCAGGTCATGTCTGTTTAATTCGTGGCTAAAATATCAGCTATGTAATTGCGCATGTGTGTGTGTGAATAATACGTTCCCCACGACCTGATTCTTCCCCGTCACGGAATACTTACGATGAAGCCCCCGAATTGCGGAGTTTCTTATCTCTCGCTTTTGGCAGTCCGAAAGTTATGAACATCCGTCATGATGCATTTCCAGGAATGAAAGCAGGGTCATGTGGCAAATCCCGGGTAGTCAGCGAGCATATCTCACGCAATATATCTGCCGAAAGCGGTAGCTCTCGCCGCGAAGACGCGTGGATAAAATTACAAGTTAAGAGAAAAAAAGAGTCGAGACTGTGATGTTATCTGCAAAAGTATGATAGGAAAGTTAGTAATTACGTGGGCAGCTCTCGTAAATTTCCGTCTATTTTTTCCCTCCATTCAAAGACTGTAATGGAAGTAGTTTACGAGCAATTGCAGTAATCAGTGTCCGAAAACAGGTCCTGCATTTCAACAAGGTTTGACGTAATAATTGTAAAAAAAAAAAAAAAAAAAATCAACCTACTTATTGCACTTTCAGTTGGAAATGATTAATGATATTTATTGAACCTCATCATGAAGGTACGCAGGGGTTATTGAGATGAACCTCATCATGAAGGTACGCAGGGGTTATTGAGATGAACCTCATCATGAAGGTTCGCAAGGGTTATTGAGATGAACCTCATCATTAAGGTACGCAGGGGTTATTGAGATGAACCTCATCATGAAGGTTCGCAAGGGTTATTGAGATGAACCTCATCATTAAGGTACGCAGGGGTCATTGAGATGAACCACATCATGAAGGTACGCAGGAGTTATTGAGATGAACCTCATCATGAAGGTACGCAGTGGTTTTTGAGATGAACCGCATCATGAAGGTACGCAAGGGTTATTGAGATGAACCTCATCATGAAGGTACGCAGGGGTTATTGAGATGAACCTCATCATGAAGGTTCGCAAGGGTTATTGAGATGAAACTCATCATTAAGGTACGCAGGAGTTATTGAGATGAACCTCATCATGAAGGTTCGCAAGGGGTATTGAGATGAACCTCATCATTAAGGTACGCAGGGGTCATTGAGATGAACCACATCATGAAGGTACGCAGGAGTTATTGAGATGAACCTCATCATGAAGGTACGCATGGTTTTTGAGATGAACCTCATCATGAAGGTTCGCAAGGGTTATTGAGATGAACCTCATCATTAAGGTACGCAGGGGTTATTGAGATGAACCTCATCATGAAGGTTCGCAGGGGGTATTGAGATGAACCTCATCATTAAGGTACGCAGGGGTCATTGAGATGAACCACATCATGAAGGTACGCAGGAGTTATTGAGATGAACCTCATCATGAAGGTACGCAGTGGTTTTTGAGATGAACCGCATCATGAAGGTACACAGGGGTTATTGAGATCTAGATCTCAGTCATAGTATACGTGGTGTGATGAGCAACATCCTCTGCACAGGTATACAAAGCACCCTACTCAGGAAAAGGAGCCACTTGAGATAAAAAATATAAAGCAACATAATAAAAATGCAAAACAGTGAAGACATTCGGCCTTCCCGATGGTATTGTAATGTTGCTATCTCGTAAGCAAGAGGTCGCCGCTTCGATTCTCAGTAAAGGCATATTGTGGTTTGGATCCCACTTTACACTGTAAGACCAATTACGATTGGTCCTATTAAAGTGCGCTTGAAACAAATTCACAAACTTTGTCATGAAGAAAGTTTAAATTGAGAAATTCCTGATTCCAAAAAACTTAAAATTGTTAGGAAATTCTACAAATTATTAAATACATGTTTCATAGGAAAATAAGCAACGTAATAAACACATAGAATCGTAAAAAAATTCTAGAATCCAGAGATTCCTCATTCGCCAAAAAATATCAACATAATATAAACTGAGAATCTTTGAAAAATTCTTGAATTCAGAAATTCCTGATTGTAGAAGAAAAAGCTATATAATAAAAACTTAGAATCAAGGAAAAATTCTTGAAATTAAAAAAAATCTAATTCGTATAGAAGAAAGTAAAATAATAAAAACTTAGAATCGTCAAGAAATTCTAATTCAGATATTTATGATTCGTAGGATAAAAAGCAACATAATAAAACTTAGGACCATGGGGATATTCTTGAAATCAGAAATTTCCAATTCGTGTGGGAGAAAGTACGTAACATAATAAAAACTTTGAATAGCGAACAAAATCTTGAGATGAGGAATTCCTGATTCGTAGGGAGTAAAGCAACATAATGAAAACTTAGAATCGTGAAGAAATTCTAGAATATAGAAATTTCTGATTCGTATGAGTAAAAGCAACATAATAGAAACTGAGGACCATTGGAAAATTCTTGAATTCAGAAATTCCTAATTCCAAACGTGTAATCTTAGAATCATTCGAAAATTCTTGAAATCAGAAATTCCTTATTCCAAACGTAATAAAATCTTAGAATCATTGTAAAATTCTTGAATTCAAAAATTCATGATTCGTATGACAGGCAGCAAGATAATAAAAAACTTAAAATCCTTAAAAAATCTTGAATTCAGAAATTCCTGATCCGTAGGGGAGAAATCTATCTGTTTTTCGTTCTTGTGCTGCTCTGGAGGTTTACATCCAGCTCCAATCTGCCGGGCAAATCCCAAACACGGCGAGTTCTCCCTTGGATTGACCTCCACTGATGAGGAACAAAAGATCCACTTAGCAGTAATTTGGATGGAGCGAACAGAAAATCCTTCTTCATTACCGCACCCTCGCAAGGGGTTCCGGTTGATTGAACCCTCTGTTTTCTGCCGTCCCGTGGCGCATTAGGTAAAAACACGTTGCCCTTTCCGAAGCACTATACACCGTCACGTTGCTGCAAGCGGAGATTTACAAAAATAAGAAGTGCTTTAATCTAGATACAAGTTTATGAAATATGGATAAAGAGTGGAAACTTGTCGTAATGTTGATGAGTTTGTTTCTTTTCTTCAATTTGTGATTCCTGTGTTTGTTTTCGCGTCACTTCATCCTCAGATAGGCTAATCGGGTTAAAGTTGGATTCGAGCCTCTGCTCCATGCTATTTTCACCGGGGATCGAACCCGGGAATTTTTAATAACAAGGCGACAGCGTTACCACTACATCTTGGAAGTCTACCTGCCTTTCTCGTGCAGTGATGAGCATAGCCTTCTGCGAATGTGCAGGTCCTGGGTTCGAATCCTAACTTGTTGCTTTGCGCTTGTTATCCCAGATACTACTGAAGCAGATAGGTATGTATGCAGTGCAAGAAAAATACAAAAAAACTTAGCTTAGTTCTAATAACAGAACAGATAGTGTGATGCATGAAAAATATCCAGTGTGGAGAAATTCCACTGATTGATTGACTTGATTTCTTTTACATCGCCTTCTGATCGTGACGATGGGGATGAATGACCATAAGATGTGGTGGATGAGGAAACATTCGCAATCATATATGGACAAGACAGCACGAACCCCACAGAGAATTACTGCCTGTGAAGAAAGTCACACACACACGCACACACACATAGGGTGATTCTCCAACTTCTAAACACATTAACAGTTTCGAAACAGATAATAAACTCCACAAACTATCAAATATCTCACCAAAATGTACGAGACAAGTCGATTGGTATTACTTTGAAAGTACAACTAACGGTAAATATAGTACTGATTGATTTACTTAATCTTACTTCGCTTTTCTGATAAACGCGAAGGTGAAGATGAATGATGATATGATGAAATTGCTGAAGGACACTAGCAAAGAACCCAGAATTACTGGGATCGTAGCGCGCCGTGCTAACCACTCAGCCAAGCTGGTCGGTAAATTGTTCATCATGTTGTTTGGTTCCGAAACGTGGGGTTCAGGAATTGAAAAAAATAGCACGAATAAGAAGAGGACATCAACTGCTCTAGGAGGAGTACAATCCTATTTCATAAAAACTTACAGCATTAAGAAGGCCAATTTATCTGCTCTTATCTTCGCCCTCATAGCGTGCAAGGATACTTAAAAAGTTTCAAATAGTAAAATGAGTCGAGTGACACCTCGTTTGATTAATTTCTTACTCGAAAACATCTTGGTTTGGTCAACGGTTTTCAAATGGGCGATCAGAAGCTATCTGTAATATCGTAACAGGTCATTAATTTCAACACGGAGAAAGAAATCGAAGAAAAATATACGTCATCACATGGGAACCAATAGTATTAGTTGAAAAATTGTATTTTGAAAATTCGTGCTGAACCCCTCAAGATTTTTAAAGTGCATAGGGTTCGAGGAACAGCTTGTTG
This sequence comes from Lepisma saccharinum, assembly GCF_977018435.1. Taxonomy (NCBI): domain Eukaryota; kingdom Metazoa; phylum Arthropoda; class Insecta; order Zygentoma; family Lepismatidae; genus Lepisma; species Lepisma saccharinum. The sequence goes on from NC_139229.1 coordinate 56,063,879, forward strand.
AATAGGTATTGTAATTCCAAGAAAATTTTGTGGGAAATGTTTCTCGACGTTTATGGACTCGAATGGCCATCAAGAAAGAATTTGTGTAAATTTAAACATGTAAATAAATCAGTTTTTGCCCTCATTTGAAAATGGTTTGCTCTTCATCTGATAATAAACTGTAATACACCTGACAATTATTACAATGTGAAAATTTGATGCATTAAGGAGAATCATTTTGGATTGATGTTACATATATTCCTCTGTTTTTGTTTTGAATGATATTTTAATATTAACGTTTAATATCAACATTGAAATGTTGTTGATCGTTTTGCCGCACAGTAAATACACACACACACACACAATGCTTATGCAATTATTCTTTTTACTGTGGTTTGTCTAGTGTGAAGGGTGTATAGTGGTCCTTTTTGTGAAGAGAGAAATAGACATAGTTGAGTGTAAGACAACTCGTCTCAATCTCCATTATAAATAAATAAATATAAACTTTTTGACAAAAGTAAATTGCTTTGATCATTTAATATGTCTCCTCTTGTCGTGGAAAAAATGTAGGTGTCTACCTTGTCATTTTCAGACCTTTTGCCTACCAATTTTGAGAGCTTTTTAGTGCCTATAGATCCTCTAGTAATGAAAAATAGTGGGCATTTACTTGAAATGAACTACAGCTACAACTTTGCTTCACTACAGCTTCTCTGCCACCATTAGGTCCATTAGGCTACAAGCTTCCACAACAACAAAACCAAGCCTCTCAGCGCTGCGATATGCAATGCGTGGTCTGTGACAAGGGTCTTGTCCAGGCTCGCGAGCAAGGGACGGATCGGTTAAGGGTAGGCGCGGAGAGGGGGGACGGGAAGAAGAGGGATGAGTTTGTTGAGGGTGGAGGGGTTTGCCGGTGACTCAGAATTTCATGATCAATAAAATGTCTCCCCCACTAGCTTCTTGCGATCATCTCTGGAGCGCCCCCTCGTGTTAATTATCTAAGTCACGGCTCCACTAAGGGAAGCATCCGTCTCTCTCTCTGTCCCTATCTGATTACGCGCTGTGTGTTACCAGGCGGTAGGGTAAAAATAGATTGCTATATTACGAGAGCCTTGCGACTTCAGCATCTCTTATTGCTTTCAGGCTACAGCATGACGAACATTAAACTTTAATCACATCCTGGAGCCAGTACAGGCTGTTTACAACGAGGAAAAATTTTTCACGCTGAATATTACGCCGAGCGTGGAAGGACTTGTTCAAGAGCGCCGTCATGATGGCTTAGTGGTTAAGGCCTGTTGCTCGAGGTTCGATTCCCGGTGGGTGCAGACCCTATTGGACCTCAAGAACACCTCAAAGTTTTACAAATTGGACAGAATGATATAATTTTCTTTAACCCAATTAACAAACCACTTGTTTCAATTTTGACAAAATTCCAAAACACGCAGAAATATAGCATTGGAATAGGTCTATTATTTACACTCACTTTATTTCGCTTCAATCGGAGTTTGGCATCGTATATTTTACTTTCATTACAACATTTAGTCTATTTCACATTTTCGCATTCATTTATTACTCAATATAAATTTGGATTCTTCGTAATCTTATTTGTACTTACTTTCAATTACTTTTATTGCATTACTCTGTTTCAACATAATATTCTCTGAGATAACTAATTCTTACTTACTTTTCAGTTATTTTACTTTCGCCTTTATCAGTTTGGCTTCGAATAACATCTTTCCATGTTTTCTTTTCATTGACTTCACTTCATTTTTCAGTTCCACTTCACATCCCTTGCTTGAAATACCTTCCCTTTTTTTTACTTCACTAATCTGTTTTAATCCTTCCTTAGATTACAATATTTTCTTCAGGTTTCACTTCTTTTTCTTTCATTTTACTTCGTTCTTAACCAGTTTGACTTTGCATAATCCACTTCATTTTTCCATACTTCCCTTCCATTGGCTTTAATTAACTTCTTTCTCAGTTTTCCTTCGTATCCTTAGCTTGAATCGTCTTCTTTTTACATCTTTCAAATTCTCTTTACTTCACGTACTCTGTTTTTGGTATTTGTTTGGATTGCAGTTATTTTCCCCTCTTCCTATGTTCCTTCTTTCATTTCACTTCCTTCTTACTCAGTTTGATTTCGTGTAATTCACTTCAACTACAATATTTTCCCCACTCCTGATTTTTTTCCATTCATATTACCTTACTTCTTACTTAGGTTTATTTCTTATTCTTCGTTTGAAATAAAATACTTGCACTTCGTTTTACTTCCTCTAAGCTATTTTCACTTCACTTGTTCTCTTTTGCCTTGCCTTGGATTACAATATGTTATACCCTTTCTTTACTTCCTTCCCATTAATTTTACTCTATTTATTCTATCTCACACGGTTTCACTTCACAATTCCTTTTCCATTCTTTCTACTTGACGAGTTTTACTTCGCATACCTAGATGTTTTCCCCACTTTTCCGTCGTCTTATCTGTTTCGGTTAACGTTACAACACTTCTTATTCAGGAATTCTCGCATCGTCTGCGTGAAGTACAAAAGTCCGTTCAATGAGGCAAAGTTTGTCTCCGTTTTCAGCGGTGTAGCATTCTTGTCCTTTAGGGATTTGCGGCGAACATTAGGGTTCCACCTTCGCCATTGACGCAGTTAGTGGTCTCCCGCTGTGGCCACACGGAGCCATCCTTTCTTTGGCGTTGGTTGCTGTCCAAGTTTACAACCGTATCCCTGCATAAGAAGAGGAGGAAGGAGCAAAAAGTACTGTTGTCTGGCGAATACTTCCCTTGATATTAACAATATGAAGTACTTTGCAGCTTCTGAACAAGGGTTCGTTGCATTCTCTCTTCTCATCCTCATTGATATTCTTAGTTTGATTCTTCTCGATTATATATTCATTTAATTTATTTCCTTATTTACAATGGCGGACTTAAGGTAGAGGCTTTTTCATCCACTCAATCATTTTAACATTGTCTGATAGTAGATGTCTTATAATAATATACAATGTAATACATAATAGTAATATTATACAATGTAAAAGTGTTAAAATACAGCCTATGTGAACCAAGAATAACCGTAAAATAAAATTATACTCATACGAACACTTAAATATCGATCACCCCTTTATTCATTTATCCAAAGGGGGGACAAAACTGATACCGCCACTACTTTTGCTGGTGTACAAATTTGTATATTAACATTAATACTAAATTGGTTTGTATTTTAAGTCCACTTTATGTACAGATAGGCTAATCGGGATTGAACTTACAGTTTAAACTTGGATCCGAACCACTATGTGCCTCCACCGGGTATCGAACCCGGGATCCCTTGATAACAAGGCAACTGGGAGCCCCCGTTATTCGCAAATAAACACAATCGACCTGTAATCAAGATGTCCCGGTTTTGGTATTCGGTGGTGGCACTATATTATAAATGTCAAATATATTCACCTTTTCTTTCTATTGGAAAAGTTTGGAAAATAATATTATTGAAGAATTTGATTTTATGTTCCTCGAACTTTTCTCTGTTCGCTTGTATTTAATAATGTCATTCCGTTTCATAATACTTAGTCATTTCTTTGGGGGCACATGCCCCATATGTCCCCCGTTAAATGCGCCAATGGAAACATCCTTTCTGCATTTGTCTTTTTAGCCATATTCTTATTTGAAATTTTAACTTCATCTACTTTTTTCGATACAGAGAAATGCAACTTAATTTGGTGATCTTAAATTATTCATTTTTATCTTCATATCTGTGCTTAGTTATCAACGTAAAAGCATTACATAAATAATTTGTTACTACAAGTTTCGACGAGTCTTTATCTCCTTCTCGATGTAAAATATACAGTTATCCGAAAACACTGTCATGAATCTAGGATACTTACAAATCATCATTGTCATTATATTCAAAGAGGTAAAAATAGAAGGATAATTCAAAATATTAATAGCGCCACTAACACTCGCGCAAGTGACGTCACGTTTCAAGTGGAATAAGAAACAGGCCTGTACAATTGGATAATCCTAGATATGTGTTTATTTTGCGGAGAGCTCAATGGGGACGCTAGGTGCCTAGGCTTTTCTAGCATTAATGGTTTGCCGCTTAGGGTTAAAGTATACACATAGGTAGCTGGGTTGACTGAGAATTTCGTTTCCAGAATTAAGGTTACGAGATAAGAGTCTGGTGCGGGGTACACTAAGCTACTAATATTCACCAAAACTATTTGTTAAGAGATTTAAATCTCCTAACTTAACAATTTCTAACCTACAATTCCGCTTAGTTCTAATAACACATATGTGGTTAAGCTAGGAAGACCAGGTTTAAATCTCTTAGCGCCGGCCCCCGTGGCGGAGTGGTTAGCACATCGCGCTACAATGCCAGGCGTCCCGAGTTCGAATCCTGGCTTTGGCATGGATGTTTGTGAGTGTCAATTCATCAATTTAATCATATCATTACTCATCCCTATCTTCGAAAATTAGCCCAAAGTGGCTCAAAAGCGAAGTAAAATAAAGGAAATCAATAAACAATTTAGATCTCTTAGTAACTAGTTCTAGTGACTGTTAGCAGCTGTATGTGCTCCGCACCAAACCCACGAGATAATTGGTAATATCAAACTGACAATACTACTGATGCGAAGTGTTACCTGCTTCGTTGTGTTCGTACGAAAATTTTAACTAACAACCTTTTAGCTTGTTACGATTCTGTAAGCTTTAAATTGCTCCGGACGTATACCTTAGAAACTACTAATTGTTGGGAAAATAAACGCATACAAAACTTTGCTAAATTCTCATTCTTCGTGCATAAGACTGACCCACAAAAACCTAACCAAAAAATACTGGTTCTTTTCGCTCGCAGCAACCAAACATTATAATTTTGTTTCGTCGTCTCGCCCTCTCCAAACTGCAGAGAGAAGAAAAAAAAATATTGGAGACAAAGTCAAGAAAAACTGGCAAGTTTTTTACTTCCCCTTCCCCCCGCCCCCCTTGCGACCACCCTATCATCAAACGTCTCACTGTTTGACCTGCGGTGGAAACTCCCAAGCCAAATATAATTTCCCATACGTAATGCGCTCGCTCCCTTCTCGAGGTTCAGTTGTTCTTGAACTCAAAACAGGATTGTTTCTTCGGGCAGTTTCTCCTCCTCCCCCCAACTTTCCATCTTTCCTGTTTTTCTTACTCCCATTCTTTTTCCTACTCGGAGTGAGGAGGTGGGTAGAAAAGTTGTTTTCCGTGGAAACAAGAGATACTAAACAACATTTGTACCAGATCCTTCAGGTGTACCGTAAAGACAATAATGTTTATCTAAATTTATGATTTCAATTGCATTCTAAAACCTTATTGTTACACCTACTAATTGCTATAGTGTTGTTTGAGAATGAAACTTATATATAGTGGTGTAGTAGAAGAATAAATAGTACAAACTGCATTACAACGTTATAAGAAAATTGAAGTATGTTAAGTTACACAGTTCAGTGCCATAGTTGTTAACATAGTGTGTTATTACTATTACTATTATTATTATTACTACTACTACTACTATTATTGAAAAGGAATATTTTTTGTATAGAAGATATTGTCTTTACAATTAGTTAGTGAATACTTTTCGAATAATATATCTCAAAATATTCCTAAGCGGAATACGAGGAATATCTTAATTCTTATATCTCTTAAAAAGGCCAGAGATTTCATTGCTGAACTTGTGAAAAGCTACAATATGAACGTATGGCAATGTATAACATTCTAGGATCTATTGCATTAGTTTATATGTAATTTTGTATCTCCGCATTTTGACTTGATCGTGCTCATGGCTCAAATAAATAAGATTATTATTGTCGCATATGTAACTACTTGCACACTGTTAACGTATAATACTGACTAACAGATGACTTAGTTGCAGTTGCGGCGATTAGGGGGGGGGGGGAAGTTGCCCCACTTTTGCCCCCACACTATACTAAACCTTATCTACCAAGTTAAAATAAACTGTCCTTGCCCCCGATTTTTGGGACTTTCCTATCCCCAGTTTTGGAACACAATCGCCGCCACTGCTCAGTTGATTATAAATCCCCAAGTCGTAGGCAGTGCGATAGCATAGTTTCGTTTCAAGAGCTTCCTAATAGCATAATTATTGCCTTTGATGTGTACATAATAAATCTGTCATTGTGTTACGTTAGGTTCTGATTAGATAAACGCACAAGAAATTCATTTTAAATTAAGCAAATGTAAACACTGAATATTTACTGTTATTTTGAGAGGTTGGGTGCGCACTGGTTGCATAAAAAAGGACCGAGGCAACGCCTTGAAACGAATACGCCACTGCTTGATTGATTGATTTCCTTTATTTTACTTCGCTTTTTGTGCCACTTTTGGCTAATTTGCGAAGATGGGGATGAGTGATGATATGATGAAGTTGATGGATGGACACTTACAAACATCCATGCCCAGACCAGGATTCGAACCCGAACCCCTGGCGTCGTAGCGCAATTTGCTAACCACTCCGCCACGGGAGCTGGCTAAACAAAATATGAAAAATACTAAATTGTAACAAAAGAAATGGCCAGATCATTCGCTACACAAAATGAATTATTAAAATGTTCTAAAACAATTTATGTTACAAAATTACCACGGTTTGTAGGCTGTAAATATCAATGGTTGCTGCTCAAATAAAAACATCTGGAGACAGTTGAAACTGCTGTCCTTGAAAATTCACAATCCAACGTTTGTCAATGATTTATAATACTACTGAACACCAGTCTTCTAAAATTTGTAAATTATTGCGCCAACAACTACTGCCCCCTCTTCATAACACTTTTCCTTCACAGGTCGTGGAGAAAGAATGGGTTTGTGTGTTTTGGACACGTTGTTTAAAGTGTTGTAAATCAATTTACGCCATAACTGAAATTTGTCTTCACACTTGATAGAGAATTTCAGCAGCTGAAAAAATACAGACTCGTTGTTTCACAAGAAAAATGTTCTCGGCTTTCAATCTGTACACAAAGGACCATAAATACTATCTAACATTATTAATCTAAATTATCTTTTCTGTTTGATTGTCTATTATATAATTCTTGTTTATACAGGGTGTCCGAGAAGTTCACGTACCCTTAGATTACATTATATATTACCCCTAGATACATGTGGCATATTTATTAATAACATATGTGTCTATTTGTTTACATTATAACATACTTGCAAAGTTTAAATACGTTTCAGTACATCGTTTTCCCCATGAGTGGTCTTCCTGCACCCACACACACGTCACTAGGCATTTCTCAACACTGTAACTACGTCTACTCACATCAGCCATTGACCACCAACTTACATACGAATTCGTGTGAGTGTTCCATGCGATTTCCAGAGCAGGGTTTCCAACCATGAAAACGAAATCATTCTCAAGCAACCGAATACCGACCTTTCCTCAACACGATCGCAACAGGATACATACAAGAAGGGGTACGGAGACCTCTCGGACAAACCGTAGTTTCTAATTTCACTGAATATGTGAGAATCTGAATCTTTATCCACAGTTTTTCAGCTGATCTCCATGTTGTTTAACCTCACTGCTACGTATTAACAAAATCTGGACTTCAAATTATAAAGCGAGAGTTAACCAGCACCCTCTGTGAAATGTACAGTTATCAGCATAAAAAATTTACACTTGCATCCTGAAATACCCTCTGGTGAAATGCAGACTGGTGATTGTACATTCATATGACATGCAATTAAGATTTTTAAATAATCAATTTATTACAAACACCCACGTTCTGTGAGAAAATAACGGAAGGCGTTAAAACAACATTAATTTGATCTTGTTTCAAAATCATTCCGCTCATGTTACTTCGTTTAGAATTAAGAGAAGAAAGAGCTACAAAATTAAGAAAATAGAGAGTCACTCGACACCCTATTATCTGTCGGTCTTAAAGGAAACGTTAAGAGAGAAAACGAGAGATTTATTGCACCTAATTGGCACCTATTACGGATGGCGCCATGTTATTAGATCTTCATTAAAGTTAGATGAAGACTTGTTTGCATTTATCGTGATGAAGGCGTTGAAGCTTCACATACGAATAAGGCCTAACCAGGAAGTAGTTAGCTAGGCATGTTTGCCTTCATCATGACATAGCATCTGTACTTTTCGGCATTACATTATGGTTGATATAGTATACAAGTAGGGACGTTAACGCAGGTGTACTTGTTAGTTTCTATTGCCGAAATCGTGCTCTGATTGACAAACATTATGCCAATGTCGTTTTACATTCCCTCTGAATTCCAAAACCGATTATTGTTGCTGTTTATCTACCATTCTAAGAAAGAGAAACAATATATTATGAAGAATTCTTGTTGGTTCGTCCCAGATCTATTTTAACTCTGCTTAAAATATAACGAGCGCCTAACTATAGCTTTAGCAACTTGGAGATATGCTGTCAGCAGTGACGTCACATTTTTATTGTCGTCTGTGCAAAACTCACTAGCAGCACTTAACCTAACTTAACTAACCTATTCACATGTTTATTTGTGCTATTGGATATATGAATAGGTTAGGCAGGTCATGTTTGGTGCTGGTATCTCTGAGTTGCTGTAGTTGCCACCAGTGAGCTCTGATGTGCTAACGTGTATGCTCAGTGAAGCAAAGGTTAGAGAAACTGACATATATTGCGTTCTTTTTCTCTGTTTTTCCACAATAAAGTGGTTTATAATGATAAGCAAGAATACTTTCAAACATCAAGACGTTGATTAGAGAAACAGTTTGCCAAATATGAATTAACAAAATACACATAATTTAATTTTGTTACTTAATACTACACTGAAGATTTTTTTCCAGTGTGCTTTGGTTGTCTGATCTCTTAACAATAATAACACTGGGGAACAAAAAAAAGATTTTATTTTGCGGCATAAAGTTTAATAACAGTTTCAGCACACAAAACAACTGTGATTGCCAATTGTATGATTGGTTCAGTTGAATTGACTCCAGTTATAAAAATAAACAGACCATGGAAAATGTAGGAGGTAAAATTACTCAACGCTTTTCTCGGTAATATCAAAATTTGATAATGTGCTGAAATTCCTATAAGAAATTTATTTATTTAGTTGTAAATTGTTGCTAGGCAACTTATGAAGCATTGCTAGGCAATATATCGGACACTCAACAAACCTTAAGGAAGAATACCAAAACATAAAAATGGTTTTCGAAAGAAATTGAATATGCTGAGCATAAGGGGCTCGTGTGTGTGTGGATTTGAAGATGGTGTTTTTTTTTACTAGGACAGCAAAGTGGGCACACAAAATATCCCTATTTGCTATGTTTGTGGGATAGTCGTGCTAGAGAAAAGCATTGGATGATAAGAGTTTGGCCCCCAAGGGAAAATATTAGTGGGAAAAGCTAATATCATTCATGAACTGCTGATAGATACGGACAAAATCATCCTTCCGCCACTGCATATTAAACTTGGGTTGATAAAACAGTTTGTCAAGGCCTTAGATACAAGTGTTGATTGTTTCAAATATATATGCCACACTTTTCCAGGACTAAGTATTGAAAAATTGAAGGCAGGAATCTTTGACGGACCACCACAAATTCGTACACTTATAAATGATGCCAATTTTACAACTTACATGTCTTACATCGAATCTGAGGCCTGGCTGAGCTTTGTGTTCGTCGTCAAAAACTTTTTGGGGAATCACAGAGCGGAAAAGTACCCCGATATAGTTAAAAATATGTTGAAAAATTTTGAGAAATTGCGAGCTAATATGAGTGTGAAGATACATTTTCTACATAGCCACATTGACAGATTCCCTGAGAACGTTGGTGATTTTAGTGAAGAACGGGGAGAAAGGTTCCATCAGGATATAAGGATAATGGAAGAAAGGTACCAGGAACGGTGGGATCGCCACATGATGGCCGACTACTGTTGGAGCTTACAGAGGGATTGTCTTAAAAAGCAATACAGCAGGAAATCGTATAGAAAACGTTCCACATAGTTTGTTACTTCATTGTGTACATATTTTCTTAATTATTTTGATCATAGGCCTATATAAATTTATTTTTATAATAATGATTGTAATCACAAAAAGAAATATTAAATTGTTATTGGAAGTACATTTATATGTATGTCTTATGTTTCCGCCATTTTTGTTTAGTTGCATTTATTTCATAAATTAGAGCCAATTCAGGAAATATATTATTATATCATTATTCAGCAGCATGAAATTGCCCTAAATTAGCTCTCAAACAATGTGCCGCAATTTCACTGTTCCCCAGTGTAATTATTTAGTAAGGAGCTTTACAATAGATACCTGAAGAAAGTGGACATTTTTGGTAAGATTTTGCTTTGTTTTACTTCGTTTTTCTGCCACATTTGGCTGACCTCAAAGATGAGGATGAATTGTGATGGGATGGATGAACAGACAACACACATGGACAGCACACATAACAAGTTCCACGGAGGATTATACTGGTTGTGAGACCAGACTCTAGAACCTCGTGAAAGAGATGTTGACATTTAAGTGTCTTCAGAAAGCGTCAACCCTTAAACCCGAATATGATGTTTGAATTGTAACGTTTCTTTCCATAGTATCTTTTTGATGAATAAATTATTGTTTCAACTAGATATTAACACGATACTGTTACTAAAACTGCATGTTAGATTTAGATTATACGGAACAACTAATCGAACGTACAGTATAGTGTATGCGATTGTGGTTGCTGATCTCGTAGTAAGCCTCTTAAGCGTACCGTGGCTCCCACCCCCGTTCCTAAAACGATTCGAAATGCAGAAAACAAACAAAGCGGGAAGGTTAAGGAGGGAGTTTCCACTGACATTACATCTCCCACCCTCACCAATGATGCCCATTGGCTGATATGAAAATGCGAGTGGAGAACGCATCATCCGGCACTTGCTTATCATTCGCCCGTTGCGTATATCCACCCTTCCATTGTTTTCCTCCTAGCGGGATCATCTCCGGAAGCTGATAGGGAAAAATGGGGCAATCTTCGTGATTTTTTATTGCTAAATAGGACTGGATTTTGAATTCCTGGAAAGTTGTATGCATAAAGGGGAGATTGTACTTCAGTGCGAACTGGCCGTTTTGAGTACAATAGGGAGAAGAACGACGTGCTTGTAGATATGACCGTTCAAGAAATAAATTGCGGATATTACCCAAAAATAATTCTAGATATCTACAGAAAACAGCAGTGCAGAAACAACTTTATCCAAATGATGTTTTGCCATTCAGTAGATTAATGTTATATTCACACAAACATTAGCACTGAACATAAAACAATACATGAGGAAGAAAGTAGTTTTAATATGATAAAACTTAAGAAGCCAGTTACTGGCCTAAATTTCCAACTGATTTAAAAGACCAGTAGTTAAGTTCAAGCGCCATCTTGTCTTGGTTGGCTCAAATTTCGATCACTAGGTTACCAGTAATTACCGCACTGCATAGGCGCCGACTCCATGGGGCTCGAGCTCCCCCCCAATGTCAACGATGTGGGGGCATAGCACCCCAAATAATTTTGCTTAAGAGGATCTAATGTATTCTTTTGATTGTCTTGTAAAGTTTACTCTGAATTTTTCCACATGAACTTAATTTTAAATACACATTTGAAATGTTCTAGACCATCAACTTTGGGGGGCTGAGACCGCTAAACCGTCATGGGCTTTTACGAGATTCCGAACACTGAGGCCAGAACTCTTTTTGACGTTGTCAAATACATTCTGGTGCGTCTGGACTTGCCCATGCAGAATCTGAGGGGACAGTGTTACGATGTTGCATCTTGTATGAGGGGAAGATTTAAAGGGCTGTAGGAGGTTATTTATGTACACTCCGCAGCTCATAGCTTGAACTTGGCAGTTGAGGATAGCTTGCATCACCTGCCCTGTATCAGAGATATAATGAATTTGGGCAACGACTTATTAAAGACTGTTAGGGAATCTCCTAAAAGAATGCAAATATTTAGGAATATTATTGATGTGAACGAGAAGACTGGCCATACTGGACTGCGACCACTTTGCCCTCATCGGTGGAAGGTGAGAGCCTCCAGTATGCAACAGATCTTAAGGAACTATGAAAACCTTTTCAATTTGTTTGAGAAATTTTCTGAATATTCTACTGACGCAGCATCAAAATGTGCTGGATACCTGGAGACAATGCTTCACTTCAAGACATTTTTCTTTCTTTCCCTCTACTGCCATGTGATGGGTCCAATAGAAGAGGTAAACTGTAAGATTCAGTCTCCACGCATTGGTGCTACAGAAGTGGAATCAAAACTAAAATATTTGACTGACATCTTTCAAGAAAAGCGAATGGGTTTTGAGCAGTTCTGGCAGAAATGCACAGAGGGCAAACCCAGCCCCGTTGATGAGCCAGAATTGCCCCGGCAACGTCACGTCCCTAAGAGACTTGAAAATGCTGATGCTGCCAAACCTCACAAGTTCTACACTCCAAAAGAGTATTATAAATCAATATACACTGACGTGTGTGACACAGTGAAATCATGTGTTAAACAAATACACGAATCTACAGGACTACAAAAAGTAACATCCGTAGAGAAAGAATACATCTCAGCTGTGAAAAGTTGCACAACAAATTTTGAGCAAACGCGAGAATTCTTTCGCGAAGATTTGGATGCCGATAGGCTCTCCTAACACCTGTCCATGCTTGGTGATATCGCCAAACAGAAGAAAGTGGTTCTAACTACCATACGTGATATAAGGAAGTTTCTTGTGGAAGACAGCACCCTCCAGGAGCTTCTGCCTGAAGTTGCCAAATTCATGATGCTCCTCCGCACTCTGCCAGTGACGACAGCCACAGCCGAAAGGTCATTCAGTGCTCTTCGCTGACTGAAGACATATTTGAGATCTAGAATGGGGCAAAAGAGACTAAGCAGCTTAGCGGTACTCCACATACATCAAACTGTGCTCGTTAATGAGTTCATAAAAAATATCACAGTGCGTAGAGCAACTCTTGCTTTATTTTGAATTTATTTTTAAATTTAAAAAGTAAAATATTGTAGCAAGAACAAAAAAGTAAAACTCTTTTCCTGCGATTTGTGTTAGCATTTATGTAAATAATTAAATAAAACTGTTAGATATTGTAAATATTCGTCATTTTTATGGGCACGTCAACACTAAGGTTATTTGCACCCGTCACATGTCCTTTCTTTACAGGTCTGTTGCGGACATTAAAACACACCCATACCCTCGCCGGGACTCGAACCCGAGACCTCCGGATCAAAGCGAGATTTGTCGACCATCCAACACGCTCGGTTACCGAGACCGGCATAAAACGGTTAGGTTGGCCTCTTAATGTAAATACATACTTTTCAATAAAAATGTTAATTATCTAAAAAACAAATGAACAGACCTAAACGTTTTTCATGTTACATTTCATTTGCATGAGTATAGCTGCTTAAAAACTGCTATACGAAGACGTAATTTTTATTTTTAAAAATGGGAGGGAATGAGTCATTCATTCATTTATTTCAGTTATCAGAGCTCCCCCATAATTTTGACAAGTCGGCACTGCTGCCATCTCTTGCATTTTCTGATGAAACACATTGAGTTATTTCTACATTGCATTTAATTTATTTCCTACACTTGAAGTATCGTCACTAACACGTCTATTTAAGGATCTACACTCGTCTCTTCTTCAGTACTTAACATTCGATATTTTTGTCTTTATTGCCCAAAGTTCTATCCAAACAAAAAGGTGTGATTTTTATTTCAAGACAACTAGCATCTTTAAGTTTTGCAAATTACAACTTTCATTCAGGGTTGTGGTATATACAGGGTCTTCAGTCTAAAAGTAGACCATGTATATTAATTATGAGTTTTGATTCAGTGTGTAAATACATATATTTAAATAACTAAACTCCATGGGGGCCTCTGAGGGCCAGGGCCCGACAAGTGGCTATTTATTGTGCTACTCGTGGTCAGCGGTTCTACCCCTCTCATCGTCAATGTTTTCTGGGATTGCGATATGAAATATACAAAGGAAGTTAACTATCATGCACTATTATTTGTATTATTTCGAGGGTATTTCTGGAGATTTAAACCCAAACACCCCTTTCAGCATTCTTGATAATAATGTATCGCGATAATGAAAACAACCCTTAGTTGCTTTCCAATCTGATTAGGCCTAATTTTAATCCATTCCAGGTTTTTTTTTACCAAATTTGAATTAGTAATTTTACGTTACTTGTACGTTCATTATATATTGAGAGAGAGAGAGCTTATAGTTGGGGTAAGAAAAGCCTTCAGGTTAATAAAGATAATTGTAATATCATAGGGACTGGGAGTGCCACTTGGCTATGACACTGGACGTTGATGGACAGCACATTGAACACATACGTTAGCTAAATATGATAGTCTTCATCTAATAAACACCACCTTAAGGATTAAAGTTACACGAAAATGAAGCATGACAAACTATTTCTCTTCAAATTGTAGCCCATTTTTATATGCCACATGCCCACCTTTCCATTTAATAAACTGAAATTGGATCCAAGATGGTGGACTTCAAGATGGCGCTATATTGAGCACATACCCAATCCGGTTTACCCCTTTACCTGTATCATGTATCTGTATGTTTTACTCGCCTTTCACAGTCCGTATTTATTATAAATGGATGGTTACGCACTTTTGGACCACCCTGTATATTATCTTATGATTTGGCACACAAAGGAAATGTACTCCGTATAAGTTCAAGTAAAAAAAACCTCGTAGATCCTAAGCACCCTTGACGTCATCAGAGTATTAAAAGCAACACTTTCTGATGCGGTATTAGTGACAGAGACAATTCCGCACATACAAAACGGAGGAATCGATAAACCAGTACTGGCTCGGTAGTCAGCCGGTAGAGCAATGGCATGGTAGACCAGAGACTAGGATTGGAGTCCTGGTTGAGGTAGCATTTTCATTTAAATGTCTAAGACGTACAGTCACCGGCAAAAAAATGGGACAGTTATATCCTGAATTACTCGTTTCCCTGCATAATGTTACGTGTGTTGCATAACTCCTAAGGCGATAATTGAACCTCAGTAGAAAATCTTGAGTGGCAACTTCGCCCTCCATCGTATAGTTAGGCAACATATAATGCCATGCAGATGAGTGTATCAGGATCTACGTGCCGCACTTTTATTGCGTGCGACTGTACATCTCTTTCAAGCCAAAGCGTACAGAAAAGTTTCAGTTGTTCCAAAAAGATCTCATATGTTCCCATAAGCTTCTTTCTAACAGCGTTGTAGCAGCACGTTAGGAGAGACATTTCCATTAAAACCAGAGCATACCTTTCTGTAAAAAAAAGGAACAATCTCGAACGTGATCCCCCATCGCATAATTGGCGCGTCATAAAATTAAATCACTACACTTCCGAGAGCGGTTCTCCTCAACCTTTTTCCCCCCTGCCCTTGCCCTTGCGGTGCGGGATGATACGTTTCGGAGGAGGGAGGGAGAGAGAGAGAGGCAAGCGAGAAGGAACGAGTGCGGCAGGTGAGTTATTGTGGCGGACTATTCCCTGTCTTTAACTCTCCAAAGGACGTTTTGCGGAGGAGGGTATATAGGGCCTAAAGGAGGAGCATTCCGGGGCCGTTTCTCCAGGTCCCAAATGGGACAGATATTCTCGCCCAGAGTGAAGTGGAAGGTAGAAAAAAGAGCATCGCCAACAACATCCTTAAACAGGGCTCCTTAAGTGAAATGAAACCGAAGAACTTGGCTCCCCAGGAAGAGCGCGCAACCTATATTTCCCAGGATGATCATGAACCTCTAGTATCGTCCCATTCTTAAAACGGCCCTCTGCCATTTTTGCTTGATTCAACCATCCCCTCGCTTGCACAAGTCAGGCAAATGCGATGTTTTTTTCTCTCCCCCTCCGACCCCTATTTACTGGCTCCCTCTTCGCCTCTTAAAATGTCCCCCTTTCCCTCCTCTCCAACCCCAAAAATCTTCCCTCTTCTCCCGGTTGTTAAGGAAAACGAAGCCTTTAGATGCTCATTCGTAGCCTAATAACTCACCTCGGATAACTTTGGGATGAAGATGCTGAAGATGTTTCGTCGCTAGAGGTGCCTGTGTGTGATCCAGTCGATGTTAGAGACTCAGAAGGAAAGCATGTTTTGAGCTATTTGTGTGGATCTCGAAACGCCTGAATTGCAAGCAACCAGACTTACAGAACAGTTAAACGGGTTATCTAAGGTCCAGGATGAGTATCTGATTTTCTGTAAACAGACGCTTCACCCAAAGATCTTCTAAAACTGTTGTTGCATTAGGATGTGATAAATTATAAGCAAACTGGAACGCTATTTTCATGCATATAAATATTGGTAAACTGCCTGCACGATAGTGAAGTCATGGTATATGATTATTGAAAATGTATTTCCAAGGCTGAACATAGATAGCAGAACGAAGTAATTGCAACAATAAACTTGCTCATATTAAACTTTTAGAAAACTCCTTAGTTAGAAAATAAGATAAATTGGTATATTTTACATTTTCTATGTTCATACATTTAAAACTAAGAGTTTATATTAATACATGTGTTCAAATAAAAATTCTCTTAATAAACATGTAAACAGAAGCATGTTTTATTACATAAATATTTAATAAACGTAAAGAAATTAATTTTATGGTGTCATATTCCAACATGGTAACCCATATCACGAAATATTTGTTTCAAAATTTTCTTCACATTGAGAGATATACTCAACAAAGGGTTACTCGTATTCTCTCCTTTCACCTTTCACCTGATCACATCACCCCACTCAAGACCGGATCAAGAACGTGTGGGGCGTTACCCCCACACCCCCTATACGCCTTCATGGCGTGGTGCTATGCACAGGGGAACACTTTACCTTTACCTTTTTATCACCTTTAAAATTCTTCAGTTCTCTTCCGGGCATAACTCTAGTGGTCACCAAGAATTTTCAGTGACACCTTTCGCCATATGGATATTTATGTGATGACGAATAAAATGTTTGTGACTTTATTCTCCGTTTTGATTTGGAGACTCAGTTTTTAGGCACCCGTTCTGTTGATCAAACGAAGACAAATGTTTCCAACAAAATTTTCTTGACATTAAGGAACTTGCCAAATGAGGTGTTACTCCTTTACCATTTCAATTTTCTGAAGTACCTCTCTGGGTTCTCGTGAGATGGCGTTCATACTATTACCAGCTTCGAAACAGTATATGACAGACACCGCATATATAATCATTCGTACTTTTGCACGCGCAATTACAATTATTTTTTTCTTGACGCATCCTAGAAAACTCACTATACTTGATCAACCCATTTAATCAGAGAGTTTCGTGCTTTCTCGTTCGGTTTATTTCGGAGCGTGGTCTCTTCTCATTTGCTCAATTTGAACTAATCCCTTTCAAGCAACTCGCATCTAGGCCCACGATTGGCTAACTGCCAGAGTAAAGTTATTGGAAAATTCCAACAGATTAAATTTTTATTATTATTATTATTTAATTTTAAGTCCACTTTATCTACAGATATGTAAACCGGGACTGGGTCTACAGTGCAACCCGAACTACACTGTGCTTCCACCAGGTATGGAACCCGGAACCCCTTGTTTACAAGGAGACGACGTTGCACTACACCATCTGGAAGTTCGCCAATATTAGTAGAACAGAAACGTTCCGGTACCAAGACCCGAATTGATAGTTGTCGTAACAAACACGGGACCTAACGAAAGTTCCCGAACAGCTTCGATTATAAGCTTATACGATATATAGTCACATAAGGAAGATTAATCCTGCATTTTTCCGTTTCTGAACCAGCACTCAAGGTGTGATTATGGCTAATATTTCATTCTGTTCAAGACAACGGTAGAGCACGCGATGTGTATTTTTATGGTACCGCGCGTAAGGCGCCTGTCTATTCCTATGCACTCGCAATCGCGCCCATATCAATGCGTGCGTTAGCATGCGTATAGAACATATGCTATTATGCACAATGGCGAATGATTTTTCTGCATTCACGTGTAAGGTTCGCGTGATAAGGACTGGAACGAGTGAAAGGAAGGGTGATAATGAGGTTAACGGATAGGTCTGGAAGATATAAAATGAACGACGATACGAGACGGTTGTGGGAGGGGAAGCTAACTCGAGAATAAAACCTGCATGTTGCTGATGCGTATCGAAGAGTTGCATTTAAACCTGTGAGAAAATGGACGACACAAGCACGCTTACTGTCCTGGTGGCACACGACCATGCTCATGTTTTAACGCCATCATATCTATTGCTCTTGTCCAGTTTTATGGCGGGCGCCCTACGTGCTGGCAAGGGAAGCAGGGAAGCGACCAATCCAGCGCCATAAGAAACGCAGCAGCCTGTATAATGAGGTGCGCGTAGTACTTCCTCCCATCACTTCGTAACTCTCGTCTGGTTGGTCTGCTACGTATTTCCCGCTCCCCACTTCGCTCCCCACTTCACATGAGGCCTGCCCGCCGTAAGATTAGACAAGAGCTATAATTGCGACTTACGTTTTCTCCATATGCTCAGATTGTGCACAGTTGTCTTGCCTATATCGCTTCGTTGTAGAAAACAATGAAGCTGTAATGATACGCTGGACATACAAGAATGAAGAAGAAACTGAATCGTGTTGGTCTCTAAGAAACATACATTGAAAAGAAGAAAGTACTAATGAATTTTTATATTACCTGAATCTGAGTGACTGGGGTGTAAGGGGTAGCCCTACACTGTATTGATGCAGACTAACGAGGCTCTGGCGTTTAGACCCATGGTCAGTATAATTCTGTATGGGACGTCTGTTGTGTGCTGTCCATATGTGTTTTTTTATACAATGTTGGATGTCTAAGCACTGCAGGTACAAGTGACAACAGCGCTTCTCAGAAAAGCAGGTTGTCTCGAAACCAGATACGGGTCCGATCTGCTTCCTTTCGAGTTATGTCAAAGATGCCGAACTGGCGTTCGAATCAGGACTTCAACTTACTGAAGTTCGTTTATCACCGTAGAGTTGGCAACACACAGATCAAGGATGTATTTCAAGATCACCTTTATATTGCGAATGACTGTCTGTAATAAATTCTTTTTATACGCAATGACTCTGGTTGAAGCGACTGGCAGTAACGATTGTGAGTAATAAACATTAAGTCTTTAGACTGGAAAATATAATACATCTCTAAATATGTAATGAGAAAGATATTACAACCAATAAAATGACAACACTCTTGTGTGCTGACATCCATGGCGAAGTGCGCTACGATGCCAGGGGTCCTGGCTTCAAACCCCGACCTGGGCATGGGTGTTCTTTGTGGGAATCCCTTTATCAATTTCATCCCATCATTACTCATTCCCATATTCGCGATTAGTCAAAAGTGACAGAAAAGCGAAGTAAAATACCAAATCAATCGTAACACCGTTCTTAACTTAGTGGGGGAGGGGAGGAGGTAAGAGTACGGTAACATCCCGTGACGCGAGGACTCGGATGGTTCACCTAATCCTCTCGCTGATGCATACTAGGAAGATAACCTCATCGAACAGTTCCTACGGGGACTAGCGGTTAACGTAGTGAGCTGTCCAGATTTCAAGTTCCGAGTAACAAATGCAACGATCCTCAAATTAGGTGTGAACGCAGCCTTACGATATTTTACGCCCAACTTTCAAAACGAGCAGGGAAAGAAGAAAGAAACCGCAGAGAAGAAAAAAGATAAAACAAAAACAAAAAAATCAGTATCTGCAAACGAGAAAGACTCGGCAAACCGCTGTCAAAGCGCCTCGACAAGGAAGCTCATTTGCATGGGAGCGGGTGATTTGCATAAGACAATAACTTCAACCCAGATTGTTCGCTAGATGTCCCAGCGCCGTGTCGGTTCAAGCGGACACCGGGCCCCAGAAGTGTTGCCAACCTGGCCCTCTTGCGTCAATATTTAGCTCCTAAAACCAGAAAAGAGTTCCAGTGGCGTAACATACAATCCGCTCCCCTCTGCAGAGAACCTTAAGGGGGACCCTTTTCACTCCTAACTTTCTACAATATAGGTTTTGTTCAGTTTGCCCTTCAGCTCGCCAACTCCTGGGGTCCCTGATGGCGTTCTGTTGTGTAAAGGACGCCTAGGTTCGATGCCAGGTGAAGGAACATAGTTTTTCGGATCGCACTGTAAACTGTAGGTGCAGTCCCGATTAGCCTACCCTGTGCATGAAGTGGACTTAAAAATCAAAAGCTGTAAGATCGTTTAAATTTTTCATCCTTTGGAAATGCTCAAAATATGATTAAAAATAGCAATCACTACTATTATAGTTTTTTTATTAATTATTGCATTAATTACATAAAGGAATGTCTTGCTACTCGCTGACTCATCAACGCATGAACCTAGAAACCTAGAAGCTTTTAAGGGTGTCTTCCTCTGATGACGTAAGCACCCACTAAATAGGAATTTTTCTGTATTCAACCGCAAACCCCTAGATCCAGAAACATATATGTACGTATATTGTAGAAAATATTCTCACCAGATGGCGCTGTGTGTATTGTACATCTAGATATGATGGTGTTTTGAAGAGATCTATAAATAGGCTACTGAGCACACTTAACTATATAAATATAATTTAACTCTAATGTAATCTTTGACGGGTCTCTAGCAATAACATATGACCCCAAATTAACCCTTGTTAGTTCTTGTACTTGCTATTTATGCACACACACACATAACACTAACTTAATAGTACAGAATAAAGCGAGGTGTGGAACATGGTTTTTCCTGTTTGTCAATTATTGGACGTCTCTGAAACATATGTTTCTTGGTTCAAATCTATGGTAAAGTGTAAAACTTTGCGTTTCGCAACGTTCACATTACTCTTAAGAGGGATTCAGTCCACCTACAAGGGAGTATCTACAAGGAGAGGAAATAGTTGCTGAAATAAGATTTTAAAACAATGAGACAAATGTCTGATATGACACTAAATTTTCATAAAAATAGTGCAAAATCCTTAAATATCGTGCACAGAATGCGCGTAAATGTATAAAAAATGTAATATCTTCACTCCATTCAGTTCTGTTGGTGTATTTTAGGGTTACCACGCGTTCTGGATTATATGGGACAGTCTCTTATTTAAGAATCATGTCCCGCGTACTGGAACAATCTTTCTCGGGATGTCAATTGCCCAGTATTTCCGGCTGTAATCATGTTTCTGAACGCCTCAACTTATATTTGCATTGTAAGACAGAAGTCCAGTTCCACTACCTCTCCTGCACTCTTTCCACTTAGCGAGCGTGTTGCGTGGGTGATCTTGTAAGTTCTGTTCAAAGTGTTCGAGGATGAGTGGAAAACGTAGAGTCTTCTGATGGAAAGAAGTCATAGTTGATGGAAGAACATTTTCACCTGTGGTTTAGGGATAGTGATAACAAATACAAAGCAGGTTGCAAATTCTGCAACAAAGAATTTTCAATAACACATACCAGTTGGAGCGATGTAATTTAGCTTACAAAGGAATGGATCAGAGGAATAACAAAGTATATTATTTAACAAGAATATCTCTTAGAAGTTATTTCACAAGAAAGAAGTGTTCCGAACATGAAAAGGTGATTATAAATTATAATCAAGGCTATATGCAGCGTTTTTGCAATTTTGTCCCTTACATTCAACTTGTGATTGGAATTTTGTTTCGTATTTTCAACTTGTAATTGCAATTGTGTTTCTTATATCCAACCTGTGATTGCAATTTTGTCCCTTATATCCAACCTGTGATTGCAATTTTGTCCCTTAAATCCAACCTGTGATTGCAATCTTGTTCCTTAAACCCAACCTGTGATTGCAATTTTTTCCCTTATTTTCAACTTGTAATTGCAATTTTGTTTCTTATTTTCAACTTGTGATTGCAATTTTTTTTCTTATTTTCAACTTGTAATTGCAATTTTATTTCTTATTTTCAACTTGTAATTGCAATTTTGTTCCTTATTTTCAACTTGTAATTGCAATTTTGTTCTTATTTTCAACTTGTAATTGATTTTGTTCTTATTTTTAACTTGTAATTGCAATTTTGTTCCTTATTTTCAACTTGTAATTGCAATTTTGTTCCTTATATCCAACTTGTGATTGCAATTTTGTTCCTTATATCCAACTTGTGATTGCAATTTTGTTCCTTATATTCAACTTGTGAGTTAATTTTGTTCCGTATTCTTATCTTGACAACTGAAAACTCTGCTGTATTTTCACAAAGCCATGTCACGTGCAGGAAGTAGGGGGAGCAAGTTATGTTGGCCGGGCCCCAGATATATAAGTACAGTTTTGGTACTAATGAACAATGCGAGATTTTTTTTAAAAAAATATTTTTCAGCGAGATTTTAGGCTTCATTTTAGCTCCTCTTCAATCATGCAATTTTGCAACACTGCAGAGCGACCAAGTTTCATCAGCATGGCGCCACAGAGTGTTAGGTTCACTTACTCGCAGAATTAAAAAGAAACACTACTCACACACGAGCGTAGAATGGCGTGCTGGACGGTAAAAACTCTTCGCGGGCCATATCAGGTTGGGTTGGCATGAGTGATTTCTAACTCTGATTCCAGTCTCATTCACGGGACCCAGGAAGGACTGAGAGTTTTCTAACTCCGTGAGCTTAAATGAGTATATCGCCTTGTGTGTCACGAACCTCAGATAATGCTATCTCCTGCAAAACGGCGCTGCTTCGGTTTATATCTTGTGAATGAGGCAGGTGAAGAATGTTCAAAAAGTGTAGACTGCAGATAGAACATGAATCCGCCTATCTTACGAGCCATTTCGTACGGAGGTAAGCTGTAAATTATGGTTTTACACCGCAACAGTCAACCCTTCTGCTACGAGAGCATAAATAAGCCACGAGACTCATATTTAAAGGCATGAAATGTTCAGGATGTAGTGCAAGAGATTTCCAATTTCATCGCTTTCTCGCAACCAATCAAATCACTATATTATAAATATCCTATTCCCCATATGTTATTGTTAATCCCTTTCCAATTTCAATACACTGTGTATGTTATTGAGTGATGTATGTACGTATGAACAGATACGCACACATACGCACATTGGATTCACGGTGGTCCAGTCGGTAAGATGCGTGAGAGACCCGGTTTCGATTCCCGTAGAGGGTTGCTTCATGTGATAATTTGTGAATGGAGCGACTCTGGAATTCACTCAGCCTACTTGAATAAACGACTACTGGGGGAAATCCTGGGGGTATCTGGTCGGAGAGGGGTGCTGATCACATCACCTCTACTAATGGCCTTCATTTTGAAAGTGTGGGGGGCCATTCATCCATATTTCGCTCCCCCTATACCTTCACGGCATTGTGATATGAATTGATTTATTTTACTTCGCCTTTCAGCCACTTATGGCTAATTGCGAAACACGCCATTGTACAGTGTGCAGAGAATAAACTAAGTTTTAGATGTATACCTACTATATAGTTGATTTGTTACTTTAAGTCCACTTTATGTACAGATAGGCTAATCGGGACTGGACCTACATTTTAAAAAGTTGGGAGCCGAACCACTGTGCAACGTGCCTCCACCGACTATCGACCTCGGGACCTCTTGATTTCAAGGCGACGACGTTACCACTACGCCATCGGGTAGGCCCTTATGTTTAATATACACGTGTATGTGTGTGTAAGTGCATGAATCATTTTGTAATTTTGTACCGTGCCAGGGATAGATCCCTACCATAGTCCGCCGGCCCCTGTGGCAGAGTGGTCAGCACATCGCGCTACGACGCCAGTAGTCCCGGGTTTGAATCCCGGCCTGGGCATGGATGTTTGTGAGTGTCGATTCATCAATTTCATCATATCATCACTCAGCCCCATCTTCGCAAATTAGCCAAACGTGGTACAAAAAGCGAAGTAAAATAAAGCAAATCAATCAATCAATCATAGTCCTTGACTGAAACTCATCGTAACAAACCGACAGATACTGGTAAGCAGTATGAAGCTATTTTCACAGAACGCTCTGCTGAAAATGTGAAGCAAATATGAATGGCAACGAACATTTGAAGACGTTCATGAAGAATCAGAACAATATGGCGGTTTCAATTCTTCCGTTTCCCATTTCGTTATTATCTTATCATTTTTGCGCTCGTATTTCATCTCTGTTTTGTCTCCTTCTCCATCCTTTCTCTCCGCTCGATCTCCCAGCGCAAGCGCCACTCCTTCTTGGTTCTGTTTCTCCGCTCGGAGACCCACGCTAAGTAATAGTCTCTTGCCCTGTTTATAGACCCAGAGTATCTTTCAATGTTTCCGTGCCACAGCGTGAAACCAGGTCCATTAGCGTGGCTGCTGTAGTGTGTGTTAGGGGAAGTGGGGGGTGGGGAACGGAGGGAATAAAATAGGGAGATGAAGAAAGCGGGAAGGAAGGGAGGCGTGCTTTGAAAGAGGTCTTTGAGAAGGAGAGGGGGAAACATATACACACTCACACACACACACATGCTTGCACTTAACAGTGAGAATGTCAGAGTTGCCAGAATGAAGGAGATTTTTAACAATAAAGTGGGAAATTATTATAAAGGGGTCGATGTGAATGTGGAAAGGGAAGCTGAAGGGTCAATTTAAGCACAGGGAAGCTAATCGAGTCATTTAAAAAGGTTAAAACAAATATCCAAGGGTTATCCTAAGAAGCACGCAGTAATTTACAGGTCTGTATCTACATTTGCCTACCACTCAAGGATAATATAAAGCCTCTCAAGACAGTATACAGCAAAAAAAATGCTATTGGACTACGCTTTAAGAAGCGAAACCTTTCAAAATAAGATTTTATAAATACGCCACTGGTTCTGTTATTTGCCTATTTGGGTGTGAGGTGGAGGGGAGGAAAGATGAAAAGAGCCTGAGCTGGTACAATGGTTAGGCAATTAATGTGTGATGTCAGCGAAAAGAGTTTTTGAACAAAAATTATATTTAGAAAGGTAAAGGGTTGAGAAAGCAGTCTGGAGGTGAAACTAGACTGTGGAATAGGATGAGGTCATTTCTCAGAGCTGATTGGATAAGGAAACTATGGAAATGAAGCATTTACCATAGTGGCTAATTCACTGCAAATAAGTCACATTCTTAACAAATACAGGGTGTGCAAAATTATTTGTCGATTTTGTAAGGCCATATTTTTACCAGTACTGAACAGAATTAACAAAATTGATACATCAAATAATGAAGCTTTATATCATGAGTAGTGTGCTGATATTAATGCCTTACGTCGCATGAACAATATTTGTAAGCAATTACATTTATAAATTATATCATTAAATATTTCAATCGTGCATCGTGCATTTTTTGGTGAAAGAAAATTATGTATGTTGTATGCGATGTAGATCCTTCTACAGTTCTAGTTCAACTGGTGCAGTTCCTCAGTTGATAATATTAGAAAACTGCACAGAGAAAAGGGTTTATTTGGAATAAACCAAACATTTGTTGAGATGGGCGCGAAACAAGGGTTTGGTCGACAAAAACAAATTGCTTCAGTAGACCTAATCGTGCACATTAACGAAAGAATTTGGTAAAAATTACCACATTAAGTAAATACTATTAAATATTTTGTTTACAGATACCAAGCTTAACCAAACGTGTCATGTCGATTCAAACAAATCCGTTTTTCCAGAAAGACAGGTGTACAGACACGCCAAAGATACAGAAGAGTTATTTTCCTTACCGTAGTTGGCAACACTGTCCGTTGATACGAGATGGAAATGGCCGAGGTCTTGCACCGAGGTAGAGATTTTATGTCACCTGCTCGCCGGAAGGAAGTGAAAATTATGACGATGCTTTATTACAGTTTTCAGACCCCTTGCGCCCGAACCACCAGGTTTACAAGAGCAAAGTGTTTCGCTTGTCAGAGAGAGAGAGAGAGAGAGTTAAGCGCGTACTTACTTCTCCAGAAACAGCCATGTATTTAAACCAGAAGGTGTGCTTTGAATATTATGATAATATTTCCGACACCGGCTGTATAAACCGGCAGTGCATGTTTACGGATGAATTGAGAAGTGTTTAGGGAAAATGAAATAGGACTTTGTCACCTTGAGGGTGCTTTCGCTTCAAAGGGATACGATGCTCGTGGTATGTCACATGGCACATCTTCTAAAAACCAATATGGCATGCGTCACTTAGGTGGGAGAGTTCCAGGGGAACCGGCCTCCGCTTAATTTAATTGATTTAATTGTTGTTTTAAGTCCACTTTATACACAGAAAGGCTAATCGGGACTGTAGGATCCGAACCACTATGTGCCTCCACCGGGTATCGAACCCGGGAACCGGCCTCCGTGAAGGTATGGTTAGCACACAGTGCCATGATGCCAGGGGTCCCGAGTTCGAATTCAGGCCTGGGCAAGTGATCTCTGTGTGTCTCTTCATCAATTTCATCATATCATCACTCATCATCATCCTCGCGATTTTCCCAAAAGTGGTAAAGAAGCGAAGGAATATAAGTCAATCAATCAATCTAAACGAGGGGAGGACTTTATTAATTTCAAATTTGACAGAAAACAATATGTTTATGGTCGATAAGAAGAAATAAAGCTCGGATTGACTGATGGATGATTGGTTTGCTGTTTTAAGTCCACTTTATGCACAGATAAGCTAATCTGGACTGGACCTAAAATTTAAAGTGGGATCTGAACCACTGTGCAATGTGCCTCCACTGGGGATCGAAACCGCGACAACCTGATTAAAAGGAGACGACTTTACAACTACGCCATCGGAGAGACCCCATTTCTGTTTCGAGTACCAGCCTGGGATTAAGGCATTACATTGTGACTGTCCCTTTATCGAAATAATGTAATTCATCTTCATCGTCACGATTAACAAAACGGGGCAGGAAAGCGACGAAAATGATAAAATTTAAACAATATTCTCTTCCTTGTTTTCCCGCCATTTCTCACTGAACAATAGAATGAAGCTTTGTGAACAATAACACAACAAAATATGACTAAAATTCTACTCAAAATATCGTTATTTGTGGAAAAGTATGTAAAAACATAACTGTTTATTCCTTGAGTTAGTTATGATGGGAAAATCAGTGGCAACACTTTTTCAGGGGGGCAAAACTGCCCACTCTTACTTACCTTAGGATGCCAGTACGCCCCTGTCGTACACGTACCTCCCATCCTAGATAACAAAACGCGCGACTAAGATAAACAAATGAAGAACGAATCACAAATAGGGCACGGAAAGAAAACAAACCTTATTGGCTGAGTATGACGAGCGCTTTCCAACAAAACAATAGGAAAAAACAGGGCACACAGACGTTGTGATTTAACAAAGATAGCGAGGTGTGTTTGCATTCAATACAGCAAACTCCACGCGCTTCCTTTGTCCAAACAACAAACGAACATTCATGGGAAAATCGTATCTCTTCGTTATGAGTGAATTCTTGTAGCACACAAAGAAAAGTTCCCCAGTAATTGGGCACATGCATATAGAATGCACATGAATAACTGAATGTGATTCTAGGTCACAAACAGACAGTTCAGAAATTCATTTATCTTATATTTTATACACGTGGCCATATATTGAAATGCGGAAAAAGAAGAATTATAACTTTTTGCAAAGGATACTTAATTAATCAGTAAGTATCGAATTTCTGAATTCAATACTCAATGATCTCGCTTTTACTATATCTTTCTCTCTCTCTAGCAGCTATCTTTGTTTACCACTCACTCACTATCCTTTCAATGTATTATTCATGCAATGTAATACTCAGTGATCATTAATTATTCATGTAATTCAATACATACTGATCATTAACTATCCTTTGCATGAATTTATTATTCATGTAATTCAATACTTACTGATCATAAACTACTCTTTGCATGAATTTATTTTTCATGTAAATCAATACTTACTGATCATTAACTATCCTTTGCATGATTTTTTATTCTTGTAATTCAATACTTCATGATCATTAACTATCCTTTGCATGAATTTATTATTCATGTAATTCAATACTTACTGATCATAAACTACTCTTTGCATGAATTTATTTTTCATGTAAATCAATACTTACTGATCATTAACTATCCTTTGCATGATTTTTTATTCTTGTAATTCAATACTTCATGATCATTAACTATCCTTTGCATGAATTTATTATTCGTGTAATTCAATACTTACTGATCATTAACTATCCTTTGCATGAATTTATTATACATGTAAATCAATATTTTCTGATCATTAACTATGCTTTACATGAATTTTTTATTCGTTTAATTCAATATTTAGTGGTCAGTGAGTATCCTTTGCATGAATTTATTATTCGTGTAATTCAATAATTACTGATCATTAACTATCCTTTGCATAGATTTATTATTCATGTAATTCAATACTTACTGATCATTCACTATCCTCTGCATGAATTTATTATTCATGTATGCAATCTTACTATACTCTACCCCAGCTAACTGAGGAGTAGGCAAACGAAAACAAGTCTCTGGGCAAGTAGTGATGCGAGACGTCTTCACCAATGAAGACGTGAGAGAGACGGAATTGCATGGAGTGGAGGAAAGCTACGGAAGTTACCAGCCATCCCAGCAGCGTGTACTGCTTCGCTCTGGCACTCGATATCCCTCGTTTATCTGACGCTATGCGCGTACTTGCTCCACAGTTAGCTGGGACAGGGTATAATCAGTAAATATTCTTTGCAAGAAATTATTTTTAATGTAATTCAATATTTACTGATCATTAATTATCCTTTACATTAATTTATTCTTCAGGTAATGTAATACTTACTGATCAATAACTATCCTTGCATGAATTTATTATTCATGTAATGCAATATTTACTGATCAATAAATATCCTTGCATGAATATATTTGTCATGTAATTCAATACTTACTGATCAGTGACTATCCTTTGTATGAAATTATTATTAATGTAATTCAATACTTAGTGATCATTAACTATCCTTTGCATGAATATATTACTCATGTAATTCGATACTTACTGATAATTAACTATCCTTTGCATGAATTCATTATTCATGTAATGTAATACTTACTGATCAGTAACTATCCTTTCCATGAAATTATTATTAATGTAATTCAATACTTTATGATCAGAAACTATCCTCTGCATGAATTTATTTTTCATGTAATTCAATACTTAGTGATTAGTAACTATACTTTGCATGAAATTATTATTCATGGAATGCAATTCTTACTGATCAGTAACTATGCTTTGCATGAATTTATTTTTCATGTAATGCAATATTCACTGATTAATAAAAATCCTTGCATGAATATATTATTCATGTAATTCAATACTTACTGATCAGTGACTATCCTTTGCATGAATTGATTATTCATGTAATTCAATACTTACTGATCAGTACTATCGTTTGCATGAATTTATTATTCATGTACTTACTGATCACTAACTATCCATTCATTCAATCCTATTTATTTGCTGGTTTACCAATTCTCATTATAATAAAAGTAACATTTAAAACAACATTGACAACAACATAATGGAAATTTCGACTGTACACCACGGACCAAAAGTCACCACGGATACTAATTATTTGCAAGTGAAAGAAATTGGCATAGAAAGTTGTCGTAGGTTGAGAGAGATGTTTATCCTCCCAGAAAAGCTTAGGTGGCAGGTAGATCAAGGGAAGGCGTTTATTTTGTCTCCAACGAAGAAAATGATGTGACAGAGTACCAACCTCTTCTTCGTTTGCACTTCCTGTGGTTGAAATATGATATACCCTGTTGAATTTAATTTAAAAGTACCTTTGAGAAGACAGTTTGTACATCTGTCTTGCCTGAGCGTTCTGCATTGCTGACAGCTACGAAATAAAATTTTGTATACTTTCTATAATTTTCCCGAGATGGCCACATTGTTCTGAAACTTTCAAGTAGCAAATCACTAGAATTGAAAATACGAATATTTGCTATTATGGATATACGTTAAAACTTCTTTACAAACAGAATGGAATAAATATTTCTTTATATGCCCACGCTCTATCTACAATGGTATTTTAGCGCTTAAGCTGGAGTTTTCTGTAGATCATGGACGGGATCTGATTATTTTTATTCTCAGTAATGTCTAAAAATTACATGATAATATGATTACGGAATAATCTGTAACAGAGCACAAGTTATGGGTCTTTCAAAGTTTACTAAAAACAAACACAAAAACTTAAAACTTTGACACGGTCGTGCCAGATTCAACTATAGCATATTAATATCCATAAGAATATATTTATCTCAATACAAATTGAGAATGAGTAACATGAGACTGTATATCGGTATACACGTGATACCTCCCAGGGCACGGGAAAACATTAAGATTTGCAGTAAATTAACAAACTCAGGACTTACGTGTTAACATCTAGGTTCAGAATATATTTATCTTGATTATGCAATTAAGAACAACATTTTACATCATAACGAAATGCACTAAAAATCATAGTAACAGCAGCACAAAAACTATCACATGAACTTCCATTAATCTCGTAACTTCTATTCCAAGATTCATATCTATCAGGCGGGATGATGTACTTCAGCAGACTGTTCATACGTCCGGGAAGGACATGTCAATCGCCCCCTCCATTGAGAAACAAAATCGACGACGACTCGTGGAAGCACTCACAGTCTAGGAGATTTTGGATTCAACCTTCTAAAAGTATTTTCCTCATGTCTGGAGAACAATTAAAAATCTTCAGATTGTCGAGATTCACCTTGCACACTTCCTTACGAATTTTTGTGTCCAATAACACTGCCGTGTTGAATTTCACTTGGGTTGCTATGAACGGTCCTGTCCACAAATAAAACAACTTGGAAATGGTTCGGTTAACAGCTGAACTTGGACGATGACTTCTTAGCAGCACCAGGTCATCCTCCTTCAACTGCAAAGCATGGCACTTCTGCTTCAGTTTCCGCCTCTGCACAGCATATCGTTCTCGTAACCGCACTTCAACAACCTTACTCTGCCAGTCTCTCTCACCATCTTCAGATTCGGGCTGGAAATTTAGTACAATCTTGGATAGAACTGCACGTACAAAAACAATTTGTAATTGTTATCAACCAATGAGGCAATGTTGAAGAGCATTTTGAACAATATCAGGTAGACACATTGGCAATACACGTGAAGAAAACGTAAGAATTTCTGCAACTCAACTGGATAAACTCTTTGACTCACTGGAACGTCACTGGACAGTTGAATGTCACAAACTAAGCCCTTTGCCGTGCCAGGCCTCTCTGAAAACACCTTACTATGTGCAATAAATATCTTAAATAATTTGGCTCTTTGCTCCTTAGTCAATAATTCACTGGAGTCAATCTTCTCCTTTATATCCTCTAGCGGTGTAGCCCATTTATGGTAGCCAGCTTCAATCCTCCGGACGCTCATTTGCTTATCAACGGAATCATCATAATCTAGCTTTTGCTCAATTGGCTCTCCATCCACCATTAAATATAACTTTTTATGCTTGAGATTGATCTCTGCTTCATATCTCTGCAGGAACGAATAACCCAATAATAAGTCTGAAGGCAAATCCTTCACAACAAAAATTTCTAAAGGTATGGTGTTCTCAGCAATTTCCAGCACGATTCTGCGCTTTCCCACAACTCGAGTTCGACTTTTTCCAGCGAAATCAATAAGTCGTACCTTTGGAGTAGCTTGTAACATGGCCCCTGGCAAATTTTGCTTTATTTTCTTCCAAATCTCGAGACTCACAACAGATATTTCAGCTGCAGTGTCCACTATACAAGTGATATCAACATTTGCTACACGTGCCTTGAACTCAGACGCTCTTCCAAAATTTTTAGACTGACTAGCCTGACACAAATTGTAAAGAAACTCACTCTCTTCATGATTAATAACAAACACCAGCTTCAGATCATTACTTACAGACTGGGAATTATTTTCTGCAGGCCCCAGTTCTATCAGAGACCGCCCGACATCAGAATGGGACGTTTCTATGCCAGGCGTGGGGTAAAATCCCGCACCTGGTCGAGATTTGCTCCATTCTCCCAGCAAAAATTTCTGGTCAGCTCAACGCTCTGTTGCTGCTCGTTACTAGGGTACGACACTGCAGCATCTGTTTGTAAGCCACTGCTCGCCGCTTGGAATCGTGGAGAGCTACGACCTTCCCTCAAAGGTTCACTGTGCTCCGGTGAAGATACACGGTTCTCATTTCGTGGTCTCTCACAAGGTTCGTATCTGGGAGCAGCATACTCACGTCTTTGCCTATTTTGGCTTTGTTGACGATAACGATTGCCGTTTCTATATGGGCCTGCAGGACGATTTTCACGGTAATTATTCTGCCTCTGGACCATACGAACCCTCGGGTTTCTGTTTGCCGAGTTGCCTGGAATATCTCTGTTGTTCTGGTGAGTAGGATTCTCCTTCCTCCACGTAGTTCGCCAAGCATCCTGCTCTTCCGCTTGCTCGTATCTCTTAACAAAATCTGCAAGCAAATCAACAGTTACGGGAGCGTGGGCCATACACAATTGCTTCACCCTATAAGGCAATTGGCCGATTATGAGGTTTACCACCTCCTGCTCTGTGTAGTGGCTACTCAGGTTTCTGTAAGCAGAATATACAGACCAAACATATTCTTCCAAACTATTGTCATTGTTTTTATTGTACCGTTTGGCCCTAACAGATGCCAACTCCCTTTCTTTTGCCTCTGAAGACGCAAAACGCCTCTTAAACGCCCTACGGAAATCTGAATATGTGTGGAAATCATTCTTATGAGAGTAGAACCAATGATAAGCCATGCCCGTTAGCAAACGAGGAATAATCTCCAGCCTGTATCTATGCGGGATCTGAAGGATCTCAAGGTTGGTATCTAATTCTTTGAGATAAATCTCAGCCGAGGTGGCTATAATATTTCCGTCGAATTTCCGCATGGAATTCAAGTCAGTCATCCGGGGAGTCATCCCACCACGCGTAGCATTGGTTCGAGATTTTCTTTCTTTTCTCTTTTCCGATAAAGTCGACTCGCTGCCTGAAGAACTGGAAACGATCTCTCTGTGGCGTCTTTTTTTTAAATGTGTACGGTTTCGTTGCCCCGAAGAGACCTCAGAACGACTAGGAGACACTAACCTTCGAAAAGGCGCGCCCAGCTGGTCCACCCGCGGTAACTCTGGTTCACCGGAGAGTGGCAACTTGCTTAAAGTGGTTGAAATTTGAGCCATTTCGTCACAAAGATTACGCATGTCTGAAGAAAGCTTCCCTTGTTTTGATTCCATATCATTTTTCCACTCTTCAGCATTCTCTCTAGGACCCTCTGTGCCTTTAAGTTTTTCCGCCACAGTCTCTTCAACTCGCAAATTCAGGTTTTCTCTCAGCTGATATGCCATATTGGTCACCTGGTTGTCCAACTCTCTGGACATTTCTTCTCTGAAACCGCTCTGCGTTTCACTGATTTCCTTTCGGAACTCCTCCTTGGTCTGCTCAGCTTCTTCCCTCAACAGCAGAACTGTTTCATCGAGTTTAGATTCCAGCTGCTGAGAATTTGACTGACATGCTTGACGTAAGCTCATCATCTCAATTTCAAGGCTTTCCTTCAATTTCTGCTGTCCCTCAGACATTTGCAGAGTCAGTTGTTCGATCCTCCGTCCCATCTCTGAATTGGACGCAGCGAGTTGTGAACAACTATGGGCCAGTTTCTCCTCCATCCTTGCTTCTAGCCGGCACTCAAGAGTTCTACTACTTTCTTCTAGTCTTAGTTGTAAACTGTGCTCCAAGATATTCATATTTTCCTGAAGTTTATCCTCTAACCTCCTAGAGTTCTCATGTAACTTAGCCTCCAAGCTATCAGAATGTTCCAGCATTCTAGATTCTAGATTATTAGCATTTTCCGTAATCTTTTCCTGGATTCTAAGTTCTAGATTACTAGAATTTTCTGCCATTTTAGCTTCCAGATTGCGGGAATTTGCCTCCAGCATTCGCTGCAATGACGCAAGCAAATCAGTAGTAACAGGAACAACAGGAACTGCAAGTTTTTCTTTGCATGCGAGACATGTTAATTCACAAGGAGAATTACTTTCCTTTGGTGACTTTAGCTTTGCACAATTTAAATGAAAAGTATTGTGACACTCAGTGCAAACAAACGTATCATCAAGCCTTGATGTAGTCTCACCGCAAAACACATGAACTGTGCTTTCGTCAACATTTAACGCTTTGCTTCCACTTCTTAATATTTTCTTTTCCATTGTTGCGCATCAAAAGTTCTGAGTCAACTGCAAATCTAAAACACGTTACCAAAGATTAACGTAACTAATGCACAATGTGTTCGTTGCCCCACGTTCTGGGCGCCAAATTATTGACACGGTCGTGCCAGATTCAACTATAGCATATTAATATCCATAAGAATATATTTATCTCAATACAAATTGAGAATGAGTAACATGAGACTGTATATCGGTATACACGTGATACCTCCCAGGGCACGGGAAAACATTAAGATTTGCAGTAAATTAACAAACTCAGGACTTACGTGTTAACATCTAGGTTCAGAATATATTTATCTTGATTATGCAATTAAGAACAACATTTTACATCATAACGAAATGCACTAAAAATCATAGTAACAGCAGCACAAAAACTATCACATGAACTTCCATTAATCTCGTAACTTCTATTCCAAGATTCATATCTATCAGGCGGGATGATGTACTTCAGCAGACTGTTCATACGTCCGGGAAGGACATGTCAACTTTCTAACTTGGAAACAAAGTACAAGAATACGTGCACAGGCATAATCTCACAAAAAAACTTCAACAATTTCTGACGTAGGGTACACGCAAATTTAGGACCAAGTAAATTAATAAAATTATATGAAGGGGGTGAAAGTTATAGCAGTATTTATTAGCCAGTATAAGTTTTGAATCACCACAGACGTTTTAATCTCGTTTCAATCTACTTTGTATCCTTGGCTATCGGTCAACCCGAATTACATGTTAACACGAACGGGTTGTATAAATCGTAGGATGAAAACATGCGTTCAGCTAAATGTGGTACAAAGTTTGTGTTTCCCTGTTTTGCAAATACTTTTACTAGCTGGATGCTTTAAACCGAAGTAATTTTTGCATATTCAATGTGCAAATTTGTAAGTCCCGACTTTTTTCAGATGTGCAATAGAGTACTTTGGCCTCCACTATCTGCAACTGGCATGACCTGCTGAACACAAACTATTCATGTAGATCAGGTAAATTAGTTTAAGTAAAGAAGCATTAAAATTTGGCGAGAAAGCAAGAAAAAGCTGATAAAAACTGTTCCCGAGGGTAAAACCCGCAAGCTAGACATTTTTCGTGGACATTACCAACATAAAACGGAGCCATCAATATCACATTTTAGCTATGTAAGTTCGGTAGAAATAAACTTATTGCAAACAAGCATTTTACTCATTTGATGTCAGTACTTGGCAAACTCTTTCCAGAAAAGCTAGGACCTGGTCCCAAGGCCAAAACTCTTCCTACGATCCAAATAACTTTGAGAAGATAGCTTGTATAGTTCTTTACTCAAGATTTCTGCATTTCTCAGGAATTATTTCCTCACGAATGCGAAATAATTTTTTTATCGCGTTACCGATAATTCTCCAGAGATGGCAACACTGAAAAATTATTTACGTATACGGAATGGTGTATATATATATATATATATATATTGTATGTCAACGATATTTTTACAATAGTATTTTAGGGCTTGTGGTGGATTCGCCTGAAGTTACTGAAGTAAAACAAGGAAGGAAAATAATTCTCGATCCACACATTTGAAAATCGCCAGCATAAGAAATGTACAAAATTTCTGAAATGTGCGTTATACTATAAAAATATGACGATAACCCAAACTCCAGAAATCAGCAAAGGAATTTCCGTGAAGATTACAACTCTCGCCCACGCATTCTTACGCATTGAAGCCTCAAAGCAATTGTAAGTTTACGCCCTCAACTCATAACGGTCAAGATGGTTTATGTCCATCCACAAAAAAAAAAGTTCGTCCAAGTTCTGTTCACACACACAAAGACCACCTCTTCCACCACAATCTCTCGCCATTTTAATAGGAAGCGAGTCTCTGCAATGACGTCATTCCTGTTTGGTCACTTTCGGCCCGGCAAGGGATGCCACAGTCATCCAGGCAAGATCCAGATGTTTCTTGCGAGCCTCCCGCAAGATAACGAACCTATAAAAGCAGGACTGGGGTACTTCGATGCGCGTTTTATGGCGAGAAATGCGTGGACCTTCTTCGTTGAGGCATTTCGAGAGTGGATTCTGCATCGTGGAGAAGTTCACAATCCTCATTTCGTATTCAAGGTTCTCTCAGATTAAAGAAACGAATCTTCTCACATTTCACTCACAATTTTTTTTTTCCAAAATCCATTACCGAGGCAATATATAAGGCAATTTCAGCTCTTCAGGTGATTTTTTATGCCATGATTCTTCTGAACAAACACATGTTTCAGTGAAAGTTTTGGCCTGTTATATTATTTCATTTCATCTCCCTTTCAAAGAGCAATTCTCAGTTCAAAAATGAAAGAAAAGGCTGTCAGTGTCAGATACTTCCTTATTAGTCCCGTTTATAAATACAGTAAAACCTCGTTAATTCGGACAGGCAAAAGAAAAGAACAAGAATGTAAGGTTTTAAATGTGGCTAGAAGTCAACAAGAGAACTTCCCAAAGAAAAGGCAGTCAACCACTGATGAAATTATGTTTCCCGCAGATTTTGTTCTGTACTGTATAGTGTGTTTAGGCCTATGCCTAAAACGTGTTTTGTTGCTATAGACGGAGTTTCAATGCACTTTCTACTGTTCTTTTAGGTTATTTCAGTTAATCCGGGCTTTCGTTAAACCGGTTAACTTATCCCCCTATTAGTCCGGATTAACGAGGTTTTACTGTACACGAGTACGCACTTTCGGAAATAAATTCCTACAATTACAATTTGATTATTGTTATTTAGTGTCGCTTTTCTGCCACGTTTTTTTAATCACAACGATGAAGATGAGTGAGTGATGATATGATGACACTGGTGAAGGGACACACCCAAAGAACAACCATTCCCAGACCAGGATTCGAACCCGGGACACCTGACGTCGTAGCGTGATGTTCTAACCATTCCACGAAAGAGGTTGGCATCCTGAAATTAAACGATTCTTCATGAATTCTAATCAAATCAGATGGAAACATTTTTGACCCTTTCGAGCGACTGGGATTAAAATCTAGATTCGTCAGATTCGATTATTTCAGTCCTTCACTAAATATTGAAACAAATCTTCTGTAGTCAACAACACACTATGTACGCCAACGACAAAGATAGCAGACAAATTGTCCATAATATTTTCATTACTTTATCATTCTACATCCTGTGTTATTTTAATAAATGATATGAACTAGATGTCCGCCTGCTTATTGACGTTATTATTTTAATCTAGGATCATCACAGCGTGAAAAACACACTGAATGAAAATGGTGGTGAAAAATTCGACAACAATTACTTTTGCCATTTGGCGTACAAGACACAAGTCAATACAATCAGCTCTGAATTCAGGGCAGAATGAAGTTTTCAGATTTTACTACAAAGTGGATAGTGCCTTCTGAGAAGGTAACCACTGCAATGCTTACAAATAAAAAAAATAATAATGTGAAAAATAAAATGCTATAATGCATAATGTGAACCTAGGCTTGTTGAATTCTTAGGGCTCCTGTAAATGTTTCTCGCACAAGGTTTACGGTCTCAGGCCACGGTCCCGCCCGACCTGTTCGTTTTGCATCGCACAGGCAGGCAGACTCCTTGAACTTGTTGTAGCGCGCACGAATTGTCTTCTCTGTAGCTGCTTCTGTTCGATATTTCGTACGAAATCTCCGTTGTACCGTCACAGCCGACTCACATTTAGCGAATTCTAAGACGCACAAAGTTTTGTGTTCACCAGTGCACGCCACGTTTGCGTTCACTGCGTTATACTGCCATCTAGCAGCAAAATCTACAATTACGAGTGCGAAGTTAGTGAGATTCTTTATGCACTTATATGCACATTTTTGCTGTATGTGTTACAGTTCTTGTACTATAAACGTTCGAACTCCGGAGAGAATTATGAATCACCCTGTATTATATCACGCGTCTGATCCTACAGGGCGAAATTTAACGTATTCAAATGTAAGTCGACGTAGCTAGTTGTGGGACTATTGTTTAATAATGCCAACAGATGTCGTGGCAAGGCATATGTAATATGTAACCCCTCGGGTTAGAGACGGTAGCGATCATTGGTCTCTTGTAGCCAGTGCCACGGCGCAGTGTGTGTGTCTGTGACCTGCCATGTAAGCAAGAGAAAGACTGATTCCACTTTGATCTTTTAGCGCCGTGTTCAATATCTCGGTAATGTCTTTATGTGGGGAAACTATATTTTCATTTGAAAATGACTGCGACGGGACATTTTCAGGAACGATTTAGTGGTCCATGGAATATTATAGTTTTATTAAACCAATTATTTACCAAAATGTATTTGTTAATGCAGGGTTTCTATAAATTAGTTGTACAAACGTAACCGTTAATTGTGAAGAAATTGTATGTGTAACAGAAATGGTTTATACATCAATGAATACAGCATATCTTCAAGTTTATTGTCGCACGTTGTTAGTTTCAGACGCCGCCACTGGAGGCGTGAACGTTTGTTTATCTTACACAAGTACCGACTTGGATTGGTCTTGGTGGAACGATTTCGTGGCCACCTCGTTCGCCTGATTGGTTCCTTGGATTTCTCTATCTGGGGTTACATTAAAGAACGTGTGTTTGTTGCCCCTCTTCCCAGCAACGTCGAGAATGTGATTTTCAAATATTTCTGGATCACTTACCAGAAACGGGATGAAATCAAACAAAAATACATATCTTAGAATATTACTTGAAACATTCTCTTTCCACACAAGATTCACAAACAATTTTTGGGTTGCCTGGACACATCCATTTCATACATTTATAATAGATTTTATAAGAACCTTCTTATATGGGGTATTCCTGAAGTATGTGGGCCATTCCTTTCCACAAGTACCCCTGAACTTGAATTTTAAAAATTAAATGTAATGCTGTAACTTTATCCTATCTTGTGATTGAACAATCTAGATCTGTCTTCTGAATAAAAATTCAAGTATTATACATAATTAAGTTAGAACGTAGAAGGTATTTTTACATATTGTTCATTTATTTTAACTTTTTTATTTACTTGTGCTTTGTATTCACTACGCCATCGAGGAGGACTGAGGGGCTTACAATATACAGTTTGGAGATCATGTCACTCCACTGCTGGTCAGATGAAACGGTCTCTTGTTGACAGCGAAGACAACGAAAAAAACAGGCCTGTTGTTTTCAAGGGCATATTCTCTTGCCAAAAATGATTGACAAATATATATACATGTGGAAACACTGAATTCCAATTTTGGGGCCTGACAAATCACCACAGTCCATGCAAACCTTTATTTCTTACCCTGGCGGTCCGCAATAATGGAGAATTTTTATTGTCATTGTCAGTGTGCTCATACAAAGCTCCCAGCTGTGCACAGTTACATTCTCTGAACGAATACATTGACCATTTCAACCAACCGACATTGGTCCACTGCAATTGAAATTCAATTTCGTTTGTGGACGGTCACAACTTTCGAGAAACAATGGACACTGGGAAAAATCATCCTCGTTCCAAAGAGACCACTAAACAGCCGTATAAATGTGTCTCACTCCACGGCACACATTGGATACATGTGAAGCTTGGACTCATAGTTGGATGAATATGGCATTTGTTCTTCCATTATGCGATTTGAAGGACACGAGTTATGCACAAGGGAAGTTCGAAAAGTAAGGTAACAACCCTCTGCGGGACAAGGCCTTCCCAATGGCTATTTGTTGGTTAATGAGTGGTCAGCGAATCGAATCTCTCATGCACGCTGATAAGAGTTTCTGGATCAGAATATCATGCACAAATATTCTCTCCACACTGCAAACAAGGGTGTCAAAACGACACCAGGAAATCCATACCATATTTTCGTCAGCGTTTTGCTTCAGAAGTGTTGAAATACAGATAAATGGTTGGTCAACTTGAGTGTAGACTTTCTGAAGACACCCAAGGGTCAACTTTCTTTCCACGTAGTACAGATTGGACTGCATTGTTGCAGACTAACGAGGCTCTGGCGTCTGGACGCACAGTCAAAGGGACCGATGTTTTGTGCTATCCATGTGTCTTTTTCATTGTTCTCTCGTCAATTTCATCTTATCATCACTCATCCTAATCTTCTCGATTAGCTAAAAGTGACAAAAAGGCGAAGTAAAGTAAAGTAATCATGCAATGGTTGATATCAACACCGTTTTAACACATTGACGATGTGCAGTATGTATTACGTGTAGGCAACATGGACTATGCATTACGTGTAGGCAACGTAGATTATGGATTACGTGTAGGCAACGTAGACTATGCATTACGTGTAGGAAATATAGACTATGTAAACAACATGACGACGAGCGTGAGCTTAAGACGGACGTTGTAGAAGCGAAATAGAATTATCCTGCGTTACAATTGTTGAAGAAGTATGAAAAGTACCTTCTGCTCTTCTTTAATGTACAAATAATTATCTCCTGAGCGTCTAACAGAATGTACACAAGATTCTCATGATTAATTGAAAAATGTACTACTTTTATCTCGAGTATCACGTGTTTACTGTCCTCATTTTATTT
This sequence comes from Lepisma saccharinum, assembly GCF_977018435.1. Lineage (NCBI taxonomy): Eukaryota > Metazoa > Arthropoda > Insecta > Zygentoma > Lepismatidae > Lepisma > Lepisma saccharinum. The sequence goes on from NC_139229.1 coordinate 56,104,471, forward strand.
TTCCCAACAGATGGCGTCTTGAAGAAAATCCTAGAAGTTTTCGATGTAAATAGTATTGTTTTCATCTAAATATAAACAAATGCAATTGAGACGTGGCACTTTGTTTCAAGACAGTGCCATGAATTATTTTTTTAATTTAGTTTACATTGTCTACGTTAGTTACGTATATATTACGCGTAGACAACGCAAGTACACGTAGATTCATAGTACATATATTATCACTGGTGCTTTGTACCGTTGCTAGTGTCCTTCCCGTTCCACATTTTTTGTTCTTAGAGGTATCCATAATTATTTTAACTTTGAGCTTAACGTTCGACCAAATTTGGACTGTCCTATAAAATAAGAATTCACAAGTACAGAATGGTTGGAAATGTGGCTTTCGAAAAAGGACGCGGATTTCATATTTTTAATTTCCTATTTCGTTTCGCTTTTCTGCCACTTTTGGCTAATATTAACCATGACATTTTTAATTTTGTTTTTGTTATTTATCGTCGCTTTTCTTCCATGTTTGGCTAATAGTGACGATGAAGATGAGTGATGATAGGATCAAATTTATGGACACTCACAAAGAACACCAATCTCCAGGCCGGGATTCGAACCCCGATCCCCTTGTGCTGTGCTAGCCACACTGCCACGGAGATTTGCAATGATATATCTTGTGATTATATTGATGATTATACATTAACAAAGGAATATCCAGACTTAGGCAGAGGTGGCTATGAGGAAGCCAAAATGTACATGAATTCTAAAAATAACTTTCTGCTTTCAACAGGAAACCCACTCAACAGTCAAAATGCAAATACAACTAGTATTTAGAGGGCAAGAAAACCTCCAAATCTGAACATTTGGCGGTGCTACACAGATATTGGCACCAATTCCTCATATCTGTGAAGTTACGGCTGACAGAAACATTTCCTTTCGACCTTTTCCCACTTCTCTTTGGAGTTGGGTAATCTGGCGGGAGAAATGCTTAACGTTTAATAGCCCTAAGAAATACGAAATCGATGAACTTGCGTGCCTGTGTGCTATGGAAGAATTCGCCGAGAATGCCATTCGTGCTAGCTACCTGTTGCAGAGCACGGAAATTCCTGTGGAAAGCAAGGTTCCATCTTCAAGACCTAGGAATTACGATGGTGATCATTCATCTATCTCTCTTCTGGAACAAATCACGCTTTATATGCCTCGTGTTAGTATTCAGTATTACGCGAACACTACTCTGTGGAGACCGTGGGAAGGTGCTTGTGCACGTAGGGACAAGGTGGCGTAGAGTAGATGTGGAGCGTAGACGTGTGGCAACACTTTGCGTTGAATGTGATTGTTGCAACTGGTGGGCGCGCTCCGTGGACTTCAAAGCCAGCCGGTCGTTAACGTAGCTAGCGCGTCGACTTATACATAATTTGGTTAGCACGTTCCTGGGAGACGAAATGGAGTGGATAGCACAGCGCGCTACAACGCCAGAGGTTTCGGGTTCAATCTCGAGTTGGGCATGCATGTTCTTTGCGAGTGTCCCTTCATCAATTTCATCATATGATTACCAGCAGGGGCGCCAGGATTAATCATCTGGGGGTGTGGAATGCAATTTAGGGGGTGCGACGTTGAGTTAAACATACTTTAGTCACTATATCAAATATACCAATCAACTATTAAGGCTTCTTGTAAATATGCCCGAAAAAACTGAAAGCTACTCATGACTCGCTTCATTTTTGCTTACCTTGACCACAACAAGCATACATACAGTCACCGGCATTAAAAATGGAACACTTAGATCCTGAAATACTCTCTTCTTCCCTGCAAGGCGTTGTGTATGTTGCCTAGTTCTACGGCGGTGGTATAAGTTGCCATTAACATTTTGCTATTAAAATCCACTTATCGCCGTAGAGTTAGGCAACACACATTGCAGGATGTAGGTGTCCCATTTTTATTGCCGGTGACCGTACCGGAAAATAAATGCAGATGTTCTATCAGATTAGTACCAATGGTCGGCCTGTTGTGTACAACATAAGCGGTCTCATTCCAATCCATAACATTCGACGCTCAATATGACGACTTGGTTTTAATAAGTCATAGCATAAGATGACACTGTACGAGTTGATAGTGTTTCCGATTGAAAATAGGTTTTATAAAAGGAGTGCGGGAGGGGGCGCGGATGAAAATTTAGGAGTGCCCCTGCGCTACTCCTGATCATCACTCATCCTCACCGTAGAGATTAGTCAAAAGTGGCAGTAATGACGCCATTCCCGAAAGCGTTTGCTCAGAAATTTTTGGATAGCATATTCTAACGAGTGCACTCGTTGTAATGTGCCTCTCGTAATGTGTGTACACATGCGCATACTGAATGAATGTAGCAAAGCTAGTTGGAACTGCGGTCACTACGTGGCCATCGGTACCATATCAACACACTGGAGAGGCAACACGAGAATGGGCCAAGAATCACTGGCACTTGCACACAATGTGGCAACGTTCTCCACCCAGCGTGGCCAACCTTTCCTCTAAATGGAAATAAACGATGTCATTTCTAATCTCTTCAGCAAATATTGACGCCAGTTTCCTATCAAGGGTGTTACACAAACATAATGCGTATTGTAGTAAACTTACGAACATATACACTTATGAAGTGCATCGACATGGCAACACCGCAGATTTTGCAGGCCGTCTAATTTGCTGTTCACGACTATACTCGTTAAAATTTGTCATGTCGATAGTTCATTGGTTACCCAACTAACCAATGAGAATAATTTACATTTATTTACTTTACGAAATTTACATTGAAAAAAACAACAGGAAATCACAACAACATAAACTACATATGAAACTAAAATACAGATTTCTGAACAACGTCCGTATAAATCTTTGTACAAATGTATAGGGCACTTGGCAGATAGTTGAACTGGCTGCCTAACCTGCTGAACAAGGCACACTGAATGAATGATCTGGGCTTGGAGTGTGTGAATGATGAATAGTTTGGGTACAGTGAGATGGCGCTTGTAATTAGAACTCTTGCAAGGACACTTGCTTCTAATTTTGAGTTCATTTGAGCATTTCTTCAAGTCCAATTAATGTACAGATATGTTATTCGTTACAAGATATACAGTTTGAAGTGTTATCTGGACCAACATGTGCCTCAACCAAGTATCAAGCCCGAGACCCCGTGATTACACGTAATCGAGAAGGAACCTAAAGTTACCATTGGCTAATTTTAAGAGGAATTTGTTACAGATTGGGTTCGCCTCTATCGTTAGGAGCTTATATCTTTAACAGATTTAAAATAGGTACAGAGCGCAATCTAGCTAGGTTTGAAGATTACATCATGGGTCAAAGATTTTCATGAAACGTAGGAAGAATTTTGTAGTTCATACGTATCAGTACACCACATTTTATCTTCTACAAAATCTGAGTACTCAGGAGGTACATAATGTTTCTTTGCTGATGCGTGTATATCGCACGAAGTTGTATTTTATAAATCTTACAGTTAACCAAATTAAACATTTCAGCTGTAATTGTCTACGAGCTATTGAAAGTTCATAGGGTACAGAGCGTTGGCGTTCTATACTCTGTCCAAGTTTGTCTGGAGTATGCGAACGAAAACAAGTCTCTGCGCAATGAACACGTGAGAGGGAATGGGATTTCGTGGAGAGGGAAAAGCGACTGCAGTTACCAGCCTTCAAGCAGCGTGTACTACAACCTTGGTGACAATGAAGTTCGACCAGAAAGGAATACGTGATTAAATGCACAGAGGCATAGGCGGTGGAATGGGTGACCCGCAGAAGTGACGCATGTGTGTAAGAGGAGGCGTGTGAGCAGGCAAGAATCGTGATCCCAGCATGTTACACCCAAGGTCACGTAAAGAACGAAAACGGGGAAATATACGCGTGACATTGAACTTCGACCAGGCACCAGACCCATACGGTACATTCCAGATAGTGGCGCATTCGACGGAAGCATGACGTCACGGACACGATAAGGGAGTCCGCCGTATATAAGCGCGTGCTGTGCACCGAGGAACCGCACTGCATCATCACCATGGCCAGGGGCAAACCTATTGACAACACCGTGAGGAGAAGAGTGGTGGAGTTGCAACGGGATGGACTCAGTGAACGGGAAATAGGGCGACAACTGAACTTAACCAAGTCAACCGTCCACTGCATCATCAAACACCACCAAAATACGGGTACTACAGAGCCAGGTAAGGCCCCCGGTCGAAAACGCCTGCTGAGCGTGCGTGACCTACGGATATTTAGGCGCTATATCCAGACCAACAATCATGTTTCTGTGGCCGAATTACGACTGTGGACTTGAGAACGCTTTCACATTGAAGTGTCAACCAGAACCATTCGCCGTTACCTACAGCGATGCGGTTACCGAGTGTACAAGGCGAAACGTAAACCCTTCTTTTCCATGTTGAACAAAGGCAATCGACTACGGTGGGCACGAATGTACCGGGGATAGACATTTCGGCAATGGAACAGGGTTTTGTGGACGGACGAATCCATTTTCAATGTTGTGTACGGGAAAATACGGAAAACAGTCATTTGTCGGAAGGAGGAACAGAATGAAGCAAAATGTTATGCACGTCGGGTACAGAAACCTGCGTCAGTGATGGTATGGGGATGCATGATGGCATCTGGGGTTGGCCCACTACACGTCTGTGAGAGCATTGTGAATGCACACGCCTATACACGCATACTGGAGCGGCATATTCCCACAGTGCGAAGGCACCTGTTCCACAGGCGGCGGCGTCTCATCTTTCAACACGACAATGCCAGGACTCATACAGCGCGGCTGACAAGAGAATTGTTGACTCGCCAACCCGTGCGAACTCTGCCATGGCCACCATCGAGTCCCGACCTCTCGCCCATTGAGAATGTGTGGCGTGTTCTTAAGAGATGTGTGCAACAGAGGGGACCCACGACAGTGGCTGCTCTTATCGCCTGCCTGCAGGAGGAATGGCACCGCATCGATGTGGAATACCTTGAACGACTCGTCCGCAGCATGCCCCGACGCCTTGCCACAGTTATTCGCCGACGGGGCGGCGTCACACCATGGTCAACAGGATCCCCTCTAACAGTGGTCGAACTTCAATGTCACGTGTAGATGGACGAAAATGTTTTATTTTGTGTGAACACCACACATTGCTGCGTTGCAGCGGAAATTTATGTTTTCCTTTGTTCCATGTAGCCTGCTGAATAAAATATGTTCAGCATATGCATGTGTTCTCCTTCTTTCACAACGCACTCCTATATTTGTGACTGGTCGAACTTCATTGTCACTAAGGTTGTAGTTCGCTCTGCCCACTCGATTTCCTCCCCTCCTCTTCCGCTATGTGCGGTCTTGCTCCAGAGAAGACCGGGACAGGGTATACATAACTGATAGTCCTGAAATGTGAGTAGTTACACGATGGCAGGGCCTCCTCGATGGCACAATGGTAGCGTCGTTACCTTGTAATGAAGGGATCCCGGGTTCGATACCCGATGAAGGCACAAGTTCCAACTTTAAACTGTAGGTCCAGTCCCGATTAGCCTTACTGTGCATAAGGTGGACTTAATACACCAGATGGCGGACATCCTCCACCTTGACATTTCGCACTCAAGATGGAGGACACCCTCCAATGTGGCACTTCGCACTCAATATGGCGAACATCCTCCAACGCGGCACTTCCCACTCAAGAGAGTACCAATTGTCTGGTGTGACATAACCCACTCGGAACGGTGCACACGCCACGGGCAAGTTCGCTTGCTTTAGGTTACTGACATGTGAAGTAGTGTGTTGTGATTTTCCACTCAACATGGTGGATCCGTAATGTAACATTCATTGGTGTGCTAGCTTTTCTATTTCTCAGAATATTTATCTGACGTACACAGAGATTCGAACCCAGGACTGCGTTCATTACAAAACAGACAACATTTGTCCCCCTTCCTTCGCTCAACGATTCGTTGCATCTGTCAGCGAACTGAATTGTGGGTGCTGTTTCGAACACCAACGGAATTTCCCCGCGTTGCTTTGTCAATCAAATAATTGAGGCACGAAAGGTGATCAAGTTGGCCAGAGCAGGCGGTTGGTTTCGTGGCGCTCCTGTAAACTGGATAACACATTGTTTGCTTTGTTATTACTCGACCACGCCGTGAATGAACTTTCCAAAAGCAAACAATGCCCTCGGCGCAAAATGTTCAGAACACCCGCTGTGTTCCCGGCGGTTGACAAATACGAGTCCTTCATTTGGAGGGGTGTCGGTTAATAACCAAAGCTCATATTGGAGATGGTACGTGGTTTACGCTGGAGAACGGCGTCAAACAATATTGAGTGGACTGGTTTATATCCTTCTTCCATGGAATTGTTTTCATTGATGAAGCTTTGGAGAAATATAAGATGTCCAATTGTATTCGAGAAGATTGAATTACAGAAACTGTGCTGACGTCACTAAAAGCAATTTACTAGATAGAAAAAGATTTGTTTACGGAAAAAAATGTCGACAAAAATAATATATTTTTGTGAAATCGATATGCTCCTGTACAATGATTCTCATAAAAAAAAACTTGTTGGTGTCAATGATACTTCTCTAGTGACAACTTTAATTTATTTATTTCTTATGCTGCAAAAAACAGGCGTCTGTTCTGTATTTCTTTGTATTATACATTGCAGCAGTGTTGCCACAACCAAAAACTACAATCAACCCCATTTTCATCCAAATAAACTTGATTTTAGAATAATCAAAATCACGATCACAAAATTTATGGATTAGAGAAAGAGATATTACTATCATTTCCACTGTCTTACCGAAATCATTGTTTGGCAGAAGTATTAGAACTTAGTGAATAGATGATTGAAAATAAAGAAATATTGAAGATTATTGACAATAAATTTTGAACTTTACGAAAAATATGCAAAATATGACAATTTCCAGAAACATTAAGGTCACACTTGCAAAACGTTTTACAAGAACATAAATAGTTACATGATTATGAGGCGTACAGTAATTCCCTGGCAAAATTTAAATTTTTAATTATGGTTTGTTTTGCGAGAGATAAATTAGGCGATAAGAGAAAGGAGTTTCGCACTTCAATAAGCTTGACTTTGATATATTAGTCGGATATATTCGAAGTTCCATGCAATTTCGATATTTCTCATGAAATTTCTGTTTGAAATTCCTCTTTGTTTGGCAACACTGCACAATAGTGAATATGATTATTTAGTTTCGAGAGACATGCTGAGTATTTACATGGAATCTTAAGACATGCCACAACAATGGTAATGAATGATGCAATATTGAAAATTATGACAGTGTATTTTGTCTATTTTAATGAGTTAACTGCAATTGTTACCTAAAGGCAACATTTTGTCAAATAAAAGTAAATCTTACTAAGAACAACCTATAATAATTATTGCTCATAAAGTAATATAATTTGAAATACACTAATAAACCTACTGTATATTTCTGACATCTATAGCTACTGAATTTCATGAGCCAACGCCTAAAAGTACAGGGTGTTTCACTCGGGGCGGAACCCTGTATTTAGTTCATAACTCGGACACTAATAAAGATATTACAACGAAATTTGTAGTGGACTTACCTCCGTTCATGCGAAGTCGGATGACATCATAACAAGTGCTTGAAATGGCCACTATTGGCGTCCAGGCAGCATTGGACGTGGCGTTCCATGTTGTGGAAAGTCCGTCTCAGTACTTCAGGTGTCACTGCTGGGATGGCCGCACTGATGTTTGCTTTCAAGGCCTCTATGGTTCGCGGTTTGTTGGCGTAAACCTGTGACTTCAAATGTCCCCACAAAAAAAGGCGGCGTGAGATCGGGCAAGTGCGGTGGCCAAAGTCCCCTGGAAATTACGCGGTCGCAGAAAAAAGATCGGATTTCGGCCATGCTTGCGCGCGAGGTGTGCGGTGTTGCTCTATCCTGCTGGAAATAACCAATGGATAATTCTTCATCGTCCAGTTGGTTCACGGGCGCGACCGATCGGCGCCTTTGCTACTCCAGGTAGCGCGATGTTTTGCTGCCTGGACGCCAATGGTGGCCATTTCCAGCACATCTTATGATGTCACCCGACTTCGCATGAACGGAGGTAAGTCCACTCCAAATTTCGTTGCAATATATTTATTAGTGTCCGAGTTATGACCGAAATACAGGGTTCCACCCCGAGTGAAACACCCGTTATGAACATAACATAAGAAAAACATAATGTATTAATTTCATACGAAAAATCACGAAGGGGGAAAATGATGTCAAGTTTTGTAAGTCTGCTAATTTGCTTTGGAAATCTTGGAATATCACTCATTTCGGTTAAGTAGGTCGCAGATTAAAGGGATATTTAACGTAAGTAAAAAACTCCTGACAATATGATAAAACAGCGCGATAGAGTGACTGAAAACTTTGAAAAACAAATTTGAAAAGTTGATATTGAAAGAATTAATTCATGAAGAATATGTAATAAATCAATTTTACAGAATAACGGTTAATATTTTGACCATCCGAACACTTTCATATAAACCGTTTTACTGGAAAATTCGGTTGTAGAATCCTATAAAAATGATGAGAGACATCTTACATCCTCTGTACAAATAATGTCCTCGTTATTTTTTCCAGTCATTCAATTAAATGCTTCGTAGGACAACGTTCAACACGGATGAAAATATCGAAATCAGTTCCTTTGTGACGACGTGCATTAGTTTAATGGATTTTATGTTTTGGGAATATAAATCTGAAACGAGAATCCGCACATAAAAAAAATAACCCCCATGGTCCCTCTTTTCCAGTTCTCAATGCGTAATGGTATATTCCCTATCTTTCCCTTGCTTTCGATTTACTCTTCGTAATCACAGAACAATTTTTCCCTTTGTTAACGTTTGATGGCGGCGGTCAGTTCTCTAATGGGAATTTACCACCGGGTGCCAATTAGTACATATAATTACCTGGCATCAGGTAACAGGTATGCCCTGAATCGTTCGTGGTCTACTTTTCAATTAAATTCCCTTTGCTTTCATCTTGGCAGACAACCCAACAAGATAGTCTGTCAATAAAGGCTTTTATTGTTATATAAGCTATTTAATGCACAATCCTATGGTGGTTTGTCATTAAAGTAATAAAAAAGTACGGACTCGCCTTGCTTTTACATGATACGTTCTAGCTAATTGGGCCTTTTGGAAGATTTATGGTCTTGAAAAGTGATCATACACCGATTCCATATTACTTTAGTAAAATGACACAAATTTAAGGCGGTTATTAACGCATCGTTTATCGAAAAAGCCGGGAAACGGGCAATTTTTACCGGTTTCTATCCAATTAAAAATTACTGTACACTGGCGAGTTGCATGAGAATCATGCGAACGAATTTAATAAGCAGAAATGCAATTTTGAGGGCAATTATTTGCCCAATGCAAATAAGGCAATGATATAAATTGTAAATGCTATTAATGTCCACATGTTTGGCAGTGAAGGCAGGAAGTAATAATAATAATAATAACCCGTAGCGCAACAGCCCTTGAGAGCCAAGGCCTACCTGCCGACTGCCGGCCCACTTCCACATTCCTCAGCAGAGTGGGCGATCGTCCAACCAGTTGCGTGGTGACGTGTGGTCAGCACGACGATCTCCCAGTCGTTCTAGGTTTTCCATGACAGGGTTACGCTACTCATTCGTAACTCCCCAATTTCCTCACGATGGTGGGTGGCTACCGGTCCCATACGCAGGCCGAAATCTCAGGAGAGAACAGTCGTTACGCTTCCCCCAGGGGACTCGAACCAGTATCCGGAGCCCAAAGCATCACGCCTTAAGGACCCCGCGCACTGAGACACCGGAAACGCGGCAGCAGAACGGAAAAGTTTCGCTTGCGGTGCCTCAGTGCCCCATAACCCTCAAGATAACCTGCAGACTTCTAGTCGGAAATTCCGTGCTTCGGTTCCGCACGTTCCCCTGTAGTAAGCGTTACACCATTTGATTTCAATGGAAGCAGACGACAGAAGTTCTGTTGCGGATTTTCCGTGTTTCCCCGCCTCAGTGTGCGGGGTCCTTTAGACAGAACGCCCACGGTGCGAGAAGTAATATATAGACACTGTATTAATGATGGTATTTTCCTCCTGTTCTTATTAGCTGCGCCAGAAGTAAAATATATTGATAATAAATAAAATCTTCTTACCTTAACAATGGAGTTGTGCACGTCGCAATGCCCATGCCTGCAAAAATAAAGAAAATGTCATTAGTTATCCTCGTATATCTTCAATGTGGGATTGAAATTTTGTACTATTAACCAGATCTTAACAATAGCATGCCGAGAGAATGTGTTGATGGGTTCAACCTCCCGAAGAAATAATGTAATAATAATAATACGTGCACATATATATTTATTTTAGAAATATAATGTTATTGTTAGGAATCTCGCAAATGTTGTTCTATTAAATGCAATACAGGGTGTACTGCGGAATGTCTTCTGAAACCTTGACCCCTTACATCCATAGCAAGACATCCTCTTAAGACTAGGCTGCACCTTTGGCCTACACAAGCCAAGCCTTTTTCGAAAATTCCCCTTCTCTAGAGAAACCGCTTGATATTCCAAATTCTTAAAAATTACATCTGCTTAGAATTTCTTCATTAGCATCCACGTGAATTTCCTTGTCGCTTGCGTTCGCTATCGTCTAGATATTTGCGAAGGAAAATAGACTTATGTAGCCAGAGAGTATTGCGAATATATAGACAGCGAAAGCAAATCACAAGAAGATTCACGTGAATGCTCTATACTCTGTCATAGCTAACTGTGGAGCAGGCAATCGAAAACAAGTCTTTGTGCAAGTAGTGACGGGAAACGGCTCCACCAATGAACACGTGAGAGGAACGGAATTGCGAGGAGTGGGGGAAAGCGACTGAAGTTACCAACCTTCCCATCAGTGTCTGCTGCTTTGCTTTGGCCAATAGCCTTCCCTCACTTCTCTGACGCTATGCGCGGCCTTGCTCCACAGTTAGCTGGGACAGAGTATAGGAGGAATTCTAGGCAGATGTAATTTTTCAGAATTTCGAATATCATAGTGCATTTTTGAATGGAGATAAATTTTCATAAACAGCTTGGCTGGAGTCAGCCTTAATATTTGTCACGTTTGTCACGCGGCCTCCTCATAGAAATGATTTTCAACCAAAAATTACATATTTCACATATACAGTAAAACCTCGCTAATCCGGACTAATGGGAGGGGGTTAGTTGACTGGTTTAACGGAAGTCCGGATTAACTGAAATAATATAAAGAACAGTAGAAAGTGCATTAAAACTCCGTTTATAGCAACAAAACACGTATTTAAAGAGCATAGGCCTAAATACACTGTACAGTACAGTACAAAGTATGCGGAAAACAGAATTTCATCAGTGGTTGACTGCCTTTTCTTTGGGAAGTTCTCTTGTTGACTTCTAGCCACATTTCAAATCTTGCATTCTGCTTTATTTTTTTTTCCTTTTCCCTGTCCGGATTAAGATAAGTCTGGCTTAACGAAGTTTTACTGTATATTACTTAATTTCAGCTAACAGAAACTTATGTTAATTACTAGAGGGTATTGCAGGACCATGATAACTGAACGATTCTTGAAAGGGTAATATTATTACGGTAGAAAATATTCCTGCCACCTCCCTGGAAAAATCCTGCGGACATACATACATGAGAATATATAAAGGGTTTCCATCCCTACATAAAAAGTATAATCACAGATAATGATACAACAAACATCATCACCATATTCTCCATGCTAAGAAGAAAGCTGTATCGTCCTTACATCTCTGTCGCTAAAAACGTTTGTTATAACGTTGGTCGCGTGACCGCTTCGACAATAAAATACTTGCTAAAATTTCGCCTATCTCAAAAACGTTTTTCGCTGTGCACTACTTTCCAATCTCCCGATATGATAATGTCGGCCGCTACGGGGAAAGAGGGGGATATTTGCTTCATCTATGAGCTCTCTCATCATTCTGTAGACATTTGATGGTATCTTGACAACGATCCACAGAAAGAAACCGACACCTGTGGTAAGTCATCCATCTTCGAATGTCAACCCTCGACGCCCTTGCAAAACAAACTTCCATTATGGAACAGGCAGGGGAAGGTGGGGGTGGGGGTGGGAGAAAGAAAATGGAGAAAGTAGGAAGAAAAAGGAGCAGCTAATTTCTTTGATATTCCTAATGCATTTTCGATCACATGCCTCTTCATGGTGCAGAGGCTTTCTCATGGTTACACCTGATTGGTTGCTTTGTGGATTGTTGATATATCGGTGCAGGATGAATCCTGCAATTGAAATGATTCAATTGTTGTTCAACAAACAAACACCAAATTTCACATAAGCAGCACAAGAATGGGCCATATTGTTATCTCTTACACATGGTGTAGAATGGCTTCAGTCTGTTCATAAAAGCTACAATGAATAACTTTGTAACCAACACACACCAAATTTCACAGAAACAGAGCAACAATCAGCCATATTTATTTTACACGTTGCTCTTCCAAACGGAAATTCCACGGTGGAGAAAGGGCTTCGATCTCTCCGCAAAAAGTTATGTATTAAATATCACAGGGTAAAAGAAGAAACAATGTATACATACGTACATATATCTTCATATTGATCTACTAGTATATTAAAGATTTTAGAATGAACATACGAGAATTTCGATATGCACGTGACCAAACATGTCGATATAAGTGGTTAGGGTATCTCTCTAGGTTCATAATACAATTTATCCATCTATTCCATCAGCTCATTTATTACGCAGAATAGTAAATTAGAATTGGTTAGAGTTGATGTAACGATGAACATGTAAAATCAGCATTACTTCAATATACGAAGCGAAAATGTTAATAATGTGTGATAAGTAATGTGGCAATATATTAACAAAAAGGATACAAAATTATATTAGGTAGAAAGTTCTGCCATCTCGAAACAAGTTTATAGCTACGAATCTATAACTGCTAAAATTTGCTTGCTTAATCGAAGTAATTAAGGATTGGTTGTACTTGTGAAGGCCAGCAAGCGCTCCGTGGGGCGCGAACTTCCCGCCTGCACACGGCACCTCAAGGCCAGTACGCAGTAGAGCAGGTGTGGGAGAGCTCTTACACTGAGAGGTGAAATATACTACGGGGGAAAGCGCCCTCCCCTTTTTGTTTCACGGAACCACTTAGCAAGAACTCAATCTACGATGCCTCCTACCTCTCCCTCCCTCTTTTCCTACTCTCTTACAACGTAACAGTACCCCTGCTCGCTCTGGAGTCCACACGTGCATACGAGAGCGCTCTTACACAAATACAGCGGGTTGCCCAGGCCAGAATCAAATAGTTTCTAATAGCAATTTACGAATAGCGATTTCTAACTAAAATGCAGCACAAAATCTAATTTAAAGTTGATCAGTAGTCCGCAGGTGATGCATTTTGCACGAATACATATATGTTTCCATCTTATGTTGAAATAGTAGTCGTGTGTGTCGGTTATTTTCGCCGAGGATGAAAGAGATAATATATGCCAACTGAATAATGGAAGAAACCAGGCCACGGAAATGTATGAAATGTGAACTCATTTAGAAGCTTGCGTAAGTCCCATTATTTGTGCTCTCTGAGGAAATTTCTGTTTTCCACGTATTGATTGTGCCTGCAGTTCAGTGACCTCTTGCCACATTATAACAAATTGTTACAACGAGTTCAAGCACAGCACACTGAAAGCCGAGGAAAGATCCATACACAAATCACCCTCGCCATAAGAATCATTATATTGTTCTCAATCAATACTTCAGGTCATTATTAATTAATTTCCAACATAAGTCTTCAGAAAGAATTTACACCTAAAATATATCAAAACTTGTATTCTTCGTTCAGAGGTCGCACCACAATTATTTCGTCATAAAAATCACGAAGAATGTGGTTTATGGTTAATTTTCTAGAAAACGTACATTAGCTGAATTCAGATGTTCTCAAGTTTTGCACAAATTTGTAATATATTTTTTAAAGAACTGAATCTTAGGCCCTATGCCAGAATTTTACACTAAGTTTCTTCAGTAAATTCCACTTATTTCTACGATTTTCTAATGGCGGGAAAACAAAACTGTTGACAACAAATATTCCAACTGTAACATAAGCTTTTTTAGTGTTCGTTAGGGTTACGCTGTTTTAGAAAATACTTCTTCTTTGGAAAAACCGCTATAATTTTTCCAATTTCTGAAGAAGAAAAAATTACATCCACTTAGAAATTATTCTAGAGTATTCAGTGAATCCTCGTGTGGTTCGCTTTCGCTGTTGTCTGGATATTCGCAGTAGTTTCGCGGCTACGTAAGCCTATTTTTCATCAAATGTATCTCTAGACAATAGCAAAGGCAAGCAACACGAAAATTCAGGTGAAAGCTGTATTAGGAATTCAAAACAGACGTTATGTTTCAGAAATTTGGAATATCACAGCGGTTTATTTTTTCGAAAAAAGATGAATTTTCGAAAAAGGCTTTGCTAGTACAGACCAAAGGTCCAACGAAGCCCAAATTGTATGTTTCACAAGGTATACGCTACGTTAAATGGAGACCATATTTTGATTATCTTTGGATTGTGTTCGCATTAAATATATGGATGAGATCATTTAACTTCTACAATACTGACGATGATGAATAGACCCATAATTGTCATAAAAGAGGTATAATATTACAATAAAGAAGGTATTCAAAAAATGAAACGCGTATTAAATGATACCATTTAAATATAAAGGCTATTGTAGTACTTTATAGGCTACAACATGTTGTTGATATTGCTTTTGTGAATTATCAGTTTCTGTACTGTCTGTTAAAAGCTTTAACAACACTGTTGATAACATCAAAAATGAAAAAAATGGAAAATTACTGTGGTTCTGATAACAAAAGGCAGATCTGCAGAAAGAAACCAACCAAGTTAACAAAAGTTCAGCTAAAAGTAACTGTACACATTTTTACAAAATGATTATAGCAGTCATATACTATGACGGTAAAGTGCCGATGTCCATCATGTATTCGTACTTTCTCCCCGCCGTATACTTTCGACTATAGGCCTGCATGTAAGTATCCAATATATTATTTGTAATATTCTTGAAATTGAGAAGCATGCAAAATTGTTTCTCTCCTACGCATGTTGTTTGTTTTACTCGTACGTACAAGCGATATAAATAATTCTTGTTCAAAGTGTTTACTTGATTGAAGATTGTTATTGATGTCGATGCTTTAATTGAAATGTTTTTTATGACTTAAATCTTTAATTGCGTTCGCTGTTATAAATTAAACCTTTAATGCATTGCTTTTTAAAACTTATAACGTTAATTGGGATGGTTGTTACAAAAATTAAAAATTTTAGTTGTAACAAGCAAAAATACAAGCTTTAATCAACGAATCACATTAAACATAAATTTTACACCTTGTTCATTAATGAAGCAAACAGTACACTTGCTTTGAGCAGGATGCAAATAATTATGCGTGCTTCTGAATATTACAAATATTTTATTGTACACCTGAGAAGTATCGAAAGGAACAAATAAATATATTTGGCTTAGCGAACTGTAACACAAAACAAAATTAAATTATATTTTAGAGCTACCGCCATTATATTCTGACCCTTTAATTCTGTTGAGTCAGAAGTGTTAGGATGTCATATGATTGGGAAGCAAAATAGAAGTAAAAATCAGTTTCGCTTAGCAGAATATAGAAAGATGAATTTGACAATAATGTAATGTTGATGGGTATTTGTTAATTAGTTATCACGAGGCAGTATATGTACTGAGCTATTGTTAATTGCGTTCTGTGGTTCACTTGAGTACTTAACCAAAGCACCACACTGCGAGATAATGAAGTTTGCTAATTAAGGATTTCTGCAATGTTCATTTTATACATCAAATGTGTATATACCACTCTATCTGTGTTTTGTTATGTATAGTGATAATTAAACTAACATGATATAAGTTTTTTTTACTATAACTAGCTTAGTTGTACGTATGGCACAGTAGTGCGATTGGTATGTGAGGACCTGGGTTCGATTTCCAGGGTGGTTTATCTCAGTTAGGGTTTGCTTTGTGCTCACATCTCAGCACATACTACTCATTCAATCTCTCATCACTCTAACATGTGGGACAGAGTAGCTGTGGGAGTCATACCCAATACAATTGCTGTAGCATAACATCCAATCTAGTGTTTAAGGACCGGTTAGGGAGAACTGGGACCCCTGCCTCCACTGTAGAAAATTGATTTTAAAAGTGCTATAAAGTGGAAAAAAATTTGAAGTGTGGTAAAAATATAACAACAACTAACAATCTAAAATAACTTAGAGCTGATTGATTACTTGATTGAATTATTTTACTACTCTGCCATTTTTGGCTAATCGTGACAATGAGGATTTTGGGATAAATGAAGGGGCAGGATACAACGAAAGCCCCACTGAGGATTATCTTGGATGCAGGTACAGACGCCAGAGCCTCGTAAGTCTGCTAAATATAGTCCAGGGTGTACTATGTGGGAGAGGGGTTGACTTTTTGGTATTGAGAAGGGGTCACCTCTTACACCCCTTAACGTGGAGTTAAAGACAAATAAAATTACACATCGGGGGTGGAGAATTAGAGTCTCCAGAATGTTTTGTAGAGCGGGGGGGGGGGGGGGGGCGGTCAGGCCATTAATAAAACTTGGATTAGTAGAAAAATAAGGATAAATGTTATCGCGGTTATAATTGTTATTATACACGAATAAAAATAATCTAATTTTGTTCCAAATTTTATTATTATAATTTCAAGAAGACTTTGCTGCGCTATCCACCAGATGGGAATATCCAGCACAATTGAATTCCTTTTTTTTTTTTACATTTTATAGTTAGAGTATTGAAATTCATAGTTGTTACATTTTGTTATTAACTTTAAATAAACCAAAGGCTTTAAAAGTTAGGGGAAAATTTTACTCATAACGTTTGTTTTGTTTGACATCTAAAACAATATATATATATATATATATATTTCTTTAATTTTGCGAAGTATGGAACCATTTATTCTTTAAATGGTAGAATATGAAAATATAACGTGGTGTCTGTATTTTAGACAGGGTAGATACAAATCTTGATTTTTATTAAGAAAATAAGTTTTGTTTATTTTTTTTATTTAAATCGATTTTTTATTTTTTTTTAAAAAAACATGCTTAAAATTGCTTGCATGTTTTTTGGCACCATGCGCATAGTACTGTAACTACTATGGAAATGTTTGTTGAGTTTGTTATTGAAATTAATAATAATTTCAGTAACTTTTCTTCCAGTGAAACTAAAACATTCTGGATGTACTCTATAATTGTAACTTAAAATATTAACTTAAATATTTTTATAGTCTTTGTAGCTGAATTTTGGAGATATTTTTAATGATAGTTCGAAAAAACATCAGCTGCCATGTTTATTTACAGTTTATGATATTGACACTTTTATGGTTTAACATGATTAGTATTTTGTATATTTTTCTAAACAAAATGTTTGACCATACAATTTTTGAATTTTAAATCAAGAGAAATCGTGTGTTTACATTTCCTTTCGTACCATCAGTACGTACATGTAGCTATTTTAATTGCCTTTTCTTTCCTATCTTAGAACCTAATAATCACCATCAAATCATTACGAGATTAATGTACTTTCACCAAAAGTGATTCTGATATCTACAAAGTCCTTATGTACATAATTCTATAATTATTTATCTAGAGCGATTTAAATCAGTGATTTTTTTTTTAAAAAATCACCTGATTTAAATCTTGACTAAATCAACCCGATTTAAATCAATCCACTCTGGTTTTACACAAAATGTATTTTCCATGTAATGCAGTTACTACTTTAGTTATTCTTTTCGCATGCTGACTAACTTTATTTCTGTCATTAAAGATAATATTACAAGTTTTCTGTTTTATCTGTAACTTTAAATAAACTATATCAATTTCCAAGGGAAGACGAATCCCCTCCCGACGCTTAGCTCTCACAGTGATTTTAAGTGAGCCTATGTAAGGCTTCTGTACATGAAGTTGTTTGGCAGCCTAATGGCGTAACAGAACACCATATATGGTGACGACAGAACACACTTTCGTAGTATAGGTACCTTGAGGGGGCTTAAGCTTTGAAGGAGCACCAGTACCACCACCTTCTTGGTATGGTGCAATGCACTGGGGGAAAGGTTCACCTTCACCTTTTAGCTAATGGGCAATTCCTTTGATTTCCTGTTTCTTCCCCTTCTATTCAATTCTCGTATCTTCCACGCCACGGTTATTGATTCCAAGTGTTTCACGGTTTCTTCCAAAGGCGCCAAGCTGTCCCGAACTTTCCAGAACAAGTTGGAACTGCAAAGGAGGATTACGGCTTCGTCGAGTTTTGTCCTTCTGCTCTTTTAAGTCCCGGCTTTTCCGGCGCTAAAATTACACAAAGCGAAACGAGGAAAAAGAGAGAGAGAGAGAGCGGAGCAAAACTCAACTGTAAGACTTCACTTACAAAAAAAAAAGTAAGTTTCGTTTCACTTTCGGAAACAAAATTTATAAAATGCTCCCAACAAAGAAAGAAATAATTTTCGCACCAAGATTCAAATAGAGAACTATTGACAAATTGGAGGAATAATCTCTGCAATAAGCAATTCGAGTGTGAGAAAAAATAAAGTATGCTCTCAAGTGTGAGACGAACCAAATAACGTAAGGTTCTCACTGCAAAGACTCAAGAACTCAATCTACTTTATTCTTGCCCTAGCAATGAGATTTACAGGGTGAAAGCCTCTAAAATAGATATTAATATATTATGAACTGAAAAGAGCCGGCCTCCCTTGGTGGAGTGGTTAGTGCACCTACGACGCGAATTCCAGCCTGGACATGAATGTCCTTTGTGAATCAATTCCATAATATCATCACACCCAACCTCATCTTTGCGATTAGTCGAAAGTGGGAGAAATGCGAAATAAAATAAACCAAATCAATCAATCATGAACTACTCTGTAAAAGTAGACAATTAAGTGGGTAGAACTGAAAGTCATAAAATGACACCACAACTAGGGAAATGGGTATTAAAATTTAGAATAGAATGTGCTCAATGTACAGAAATAAGCATTAGAAAAGGCAAGTATGCAGAAAGATTATATACATTACGAAACTCTGCCAACCTCCGTAGCGGAGTGGTTAGCAAAGCGCGCGTCAAGAGTCCCGAGTTCGAATCCCGGCCTAGACATGGGTTGTTCTTTATGAGGGTCTCATAATCAATTTCATCACTCATCTCATTGATGCCATTGATTAGCCAAAGTTAAAGAAAATGGACGCTGAACATCAAAAAACGAATCAAATTCTGAAATTCTAAGAGAAGACACCTAAACAATGAATAGACTCATAACATCTAAAATAAATAGGATGTGCATTAAGGAATGGACATTCGCACTTAGCCTCAAAAACATGATGTTTTGCACGATACTACAGTAGATATAGGTACTACAGAAGCACACTATATTTTAAATAAATGAGTGTTAGTTTTAAACTTCTTGAAAAAAATTGCAGAAACCGCAAAACTGAAACCTATACGCTGTCTTGGCGGGTGTTCGGATACATGAGTATTACAGATTTTGATAACCAATAAATATAACCCAAATGTCACCTTCGCACTGTAAACATATTGATGGTAAAGTGACAAAGTGGTTCCAGGTTGTTCGCGCCACCTTTGGACTACATTTAATCTCAGTGGTGTTAAAACTGTGTTAAGTGGTGTTAAAACTGTGTTAATTATAACCATTTAACTGTTAATAAAACATTAAAATGCTGACCAACGCAAACGTTTATAGTATAAAAATATACATAAAACGTAAAGTTTCCACCCTCTAACAGGTTCTTCTTCAGACGAAACGTCACAACACAGATTTTATTGTGACGTTTCGTCTGAAGAAGACCCTGTTAGAGGGTGGAAACGTTACGTTTTATGTATATTTTTATAGTATAAAACTTTGCGTTGTTCAGCATTTTAATGTTTTATAACATAGAAACAAGGATTAACAGTGTTACCATTTAACTGTGTTATTTTCACACCACTCCAGTTAAACGTTTATCAAATGTAGTGTGGACCTTCTGCGGCTACTGTCTAAGTCGCTTTGAACCAGTGTGTTTTTTCACTGCTACAACAGGCATTTCCCAGAATTTCAGGAAACTCTGGTCACAATTTCTTGTACAATCTCGACAAAAAATCTTGGGTTTGATTTTTGCTATTTAGCGTCGCTGTTCCTATACTTTTGGCTAATAGCGACAATGAGGATTATTGTTGATGTGATGAAATTAATGAAGGGACACTCACAAAGTACACCCATGCCGAGGCCGGGACTTCTGGCGTCTTGGCATATTGTGTCAACCACCTAAGAGGTCGGCTCGATAAAAAATCAAGGGAGTCGTTGTGATGGTGTATCTTTCTTAGAAAAGGTAGAGTTCACAGATTGGAAGAGATCACTGTGTAATGACTAGAGCCAGGATTTGTATGTAATTACATATTCTATTTATTTCTAGATACATATCTTAAACAGAAAACGTTAACGAATTATGTAACTGACATGATTTTGCATAGGTTCCAAGTTACATATTTTACATATTTTTCATATTTTTCATATTTGCTAATTTACCTTACATAAAACAACATATTGTCGGTAATTTTTTTCTATCTTGATCCTATATACAGGGTGTTTTGTAAGTTCGTTTACAACGGTTGGGAGGTGATTGTATGAGTGAAAATAAGGTGGAAAGTTCATGTAACGAAATTCCGGAAACGGCTTTGTTGCCGAGTTATTGACGTTTGAAAACGTGGGAAAATGATTTTCCGAAGTGAATAATGGCAAAACGGGAGGAGAAACGTCGTCGGTGTTGGGCGGTCCACTAAGAAATTGGGTACGCTCTTGTCAAAAAATCACGCGGCAATGTTGTGCAATGTCGGCGCAAGGGATTCCTGAAAGGACGCGAACGAAGATGTTGACTGGAGTGGGGTGGGTGTGGCGCTCTGGTCGTGAGCTGGTATCGACGAAAATTGGCATGTGTTGAATGGCACCAAAAAACAAAGAAAATTTCCTGATCGAAGGGCACCATGACGTAAAAACGAAAAAATGAACTGTCATAGGTTGCATACTATGAAGGGCAGATGGGTGTCCATGTGATCTGACGTTAAGTACCACATTTTCTCGCTAGGGGCGCCAACAGTGTAGGTTTCCTCATGAAGGAGCGCACGTATCTGTGCCATTCGTGCTTCAGGTGCTGTGCCAGCAGCAGGTTGTTAAACATTCACGGTTGAATGGAAAGACGTGAGGTTCTTGAACAGTAGTGACCTAGCAGTGTTACGTGTTAATTCTTAGCCACAGCCCATCGTGTTCTGTGAAGTGTACTAGTGTTAACGGCGATAAACACTTGTAGCCCGGTTTAAGGGATGGCTGCATACACGTCCCAAGAGCTGATTTATGGGAGGCTGGAGGTAATAGCCGTGCTGCAAGGCGTCTGTATGGGGCACGTTTTCCAAATAGGGTGTTACCATCGGACACCTTATTTCAAACTATAGACTCTCGACTTCGGGAAAAAGGATCAGTGTTGCCACCTCGTCGAGAAGTTGCACGACCGCGAAGTGTGCGAACACGACGATTTGTGGAAGATGTGTAACTGCAGTGATGCATCATCCAGGCACCAGTACGCGCGCACTAGCCCACAAACGAAACACCTCCAATGTGAATGTGTGGCGAGTCCTGGCAGAAGAGGGGATGCACCCGTACAAATTGAAGAAAGTGCAAGACCTTTTACCTCGGGACTTTGGCCCACGTGAGGACTTTTGCCAATGGTTTGTTCATCAAATTGAAACTATCCCCAATTTTCAGAATAAGGTACTATGGACTGATGAGGAGGCTATCTTCACGTAAAACGGGTGTGTTCAAGAGTAAAAACAGTAATGTGTGGGAACATGAAAATCCACATGCACTGCTAGTGGCACATCATCAGTACAGATTTGCAGTGAATGTGTGGTGCGGGATACTGCATGACCATTTGATTGGACCGTACATTCTCCCTGTTCGTATATGTGGACCCACTTATCAAGCATTTCTCAGTGAGGTTTTGCCTGAACTACTAGCCCTTGGCACTGAGACAAAGACTGTGGTTTCAACATGACGGTGCACCGCCACATTTCGATCGGAATGTGCGCCATTTCCTCAATACCGTATTCCACAACCAGTGCATTGCAGGGGAGGGCCTGTGCCATGGCCACCTCGATCGTCTGATATTATGCCCTTGGATTTCTTCCTCTGGGGAGAGATGAAACGCCTCGTTTATGAAACACCTGTCGTGTCAGCCGAGGACCTCGTTGCCCGTATCAATGTAGCTGCAGCATCGATAGCAGAAACGCCGGGGTTGTTGGATCGCACTAGACAATCCTTGATTCGCCGTTGTCGCCTATGCTTGGAAGTACATGGTGGACACTTTGAAAACCGTCTGTGATGAGGTTCCCTTCACATCTCTGTGTGCCCTTCAGGGTAGGCAACCTATGACAGTTCATTTTTTTCGTTTTTACGTCATGGAGCCCTTCGATCAGGAAATTTTCTTTGTTTTTTGGTGCCATTCAACACATGCCAATTTTCGTCGATACCAGCTCATGCAGAACGCACACCCACCCCACTCCCGTCAACATCTTCGTTCGCATCCTTTGGGGAATCCCTTGCGCCGACATTGCACAACATTGCCGCGTGATTTTTTGACAAGAGCGTACCCAATTTCTTAGTGGACCGCCCAACACCGACGACGTTTCTCCTCCCGTTTTGCCATTATTCACTCGGAAAATCATTTTTCCACGTTTTCAAACGTCAATAACTCGGCAACAAAGCCGTTTCCGGAATTTCGTTACATGAACTTTCCACCTTATTTTCACTCATACAATCACCTCCCAAGCGTTGTAAACGAACTTACGAAACACCCTGTATACAGGGTGACTGGTAATTAGATGTATTCCCTGAAAGGAGTTAAAGTAGAGACAATGAGTGGTTTTTTCTCAATTCATCTTTTTATGTGGAAAATTGTCATTTTTTTTAAAAAAAACAATAGAAATTCGATTATCTCGAAAACTACTAATTTCGGACGGGGTATCGTATGGTCAAATTTATTGCAAATTGCCTCTACTTTAACCCCTTTCAGGGAATACATCTAATTACCAGTCACCCTGTATAATATATATATATATATATATATATATATATATATATATATATATATATATATATATTTACAGTTTGTTTCGAAAGTTAATAGTTAACAAAATTGGTTTCTTAAGTAGCACGTTGCTGTGCTTTTTGAGTTTATACATTCTTTCATACACATTCTTTCATACTACATAATTAGCTACATATCCTTTTGATAATACATATTTATGTACTTTATATGCATATTTTGTACTTTGATATTACATAAAACCCAGGGTCTATTCCTGTACCACAGAAAGCGTAATGCAAGGTCTTGAAAATTTTCGGACATCTTCAGAAAGAGGGTTACCAAGTACAAGGGTTCCTGTAAGAAACGCTACATATGCCTTATCCTATAACCCCCCCCCCCCCCTTGCCCCCATCCTATGTTCTTCTACAGATCTGATAGGAATCTCTTGGACTGCCTTGAGTACCTTCACCTCCATATCACATTTTGCCAAGAACAAATATGAGGCTTTATGTCCTACAATGCATTCATAACTCTCAAAGCCAATAAGAACTTTTCTTTGGAGTGAGTAGTTCCAGTCAATTTTGATCTGGAGTGTTTCCAGAGTAAAGGTAGTTCCGGAACTCTTTTTCCAGCCTCTTGCCTCCTTGCGGAATGCGGGAGAAACGCGGACGAAATAGAAATTGCCAAATTTTCTTCGTCTCTGGATTTTCGTCATCTTCCTTTTCGACGACTTCCAGCCCTTCCCAAGATCTTCTTTATTGCGTTTCACGATCTCCCGACCGGCCATACTCCGCCTGTTTGGGCAAAGTGAGGAGAAAGTTGGTCTGTGGAAGTTAAATGATTTGACGACATTCTTAACATACGCGGTCAAATGTACAGTCACCGGCATTAAAAAATGGTACTCCTAGACCCTGAAATACTAGCTCCCTTGCATTGAATTGTATGCGTTTCCTAATTGTACGGCGGTGAGTGGAAATTGCTATTGAAAAAATCTAATATATCAAAAAGGATGGATGTGTGTGTGTGTGTGTGTGTTCGTTCCGGCAGAACTCTAGAACGCCTAGAGCAATTTCAACCAAACTTGGTACACGTATCACTTGCAATCTGAAACGAAATACTGTGGGGGTAAGACACCCTTGGTACCCCTAGGGGTTGGGGTAGGAAGGTGACATAAAATAGCATTCTGTTGCGTGGCATTTTCGTGTCGTATCCTGCAAGTTATGCTTCCCGCTACACAGCAAGACGAAGTTGGTTGCCTACACAAGGTGCGATATTGCTATCCTGGAGCAATTTCAACCAAACTTGGTTCACATATCACTTACAATCTTGAAAGAAATACCGTGGAGGTACGACAACCCTGGCACCCCTAGGGGTGGATGGGAAGGGGTGACATGTAAAATTAATCGAAAACGACCGATATTTGTGTGAAACCCATAGTTTTCGGGGTCGCTAAGATGAATAGTGACACTCCCAACGCTGTTCAACTCCAAGTTTATTTTACACTATAGTTAAAATTCATTATATTCCTGTCTAATAGAAGATTGGGATAAATAAATACCCGGGAAACGCCGGGCAATCAGCTAGTTTGCTATAAAAATCCATTCGTCGCCGTAGAGTTAGGCAAAACACTCAAAGGCAATCAGGGATTCAAGTATTTTCAGGATCTCGGTGTAACATTTTCATTGCTGGTTACTGTACATCTCCTGTGAGGTACCAGCTATAGAAGGTTACAGATGGAACGGTAATTTGAACTGCGCTTCCAAAATATATTTTTTTTAAATGTGCATAAGTTGTGTGCAAGAAGTTCAAGTTAGAAGTTGTAGGCAACCAGGCTGAAATGTACAAGCTGTATGCAAACAGTTTGCAAACATTTTAAAACCTTTAGCTATTTAAACAGTCCACAAAAAAGTTTTCAAGCTGTATGTAAACAGTACGTAAAAACTTTTCAAACTGTTTGTATACAGTACGCACAATATTTTCGTACAGTAAGCAAACTGTACACACAAAGTTTCCAAACTGTACACAAACAGAACGCGGGCCTCCCCCATGGCTCAGTGGAAGCATCATCGCCTTGTAATCAAGGGGTCCCTGGTTCGATACCCGGTGGAGGCACAAGTGGTTCGGATCCCACTTTAAACTGTAAGTCCAGTCCCGATTAGTCTTACTGTGCATAAAGTGGACTTAAAACAGCAACTCAAACAATCAAACAAACAGAACGTAAAAGGTTTTTGAAGCTGTACGTAAACAGTACACGAAAGAGTTTTCAAGATGTATGCAAACAGTACATATAAATTTCCAAGGTGCATGTAAACAGCATGTATTTTTTTTCCAAACTGAATGTAAAAAGTACGCAAACAAGTTTCCAATCTGCAACATACAGTATAAAAAAATATTTTTTGAAGAAACGGGGTTTCTCGGTATTAAACATCTGAAAATTTTCAAGACGGGTTAATTTATTGCATGCTTATTATTAACATTTGGAAACAATGTTTCGATGAGTCCCGACTATACCTTGCGGAATTCAAAATATTTCACGAAGCATTCTGTATGTAAGTGGTTAGTGTACGGATGTTCAGACCATTTACATATAAATGTACTTACATGCAGACTGTAGTTCTCTGACACAAGAAAGCGTGGCTTTTGTTGGGTTTAAATCAGAAATCTGTGTCAATGGATTAACCTAACAGTAGCAACTTATACCGCGGGAGAAATAGTAACTGTAATTATTAGGCACAATCCGAGAAACAGAGACAGATCTCCAGCAAGAAGAATATGAAAGTTCATCTTTAAAAGAAAATACGGAAGTATTTTTTAAATTGAATTTTCATACCGAAATTTTGAAAGAAGAATTTCTCAAGAACATTATCCCCTACTTCTCTCCACGTGGACTTATTTACTCCCTGTGAATCTAACCTGTCACTACCACCAAATGATGTAGATTGGCGTGCACCACCCACAGTTCAAGTAGATCTCCCCCTTCAAATTACCACCTACCCCAAAGTCTCGTTGGAAGTTGCTCCTAAGTTTGAAAACGGTCTGCTTCCCACGTAATTACAACACCCTGCCTCGATCTCTCTCAAACATATCTTATAATCATGGCTTCATATCCGACGGAAGACGGCTGGTTTCTCCAATCAGAAGAGGCAAAATTCCTTCAAAATAGGCCCATGGTGAAAGTAGAGAAGTTGGCTACGCTCGACTGAAGAGATTCTGAAGATCTACTGCTTCCATTACATTAATATTTCAGTTACTACAGATACTGTCCAGTTGTTTTTAGTGTGACAAATTGTAAGAATGCATGCATCTATGCATGTCAGAGCTCATTACATTCGTTGAAAGCTCATAATGCCCGTGCATTGTATATGAGGGGTGTTATAGGTGAGCGTGTAAGCTTATAGTGCCAGGCAGTACTGCGCCTGCGCAGAACAAGTCGTTCGTTTATAGTGTCAGATGGTGGATGCGCGGAGATAAGCGCCGTAGCTTCCCACGCATGAGCAGAATCATGAAAAGCGGTTAATGGGAGGAGCTTCTCTGTAACGCCATATCTCGACTCGCTTCGGGTCTTTCAGCAAGATACGACCAGTGAATTTGCGACAATAAGCCATGTAATGGCCCAGTATAGATCGTCGCAGGTGTATCCCGGTGTCAGGCTGGTACAAGGAATGACGTTCAACCAAGTAGCGGTGTTTAAGTCCAGAAGATTCAACAAATGCCTGTCTCCTGCTTTAAACGTTCATTTCATAAGTTAGTGCGCACGACATAAGCATACACCACACACTATACCGCTTTAGAACGTAGTGCAAACACTAAATACACTAATTGGCACCAAATGAACGAAATAAAGGGAGTCAGTGTTGCACAGTGTAGCCAACTGGATGCGTGAGTGCAGAGAGAGCCAAAACGTGCAGCGAACTAGATGGGGCTAATATGAGCCAGATAGGACAGTATTAGTTTCTTTATTGTATAGCAATATAAGTCGCAGGCATAAACGGAAGGATTACACGAAATATAGGATGACTACTAATACTTTCTATCACGTTACGATAGATATTGCATTCTAAGATCATTTACGGTGTGTTGTTTGTGACAAACTGAATTATAAGTAGAAAGCAATCATGGTTTCTAAATAGTACAAAAATTTAAGGTTTTACTGTACAACGCTGAAAAACTTTCACAGTCTAGCGAAGATCAAGGCGAATAACTCTTCTCTGTAACGTTTGAGTTATTAAGATCTCCCTTCAATGCTACGAAAGCCTCGAATATTTGTATTTCTTCATCCTGTGTACATGCAACCAGGTAACCAAAATTCAGAATATGCAACTAACATTTATTTCCTGTGTTGGACAACAAGGAAACTGTAGAGCACCAGGAACACACTATTTAACCAGTCGAGGTAAAGGCTCGTCATAGGGTGCGGGTTTCCTTTATGTAACTAATAAAGAAAGGTTATTAGTAATTCTTTCCGATTGTGTAAATTTGGAGACAATGCACAGAGCATTATCAGAGATGTACTGTTTTCATTTTCACTACTTTCTCGCAGACGCCCTGCGTGTTAAATTATGAATGACAGTAGTAGTTTGACGAACATTCCCGATGATATCACCAAGAGGTTCCGAGTTCGATCCCTGGCAGAGCTACCCAGGGGTCCAGCGTTCGAATCCTGGCATGGATGTTTGTGAATGTCCATTCATCAATTTCATCATGCAATCACTCATCCCCATCTTCGCAAATTAGCCAGAAGTGGCACAAAAGGCGAAGTAGAATAAAGCTTATCAATCAATCAATCTGGCGGAGGTACCATTAGCCAGTGGTTCGTATTTCACTTTAAACTATAGGTCCAGTCCAGCTTAAAAACTTCTTCTTCCTCCTCTTTCCCCGTCCCTCATAGCGTCGGGGTTGCCTCTATCCATACCTTCCTTCTCTTCTGTTCCTTTGCCATCCTCTTCAATTCTCTTATTCCTTTTCCTTTCCTTTGTCCTATTTCTTCTAATCCTTTTTCGAATGTCTTTTTCGATCCCTCTGTTTTGCATTTCTATCTTCGTTCATTCTTACCATATGTCCGAACCATTTTAATTGTCTTTGTGTCAGATTTTCTTCCATTGGTTTCTGATTTAATTCTTCTCTGATTCTTTCATTACGTACTCTATCTCTCTTCTTGTTTTACAAACTATTCTACGGAAGCATTTCATCTCAACTGTCGTTATGTGTCTTACTTCTTTTCCTCTTACTGGCCAGCTTTCACTTCCGTATAGTAGAATTGGTTCCACTACTGACTTATATACTTGTAATTTAGTTTTTGTGTTTATTTCCCTTCTTCCGAAAATGGTCTGGCTTAGTATGCATTGTTAGATTTCCTTACTCTATTCATCAGTTCCTCTTCTATTCTTCCTGTCTGGTTTATGATTGTTCCCAGGTACTCACATCTTTCTGTCTGCTCCAGTTCTATTTCATCGTATATTATGTGTATTTTTTTTTCTATTACCTCTTCTGTTCTTCCTACTTGCATCACTTTGCTCTTATTTGCATTTACGATCATTTTTTAGCTTAAAAACAATCGCTTATATAACATAAGTAGCCAGAAGCTATGGTGTGGGCAGTATTTGTGTAAGGACTCAATCTAAATACTGAATTGACTAGGCGAGTAAGGACCAATATACGTGTATTTTGATACATAGTTTCAATGGCATCGTTAGAAGGCTATCAACATATTTTTAGATTGTCAGTGCGTTAAGTATCCATTCGTTAAAAAATACATCTTATTGTTGGCAGAGTTTAATTAACTTATTGCTGCATATTTCAATCTAGTTTGTATAAAAATGCACTCATCGCTCGGATGGGGAAGTTGTCTCAAATGTGCCCATCGTGTCGCCTCGGTCTGTAGATACGTATTGCATGCGCAGTAAGTGCCTTTTTTGTACACACCGGAGGTGCCCCTGTTATTTCGGTGTGAATCCCCCGTCTCACTTGTCATTTGTAGCTTGTTCCTTCGGTCTTAAAGCTTCCTAAATGCACCTTACAATATTTTTCATTACGTCACTGACGCTATTGATTTTCCAGACATTTCACAAATAAACTTAAAAAGGAGAAAAGGCTACTTGTGGGAGAAACCAAGCTGGAATGAGGGAAAATCTCTCTCTTTTTTAAAAATATATTTCCTTAATGAGCCAATCGTTTGAGGCACGTTTCCAAGTACAAGGAAAAAGAGACTTTTTTCCGAGAGACGCGAGCAAAACCCGGCAACCAAGTGACAGAAAAAGAAACGGCGTCTCGCTACTTTTTTTTTTCATGAGCCTCACTTGTGGTTCTTCAGAACGACGGTGCGAGGTGAAAAAAACACCCTCAGATCACATCCTGGAGGACTTCTCCCCCCACCCGCCGTCCCCATCTTGCACTCCTTACTTCTTTTCTTCCCCATCTTGTTTTTAAAGGCTTCCGCTGAGATATCAATGTCTCAACGGCGGACCGATGGAAAAGAAGAGAGGGGGGGAAGTAGAAGAAAAAGTATTTTGTAGTGCTTTAGGAATGTCTGCACTGCGCTGTCACCATGGATACCGATCTTCTATGTTCTCCGCCCGAACCCCCCCTGTTTGTTCCCGCTCCGAACTTTCTACCTGTTCCCCTCGGTTTTACCTCAATAAATAGAGACAAAAGCAGAACAGAAATGATGCGGTAGGCAGAAAATATAACACAGAGAGAGAGAGACAATGCAGAAAACGGAGAGGTGTTTTTTTTCTGCATCTGCCCATAATTATGAAAACCTTCTGGAGCCACGGGAAAAAAACACAGTCTCTGTTACAAGCCAGGCATTTGAGGGGTCGTTTTTCATTTGTTATTCTGTGCCTGAAACTCAAAATTACCAACAACCAACTAAAACATGTCTTTCGGGGGAATAATGTATCATGAAAGGTACACAGCTCTTTATATATATATACACGTGGTTTGTTCTTCCACTTATGTCGTCAGTTTCCGCTCACTCGTAGAATCTCAACAAGCTAATAACGACTGTACTCTTGGTTATACTTCAGCACTGGGGAAAAATAAAGTTAAAGATAGGTTGAAACTTTGAAGTTCTGGGAAACAAGATACTCCTCTGTAAGCAAAACGCGTGGTACAGAGAACTTTGGTTCTCATCCGTTGCCTCTCGTCTAAGTCTAAGGACATCACCTCTCCAAGCCTGCATATAAAATAATGCACATAGTAAAATGTCAGTGTGTGCTCAATGCAGTGCTTTTTTTACTAGCAGTACGTCGCAAAGAGAAATATGGAAATGAAAGAGAGAGAGAGAGAAAGAAAGGGAAGCGAGTGATAAAGAAACAGATAAGCCAAATACATGAAGGGAAGAAAGGAAATGGAAAAGCGTGAGAGAAAGAAAACATAAATTTAAAAGAAAACAGGCAGAAAGAGGAAGAGAAAAAGCAGAAGATCGATAGGGAGAAAGAATAAAGAAAGAACGACAGAAATCTGAGAGAAAACATAGAAAAAGAAATGATCAAGAAGAGAGGATGTAAACACGAATAGGTAGCCTACTATAAGGAGAAATATACAATTTCTCATATTCCAAGTTCCATATATCTCTCACAAACTAAAAAGGCGTTTTATCATTAAACATCTTTTTATATTCGTGAATTTCTGTTATTTCTGGTAACTAGCAAAATATCAAACGACATTTTACCTTTTTTTGCTTCGTCATTTACGACAGTCTTCACTCCTATCTGGCGTAATCTTAAACGGCATTTTAGCACAGATTTTCTTTGCTTACTTCTTGGTTTGCTACTGCAGTCCTATCTTTGTGAGCTTGAGATAGAAACGTACTTTTCAATTTCACTTAAATCTTGCAGTTCTCCAGTAGTAAGAAAGGTCATCTCTCATACATATTAAGCTAACACGCGTCTCCCCTATTGTCGAGGACTTTAAATCGCTCAGTTCTCATAATCCCCTTTGTAGTATCCTCTGAGAGAGAGAGCCAAAAAAATCACATTGAAGTTTTTGCCCTGAGCAGTCCTTTCTGGATGTTTCCAGTTCCGCGTTGCTTTTCTCGAAATTGAAAATTCTCATGAACTCTCCTCTCCGACATTGCCTTCGGGGAGACAACGAGACTACTTAGCAACATGCTCGTTTCGGTGCTTATTCATCACGAAGAAGGTGGAAGGATGAGGGGGGACTTTAATAGACTACTCGTTGAATAATACAGTGATACCTTCAAGAGTTTTGGTTCAAGAAGCTACGACTCCTTATCGCAGATTTTCTCGGAATCTGACGGGAGACTCAAATTAATGTCGAGTTGCTAATTCGAAACTTAATTACCCCTAGAATCAAAGCTGCGGCCGAGATACAGATATACAAAATGTTACCTGACTTGTACCAAGAGGGTTCTACGCGCGACATAACCCTCCTCTGTCTCTTCTCTTCTGCAAAACCCCGGACCTCTTCGTGTTATGCAAATTGGAAGCTTATAGTTACGGGAACCACACACCCCCAGGGAGGACTGAGCAAGGCTTGAGATGATGAATCTACATTGTGCTCTCCCTTGAGATCCTTTCAACAAGAGAGAAGAGGCCGGCGTCTCTTACCTCGGCGACGCTTTAACTGTGACAATCAAAACCTTTCGCCGTGTCTTGAGGGCACATTCCGGGTGTTTTAATATAGAAATTGGCCCTGTGGCCGTTGCAATATTGCCCCATCCTGTATCACCGTACTAAAATCTTCCTCGAAGAGCCTGGTGTGGCTGGTCGCCATGCGCGAGGGATATAACGCCGAAAAGACGACACCTTTCAAGGTGATTTCAGAATCGTAGACAGCTACGGAAGGGATTTTTTGTGCTCGCTTTTATCCCCTCTAGAGGCGTCGACACCGTATCCTTTCTGCACTTCCGAAGAATGTGCGTAAAGCCATTTTAAGACCAAGACTCGGGGTGAATGTTTCTAAATTAAATTTGACATCCTTTTCCAAGACGGGAAGAGATGTGGTATTTTTGTGTCATCTATAACAGCAGGTTAGCTTATTTTCAATGCTAAATTAATGCTAAAACTACAATTAATAAAATCAAATCCAATGCAACCGGAGCAGACGAAATTTCTATTAACATGCTAAAGTATATCGCTACCCACATCTCACCCGCAATTGCAGATATTTTCAACACATCGCTGTACACTGGCACATTCCCAAGCATTTGGAAACTCGCTCATATACGCCCCCTGGCTAAAATCACCAACCCAGTTAGCGCTGAAGATTTTCGACCGATCAGTATTCTCCCAACTTTGTCAAAAGTATTTGAAAACATCGTTCACGAGCAATTTTTTAACTATGTGCAATCGAAAAAAATGTTAAACCCCTTCCAGTCCGGTTTCCGCCCACGTCACAGCACCAGCACAGCGCTCATTAAAGTGGTGGATGATGTAAGGTCGGCGATGGATAAGAGATATTTGACAATGCTAGTTCTCCTCGATTACAGCAAAGCCTTCCTAACCGTAGACCACGATATCCTACTGGCGAAATTGTCATCTTATTTCAACTTTTCCCAACCCGCTGTTGACTGGGTTCGCTCATATTTAGCAGACAGACAGCAACGCACATTCGTTTCTGACAATAAGTCGTCGTGGCTGCCGACGAATTGCGGTGTACCCCAAGGTAGCGTCCTGTCTCCGCTGCTGTTCTCCATGTACGTAAATGATATATCTGGAAACTTTCAATCGACAAATTACCATCTGTACGCTGATGACGTCCAATGTTATTTGTCGTTCCCTAAAACAAGCATCAATATGGCCATCAAAGCCCTAAACGATGATATTATGAACGTCTGCAAGTGGTCTCAGGCAAACGGTCTGCGAGTAAATGCTGAGGAAACGAAATGTATTTTAATTGGCTCACGTCAGCTCATTTCCACAACAGAGAAGTTCTTCATCCCTGACATTCTTGTCGAAGGAAACCCCATTTCGTTGTCGCTTTCGGTCAAAGACATGGGAGTCGTTGTGGACGAAAACCTCACTTGGAGTGAGCATGTGAAGGCCATATGCAAAAATATCCTACGCAGCATTACACTCGCTGTACCGCCTTAAAAATATTTTACCACAAGAAGTAAAAAAAAAACACTCGTGGAGTCGTTAGTTCTGTCTCAAATAGACTACTGTGACTTGACATATATTGACCTCAACGGTGAACTAGCAAGACGTCTACAGCGAATACAAAATGCATGTGTGCGCTACATTTATAATATCAAATATTTTGACCACCTGACCCCGGCTTTCAAGGACCTAGGCAGGTTCGACCTTTCCACTCGCCGCCGCTTCCACGCTCTTACAGCGCTCTACAAAATAGTAAACTCACGAGAGCCGTCCTACCTACTTTCTCGATTTCAACCCCTAAGTTCAGCACACACCTTTGCCACCCGTTCGAGAGACAACTCTCTGCTGGCCATCCTCTCCCACAAGACAACGTTTTATGGAAATTCCTTAACGGTCACTGCTACCAGAGCGTGGAATGACCTCCCCAACGACATAAGAAACTCTTCTTCTCTCGGCCAATTCAAATCAAAATTAACAAATCATCTTCTGGAGTCAACTTACCAGAACTGAAAACAGGGAAATAAAATTAAACTTTCGTGTAAACTTGTAGGACCAACACCCACCGACTTTTTCTGTAATTTGACTATGTTTGTTGCGTGTGTGTTTATGTTTTACGTGTATTTTTTTTACTTAGTGTGTATGTATTTTTGTCTTTATTTTTTTTTGTTTTTTGTGTCTTTCTCTTTTATTTTTGCTTGTGTTTTTCTTTTTTTGGTATCTTAATGTTCTTAGTTTTTATATATTTCATTTCTTGGTATCTTAATGATTTTAGTTTTTGTATATTTAACATACAGTTAGCTATAAAAATCAATTTATAAAATGTAATGTATAGATGGTTAAGTGAAAGAAAAGGCTTGTGCCTTAACTTCGCCATCCAAAACAAGGAATAAATAAATAGATAAATAAATAAAATAAATAAAACATGCAAAAATAATAATTGATCCCCAAGTAGTATATAAAGATCTTTGGAAGGGTCCAAACAATGTGTCATACAGGCTCCAGAGGTTTGAGTTGGTCAATCGGAATTTCTCTCGCTAGCATGCTCAGAGTCCTAGAAAAGCAGCCTTCATGTCAGCGTTCAGCTAGATTTTCTCTCGAGATTATGCCTACAATCCTAGATAAGATGGCTTCAAGGAACCTTAATGGCAGTGTTGAGATCGACTATTTCTCAGGGGTGCGCTCAGAACCCTAGATCAGTTAACTTCAACAACCTTCGTAGAAGTGTCGAGTTAAATTTCATCTTGGGAGTACGCTGAAAACACTAGCTCAGTTGAATGCAAGCAGTACGTGACTCTCTTCTACACTCAAAAACAACATGTATTCACTTTCTTTCTATTGGGCATATGCTTATAAATTAACAGGGAGCCATTGAGATTAAAAACGCTGTATGAATGTCAATATTTTTAAAGTTGTTGATTTCGATTCGTTTTTGTTATGCAGGAAGTTTGATTTTAAAAATGTCTTGTGTTAAAGAAATACAACTGAATTCGTATCATGTTAATTAAAGTGAAATAATACCTTAAGAAGTAACTTGTGTTCTTTTAAACTTTTGCAACGTAAGTTATAAAATATTATGGAACCATAGTTGAGCGCTGAGGATTTGAAATTCAATTTTTAAATTGTATAAAACTCTGCTCATCCTTCGCGTACCTTATGAACTATATATTCAGTGTGATGTGCAGTTACAAATATTCAGTTGGAAATTGTAACAAGAATTACATAATGTGCTGTCCTTCATGTTTCACAAAGAGTTTGTACAAATTCACATTATATCAACTTATTCTGACAAGGGTTTTCGGGTTACCAGCCAAGTTAAGTCGTTGTTTGCTTAAGTAACTGCCAACTTAACCTGGCGAGTATCTCGAGAACACTATTTTGAATCACGTTGCCAGGAAAGCAACAAGTACTACTTTCAACTATAATTCTGTTTTATCGTGTTTGTAACGTATTTCAGCAATCAGTTTTCTTTGCATTCTGGGGCCTCTCCGATGGCGTAGTGGTAACGTAGTCGCTTTGTAATCAAGGGATCCCGTGTTCGATACAAGGTGGAGGCACATTGTGGTTCGGATACCACTTTAGACTGTGGGTTCAGTTCCGATTAGCCTAACTGTGCATAAAGTCGACTTAAAACAAAAACTAAAAGAAAAATTGTGTTCTATGGGGGAGTAGAGTTTAGATTTCATAGAAGCAGTAAAGAATGAACGTGGTACCAGTTGAGTGCATTCAACCATATTCATTCTCTACAATTGTCTGTGAATCAAGTGAACTTTGAACGAAAACATCAACTTTCAAGTATCCCTATCCATTCTCTTTATCTGCCGGGAAGCCATCAACACCTTTCCTTTACTTTAAATCATCTGGCTTTCGTAAAAACCAAACTGTTTCGCCGACGCTTCTGCTGCACAGTGTGACGACTAGAAGTACTTTCGATTGGTTGAGCCGGGGGAAGAAGAGGCATCGAGAAAGATCAAACAATGAAGAGAGGGAACGAAAAGTAAAAAGGTAAACACAAAATAAGCATTATACTTGAAATAAAAGAGAAGCAGCTCCTTCCCATTGTTGTAGTTCTGTAACCATTGGATACGCAAATATTGATATGCGAATGGCAAATGCGGAAGAAATGGTACGGTAAGGGGAAAAAATAACGCTTAAAGCGCGAACGGATGAACGGTTCGTTCTGGTTGCTTTTTGCTCTTTCTGCTTAGATGATAGACAAAGGTTCGCATTGCTAAGGCGGAATAAAAAGGAAAATACAGGTTTGAGTCAATATCCGTTATCTGGGGAAGAGATGGATTTGTTTGGTTTCAGGTTTGGGAAGAAGAAGAAACATTTTTTTCCTCCAGGTTTGCATATGCAAAACATCGCCGTACGTTACCGACAATCTTTTGCATCTTATAGAGAATACAAAGGAGAATAACTTCCCTTACAAATGTTTTGATAGTTATTTTGTAATGTATGTGTGTTTATTTTGGTGTGTATGTATTTGCATGGTAAAAGGGATGCCTGAATCTTAATACGTTGAAATAAAATATTTGGAGAAGTTTTCGATTTATCAACCAGGTCAATAAGAGTGTGTTTGTAAAGTGCTCCCCTGTGTTTTGCACCACGCCATGAAGGCGTATAGGTGGAGTGGAGTTCTTGATCACGGCCGAAGGTGGGGTTAATGTGATCAGCACCACGCCCTGGCCGCCATTCCTCTAGGCACCTACTTTATAAGACGCTAGGTGGGGGCCGGAGCCGATTGAACAGGTGGTAAAAAAAATCCCGGTCCCACCCCCACCTAGGATCGAACACGGGTTTCTCGCATGGTAGTCAGACGCGCTAACGACTTTTTTCTCCGAGAATTACAAGTTACATTTTAAATGAACATGGTTATATATAAAATACCTTCATTTTATCCATATACAACCCTTAGGAAATTTGCATAATTCTTTCTGTTATGAACAATAGTGTTTGGCATTAATTTATTATGTAAGAAGTCTTTAAACTTACATGCGTACTTAATATTCGTGCAGTTTAATACATAGTAAATAGAATTGCTAATAAGCCATTACACTGCGTTCCTTTTGGTTTTAGGATAGGTCGGTATTGCTGGTACAACCATTTTCGTCTTCTTCTTCAAAGAGAACCAAAGCCAACTAGCCTAACCTAACCACCACAGATTATTTACTACCTAAAAAAGCTACCAGCCAATGCGAATGCTTGAAAAGGTTGTAGCAGCAATCACTACCTTTAGGATAATACATAAAGTTTGGAACTATTACAGTCTGTGTCGTATTACTAGCTGTTGATGACCCACATAATCTACTTAAATGTTTCGTAATTGTTGCCACATGGTACTTGCGTGAGGATATTTAGTTATTTTGTGTTCTATTTGTCTTCCCCATTACACACATTACATAAAGACGTGTTACTGAATTGAAGTAGATATATTTTTATTTTTGTATCATATTTATCATGTAAAGATTGAACCCTTATTGGGAGTCTGTTGCTCTACTTCAGCTGCGTATTGAGGTCAAGTTCCTGGCGATAGAAGCCATGTAGGTTCCGTATCGGACTTCCTACTCCCAATCTGTACACACGTTCTACAATGGATGGTAAAAGATAAGCAAAGTTTTTTTGGGGATAGCTGCTGTGTGCATTGGCAAGGTCAAGGGAAATTTGTTTAGGATCGACCGTAGTACTGTCGCTTTGTAACTATCTGGTTGTTGTGTAGCGTCTGCAAATTACGCGTGTTGAACAAGGCCGCTGCTATCCATTCCACGTGCGTCAGTCCCAATCCACCTGCCGTTCACTGTTGCACTGCTGTTTGATAACCCTCTCTCAAAACCTGATCTTGCCATAAGAAATACTTAGCTAGCGATCGTAAACGTATTTCAAATGTTCTTGGCAGTTGAAAAAGTGCTGCCACAAACCAAACTTTGGCGAATATGTATCTGTTTAAATAATGCACTCGTGATATAAGCGATAGATACACATTGGTTTTAATCAAACCTTTGTATGTTGCTTGTTATTGTTTCAAAATTTATATTTATCGTCGGTTGTAATTTATTTTGAAAAAAATATCCCCAATATTTTTACTTTATCTTTAGTTACAATTTCGCGTCAATATGTTAAGTTCGTTTGCTTTCCCAGTGGCAACAAGTACGATTTTTTATAATTAGTTTTTGCACCTGATATTTGCATGTTTTCATTTAGAATTATTTTAACTTCCTCATAATCAGTCGTCGAGTTAATAAAGGCTGTCCATATACCCACATACATGGAAGTTATTTTCACAATATCTCAGAGCTGACAATTTTGTTTGAATCATGTTCAGTAAAGGGAATAACGATAATAATATGAACAGATAGGAACTTAATGAAGATCCTTGTAATAAGCTACTCCTCTTTTCACCTGTATGGTTGACCTTAGGGGCCCGTTAACAAGTACCATAATACATATATTTATAGTTAATAGTTGTACCCAACTAATAAATTTATCACCAAAGCCACGTTTTGGTAAAACTAATTTTAAGTATTTATGGCTAACATAATCATATGCAGAAGCAAAGTCAAGCGTGAAAATAGCTGCGTCAATGCCACTCTTCATATGTTGCTATTATATCTCTGGTTATCATTAATGCCTGGTGTATGGTGCCAAAACTTGGCATTCCATATTGTGTGTTACCTACTAACAATGCCATATGTGGTTTTAACCTATTTAATATTCTTTTCGTTAAGATTTTATAATCAACATTCATTAGATTAATTTGTCTGTAATCATTAATTTTAATCGGCTTATTTACCTTAGGTGTTAAAACAGTCACTCCAGTACTACATTTTTTTCTATCTCATTTTTGTGAAATACCTCTTGAACCCACTTATTTACTGTAGGTCCTATAGAAGGCCACATTCACTTGTAATACCATCTATACCTGGTGATACACTTCCACGTAAACTAAATACCGCTTTAGTTATTTCGTCCAGAGTAAACTCTTTTTCTAATATACGTATTTCTACCTTTATCCTGAAGTATTGTTGGTATATGATTTATTATTATATTTTCATTTATTACATCGGTTGTTTCATTTTTAAATTTGTGTTGAAAATGTTCCTTTATTTATTTTTGAATTTCATATTGCAATGTAATTTCTTTTTCATGTATATTTTTAATTTTGGTAATAATTTTTCTTTGACCTCTAATGTGATTGTTTCCCCCGTGATCAAAGGACTGTAGCCTACTTCTTAATTGAATATCTTTAATTTTATTTCTATGAAATCCTAATAATATCGCATAAACGCGCTTAATTCTGTCTTGTACTGTATTATACTGTAACAGTATAATAGAAATTGTACATATTATTTCTGTCTTGATACTTTTGTTTTCCATAGATTTTACATTTTTTTTAAAAATCTACTTTAAAGCAGCTATCCCACCAGCCAACAAGATTTGACAACGTACTATGAATTGAAGAATAAAATTGGTAAACGCTGTAAGTACCACAATAATTCAAACACCGTTTTCCACGTTAAACTGTGAAATGTGCCATGCTTTATAATGTGGTAAACGTGACATGTGGCTGGTAGCCCTCTAAGTAGTTCAAAGGGCGTGTAAAGAGGTCACTAGTGTGCACGTTATTACGGGTTGATGTGCGGAACGATGCGATTTCCCAACACTTTCGCTTTTGGCACTAACAACGTTTAACACTTTTAGTCCTCAATTCTTCATAAATGCATTATATAAAAGCCAGATACCTGGTCCTCTACTAAAGTTGGTGAGTATTTATAACCTGGTTTCTGATCAGTGGTTCTTAAAGCTGAATGAAAATCATCTCCTAATGTGATAGATGTTGTATTACCACTTAATCCCGCTGCCACTTCTTATAGAAAGAAGTGGTTCAGTTGTGTTCTGCTTTGAGAGCCAGAAGGCTCATAAACATTACAACGTTTTTCTTCATTTAACATTGCTGTTATTATTCGTCCTAAATAGTAATATTGTACATGATGTATCGGTATTCCTTTACGAATATAAAGAGCTGTGCCTTGATTTTGTGGAGTAAAATTATTATACACATCATACATGTTACCATCTTCTAAATATAAAGTTCCATTTTTTTTTTTTGCAAAAAAGGCTATATCCACATATGCTTTTTAAGGAAGTTAGTAAAACTTCCTGCTTAATATTACTATGCGCCGTACTATAATTAATAGTTGCTACTGTATAAACTTATTATGAATGTATAATGCAAAACAAAGGATTACATGTAAATATACATATAGGTATAAATATATGTAGAATTATAAGAAAATACCCTTTTCCGGCTCATTTTATCCTAATGTTATGTCAGCCTATTTTCTATATCCATTTCTTGTATATTTGTCTTAACGTTCCTCATTGATCTTCTTTTTGTCTGGGTTTGACAAGTCTCTTTCATTATACTCTTTGGTCTTTTGCGATCCAGACGAGGTACGGCATTTGACACTTTGAGCACTTACATTTTCACTGTCCGTTTCCGAGTCTTGTTCCCTTTCAACTTCCTGTTTTGAATCCTGTTGCTTGATTGTATTCTGCTTTGGCTCCTCCTTGTTTTGTTGCATTTTATTACTCGGTTTCACTTGTACGTCTTGTTTCTTCTTTTCTTGTTTCGTAGCCACACTTGTCTTGGGAATTTTCTTCGCTTGATTGTATGATGTTATAGTTCGGTACAATTATTTGTTCCCGATCTTGTATATTTTCGTCATGTTCGTCTGTTGTCATTATCACTCGTTCGATGTCATTTTTCTCTTGTGTTTCATTGCTGTGTCATGTCTGTCGCCATCTGTAGTGCTTTTTCTTGTTCTGACGTGCTTGATGTATTCACATTGACACGTTCATGTGTTGGCGGTGATATTGCTTCGCTATAAGTCCGAATTGTCCTTCCATTGGTTTTTAGCACTGTTGGTTTTCTTATATTGCAGTTAAATCGTACATGTCCACTGCTACCACACCATTCACACGTGGGGGCTTGAGCAGTATAGATTATGTGTACTGTATATTTGCCTATTGAAACACAGGAGGGGATCGGTTTCTTTATGCCCATTGTAACCAGACGCATGGCATTATGAACTTTGTATCTAAATTTATCACTCCAAGTTTCTGCTGTCACATCGTATATTGTACCGTATTCCCTCAGTTTTCACGTATTTGCATTTCTTGCACTTCAATCGGAAGTTTGAAAACTCATACCGGTCTCACTATTCCGTCCTCATCACTCAATTTGACTTTGGTCACACTCCCATTTTCAAAATAGAAATTCACTTCACTGGGATTTTGTACAAATATTTTACTCATCTTTCCCGGGCGCACTAATTTCAAGTACACACACTTAATGGTCGTTGTAATTTGTATTGCTGCTATTTCGTCTACACCATCGTTTCTCAACCTATGGGGTGCGATCCACTGCTTGGGTCCCGAAGGGGCATTTGGTGGGTCGCGAAGTCGGGCTCGAAAATTTATTTACTGTGTCTCAAAACCTATTACATTTAAATTACTGAGATATATTCTTTTAACAATTTAAATTCAACCCGTGTTGTATGTAGTCTAAACTCTACATTTCTGTTGTTCATCGGAAGGTAATATAAGGATGAAATAGATTTTGGAAATCCCTGTGCTCCTTATATTTCTGTACGGTGTTAAGTTGGGCAATGAAGCCATGAGACCAAAATAGAACTGACGCCTTCATGTGGTGCTGGCGAAGTATGCTACATATCACGTGGAGAACTAAAATA
Organism: Lepisma saccharinum; assembly: GCF_977018435.1. Lineage (NCBI taxonomy): Eukaryota > Metazoa > Arthropoda > Insecta > Zygentoma > Lepismatidae > Lepisma > Lepisma saccharinum. The sequence continues at coordinate 56,145,930 of NC_139229.1, forward strand.
ACTAATGTGTCTATTTTAAATGAACCAAGTATTCATCAGCAATTTGCCGCCGCCACATCTTGTAACACTAAAGGCATTTGAAATGTAGTGGTGAAAGTAGTCTTGAGAAATTAATTCTCCAACGAAAAAAGATACAGGGTTAGAATACTAATTAGTTACATGGATTAAATTAAACAGTTTGCCAGAAAACGGCTATTGATTCCCTGGAAATATGCAGAAGACTGCCGAAATAGTATGGAGATAGGTCATACAGATCACGATTCCTCAGGAATGATGAGAACAAAATTAGATTGAAGAATATAAAGATATCACGCTGATGATATTGATTTGAAATATGAGAGAACCTCAACACTCACTCCCTGAGTATGAGAAGATCAGAAGTTCGAGATAGGTTAGGGCTCGAAAGTTCGAAATGTCCGGAAGTTAACTAGCCGTTAGCCGACAAGAACTCTATGATATTTTTTAGTTGAGTTTTTCACTGTTGTAGTTTACCTTGGCTTGTGGCTTCAGTACGTAAACATTTGTTCTCATGTTACGGGATAATAGAGGGCTAAGGCAAAGGTGCATCCAAGAGGTGCATCGCTACACAAATCTCAGAACTGTTGACCAATGAAGACTACTGGATAGACGTAAGTTCAAATTCTTCAACAGCGTCTCCTGGAAGTCCCCATACCTCTGCGTTATCTATACAGATGATGAAACAAAATTAAATTACTTCATGTGGCAACGCTGCACGTGACGTAGTTGTCTGAGCACGATTTCCTTCGTAATGTTTCGAGGGGTGTCTCACATGTGTGACCTTGACTTCACTTCATTGCTGGTGTGCGATGTGAAATGGTCGACAGGGACATTTTCTTTCACTTTTGACGAGTGATTAGTTTCAAGAACGTCCTCATTCAGTACAGACAATTAGCAAAGTGCGAGATATCTTTCAATTTGCATTGGGGATTCACTCGCCACCAATCTCTCCTCAAAAGGAAAAAGCAACTCGCGTCGAAAACTTCAACGCGCACACCAACAATGAAGTGAAGGGAGTTCAAGGTTGCGCTCACGCGCATGCGCGACTCTCCCCTCGAAACACGTGTTCAGACAAATATGTCAAGTGCAGCGTTGCCACATGAAGTAATTTGATTGCGTCTTGTAGAGATAACGTAGGGGTATGCGGTTTTCCCGGACACATTACCCCAAGACTGGAGTTTTAGTTCTTTCTTCCATCAGGTTACACAAGTCAGAAGGAAGTAGCCAAGTGTTGAATAATTCATTCAGAAGGGGAGGGGGGTATAAAACGATTCTTCAAAACAAATTGCAAATTTTAAAAGTGATTACTGACGAAGTTTCAGTATGCAGCAAACCATTAACAGTGTGTGCGTTGTGAAATGAAACAAGAAGACAATTTGGTTCTTCGATGCTAGTTCATATTGCTTCTACAGTTTAAAAAAGGTTATCGAAGGTCTAAGCCTTGAAGTTTTAATAATGCTCCAAACATATTATTTCGTCACGCCTTCTATCACCTGTCATAATTTCAGCGCGGGCGTTTAAACCATATTTCCTCGACGCCATAAGGTCAGTTGATGACGTCCCCTGTGGAATAAAAATGGAGAACAGGGAGGCGAACAATGAGGAAATAAAGCAAGGGGGAGACGGTTGATAAGGCAGTTTTTGGATGATGGACCGCGTAGGCACGCAGCGGTATGCTTGGAACCCTCTCTCGCTCTATCTCTCTTGGCCATCTCTCTCTCTCTCCCATCCGACCGCCAGCATCTCCAATCAGCGTTGCCAACCTCTCGAGAAGGAAAGCACTGATCGTTAGTCTTTCTTAGTAAGTCAATATTTGCTTGTGGGTTAACTATAAGTGGAGATGTATTTTTTAATGGGTATCGAACTATTTTGTGGTACATCCCAAAGGAAATATAGAAATCCCATACCTTCCAGGTACTCTGTTGCCATGGTATCGAGTCCTGAGGTGATTGTTACCAGTATTGTTTCAAATATATTTCCTGTATATATGGTTATGAACACACTTGAACATTTAGCCATCATCTTCATACGCTTAACAATTATGACTGCTATTTTTTTCTAAGGTAGTTTTCATGAAATCCAATACGCACAATACATCTAGTGATTTCTTTTGGAACAGGATGCTTTTCAATAATAGAGTCTCTAATTATAAGAAGAAAACTTAGTAATTGCGTTAGATATTGCCATTGAGGTGTGCTAGAGCTACGAAAGTCTTCTGTCAGAGTAGTAGAACGTGAAGCTAGAACGTGAAGCAAGAACGTGGTGAGGCAATTCATTGAAACCTTCGTTTTATCCCCCTATTGCTTTCCTAGAAATCACATCAGCCTTTGGGGTTCGATGCCGTTTTCATGTTGTTTTGTGTCTTTTTTTTGTTAATTAATGTCTCTTTCTACCTCATTAAGTTAATTATAGCCTTCAGCGATAAAATAGAAATAGAAGTAAATAATGGAAGAAGAAACAATGACACCAGATGCCTTGGCCGGGATTCGAACAGCCTTCAGAGTCGTCAGTCTATCCTACAACGATCTTGGCAATTCTGCGCTAATAACAATAGATTTTCCTATGTTTTCCTTTTTTTATTTATGTCGTTCTTGTGCAACTTTGGCTAATCGTGAACAATGACTAGATGAAACTGACTTGAAAAGGAACATTCATGTCCAGTCTGGGATTCGAACACTGGACCTTCGGTGGCGAGATCATGAGTCTACCACTCAACGACTTACGACAGCGATAAGGTAATACAGATTATGTATAATCCATTTATAGTCACCCTGTGTATTGCATATACATTTTCAATGTATTCTGAGGGAGGCTTTGATAGCGTTAAAGCTATTGATACTTTAAGCTGTAGTCTAAAAAGTGTGGTGCAAAGTAACACCAAGCGTGGTCCTACAAGTATTCAGACTAGGTGCAAGGGAACATTCCTCCTGCTGTTAATGGGGCATTGGCATTGTTCAGTAGCATCGTCGGTGTCATGTTACAACATTGGCTGTCATAGATTTCAAAATGAATTAAACATTCAATTTCGTGGATATTTAGCTGGTTTCTGTTGATGTCCGTGCAGAGCATATTTCTTAAGAGTATATCCGGGTCTAGCCCGCCCCCGTGGCGGAGTGGTTAGCACATCGCGCTACAACGGCAGGGGTCCCGGGTTCGAATCCATGCCTGGGATGGATGTTTGAGAGTGTCTATTCATCAATTTCATCACGTCATCACTTATCCGCATCTTCGCAAATTAGCCAAAAGTTGCACAAAAAAATCGAAATAAAATAAAACCAAATCAATGAATCAATCAAATATCCGAGCCTAAAGGTAGACTTACATGAGAATCTTTTAGAATTTGTAGCGTAAATTCACATTTACCTATCTTACATTGTTCTACCTTCTTTGTATCTTATATATCATGGGTTAATATATGAATGGTTATATGATGATTGTAGAAAGACCAATGTGTCTTGGAGAGGACTCGAACCAAATTCATAGTTTTGGCATGGATATATACACATATATACACAGCTATTGCCGATAGAGTGTAGTATAATCAAATATCATTAGGTGTCAACGTCTTTAGATGACTGCAAGGTTGAAATTACACTAGGTTTATCACAATTACGCCAAGGTTGGCATCGCTGCTCCACTTTATTCTGGCGAACATCCCTTTTACCCTGCTGCCCCCCTCCTCCGCCGCCCCGTCATTTCTCCACCAAAGCCAACTCCCCTCCTCTGCATCTCTCTTTCGTACTCTCCGGAAAAGGAAGCCATTATGCAGGAAATTGAATAACACTAATATGAGGAAGTGCATTTAGGAAGTTGCGTGGAGCCCAAGCAGGCATGAGTAGCTGAAGGAAAGTTGAGGCGGGCGGGGGGGGGGGGGGGTCGGAGGAAAGGAGGAGGGGGCAAAAATGGATCATGGTAATTTCTCATGCCGTCGCTTGCTGGAAAGGATTGAGAAGAGCCCCCTTCTCCGTTTTCTCCGCCCCCCACGCACACAAATGTCTCCGCCTATTTTTCTCTCTCTGTCTCCTTTCGTCGCGGAGGAAATGAAGCCAAAAAGTGGCAAAGAATGGGGCATATTTATCTTTGTGCCTTAGGAATTAATGGTGTGCGCTGGATCCGCCTTATCCCGGAGTCTTGCCCACTTGCTGATTGCTCAAGAGTCTCGCGGTGCTGCCCCATTTGCCAGGAATTTATCCTCTCTTACAGAGAAATACGACCCTGGTAGCGCTCGGTAATCTCTCCATTGCTGCTATCTTGAAAGGTGTAAGGAGCCCTGTCCTAGAACCCTTTACGGTTAAAGGCTGAGTTCCAAATTGGCTGCGTGTGTTACGATTATGTTCCGTTCGCGCTACGGTTATGTCGTGTAGCGTTGCTATCCACATAACCTTCCTGCTGTCTTCTGGAATCATTCACGCAAGCAACTACACCCTGTCGCGGGAAACATTGGAGCAAAGGGCGAAAACATGTCTCTGTACTCTATCCCAGGAATCCGTGGAGCAAGACCGCGCATAGCGGCAGAGACGGAGGTGGAGTTGGTAGAGCGAAGCAGTACATGCAGTCGCTTTTCCCCCTCCATGCAGTCCCGTCCACTCTCATGCGTTCATTGGTGCAGCCGTCTCGCGTCACTATTTACGCAGAGACTTGTTTTCGGTCGCCTGCTCCAGAGATACCCGGGACAGGGTATACGTAAGTGGTGATTTAAGAGGGCTCTACCAGTGAACGCTTGAGATGGCATGTGAGTGCATGGAGGAGAAAACGCGGCTGCAGCTAGCAGCCGTTTTCAGCAGCGCGCACTACATTGCTCCGCCTACTCGCTTTCGCCCCTTCTCTACCGTTATGCGCTTTCTTTCTTCACAGGTTCCCGAAACAGTACAGAGTGTACGATGTCTCGTTCGTCTGTCTTCGGACAATTCCGGAGATGACCGAACAGCAGGGTACTGCAAGTAGGCGCCAAAGCGGCGCCTTGTTGATACACTAGCAACGAGTATAGAAGGCCTACAGCAGCGGAAAGCGAATCTCGCCTTACTATTTCTGATGTGCTGCGATATGTTCTTTTGTTCTTTTTGAGCTTCGGTCATGTCGTGTCGCGTTAAGCCGCGTTTATACTGGGTTGCTAACATATGTTACTAACAAATGTTGGTAACATTTCGAAGAACGCTTGTGAATTTGTTATCAACATATCATGTTAGCAACAGATTTCCCGTGTTGGCAACCGAAATTTTGTTATCCACAAGAAGTCGGTAAAGATCAAAGAATGTTAGCAACATTTCTTACCAACACATGTGAACAGAGCCTTTTCGTTGTTAGCAACATTTCCCTCGCTTCCCCTCCCGCCACCATCACGACAGCGAGTGCGAGAGCATCGCTTCGTGTGAGATGAGTTTTGTTATGCAATTTATTTATGATGGAAAATCTTGTGAGTGAGATGGAGTGGTCAAAGGAACATAGTTGAAGTGTTCCGCGAGTAGCCTGTCCTTTGGAACCAAACTTGTCCACAATTTAAAGACAAAAACCAAAAGAACTCTGCCTGGAATGAAATTTTGAGAGAGTACAACTTTCTCCACAGTCGTCATCTTGCCGCCAACTGAGGGTCATACAGCCAAAATGTTAACAAAAGTTATTAACAAAAAAAAAAGTCAAACTATTGTTCTGGTTACCAACATTTGTTGCCAACATCTGTTGTTAACCGTGTTGGTAACAAAAAGTTAATAACATTTGTTGGTAGCATTCAGTGTAAACGCAACTATACTCTTTACATAAACTTCCAACTACAGCGTTTTTCACAAGAGGTTCTTGTCTCATTCGTCTGTCTTCGGTCAATTACGAAGATCACCGAACAGCAAGGTGCCGAGTGTGGACGCACAAGCCGCGCCTCGTCGGTCATTTCAACACGGGTTAGAGCAGTGGAAAGGCTGTACGCGAATCTATGTACCTAGTAAATAATGGTTAGCATGAGTGCCAGACTCACATTTTGACCACCGAAGGTTTCCGGTTCGACTCACTGTCCGGGCATGGGTATTTTGGTGAGTGTCCCTTCATCAATTTCATCCAATCGTCACCTTTCCTCAAATTTCTTGGGTAATCACGGCGACCATGATATATATATACTCTGTCTCGGTTATCTCTGGAGCAAGCGAACGAAAACAAGTCTCTGCGCAAGTAGTAACTCGAGACGGATTTACCAATGAACACTAGAGAGAGATCGAGGGGAAAGTGACTGCAGTTATAAGCCTTCGCACAAGCGTTTACTTTGCTCTCCCCACTCGATTTCCCCTCTTTCTCTGCAACTATGCGCGGCCTTGCTACAGAGATAGCCGGAACAGAGTATAGTGAAATAATGAAGGGACACACAAAGGAACACAGTACTAAGTACCACTGCTGTAAAATCTTGATTGATATTAATGTGGAGAAATGTGTCACTCGAAACGGGGACTATGAACAATAAGGAGTCATAACTTTAGGCTATAGTAATAGGCAGCCAACAATGCTAGTTTTCAATAAGAAACAGATTTGATGAAGAGATTCTCTCGACATATCAGCCAGTTCAGTTCTAACTTCCCTGAAGATGAGAGTGACGTTATCTCTCAATCCTTGAAGATGAGCGACGTTAACTCTCAATGAAGATGAGTGACTAGTTCTCAATCCCTAAACATGAGAGTGACGTTATCTCTCAATTCCTGAAGATGAGCGATGTTAACTCTTAATGAAGATGAGTGACTAGCTCTCAATCCCTAAGACGAGAGTAACGTTAGCACTCAATCCCTGAAGTATGATTGACGTTGACTCTCAATCTTTGAAGATGAGACTGACGTCAGCTAATGTGTAAAACTGTTCATTGGCCCTCTGACTCACCCACAAAGACTTGTAATAGGCAATCTGGAAAGAACAACTGTCATCTGTTGATTGATCGTAAAAATATGGGTACGTCAACACATAGGCTACTTGTGCCCATCACGCAATATGTAGATAAGCCCCCTTAACTAAACTAAAATGAACAACACGACCTTAACAAGAAGAAAATGTTCTCTGAGGATAACAACTCCATACTTTGTTAAAAGCTGAGGCTCTATAAAGAGGCACTCAGCACATATAAAGAAGCTAAAGGACAACGCAACTCCATAGGGGATTATACTAGCGGTGGATGTAGGCGCCAAAGCCTCGCTGGCCTGCAAGAAACAGTTGCAGGGGAGCGAGTAATAATGTTACCAGCGCCTAAAAGTTCAGTGAATGCATGACTACTTCCTTCGAGTGTACAACAATCAGTGATGCAATCGAGTGCGAATTCAGGAGATGATTTCTAACTCTTTCGTCTTTTTAACTCACAAGATGAATAATGCTTAACAAGTAAATCAAAACGTGCTCTCCTGAGCTAGGCTGACAAGCTTTCAAGAGAGCAAGAGAGGAGGAAGAGGGGGGAGAGGGGGAACGGAATTCTCCTCGGGCGAGTTGAGAAATCACAGTGAACTCCAGTGGCGTACCGCATGACATATTGTTATTGGAGAGGGCGTTGGGTTACAAAGTTGAGGAGAATTTATCTCGGCAATAAATTTCACGCTTGTGCAAATTGGGTGGCAAAGTGATACATGAAACGCCGTATACATAACTCTATTCGTCTTCTCTGCAGAACGGGAATGGGGGATGGGGGAGGAGGGGAGTTCAACGAAACACCATTTCTAGCGTGTAACAAGCTGGTTTTTTTTTTCAGACCGTAAAATCGTGTGAAATGATTTCATACCAACTTTTGATCATATCAATTTTTCACAATAAAGTTACGTGGTATAAGTGCTTTACACGTTGTTTGGTATTGAATTTTATGTTTTCGTTATTTAACGTTGCTTTTCTTGTTCTTTGATTTAATCGTCACAATGAAGATAAATGGTGATTAAGTAAAAAAAAAAAAGATGAAAGCGAAAACACAGGAACCCTTGTACAGTCACGGACACTTTTGGATTGTAGCAATTCCACTGAAAGTCAACGAGATCATTACAACACAGAAGTGTCCATGACTGTACAAGGATGTAAGGTGATAATGACGATACGATGAGTCTTGAAATGACGTACATTTGTTAAATTGATTTATACTATTTTTAACCAACATTGACAAATACTAAAAATATTAAGTATTTATTGATAATAATCCGTACACAAACTCTCAGTTCACATTAGTTATAATGCTTCAATGGGGCTGGTCAGGGAAATCAAATTGTAGGCGGCAGCACGATAGTCATGTATTTGCCCTTCAGACAAGCAACTGGTTTCCCATTTAACATGGGGAATTTAATGCTGGACGTGCTTTTATTATATTAAATTGATTTTGACGTGCGAAATAATGTCGGATCACGATAGATGAATAATCAATGTTGTAAAGCTAAGATTTTAATAAAGACGATCGTCAACAACAATATAACTGAACTCAAAAACTTTAAAATTTGCATACGATTTGCGATTTCCATAATTTAAGTGCTCTATTGTTGTGAGTTGGTCCGTTAAAGAATAACGATAATAATAAAACTGTATATTCATAGTTGTTGTTTATCTGACTTTTCATTACATATCACAGTTTTCGACAAGGTTATTAAAATTGATCATCTATTTTATTGTAATATAATTAAGCTTTGTTTCCATATTTAAAAACACTAAGTTGCTGACCAAGCCAGTTTATTAAGATAAAATCACTTAACAGGTAACGTTTCAACCCTGTATCAGAGTCTTCCTCAGACGAAGAACTCAGGTCAGATTTCTTCGTCTGAGGGAGACCCTGATACAGGGTCGAAACGTTACCTGTTAAGTGTTTTTATCTTAATAAACTGGCTTGGTCAGCAACTTAGTGTTTTTATCTATTTTATATCTACATTTATAGAGAAGAATAATTCTTTTTTTAAAAAAAATCTTATCTTCTGTATAACACGTGTCCCAACATCTAGAACTTTCTCATATATAAGAATTATAATTTTGAAAGTTCTGAAACAAAACAAGAGGACGAAAGTAGTAGAGGAAAACGTTTGCTTAATAGCAAGAACACATACTTTAACATTAGATTATTGAATTGGACATACGTGTATAATAATAAATGTCATGCGCATGCGACATTAATGCATTTTTGGGATTATTTGGGAAGTTTGTCCCATTCCGACATCTGCTGTTGAATTACATATGTTTGCGAACAGGAAAAACATAACACGTAGTGTACAATTTACATTTTTGTAATGTCACCCCATGGCAGCTAGAAGCAATTTAATTGATACCAAGCTTAGTGCTCTTTGTGCATAAGCATACGATATTTAGCCAGTTTGAACTACGCTGCCATTTCAACTTACTATATCAATTCTTAACTTCACAAGAATGCCAATTTCGGAAACTTTTGACTTGTTACAGTATTTAAAAGATTTACGAAAAGGGGAAAGTCACCCTCTTACACCACAACAAATGCATTGTCAACGACAGCAGTGACGACGTGGTCGGGAATCCTCCCGTCAATTCGCACTCAGTCCTCCGATAATAGAATGGTTAAAGTTGGGGAATGCCTGAAACAAACTGTCTTTGAAGAACTAAGTTCCGATTTTAGTGAATGTAAACTCATCATCAATAATTCTGAGTTCTTGATAGATCAAAGCGAATAGGAACAATGTGTAGTTCCCATAATAATACATCTGCTAAGGGTTACCTAAGTTGATTCGTCATTCAAAAAAAATCAGCCCACAAAGTCGTAAAGATGAATCACATTTATTTTCATGAAAATCATATTAGGATTGGAATGCTGCGCGACTCTTTGAAGTTAGAAGCACTTCAATAAAATATTCCCAAACTTCTTACGAGGCTTAACAGGGTTTTGCCTCCTTCCGGTAAATTGAGGGGTAATGCAATATCTTAGACGTAAAGACTGCAAAACAGATGTACGTAAACGAACACACAGCACGGGGAGTAGGGCAAGGCTGTCTTTCAAACTCAGTATTTTTTTTCACTTCGCTTCATGTAACCTCAAACCTTCACGAAAATAAGAAACGTAAACCCACACTTTCAAAAATGAAATAAGTTTATATATACCGGACCCCAAAGCCGAGTGGTTAGAACATCGCGCTGCGACGCTAGGGGTTCCGGGTTCGAATCCCGCTCATGCATGGTTGTTTGTAAATAGCCATTTCATCCTCATCCCATGGAAGGTAATGGCAAACCACCATGGGTTCACCTTGCTCAGCGACCTTCGGGTCAAAAGACCTGCCTTCAGACAGACAACTCATTATCATATATATATAACCGTGGCCGTGCGGTCTAAGGCGTCATGCTTTGGACTCCGACTACGGGACGCGCGCAGTTTCGAGTCTACTGGGAAAAGATAACACCTTTTCTCCTGAGATTTCGGATTGCGTATGGAACAGATGGCCACCCACCATCGTGAGGAAATTGGGGAGCTACGAACGAGTAGCCTAACCCAGTCATGGAAACATTCAACAACGACTGGGGGTTCGTCGTGCTGACCACACGTCACATGGCCTGTTGAGCCACGGGTTATATAACACATTCAACAATTACTCTCTAAGTTTCACTATTTTCGAAATTTTTAAACATCAGTATTTGTTAATGTTAATTAAGAGAATAAATGATTAAATGTTATGTGATGACATAAAATAGTCTTTACGAGGTGGTTCTGTGTAGATTTGATGGGTTATGTAGATGCAACTAACTGTACTACTCAAATTACAAATTACGCTCAATTTATTCACATCCATAAAAAATATTTCCTCGGTTTATATATCGTGCCATGATTATGATGATACTTTAATATTAACGTTTCATATTAGCAATGATATGTTGAGTAAATACACACAGACACATATTATATACATAAACAAATAACACAAAAGTAATTAAAATATAAATACAGAGTTTATAATATTTGCAGCAATTACACTCACGTTAAAAAAAATTCTGTTGGAATATCCAGAATAACTCACATTGATAGGAAATCTGACTACCAATTTGCATAGGGAAAAAAAAAACTCTAAATGATTTTTACCACTGGTATACATGCGGAAAAGGCAAACAAGTGTAGTTTCTTAATCTTCATTCAAAATCAGGTTATTAGCCTGATTGTTGAAATCAAGGAACAGGAGTGAAAAATGACAGCTAATTTACTTGTGATGAATAACGAATGTTTATTCTGTGGTGTAGCGCAAAACTTAGTTTCATGGCCATGACAACATCCAAGAAAGAAATTAAGTGATACACTGTCAAGCGAATTCCATGTTTAGAGTGAAGTTTGGAAATTTACTACTGGCATGCTTTCTGTAACGGCACCAAGTACTGTTGTTTGGTAAATTCATAAAAGTGAATAATTTTACCTCACAATGTACAATCACGGACGCTTGTGGATTACAATGATCCAGTTGAAAGCCAATATGGTTCATAAAACTCAGCATCATAATTTTGTACCTCGTAAGAGCGCAATGAATTAAATAAAATACTAAAGAACACATGAACCTCTCAGGTGGTCTCATAGAACAGCAATCAATGAAACATAGAAATTATCCTGACACCTGACCTAACCTTCGTTTATCGTCCCTTTTCGTCAATGCAGCATCTCGTTTGTATAAAAGTACCACACAATACAGTGTATAAATATACAAATAAAGCATGATAGTAGGGCGACTTTTCCGAGAAAATGTGCCTAGAAATGAACGTAATAGGAACCTCACCGCCAAAAGCGGCAACATTATTTTCCTGATAGAGAGTTAAAATAGTAGTTGCCAACTTTACAACCTGGGAAGAGTAGCCGCCATATTGAATTCAAAATGGCGGCATGCTATATACCTTTAGCTTACTATTTCTCATGATAGAAACGTTATTATGCTACAAAGATTTCCGAGACTGGTTCCATTCGAAAGAGAAAGCTCCAAGAAAGTATAAAATGTCTATCTGACTGTTTTCTTGTTATAAGTACCTAGAAACAAAAAAAACTTTCGAATATATATTCTTACTCTCGAAATTGTATTTTACTTCATAACATTGTAAATATAGATCTGATAGAAAATATGGTTATGATAAAAAATAAAGTGCAGTTTCTCGTGATTATGTTGCAAGTTGTTTGAGGATGTTTTCTTAATTAGTTTCGAAATTATGAATCAAAACATATTTGTCGGCGTTGTAAAGGGTGTTTCATAAAGTGCGCAGGTTTTAAATCGCTTGTCATTTTCTTTTGTTTGAAGGTTGGAAACACTGTTCTTATCATTCTCGTTATCTCTTATCATTTCGATTATTAACTGAGCAATTGTTTCCTTTTTTCAGATGTTCAGTTGAATTGCCATGGAGCGGTTCACTATCGAGCAACGACCTCCCCGTTGGCGCAGAGGTAGCGTCGTCGCCTTGTAATCAAGGAGTCCCGGGTTCGATACCCGGTGGAGGCACATAGTGGTTCGGATCCCATTTTAAACTGTAGGTCCAGTCCCAATTAGCCTTACTGTGCATAAAGTGGACTTAAAACACCAACTCAATCAATCAATCAAACTATCAAGCAACGCGTACATATTTTGAAAACACATTACAGAAACGGGGAGTGCTATGAAGAGACAGTTCGTAAACTGCCAACTATGCGGTAACTATGCACTGTTTGCTTAACGGATGTTTATTCCTGGCACCCCGGCAACAATAGAAAAGTACGGGAAATCAGATATTCACGGTATCCAATTCATCCAGAGAAGTCCACTCCTCGTTTCTGTAATGTGTTTTCAAAATAACGACGTGTTGCTCGATGGTGAACCGCTCCCTGGCAACTCAACTGAACATCTGAAGAAGAAAAAAAATAAAAAAATAAAAGGAAAAAACAATGGCTTAATTAATAATCGGAATGATAAGAGATAACGAAAATGATAAGAACAGTGTTTCCAACCTTCAAACAAAAAAATTACAATCGTTATGAAACACCCTTTATTATGATACAGATTTTACATTCGACGTTTCAGTCTGTTTCATCCTCCATACAACAAAACAAAAGAAACGAATTGAAATGCATGATTGGGCATATAAATTTGCCATCCTTACATTGTTTTCACTGGAAAGTTCATTCGATTTAGTTTAAAACATTGCCAAGGATCTTCAATAAATCGGTGAAGACTAGTTGGTTGTGTATTAAACATCCTAGAAAGCTTGTAAATTATTATATTTTAGTTATTTATCGGCACTTTTCTTCTATTATAAGGCTAATCGCGAGGGAAGCTTCTAAAATTTTAGGTGCTGACAATAAACATGTGCATAACAACATGGCCCCACTCAATATGAAAACGAACCTTCGCATTTTCCTCCGAAGATGTCGGAAGGGGAGGGGGCAAGGGGGTGGGAAACTAATGAGACGGGACAGAGTTCCAGCACGTCCCTGGGGGTGATTCTGTCCTTTGCTGACGAATCGATAGGGAACACCCCCTCTCCCCCCTCTTCTTCTCCGCAGAAATCCCCCGAACTATGGCCGGGACACGCTTCGACCGTCGGTGACGTGGAACCAAAGTCTTTCTCTGGGTTCGCATTCTCCCTCCCCCCGCTCTTCTTTTCCTCCTCCCCTCTCCCGCTCTCGCCGAAGTTTTCACGTGGACTTCCGACAAGAGTGGAGGCTGAACATGGTCAAGTTCCAAGGGCCGTTTGACTCCATATCCCAAAGCACAGAATTGCAACCGGATCGGAATTGGAGATGAAATTCCATCACGTTTCGCATTTGTACTCAGCTGACCACCGTTGATATCTTTCACAGCATCCTACTCCATGAAACCGCCAGTGTTGCCAACCGAGATTTCGAAAAATCGGCAAGAAGATAATAATCATGTAATTCTTGAATCAAAAGTGAAGAGAGATTAAGAAATGACGTAAGACTGGGAAAAGATAATGATCATAGGCGTTACTTGTCGGAGGTTTATTATTTATTATTATTATTATTGCAGGTTTATTAAAATTTACAAGTACTTTTGTTAACTTCCTCGGACCTGAGAAGCGAAGTGATGAGTAATTTGTATGATTTGAGGACTAAAAGTGGTAAACGTTGTAAGTGCCAAAAGCGAAAGTGTTGGGAAATTGCATCGTTCCGCACACCAGCCCGTAAGAACGTGCACACTAGTGACCTCTTTACACGCTCTTTGAACTACTTAGAGGGCTACCAGCCACATTTCATGTTTACCACATTATAAAGCATAGCACATTTCCCAGTTTAACGTGGAAAACGGTGTTTGAATTATTGTGGCACTTACAGTGTTTACCAATTTTAGTCTTCATTTCGTAAATATAACAGTTACTAAGCAAAATAGTTCCAGATTCTATTTTTACGGGATTGAAAACTTTTTGATCCTCCCCCAAAGTTTAGTCTGAAGTTCTATTCTGCCCCCTCCCCCCGATTAAAGTAATTCGGTAATTTAAAAGAATGAACTTGGTTAAAATATACTATCATTTTAAAAAGTAATAATCATAACAGAAATTAATTATGAAATAAAATAACCAGAAGCTAAACTCGATGGCGCAACAGCCCTCGAGGGGGCGGGACCTGGACAACAGGTTTTTCATTGGGTGACGCGTGGTCAGTGCATTGAGTCCTATCGCCACTGTTTTCTGGTTTTTAAGACCGAAGCCCGTTACTTGAAGACTAAAATTGGTAAACGCTGTAAGTGCCACAATAATTCAAACACCGTTTTCTACGTTAAACTGTGAAATGTGCCAAGCTTTATAATGTGGTAAACGTGAAATGTGGCTGGCAGCCCTCAAGTAGTTCAAAGGGTGTGTAAAGAGGCACTAGTGTGAACGTTCTTACGGGCTGATGTGCGGAACGATGCGATTTCCCAACACTTTCGCTTTTGGCACTTACAACGTTTACCACTTTTAGTCCTCACTTCTTCCCTAATTGTCCCCACGACGCCAAAATTTGGGGGGCTGGCAGCAGGAATTGAAGGATTGACTTGATTTGTTTTATTCGCTTTTCTACTACTTTTCGTTAATTACGAAGATAAGGATGAATGGAGATGAAATGAGTGAAGGGACAATGACAAACATACATGGTCGACACAACAAAAGCAATATGTAGTCCAGAGTATATTACGGGAAGGGAAGTTTGACATTTGGATGTCTTCTAAAAGGGTTACCCCTTAAATCCCATTTCCATGGAAAATACACTACCTTTTAAAAGCTTACAATCGTCAAAAAATAATTGTAGGGTGAAAATGAACACAATTCCCGGCAAGGCTAAAAATAAGGGAAGAAAAAGTATGATATAGAAATAAAAGCAAGTTAATATCTATGAGAAAATATGAAAAATTAACCTGAAAGGAAAATACCATCTTTGGGGGAGGCAATAATCATAAAATAAATCATAATTATTGAATCGATTTCGGGACATCTGCATAATAGTCAAAAGCTTAGAAGAATTTTCGACAACAGCTCTCTCTAGGAGTTTGAAATTAAACCTCCATACATATGAATTTATAACCGATAAAATATATTAGTGGTGACGTCACTAGCAGATTTGAGTTCACGCATGGTTTCACTGCATTGATACATTGCATCTGGATTGCACGAACTTAATGACCTACCTTTATAACGGCTAGAGCATTCACTAAGAAACCCAAAATTTGCGTATTTCGCCGTGTAAGGTATTTTCTATAAAAATACGCATCAGGAGCTTGCATCAAAAACTTGTGTGTCAGAGATTTTTAAAATTGTTTTTCAATTTATCATCGCTTTTCCATCCCTATTTATTAATCGCGACGAAGACTGGAAATACGTACGATTAGGTCAAATGGATGATAGAACGAACACAATGCCTCCTCTTGCAAAAATGTATAAGGATTAGCAACTCACTATACTCCGGGTGAAGACGAGAGATGTGCTTTCTCAAAACGTAGCGTTATAATAAGTAAAGTCTAAAGGATAATGGGTAATGTTCAAGATACCGAATTTTTAGACGTATATTTTAAATCTTTGCCTCACAAATATATCTGCATTACACACACAAAAGCTTTTTCACACCTTATTAACATTTTTCCGTATACCGAACGTTCATGTAGAGCACGATTTTCTTGTTTAATGTTTCAAAAATATCCACATAGACAAAGTAAGTTTCGTAGCTCAAATTCTCGGTCATGTGACTTTTCAAACACCCGGTAGAAAATGACTCAAATACTGTATTTTACAGAAAATATGTAAAATACCTCAAAATATGTAAACATATGACATGAAATTTACATATATCGTTCTTAATTTGCCGATATTGATAACTTTTTCATGGCGACACACAAAGGAAAAATATCCAATTGCATATCCGTGTGGTACACATCGATAACAAGGCTTTGCAGACCCTAAGATAACACTCCAAGATTCCCTTGCTATTTGAAAATGGGGCGAAGGTTCAGTTCAAACATATTGTTACGTATCCTTTAAGGTTCGCCGCAACCCATCCCCTGGCGCCGTGCCAAGGAACTCGACGAGCGTCCATCGGCGGCAAGTCATCAAGGGAAGAGTGGGGAAAGGGTGGTTTTGCATAGCGGCGAGGGGCTGAGGTCGGAATGGGTGTACAGCGGCGACGCCCAGACCCTCGGTCCTTCTAATTGCAATGTAGTGTGCAGACTCACTCAATAATTGATATAGGAATGGTTATTGCTTGGGGTTTATGAGCTGGCTAATCATTAAAGCTGGAATTTGCTTACTGATTACCTCATAATAATTAACTTCCTTGTTTTGTCCCTTACTGCCCTGCCCTCCTGGTAACCAGGTAACGTAAAATGTTTGAAGAGTCTTAAATGAATATGCTTCATATTGTCCGTAAGTTTGACGGGGTGCTGTGTTTATGACTTCGTGTAAGCTTTTGAACTGTTTAACCACAAGCAGAAATTACCAATAAAAGGAAGCACACCCTTGAAACTTTCAGAAAGAATGCAAGATAATAAACAATGTACAATTACCCTGTACAATGTATAAAGATGATCTTCCGTGATAGTTTGTTGCTTGCAAGGATAAAATGACAGTATTGTCTATGGTTATGCGCATGCATCACTGATATTCAGTAATCATTAGCCACAATAGTATGCTATAAAAGCTAAGGCAATGCAGAATTTTCCTAGAAAAGATATAAACATGTAACTTATCATTGGTGTGGGGTATTTCCTACAATAGCATAAGCAAGGAACACGAGTAAACGCAGGTTTGTCTTACCAGATGTTGGCCAGGACAAAAGTAAGCAGAGGTTTGCATTGCCAGATGATGGTCAAAACAAAAGTAAGCAGAGGTTTGCATTACGAGATGATGGTCAAAACAAAAGTAAGCAGAGCTTTGCATTACCAGATGTTGGTCAAAACAAAAGTAAGCAGGTGTTTGCATTACCAGATGATGGTTTAGACAAAAGTTAGTAGAGGTTTGCATTACCAGATGATGACCATAACAAAAGTAAGGAGTGGTTTGGATTGCCAGATGTAGGTCAAAACAGTTCTCCTTCCCAGTATATGCAAGAAACGAGTTATTTGCAAAGCACATAAAGGTAAAAGTTAATTTGGCAAAGTGTACTTTCTGCTCAAATGGACTAACATTTTAAAGTACCATCCAAACCACTGTGCAATGTACCTCCAAAGGGAATAGAACCCCGAACCTCTTGATCACAAGGCGACAGCATCGCCAACCACTCCATTAACGGCTGTTGTAGCTCAGTCACTGTTTCAAGTAACCAGTCACGAAATTGTTATTTTTACAGTTACTCTTCTTGACGGTTTAGCATGTAATAAAATTATTTGCAGACACTTTTGCAACATGTCGAACCGCAAATTGATAATTATTGAAACTGTGAGAAAACTATTAATTTTTATCGCCAGAATCGTCCCCCTACACGTATCCCAAATGTATACATATAATACGAACTAGGACATGAGATTATACACTATCCGAAAATCAACCAGAACATGTCAAAGTTTCTTAGTTTAAATGTAGTTAAAAATATCTTGGTTTGATAATGAAAAGAAATAAAATGTTAATCACCATTTTCTATCATTCTAGCACCTTTGAATTTAATTACCTAGTTACTTATATGTTAAAAATATATGAGGTTAATTACAAAAATTAGTAACTGTAACTGATCTACTTTCTCAAACATGAACTGTAACTGTGCTACGTACTTTCTCAAATGGATAATTGTAACTGTAAAACGGTGAAATACTTTCACCGACAAATCACAAAACAAAATTCAAGCCACAATCAGCTATCTGGAAAAGATGATTATGAAGACATCAAGCAGCCTTATCATCAACTCAATCGCTGCATAAATATGAACGATGCTTAAATTACTAATCGATATTGTCATCAGGGTATAGGAATAGATAGTGGATAAATGACTTGTTGCAGTGAACTCTGTCGGCCTTCCTTTCCCTCAGGAACAAAACACGATCGCTTGATCAATAAATCTGGCGTGATTTATGAACTGTGAAGACCAATCCATTAACTTCAATTTTTACCACTAAAATATTGAAAAGTAATCTCCTTTAGCTATTTATCACTCTCAGTTGTCTTCAAGGCAAAAACATGGATCTTTGTTTCGTCTATTTCTATTTTCTAGTTATTCACAAAAGTTGGTTTTATTCGCAAAAGATTTTCCAAAAGTTATATATTATGTTACTGACAATTTTTGCGTTGGAATTATATTTGCACGTAAGTTCGTACGTGTTAAGAGTTTAGAATTTATTTAAGTCGTCTTTATGATCGAATAAGCTAATAGAGACTGACATATAGCTAAATATGAGATCCGAACCACTGTGTAAGGAATCGAACAAGGGTCATCTTGAAAACAAGGTGACAGCGTTACCACTATGCTAACGGGGAAGCTCAAGGTTTGTGTGTTCTTTGAACTGTATTCGGATTGCCTTTTTTACTTATGACTAATAACATAAACCCAGAGTTCCCGGGTTCGAATCCCGGCCAGGACATGGATGTTCTTTGTGTGTCCCTTCATCAATTCCATCATATCATCACTCATCCTCATCCTCGCGAATAGCCAAAAGTGACAGAAATGCGAAGTAAAATAAACCCAACCAATCAAATAACTTAATGTGTTTTTGTCAAACGCCCAATTCATTTGGATTGCTACAACATTGTTGATTTACTTTTGATATTTAACGTCGCTTTTGGCTATGAGTGATGATGTGATGAAATTGCTGATGGGACACTCACAAAGAATATCAATAGGAAGGCCGGGATTCGAACCCTAACGTCGTAGCGCGCTGTGCTAACCACTCCGTCACAGAAGTCGGCAGATTTCTATAGCAGGATAGAAAAACTTATTCGTGTTGGAATGAGGAGCATTCACTGACTCGAAATTGAATAATGCACTTACTTGATCTCCAGTCATTTATATATGAAATGTTTATAAGCTATTGAAAAATTTATTGGAAAAATTATTCCTAAAATTGCAGATAGGAAGGACTACATGATTCCTACAAAGCAAGCAGACTCATGTAAGTAAAGAACGGAAGTGACACAGAAATTCAACTGAAATTTTTACTAATGACTTTCTCACTAGTCTTCGTGCACAAAATTCGCTTAATATAAAGTAGAAAGTTATATTTATTTCAAATGGTGAGCGCACAAAGAAATTTCATTCAGGAAATTTCCTACAAAATGACCACAGAGCCACAGTCTCTAATTACAACCCGCCTGCGTTGGTCGCGACTCCACTGCGCATGCGCTGACTGGACGAGTCCACTAGAAAAATAGAGGGGACGACCACAAGTGGAACGCTCTTGATGCGCGCGCGCAATGGAGAGATATTCAACTGAAATGAACATATTATAACAACTATACTCTGTTGAGGGAATATCTGGAGCGAGAGAACGAACGCAAGTCTCTACGCAAGTTCGAGAGGGCTCGACAAATGTACGCGTGCGAGGAAACGGGATTGCGTGGAGGGGGAAAAGCGACTACAGCTACCAGTCGTATGCATCAGCGTGTACTGCCCACTGGCTTTCTCCCCTTCTCTGCCGTTATGCGCGGCCTTGCTCCACAGATTCCCGGGATGGGAGGACGCCTTGGAATCAAATTTACATTTGAGCAGGTAAACGTGTTTCAGCATGCTGCAGTTGGCGATCTACCACAACCAAACTTTGTAAAATACACTTACCGTGGTTGACAAAGGTGGGAGATTTATTCAGTAATGTTACAGCTTCAGAAACCCATAAATTCTAATGGGTTCTATTTGGGTTCCGTAACAAGACCGGAACCTTTTTTTCTCGCACAATTTAAATGTAATCCAAGTTGCGTATTGTTTCATTTCAATACTAAACTTGGATCGTATTTAAATTGATCCTGAAAAAAGGTTCCGGGACCGAATTGTAATATTTTGAAGATAAAAGGTTATTTACGGCCCAGAATACATTTATGCTTGCTGATTTTCTCTCCCGGACCGGAATTGAAATTATTTACAATTCCAGGAGCTTTAACATCTCTGGATTTTTAATGATAGGTAGTCAGTGGCGCAGAACAAGGGTGGCACACTGCACCCACAAATTGCTGAAAAAGTTACAGTACCCCCTAAATTCTTTGATCCAAATAGTACCCACTTGTGCTCCTCAAATATTTTGACAGACGCAAGGTTATATAATTCAAAGAATCTTCTTTTTCAGTAGCTAAACGCAAATTTTATTTGTCTACATTATCCCCCTATCAACAAAAATCAAAACCACCGAGAAACTATTATACTATGGAGCTAGTAACTCTACTTGATCCGTGTTGTCGGAAAATTTTAAAAGGAAGTTAAAAACTGTTCAAAATGAGTAAAAGAAGATGGCACTTTACCTGTTCTGGATCACTCTTGAAAATAGCCCTAAAGTAGAAGAAAAATTTATTAATATTTAGTGAATCTTGCTTATTTTAAACATTTCAAGTATTCTGTTATGCAAATTTTACTTTAAAAATTGAAAATGTGTGGCCTGTCGTAAAGTAGTGTGTATGTGTGTGTGTGTGTGTTACATGTACTCGCACTCAAGCATAAACTAATATATATACATAATTCATGTGGGTGTATGTTGGCGGTAGCTTGAATTTTACACTTCTCCCCAAATCACAAACGTTCCTGCGTCACTGGTTGAAATGTATGGTTAGTTCTAAAGAATTCTATTATTGACTACAGTGTTCAGATGGAGGCACTTGTATTGTTCATCATTGCTTCAAGAATAACAATGAAAAAGCTAATTCATTCTTAGTGAGCTATCCTTGATTTGCACGTAGTTTTCTTCTTTCTGTATTATTGAATAGTTATTCAAATGTTGTTTCTATTTGTTACAACATATTTCAATGTGTCGTTACACGAATTTTACATGGTTTGAAGTTAATCATTGCACGTATAATTAGCATTTCATTAGATTTCAACAGAAAAGTCATAAATCATAAACATACAATGTTAATTGGACATGATCCATTGTCTAGTACTTTAAACTATACTGCGTTTCAAGAGACCACCTCTTCTCTCATCACTTTCTCATCTTTATCACTACCCCCTGAAAAAAATGATTGTCATATTTTTACACAAGTATTTTGCAAAAGTAAACTTGTTTGTAAAGCAAACTACAGTTACTGATATTAAATCGCATATTATATGAAACTATAGGTCTTTTCAGTTCTTACGGCGGGCGCTCTACAAGCAAGAGAAGTGGGAAGCGAGGAAGCGACCAATCCAGCTCCATAAGAAACGCAGCAGCCTGTAGAACGAGGTGCACGTAGTACTTATTCCCTCCACGTCGTATCTCTTGTCGCCACCGCTGTTGTCTGGTTAGTCTGCGACGTATTCCCCGCTCCCCACTTCCCTTGCAAGCTTGTAGAGCGCCCGCCGTAAGAACTGAAAAGACCTACTGTATAACAGCATATGCATAACTTATTGTCAAGAAATATTGTTAATTATACATTATTATTGGATAAAGTAAGGTATGGATCTAAGGGATATCTCGTTTAATTCTTCACATATTAAACGCTTGCACAAAAGGATGTCTTTATCACCAGACATACCATATTATCAAAGTAATACATTAAATGCTGTACATTTTGAAAAAAAATGTAGCATAAATGATTTTTATGTAATATTTCAGCATATTGTGCCTTGTTTATCTATCGTATTCTGATTGATTGATTGATTTGATGTTTTAAGTCCACTTTATGCACAGTAAGGCTAATCGGGACTAGACCTACAGTGCATTCACTGGGTATCGAATCCGGGACCCCTTCATTACAAGGCTATCGTATTCTGATGGATAGTAGTAGAAATGTACCTATCTGTAAGAGGTATTCATGTTCATTGTTATCTTGCACATTTTAAAAGTTTTTACGAATGATATTTTGCTACTTTTTAGTGCATATAAATCCTGTCTGCTCATTACACACATACACAAATACACTTTATGCATTAATAGAAACCATATACATAAAGTTTGTCAATCAGCGGACCCCCATAAAATTGTGTGAAGTCAGAACCAGTGCAACTGTAAGCTGTTATTCAGGTAATCAGACTTTTCTCTTAGCAACTGAAAGACTGGTATTGTGATTAAAATAACGACCATATGTGACTGTCTCGTTGCTCGTGTCACGTGACGTCATAGAATATTAAGATTGAACATGAGGGCAGATTCATCACTCCGCGGATGAGTCACGTAATGTCACGTGTTTAAAGTGAAGCGTGTCGGTGAAAGGTGTCACGTGACGTGACACCGTGTCGTTTTTCCACGGTGCATCTCATTTCCGTTCTCTCTCCCCCCTATTTTTGATTCATTTTTTTGTTGTATGTTTTTGGGGGGCTCGTGGACTTTTGGAAACATAGTTCTCTCTCGATGATCTGCGCTTGCAGTTAATGCTGAAATTATGGGAAGTGGCATAACAGCGTACGTAATCTAGATTTTTTTTTTAGTGAAGCATGTGTGTCTCCCACACCCTAAAGTTTGTGATCTGACAGACACCCCGAAATACAAAGTGTAAGTCAAATAGTACGGGTACCTTCAGGACAGTTAGTTCATGTGACTGCTTAAAATGTTTTCTTAGAGGTGTATCAAAGACGATGGAGGGAACACGACACCACGATTGTCGAATACCTCATTTATTGAAGCCTATTACATGTGCAGTGCTGCCACCTCTGGTCAAGCGCAAAACTACTTTCAGACAGTATGTAGGAGTTTGCTTCTGATTGCTCTAACCTTTTAAATGTGATTGGCTGACACTTTTATTTAAAGTGGCATCTGTGCGAGAGTCGGGTCACCATCACAGCTACTAAGAAAAGTTGCACTTACGTTGTATATTAGCCGGCATGACAAATTGACAATTTAAGTTTTACATTTTTCTGCTTAACACCTGTTTTAACACAGATAGAAACAAATGTCTTACACTAACAGAACTTCCGGGCAGGAGGAACCTCATTTCAAGCATCTGTTCTTCCCAAAGACTATTAGCAATATATTTGAACAACGTCTAATACAGAGACATCTGTTGGGCTGCTGCTAAACTACTAAACAGTTTCATACGATGCTTTTCGAAGCCGGTTGAGGCGTCTTCTTTTCCATCGTTCTTGAGGTGTACTACAAAACATCTTGAAAGATGACAAAATGTTTCTTAGCACCATGGCTTTGAGTCCTGCCAAAGGCATAAATGTTCTTTTGTGCATGTTTAATTGATTTAATTAATCACTTGTTTATTAATTTTTATTATTTACTTATTTAATTAATAATTTATTTATTATAAATTATTAAATTAATTTCATGAAACTACTATTTTCATCCTCATCGTCACAATTACATAATGGTTACAAGAAAAATGACGTAAAATAAGAAAATTCCAAAATTATTTTTTGTTCTTACGCTGAGATAAGCTTTCTAGGCCAGATAACGATAGAGGGGACAGCTAGTGGTAACTGTCCGTCGATAAGTTCGACCCATACCAAAGTATCGAGCTAACAAGAAAAACAGTACATTTTTTTTAGAATAGGTACTTATTTATGTATTTTATTTAGTGGTATACTAAACACGACTCTTCCCTCACATTTGCCACCTATACGTATATACCTAAGTGTGTGTGTCTGTATTCCAAACAATGATATTAAAATCCCCTCCAACACCGTAATAAATCTTTCGTGGTTTTAAGAAATATATAATTATTTTAAATTCTTTACAATCATTTTCGAAGATTCAGTCATCGAATTGGGTCGGTATTTCATATCGCTAGTAATGCCAAAAAGCATACAGGCTATAAACGTTTTAAAAAAATACTTAGTAAACTTACTAATTAGTGTATTTATTTATTTGTTTATTATTACCTATTTAATAAAACATGACACAACCGCGACTCATATTATGCAGCTTGTCTTAGGAACTTCCGCAGTGTTGTGGAGATAACAGGGAAAGAATGAGAATCGATGTACTATTATTTAAGAAATCACACCAAAAAAAGGATTGTATCAAAAGACTGGTCTGTGCATACGAGCATACCGGCAGTAATTTATTTCCAATTCGGCCACTGCGGAAGATCTGAAATAAAACATTTCTGCCTTGAACTACAACGGATTAGGTTGAGTGATTGAAACGATACCCCTGACACTTTATATGTGAGTTAAGGTTATTATATTAGGACATGAAACATGAAACGTAATTTTTTCTAGGTTCTGACTTTATGCATCATATTCTTCATAACGCATTCAACTATTAAGTTGAATATGAGTCTATTATTTTGTCAGATACGTTCCGTTGATTCCCCTGATACATCATCGAATATATTTGAGTATCGTGGGATTTGCTATACTTGCTTGAAAGTTAGGCTCCCATGTGACGGTTGCGTATGATTGTTAGACAAAGACAAAAAAAACGACATTGCCAACGTACAAATAAAAACTTTGATTCCACCCTGCAGCGAACGTAAAAACAAAGTGACATTGTTAGAACGCACTCACAGGCACAAAATTCTCTTTACCTTTTTAGGCATGTATTTATGCACAAAAACTCCTTTTCTGTAAACTTTACCTGCAGTATGGGATAAGGCACAGGAGTGAATATTACGCGGCTTGTAACAGTAACACCGCTGAGAAAAACCAGAGAGAGGCTCTACGGTCCACCCAGTCTCTACTACATAGGTATTAAATGGTCCCGGGTTCGATACCCAGTGGAGGCACATTACACAGTGGTTCAGATCCCACTATAAACTGTAGCTGTAACCCGATTAGCTTATATGTGCCTAAAGTTGACTTACAATAACAATTCAATTTAATCAATACTACTAAATAGTGGCTGCCACGCGGGAGAATCGGGTTCGATTCCCGGGCTGGGTGATCTAATTTTTCCGGCCTTGTTCTCTCATAAAGCGGCACTGGGGCTCACCGAGCCTCAAATCAATGGGTACCTGAGGGCAACACTGAGGGGTAAAGGCAGCCGGAGTGTAGTGCTGATCACATCACCTCCGAAAATGGCCGAGATCGAGAATGTGTTGGGGCCTACCCCCACATCCCCTGAATATGCATTCATAGCATGGTGCTATGTGCACGGGGAACTTTACCTACTAAATAGGTATCTGGGCAAAGAGGGGGGGGGGGAAACCCTGAATGAGGGAATTGAATTTGGCTGGAGTGTGATGACATCTATCTACCTTTCTATCTTTTCTATCTAATCAAAGCGGCTAGGTTTCAATAGCCACCGGAGGGACATACACGTAGTACAGTATGCGCCAAAATATACAGTACTGAAATGAAAAGATGAACAAAAGTATAAGATATGTTACAATATAGTGACTGGTCTATATGCAACCCAAATAACAATCGTGCCTTTTGGGTTGCATAACTGTCAGGAAACCTTAGGTTAGGTTAGGGCATGTGGAATGGACGATTGTCATTTGGGTTGCATATAGAACAGTCACCTTTTTCAAACTCGGTCCACCTTCACGACCGCTTCCGTATAAGCGGAAATAATGCTCAACTATGAATACTTTTCCTCCGTCGAGAGACCCATTTCCAACAACAACTGTACAACACAACTTCCTTTTCACTAATGCGAACACGTGCAGCTGGAGCTACGCCCCGTCGACAAACGCAACCACGTGTTCGAGATGCGCGAGTTTCAGTACTGTATATTTTGGCGCATACCGTATTTCGGATTCCACTTTAAACTGTATGCCCATTCCTGAATATCCTATCCGTAAATAAAGTGGACCTCAAAAAAACTCAAATATATTAGGGTGGTCCATAAATGCAGAGATACAAGAAGTATTCATTCTACTCAATACTATTTTTATATTTCTAATTACAACTAAAAGGTACTCACAATTTTTACACAAATAAACACTACCTTTTACCTTTAGGCAACTAATTCATCTTCAACCCTTAATTCGGTTTAAGAGTTCCAGATTTAGACAACTCTTGATATTAATTTGACTTTTACGGAAAATATTTCTATGCTTTGCCATTATAGGAAGAAAGAATTGCTTCTTTATATTATCTTATAGTATATAAGGTTCATATCCTTCACTGCTTTCAATCTGTGAAGCCCTATGATGAAATTCATTGGTTGGAAGAGGATCTGTTATCCATCCCTTTCTGTGTTTGTGTAGATTGATTTGAAACTTGGTTTTGTCTTCGTCCATCAAGAATAAAAACAGTGGGAAAATTATTTCCCACCTGTGGGTTCCCCACGTTGTCTGTGATCTGCACATATTCAATAGTGATCTTGACTGTTGTAAAATCTGGACATCATTTTCCTAGTTTCCTTGTGACAGAGAGAGGGAGCGAGAAGAAGGGAGTTTTTGGACTGTATAGACGAGTATCCACTCTGGTGTTGCCACCTCATGTCTATATGTACCCCAACAGCGTAGCATCACAAGTAAGCATAGCGAATTGTTAACAGCTAGCTTATTGCTGTAAGCTTATATAAGTTTGGTAATATTTGGTTTTTGTTTTTCCGCGTCGCTTCCCTGCTACTTTCGGCTTATCGCGAAGATGAGCATGTGATGATATGATTTAATTGATAAAGGGACACTCACAACATACATCCATGCCCAGTTTGAGATTCGAACCCGGGACACCTGGCGTGGTAGCGCACTGTGCTAAGCACTCCAGCCTGGAGATCGACTCTGATGTATGTTAATTTGAAAAAAGAAATGTTTTTCATTATTTTGCAGATCATGAATAATCACAACTAAGTACGGAGTAATATGTTACGTCTTAATATTAATGTATGATGTAAATTTTGTAATGTCTCCCAAATATTTGTCATTTTTATTGCTGATTAATTTGGGGGGGTGCACTCACATCAGGTATCGCCTACGCACCTAACTAATGGACACAATACTGGTTCCACTCCCCAAAGCTAATCAACCCTTCTTCCAGCAACATTCCTAGCTTCATTAATGTTAGTTTTACATGTCTTGAAGTCCCGGGTACTAATCCCGACCTAGGCATGGGTGTTCTTTATGAGTGTCCCTTCATCAATTTCATCATATCATGGCTCAGCCTCATTTTCGAAATTAGTCAAAAGTTGCAGAAAATCGAAGTAAAATAAAACCAAATCAATCAATCTTTACATGTATTGAACCTATTAGTCACTACCCAAAAAAATGGTAACTAACAATGCTTGTGTTTTGCATCCTCCAGTTCGAACACAAGGACCCTCAAGTCGGCCCCATTCAAGATTCTATTTTATTTCCCCCGCACCTCATCACATACAGACACATACAGTAGCTTGAACATCTTGGCACAGGCTGTTGTACAACTTTAGACTGTCCCCCGCTTCAATTCGAGATTAATTGGTCAATTATTGGAGCAAATTGAGTTCGACTAATCGATCCAGTTCTCTCATCTTTCGATTGCACAGGCTTTTACGCTGCTAATGGAAGTGAGGGGTAAAAAGAAGTCTACTTGTGGATTTTCTCCCTTTCCGCGTTCTCGTCGTTAGATCATCGAAGCCTTAGTCTAAAGATCAATTGAAATAATCAACTTTCATAATTGTACTTCTATTGCCTTCATGCATTTTTTTACGCATTAAGTATGTTTCTGCAATGTATGCGTCTGTTACCAAATAACTTGCAACACCATCTGGATCTGGTGGCCAGTTACCAGTGCGAGGTGAAAGCTATAACCTTGTGCGGGTTATATGTAGACCGATTCGGGTATTTCCGTTAATCTTCGTGATTCTGGGCGGAGTTAGTATTGCCGCCATTTCTTGCACAGTCCTTGTTCTGGAAAATAACTAATTCTGAAGCGAGAAGCAACTTACCCGAGCTTGCAAACGAGTTAATCTGTTATTCTAAGAGGCCATGCTTAAAAAAATCCCGAGGAGTGCCGAGTAGTCTGTCCCAAACAAAACTACGAACCAACTATAAATTTTATTGCAAGGCGATGATGGTGAGTTCAGCATAAGTTAAAACATGATCATTTGAGTCCTGTATACTGATGATATTAACGATTTACAGCACTGCTGAATATAGTACAACTTGACCAAGATAAGAATGGCACTGTGGCGCTGTAGTTGATTTTTTAACTATAAGCGAAGAAAGGAGGTGTGAGCGATGCAATAAGCTGCTTGCTTTGTTCCAGTGTTTCTACGCTGACAGAGCAAAGCTTGGCAGCGGTATTCTTATATTGGATAAGCTGTATCATTCGATATTATTTTGATCAGAATGTTGTCAATTTGTTAAGTGGATTCATCTTAGCATTTGGGTTTCTATTTAAGCGTTAACATGCATATAATCAGAATTGTTGATCAACGACGAACCACAAATGCATCAATTTGGCTTGTAATCACACATTTGCGATTATCTCGAAAACGCCTCGTTTGCAGACCCATGTTTACTGAGACGTTTTTGCTTATATTATCGTGTACTTTCACG
The DNA here is from genome assembly GCF_977018435.1 of Lepisma saccharinum. Taxonomy (NCBI): domain Eukaryota; kingdom Metazoa; phylum Arthropoda; class Insecta; order Zygentoma; family Lepismatidae; genus Lepisma; species Lepisma saccharinum. The sequence goes on from NC_139229.1 coordinate 56,174,778, forward strand.
TGTCAGTTTGCGCTATTGCTTTTGAGACCCCCTGTATAAGTAGTGCAGTAAGGGGTTGGGATTATTGTGATGTAAGTGGATGTTAATTCTGCATTTTGAAAAACCTGAAAACAGTAGCCTCGAGGTACCATGTTGGATCCGAAACAGGCTGAACACACACGATGTTCTTTTGTTGTTTTTATACGGATTCGAGCAATTTCGCATTCAAAGCAAAATGGGCGCAAATGTACATAAAGGGAGGATTGAATATGGTAATGACGGTTTTGTTTTTCAACCCGACACACATTTCAAGCCCAAACATAGACTTTGAAAATAGGTTTAAAAACCAATTGTGCAATTCCTCTTTGTGTCATGGAAGTCTAGAACCAGAGATAACCTCAGATGGGAGGGTCAGTGACGGCGATTAAGGGGAGCGGGCGAGGGGACAGTTGCCCCCCAAATTTTTGCCACTTTTGTCCCTGCACTATGCTAAACATTATCTACAATGGAAAGTTAACTGTCTTTGTTCCCCCCAGTTTTGGAACTTAGCCCCTCTAGTTCTCGAACCCAATCGCCGTTACTGCGGAGGGTTGTTCAGTCCTGATCTCGCCCCTTCCCTCAAAAAAGACGTTAGATACATGAATAGATCGTAGAGAAGTCACAAAATTCCTGTACACTGCAACTAGAATACCTAAATTTAGCTGTGGTGTCGAACCCATCTTGTTAAGTCTTTGGTTGAATTTTCAAGACCTAAATATCACCAAAATATGAAAAATAAAATGTAAACTTATGACCTAAAATTTCTATATATATGCTCTGAAACAAAAAAATATGGTCTAACAATATAAATCTCTAACGAATAAATTGTGTGTTCTTCCTGGTGTTGTATTACCAACCACGGTAATATGATATAATAAATCATGTGGGTTCGATTTTATGCAAAATTATAATTTAATCCATAACTAAGAATATACAACATGGCTAACTCCATGCTTGACAATACAAATCAACAAAACACTTGAACATCTATATTCAAAGATATAATATCATCATAGATGTTTCACAATCTAGCTACTGCAACTTTCCCCTTCTTCCAAATGATAGTTGCAACCTGTCAGGTGGTTTCCTCCTTCTAAAAGATCGTCGTGGACTGTTCACTGCGGAGGCGGTAACAGCTTCCTCTCGCCCAGTCTGTGGTCTCTCCTCACACGCCCTGTCCTGCGCTGACACGGAACCATCAAAGATCCAAAAGTTATCTTGTCCACTCTTATCCGACCTGTTAGATTTCAACTTCACTTGATGCAGGTGTACCCTTCTCGTTGTTCCACCGGCATTGACCAATAACAAGCGTCTTCCTAAATGACCCGTAACTGTAGCTCGTACGTATTTTGGAAATCTGGATGTATAATTTCTTGTCCACACTGTACTTCCGATTGATGGTAATTCTTCGTTCTTATTGGTCTCAGTTCTCACCACTTCCTTATTAGAACAACTTTGAACTCCTATCTGTTGTAACATGAAATTTTGCCTCCAATTGGGCCATAAAATATCCAGCCAAGTTCTTCCTACAATTGGTTGTGACAGATTTTGTTTACAAACAAAACATTCATATTATATTTCTTATCTCTCCACAATACATCCAACATAACCTGACCTTCTAAGACTAATGGTCTTCCGTCAGCATTTTTCAAATTTATATTTGTAGGTTGAATCTTTAAATACGGAAAAGATTGATCGAGAAATCTTTTATCAAACACGCTTACAGAAGCTCCAGTATCGATTTCAAAATTAACTAATTTACCATCACAATTCAGATCAATTGTACATTTGTCAGTATTGTGCAAAGTTCCAACTACAGAGTTAAATTCAAATTGCCTTTCTTTAGTAGAACTATACTTGTACAACGGTAACTGGAAAGTGTGGAAGGGCTCGCGTGATGTTCCTTTTCTGCATTAGACTTAATAGAACCTTTACATTCTTTTGATATTACATCAAGAGACACATTACTTAAGCAACTGTTAGATTCAGCGGATTTACGTTGTAAACTGGATAAGTTTTTATCTGTCGGTTTATTACGAAATCTACAAAATTTCTGAATATGTCCAAAGAATCCACAATAATTACATCTAATTTGCTTTAAATAACATTTACCTTTTTATGCGTCTTTCCACATTTATAACAAATCCATTGTCTTGAAGTTCGAGGTTTCTCATTAACTCTGCTCTTTTCAGTCTGATTATTAAAGTTAGTTTTCCTATTTGAGAAAGCTTGGAAAGGTTTAGACTTGCTTTCATGAAGCTTATGTACATTATAATCAGTAGAAAAACCTTCCTTTTGATGGAATAGCCGTACATCTTTCTCAACCATTTCCATATTCACGGCAATGTCGCAAGCTTTAAGAAAGGAAACGTCCTCCGCCTTCTGATAACAATTTCTTTCTTGTAACTTCACTGTTAACGCCAAACACCAGCTGATCTCTTAGCATATCATTTAAGAATGCTTCAAAGTTACACTTAGTAGCTGCATGTTTAAGAGAAACTATATATTCAAACACAGGTTGACCTAACTCTTGCTTCAGAAGATGAAAACGGTATCTTTCTGCAACAACATTATGCTTCGGTTGAAAATGATTCAACAATACATCTTTTATTACTTCCTATGTTTTACTAGCAACAGAATCTGGAGTGACTAAATCCCTTAAAACATCATATAAATTTCCTCCACAGAATGCGATAAAATGACTAATTTGCTTTTCCTTTGGAATGCCATTAGCAACACAAATCTGTTCAAACCGCTCCAAATACGAATCAATGTTACCTTTATCCACATCGGAAGGTTCCAGAATCTGTCCTTGAATCCCATACATAGTCGCCAAATTGTTGTATTACCAACCACGGTAATATGATATAATAAATCATGTGGGTTCGATTTTATACAAAATTATAATTTAATCCATAACTAAGAATATACAACATGGCTAACTCCATGCTTGACAATACAAATCTACAAAACACTTGAACATCTATATTCAAAGATATAATAACATCATAGATGTTTCACAATCTAGCTACTGCACCTGGAGTCATGAAAGATTAAAAAATACAGAATAGAAGGAAGTAAAAAATACGAAATTTAAAAAATTTAGGGTTATTTATTTTAAGTATTTCAAAGTTAAGAACTTTCACTACTACACTCTGTCCCAGCTATCTCTGGAACAGGCGAACGAAAGCAAGTCACTGCGCAAGTAGTGACGCGAGATGGCTCCATCAATGAACACGCGAGAGGAACGGGATTGCGTAGAGGGGATAGGAGAAGCGACTGCAGTTATTAGCCTTTCCAGCAGCGTGTACTGTTTCACTCTGCCGCTATGCGCTTTCTTGCTCCAAAGATAGTTGGGGACGGTATACGGTGTTCCTCCTTTGTTTCTCAATCATTGTTTGTTCATTTCTCTCTCGCACTCCTTCCTTTCTCTCATCTCTCAATTTCAGTTTGTCCTCTCTATCATAGCTGCGATTAGGCCGGCTGTACACCGAATCCAAAATGACACATTTTTTTATGTCGAAAGATGTCTGAGGGAAGGTATTTCCACAGGTTCTTATGGACTGATGCATAACAGATCGATAAAACCGTCTGCGCATGCGCGAGCCATTCTTCTTCGTCTTCACCTGCATATAAGTCACCTCGCCAGCTCACTGTAGCATTTGTCAGGTTATAAATGAAATTTGATCCACAGAAGTTGATCGTACTGGTGCAAGCAAGGCTTCCGCTGCACGATTAAGCTAGTGAAACTAATGAACTTGTCCTCAACTTCATAAAGTTATCTTAAAACCCACTTAAAGAATGTATAGGGTATGCGCAGCAACTAAGTGAAGAGGGGGGTCTTTTTTATCGAAACACCCCCCCCCCAAATAATACGCTCAAACTGAAATTCTCTCTTCATCACTCGTCATGTTGACTGAGAGTAACACTGTACTCTTCTATAGGGAATATCTGGATCAAGAGAACGACTAGACTCGACAGGGCTCGACAGATGAACACGTCAGAGTGGATGTGACTGCAACTACCAGCCGTTTCCAGCACTGCTTCGCTCCGTCCACTCGCTTTCTCCCCTTATCTACTGTTATCCGCAGCCTTGCTCCACTTTTTCCGGAGACAGAATGTAGGTACTTCCATTCTGCTTCAAACAACCTGCGACAGTTTACAACAGTTTCATCTTGTCGGAAACAAAATGACTCGTCATGTCGGGCCGTGTCCGATCCACAAAGGACTGGTCTGTATGTGCTTGTACAATTGCCGACGGGATTTTTGTGATGATGTTATTCACTGGTGCACACACGAGTGAGCATACGCGCGCAAACTCTCTCTCTCTCTCTCTCTCTCTCTGATACACACACACCTAAGTTCGCACCTTCAATTTGTAGTTGATAAAATAGCCTAAAAAATTATGCCGTGTTTATCAAATAGCCTAAAAAATTATGCCGTGTTTATCAAATAGCCTACAAAATTATGCCGTGTTTATCAAATAGCCTAAAAAATTATGTCATGTTTATCAAACTAATAAAAATAATAATTGTGTGATTTTTTTTAGAATTCTTAAACTTTTTCAGCAATACTTAAAATTAACCTCGGACTGGTTAGTGCAGCGTGCTACAGCGCCAGTGACCTCAGGTTGGAATCCCGGTCTGGGTATGGGTGTTCTTTGTGAGTGCCCCTTCATCAATTTCATCATACCATCACTCATCCTCGTCTTCTCAATTAGTCTAAAGTAGCAGAAAAGCGAAGATTAATTTAAAAAATCAAATTATAAAACAGTATCTCCAATAGTGTGGAGGTAAAGATCTCGCCTTGTAATCCAAGAGTCTAGGGTTCCATATGTCGCAGAGGCACATAGTTGTTCGGATCTAACTTTAAACTGTAGGTTCGGTCGCGATTAGCCTATCTGAGCGTAAAGTGTATTTCGAAAACGTAAACAATACCTTAGTGCATAAAAGTGTACTATTGGTTAAATACAGTACTATTATACCCTGCCCCTTCTCTCTCTGGAGTAAGATTGCGCATAGCTATGCTGAGAAGGCTGATAACTGCTGTCGCTTCCTCGCCCCCTTCCTCATTATACCGTTCTTCTCACTTATTTATTGATGGAGTCGTCTCGCGTCACTACTTGCGCAGACTTGTTTCCGTTCGCCTGCTCCACAGATAGTTTGGACAGGGTATAGTGGAGTATAATTGGTGACACTACAGAGGGTTACGGTCTTATAACAGGGCAATTCCACAAACGCCATTCAATCTCTCGCTCTCATTCCTCTATTATGGTCAACATGCAGCTCTTTTTTTAACGTTATAAATAGAGATTCGTAAATACCAGCTTCTGGTTATTGGATGCTTTCAATCCCTAACCAACGCAATTACAAATAAAGCTCGTGGAATAGTTCTGAATAAATGTCCCGTATCAGAGTGGTTAGAGCACGGTTCACGAACCGGGCAGCATTAGAACGCTTCCCATACAAATTGAACGCACACAGGTGGTCCGGGCAAATTGGGTTCATGACCTGCTGAACAGGGAAATTAAAGGACGAGCAGATGGGGGCATTCGGCGGCGCGCATCACACGGCGAAGTACTAGTCAGATGGGCGGTTTCAGCGTGACAAATTCCCAGTTGCTGGAGAAGTGATCAAGATGCTTTCTAGGTGACTTATTTTTAGCCAACTTAAACTTTTTAACTTGTGGATCCTTCCTCTTGAAAAACCTACTACTACTCTAGCTCTAGCAATAGTCATTCCCTCCCCCCATTCAAATACCCTACATACGGATCGTATCTAAACGAGACCTAGACAAGCTATAAAAAACGAGACTTCTTCAAACACCCCACATCTACGTACCTAATTCATAAATGAGCCACATTTCATAAGGAGGTTTCCTCGGGATATCAACCAGGTTATTTCCGGATAGGCTTCCGAGTTTTAGAGAGCTAACGTCACTCTCATCAGGAACTTTAGATCTCGAAAGTCTATCCGGAAATCACCTGGCTGATATCCAGAGAAAATATCTTCATCATTCGCTGCCAGGAAAGCTTTTCAAGAATTATTTAGCCACATTTCGCTTAAAAATTATAAAGATTATAAATTATAAAGGATTAAGTATTAAAACTATATTAAGAAAAGTTTCTTCTTGCCCTGAGGACCTCTATCTATGTGGTGCGATGACCCGATGTGACCGTATATATTTCGAGACTCGACACGAATGTATATAAATCCAGACAAGACCAAGAATAAAAGAAGCAGACGAGACCGAGAACTTGAATACGATCCCCGTATTCAACTCTACTCCGTGCAACATTTTCTTATAGAAACTATAACTAACCAAAACTAATAACTGCTCGCTCTAAAGGACAAAAATAAGATGAACATGAACGTTAAGTCGTGGATGAATATACCCATGGTCGAGTGAGTTAAGTGGTTCGTTTTCGAACTCGTCACCGAAGTTTCGAGGTTCGAATACCGTCCGGGAATCAATACTCTTTGTAAGTGTTCCTTCATTAACACAATCTAACCCATCACCCATTTTCATCGTCATGATTAGCCAAAAATACTAGAAATGTGATGTAAAAGAACAAAAATGCGAATGCGAATAACGTAGACGAGTTGTAGTGAAGTGGTCCTGGTTTCGAGGCACATAGTAGTTAGATTCGCACTTAGGTCTAGTCCCAATTAGCCTATCTGTACATAAAGTGAACTTGAAACCAAACTCAATCAAACAAGCACATGCGAATATACCGTAGCAATTTTCAGAACTTTCATGATTAAGTTGTATCAATTCTCTTGCACTACCATAGATAACTAACTTATAAGGTACAGTCACCGCCAATAAAAAAGGGACACCTAGATCCGGAAACAGTCCCTTCCTTGCAAGGCGTTGTGTGTGCTGCCTAACTCTACGGCGTTAGAAGTTGCCATTGAAAATTTACCATTGCAATCCCCTCATCGCCGTAACGTTAGGCAATACACTTCAACATTTAAGTGTTCCATTTTTATTGCAAGTGACTATACCTTATCGTTTGTGTTTGTAGGCTAATTGGAGCGATGAAGAGATGAGTGATGATTCGATGAAACTGTTTAAGGTACACTCACACGGGAACATTGCTTTAGTCTATGGGCCAAGCTGCCAAAATCAAGAATTCGGTATAATTTCGTGGTACTAATTTTCCTTTGTGCCACAGTTATATGGGCGTGTAAGGATACCAAGAAACCATGATTGCCATTTCAAAGTGGTAGCTTATAGAAATGGCGGCCAATCCAAGATGGCGGATGTTGACATTTGAAAAAATTATTATATCTCTGAAATTAATGGTCCGATTTCAACGGCCTCTTTTTTCAAATGAAATCTTAAGATGTGTTCTATATTTAATGTTATCTTAGGTTTTTCAATTGGAGCAACCGTTAAGTAGGTAATCACTGATTAGTAAAGAAAGAATGTATTTTTTACTGTTCATTTTATGTTTATCATTAATTTATTAATTATTAATAATCTATTCATCTGAAAAGAAAATGTTCCAAACAAAAATTGTAGCGTAAACGCTTACCTTTAATTTGACACCTCATAATTCATATAAAACGAATGAATTATGTAGAGTGTGCAGCGAATTCTTCTAACAGGATGTGCCCTTAGTCCTATTTAACTACACCCATTGTAACTGGTATTGACTATTGAATAGTATATTTCAGTTATGTACATGCAATAACATTTAATAATAATAATTTAACAATAATAATAATTGTTAATCTTAGTATTGTTATAATAATAATAATAATAATTTTATAATTATCAGCATCATCATCAGTTGTTGTTGTTGTTGTAGTACTAACTAGCCATGAATTTTGTTTAAATGTTACCGATGCTCAGGTATGAATGTTATTGATTGATTGAAATTAAAATTTTGGATGCATCAGCAGTTAGGCTATTTGCAACCGTCACCTTATACGGGATCAAGGCCCATAGACTACTTATACCGCGACTCGAAACCCTGATTCTACGATCCGTCGTTCATCAAGCATGAAGGTCAACTTTCATAAAAAAAAAAAATTGCACTTCCATTTCCAGAAGTAATGAGAAATCAAAGCCATTGGGGAATAAAAGTGTGCTGATAATGCGAATATATTTTCCAACAGAATTAAAGCAACTTCACATGCATACGAGTAATGTCATCTCCCCTTCCACGAATTCAGTGGTACTGCCACAGCAATATGTTCCTTATTATTTGCATGCTAGAGTCCAATAAATTTTGTCTCCAAGGTATAACGAAAAGTTACGATGTAAAGGTGAATTAATTAGATTTGTGAATTAGATCACAGAATCATATGTTTTGTAAACAATCTGGGATGGTCACAGAAACTTGAAAGCTTAGAAATATGATTTGAACAGGCCTGTTCAACTATTGAACGAGAAATGAGGACATATTTTGTTTCCCACTTGGGAAATGGATGCTGAATAGACGCAAATTTGATGCCATCTGTCTGCTGTATAATAAAATCGTGTCGAGAGTGAAACAGTACAAACTACTGCATGGTATTTCAACAGTACATGATACAGCTAATCTAACTGGAGAATTGGATACTTGGTGCAATCGGACATTGTGAAACACATGGACAATTTTTCTTATGTGGCCGGTACAGAGAATAAAAGTAGATTCAAACGACATTGTGTGGGGAGATTTTATTCAATATCAATTCAGAAATAATTCATAATTTATTTTAAAATTATATAAACTGAAACGTAAATGAAGCAAAGTTTCTAAACACCCTAATTAATCAATACAATATTAGGATTTATACAATGCACGTCTCTCTAAAGATTAATTAATCAACAAAATATTCGTGGCTCATTTCTGCTGAAGTGTTACAAACCACTTTTACCTAAAAGTAAAGTAGAAAATGTAAAGTTCTCCCCTGTGCTTTGCACCACGCCATGAAGGCGTATAAGGGGTGTGGAGTTAGTGGTTTTGATCACATTCTTGATCACGACCGAAGGTGGGGGTGATGTGATCAGCAACACGCCCCTGGCCGCCTTTAAAGTCCAGCACAGATATTTCTGCCGTGCTATGCGCGACACAACTCAAGAAGCAGTGTTGCTAATGGAACAGATAGAAAAATCGCTGCAGTGCGCCGATGCACAGCTGTTACGTACAACAAGAAAATTAGAGAATTCAGGTCTATCTAACGTTGAGTTTTAAACGTCATGCATTATACCAGGACTAGGATTAATATGTACTAACAAGTGGCTTTGTATGTAGCTACATACATATGGACTAAAAATTCGCAAAATATGAACTAACACATACGTAAAATTACCAAAAATGCTGCAAAGAAGACTTCTTCATACGATTCCTTATTTGAGTGACTTCAAACAAAATTAAAAAAAATATTATTTTCCATTGCAGTATTGCACTCGTGGCGTTCTAACGGTTCACTCCCAAAACCCGTATACACTGGTACGGAACTGCAACGGCAGATAATAACATGCCAACGTGTTAAGCCGCGACAATTGGACCACAACACTCCGCCTCAAGCAGTATTATTATTTCCTCTATGTGATCGGCGACAGTCGGTTGCCTTTGTTGTACATTTACAAATGATGCCGACTTCCAAAACAATAACAACATATATTGCCACTAGACGATAAGCTGCGCGGTTTTTTTCTTTTGCTATAAACCAGGGCCGGCGCTAGTCATTTTGCCGCCCTGGACGGTGGCGGCAGATGCCGCTCCATTTCGAACCCCCCTCCCCCCCGTCATTACGCAGGAACGGGAAATTGAAAATCAATATATTCCTAAGTAAAACATCAAAATATAAAATAAGTAATGAGACTTCTTATGCTATTTCAATACTATTAAGCGCAAAAGAATATCTCGCTCGACCACAGTTTTCAATAGGCTTATTTTTTTCTTCTCTTCAAATTTTGCCGCAATGAAAATTTGCCGCTATGGGGGGGGGGGCATGGTTCGCCCTCCCCTTTCGCCGGCCCTGCTATGCACTTGGTCACCCATCAAAGCATGGCAATTTTAACACAGAAAACAATATGCATCGCATTAAGCAGCAAAAATGACAGCCTCCTCTATGCCATTTCTACAAGAACACGTGCCGGAGCCAAGAGTTGAAATGCTGTTGGAGCCACATAATTTATTTATTTTGAACAATTCCAATATTATGAAATATGAACAATTTGTGAATTAAACCTGTTGAAATATGTAAAATTTAGTATATTTTCCTTAAATATGTAAAAGTAAGTATTTATTAAAGTTAGAAATATGGAAAAATATTGACAATAAAATGTACCTTAAATCACTACAAACATTACTATTCGCAAAGATATAACAAAATTTCAGCGATATTTCGTCAAACTAAAAGTATGTATTTACCTATAAATCCTAGCCCTGATTACAACCAGTAGATAACATTGAACACAGCTATGGGTTCGGTAAATTGTCTACAGTTCAGAAGCACTCGCACACAACGTCAAACCGGTGAAATACTTAGTATAAAATAAAAATATGGTGCTTCCAATCCAACAAAACTCACCGTCACTTTACCTGCTTTCCCCTTCCGTGACAGAAATAGTGCTTCATTATTACAGTTGACAACACTAGTTACTAGCTAGTCAATGAACATGCACTGCATAAAGGAAGCAACCACTACGCCGTGCTATATTGCCACATTACCGTCCCTGCCGAAGGTTCCGCACTTTGACCGTGCGGCCTAAGGCGCAAACATTGGGATTCGGCCAGTAGCGGCTTCTGCCTACTCGCACATGCACACCCAAACAAATCTGTAATGCAAATATTTTTTACTGTAGTTATTCATTGAACACCATATCCTTCATAACATAAAATGTTCCCACGCCAATTCACCTGCCATATGCTTCACTTGAACAGGTCTATCTCGGCCTTTTGCGTACTCTGCCAACACAGTGCTAGCTAACACGTTTCGATTTGTGTTAGTGATCTGGCGCTGTCTACATCAAGACCGTAGAGAAAAACCGGTTCCCTCTTCTGGCTTGTGTTATAGGGAATTCACTCGCACAAAACCGAAACGTGTTACTGTACGTATATCAACACTCAAGCGCTGGAATGTGGTGTTGCAATCGAGACCGTGTTAAATCACGGCAAATTGAGTTTTCTTTTCTTTCTTTTTTTTAAAAAGGGAAAACTATCAATGGTATCATCGCCATTTGAGCTTGTTTCGAGTGTAGCAGGGGCACATAAGACTGGAAAGAAGGGGGGGGAGGACAACTGAAAGCGAAACCTTTCTCTTGCATTGTAGACAATGATGCAAGGGAGGGGATTTAGCTACAAAGCGTGCAACTCCTGTAGTAATAATTACACTCGTATCGCGGAAGGGAAAGACAAATTATGAAGTACGAAGCAGGTCAGTGTAAACTGAGTGAGTACTGTTTTCTATATGCGAGTCTGATCGGCTTCTTTGTTTGGTGTATGCAAATGGTATTATTCTCCTTGTTCATTATTATCAGCAGAGCGAGGGAAAAAGTTTTTACCAAATATTTTGTAAATCGACAGTAATATTTATATTTTAGATAGGTATTTTGTTTTAGGTGAATATGTCAGGTTATCGGATGCAGAATTACTATAGTCCCCCGGTGTAGCCACATTGTCGTTCGGATCCCACTTTAAAACTGTAGGTCCAGTCCCGATTAGCCTTTCTGTGTAGAAAGTGGACTTAAACCAAACCAAACTCATTATAGCCCAATAATGTATTTCTTCTCGCGATCGAAGGAAAAATGACCGAGGTATTTCAATTCGTAAAAAATTCATAATTATAAAAATTTTCAAACCTGCCATGTTGAAAGGTGGTCACAACTTGGGTTGCCAACACATCATTGGTATGCAAAAACGGGTGTGAGTGAGAGGGATCATAACACTTCTTCAAGGCACTACCCTGAAGTGCACACCCGTGAAGTCAGACCATTTGCCGTCACTGGGTTCGGCCGCGGGACGTGCGTAGGTTCGAATCTCCCGGCGCAAGAGTAACAACTTTTCCTGAAATTTCGGCCTGGGTATGGGAGCGGTGGCCACGCACCATCGTGAGGAAACTGGGGAGTTACGATTTAGTAGCGTAACCCGGTCATTGAAAACCTGCAACAACGAATTTGGATTCGGCGTGCTGACCACACGTCACTGGTTGCATGATCTTCCACCTCGTCAAGTGGGAGTAAGGCCGGCAGTCGGAAGGTATGTCCTGGCTCTCGCGGGATGTTGCGCCACGATATATTCATTATTATATTTCTGCTGAAGTGTTTTACAAATCAAGTTTCTTTAGAGCGTAATTAATTAACAAAATACAGGTGATTTATTACTGCTGAAGAGTTACACAAAGGGAGTTTCTCTAGAGCATAATAAACTATGAAAATATTCATGGTTTACTTCTCATGAAGCGACACACAAAACAAGATTCTACAAAGCATATCCCAAGCCATTGTGCTAGCTTCTACCCGAGCTCTTGAGCGAAACAATCTCCCAGGAAGTTCCAAAACGAACACCTGAGATCCTGCAGGATGCGATCTGCGAGAATTCCAGCTTCTCCCGTTGCCACGAGACCTCGGCTGGAAGCGTCGCAGCTTCACCTGAGGGGAAGCTGGTTTTTGCAAGTTCCGCGCGGTGTGGTACCGGAACGTGGGGACGTCGGCTCCAGCAGACGTTCAGTGGCCACGGTGGGGGGATCTCCCCGTATCCCACTTGTATAACTTGGTCGGCTAGTGACACCGTGCACGCGACGTGTTGTCACGAATGTGGCCTGTGCCTCAGAACCACCGTTCTCCTCTTGAAGCGGAAGGGTCGGTTTGTAGTCAAGGGGAAGTTCCCTTAGCTACTATTTTATTTATCATTTCTTGTATACACAGAAAATCAAATGCATCAAATCTACACACATGACTCAAAATAGATCCAATCAAAGTTGATGCACTAGGTAAAGTTATGTAAAGTTCCTCGTGCACATTTAGGGAATGTGCAGGTAGGACCCCACACATTACCGTTCTCGGCCATTTTGGAGGTGATGTGATCAGCACCACGCTCCGATCTTCTCCCCCGCCCCCAGGTTCCCATTGATTTGAGGCTGGGTGAGCCCCAGAGCCGCTCTTTCTGCCACTATTGGCTAATTGCGAAGACGAGGACTGGTGATAATATGGTGATATGGATGAAGGGACACTATGGACAACACAAGCCCGACAGAGGATTATACTGATTGTGAATCCAGGCTCCAGAGGCCCGCTAGTCTTAAAAATGCAGTCTATGGTGTACTGCTTGATGTACATTTGATGAAGATGTAGAACATAAGAAGAAGTCTTGGCAGAAACCAGATTGGAAGAAGAGAGAAATGAAAGTAATTTCTTTACTGAAAGAAAGTTGGAAGAGGAGAAAGAAGGATCTTGAGAAGAATAGAAAAGAAAATAGAAGAAAGAAAAGAAAAATAAAACAAGATAGTGACAAGCAACGGGTATTTGAAAGAATCTGAAGAAACAAATAAGACTGAATAGTGCAAAGGAAGGAGATATTATGATTTACAGACTGGCAAGCGTACGTTTCTAGAATTACACTAGGGAAAAAATTAAGTATTTTTTTTTGCCTCCAGAGCGAAATAAGTTGCCTCTTATGGAAACAAGTGTGCTGAATTCAAAAATAACAAAAAAAATGCTCTAACACGCAAGATTTAATCTTTACAGATAGATTTCAGTATACATGGAAATATGCGTAACAAATGTACAGAGCCATGAATTGCACATCATGTATGTACATGTTAATAATATAAAGTATTATTTTATAAGGAAATTAGTAATCAACCACTAGTCAAAGTGCTACAGATAAGGAAATTTGAACAATACAAAAGCATACATTTACTTGAGATAGGTAAAAAATGTCTATCTTTGAATGAACGTCTCTTATATTCAGTGCTACTTTCTCGTTTCGTTTTCCAACAGTAATCCCCTAACATGGCTGGGTCCCATCGTCCTTGGTAACGACGTTCATTGTCAGAAATGTCCTGATGGAACCTTTCCGCCTGTTTATCACTTACATCACCTAAATTCTGTGGAAAATATTCAAGATATTCAAAATGAGAATGTAGCAGATGAGTTTTTAAAGACATTTGGCAACCCATTTCTTTGTAACACCTCAGTAGCTCTGAAACTAGAAATTCATAGTTCTCTTCTTTTTTAACGGTGGAAGCGGCCCCGGCGCCCACCCAGCGTCGAATAACATGGGTACCTGGGGGAAACCCTGGGGGGTAAAGGCGGTCAGGGGCGTGATGCTGATCACATCACCCCCACTCACGACCGGATCAAGAAAGTGTGTGGCGTTACCCCCACACCCCCTATACGCGTTCATGGCGTGGTGCTATGCACAGGGGAACACTTTACCTTTTTTTTTACCTTCTTTTTGGTTTCCCAGGAATCCATTCACCACAGCTTTGAAGAAACGCCATGCTGCCAGCTCGACGTCTTGGAGCTTTTATTTAAAAAATTTTGTCTTTCAGGAGTTTTCTAATTTGTGGTCCCAAAAAATACTTTCCTTCAATTTTGCTTGTTGTCTAGTTCGAGAAAAGGTCTTGGAGGTAACGAAATCCACAGCCATCTTTATTCAAGGCTTTCACGAAGTTCTTCATCAATCCTAATTTAATATGTAGTGGTGGGAGAAGAATCTTCTTTGTATCAACAAGTGGCTTGTGTCGCGACTGTCCCACAGGCAGAAAAAAGCAGCAATGTTTCGTAAAACCTCCCTGTAATCCTGTGAGCAAGGCAATAACTTTGAGATCAGCACAGATTTCCCATTCATATTTATTATAATTTACAGCTGCTAACAAAGCAGACATTGTTTCGTATGTTTCCTTCGTATTTAGAGCATCGAATAAAGGAATTGATGGTAAAACATTGCCATTATGCAGCAATACAGCTTTCATACTTAATTTTGAGGAGTCTATGAACAGTCTCCAATCAGATACTGAATGTCGAACACCGAACTCATTCATTAAGGAAACGATATCTACACAGAAACACATATTTTCTTTAATTGTGAAATACTTGGAAAACTGTTCGTGACGGTTTCGATAAATGGAAATTTTTGTGTCTTTCGCAAGGAGTTTCCACTGCTGAAGCCTTGAACCAAGAATCTCTGCTTCTTTTCTTCCCAAATTTAAATAGCGTATAAGAGCACCTAGCTCATCATGCATAATGAGGTGCACACCAGCATCTTGTTCGTCACAATGGTATTATACGTCGATTGATGTTGACGGCTCGTCTGCGGTATCTTCATCTGGCGTTTTCACAACCTATGTGCGTGGGGGTTTTGGAACTGGTAGTTCCTCGCTGTGGTGTACCGGTCTCTTATATATAAATTTGTCATAACAACTTTTCGAATCAAGTAATTCTTTCCCTTTCTTTTCCAGGTAAACATCTAGCCTTATTTTCCAATGTTCGTATACCTTAAATTTTATTTTATTAAAAATTGACATTATGAAAAATTTTTACGTGTAGGAGAATTTTGAGGATTAGTTTCGCTTACTATACTACAAAACACATTAGAAACAGTCATTACTTTCACGGGGGCAAAAATCATGTTCCCTAGTGTTATTATTAAAGTTATATGAAAAACTTCCAGTTCACCAGAAGAAAAATTCGTGGAATTATTAGTTTGGGCAAATATTAATGATCTATTTGAAAGAAGAAAAATTCTACTTCTTTAATGTTAGTTCCTGTAAAAAGGTATATGATACCCATCGTTGGAGGAAAATCTATTCTGCAAGTGATATCTTAAGAAAGAATAATGAGTGCTAATCTATATTACCACTCCATTGAACAATGAGACTGATAGTGAAAGATCAAACCTGTAAAAGGAAAGAAGCGAAATATAGTAATATGGAAATCAACTTTTCAATTGTACGAACAGAAGAATGAAGAAGATAGAACAGTTAGACACAGAAGGAAGTTAATTATGAAGAAAACTATCAGAAAAAAGGAGAAGACAATATGAAAGAAGATCGAATAGTATCAGTAGAATGAATTCTTTGTAAGCTTAGACGATTAAAAGTCATCGTGTATTTAGAAAAGTGCAGAAGAAATAGGTTGTAATCCCAGAAGTTAAAAAGGATTGGTTGTATTCCGAGAATTGGGTTGTAATCCCAGAAAATAAATATATCTAGATACATGCTGATATGAAATTAAGGTTGATGTGAAGAATTATTGTAGCTGATAGAAATACTTAGATGGTCAACTTAGAGAAGAGAGAGAGTTCTTTGAAACGGAAAAATCTGAGCTAACTGATAATCTGTAGAGAGATTGCTGAAAGATGAAAAGGGTGAAACGAAAATTACTATTTTGGCAGGACATCGTCGGGTAAAGACTATCTTGAAGAAATTAGACGAGCAGACTTGAAGGAGATGAACTATTGAAGAATTATATTTTGTATCTAAAAGTAACTTAAGAGGTCACGAATATTTCCGAAACGTTTGTGATAAGATATCTAGAAACGAAAATAGAAAGAAGAGAGAAATAGAGAGATGAGGAAAAATGCTGCATGCCAGGAGATATAATTGCACAGAGATAGTGAAAAGGAATGTAAGCAGTAGAAATGAGAGCCAATGAGAAGAGTCCAATGAGATGTAGAGAAAGTGGAAAAATTTATCTATTTCCAAATATTTCTTCGAATAGAGAAATTTTTCATCCTCAAGGAGGGGGATATTGTGTCACGTGCCAGTTCCGACGACACAATGAAAAATGCAAGGAAGAAATGTTTCCCGACAGCAACGATAGATGGCAGCGCGTCATATAAAGAAGAGCAGAGTTCATGTAGAACTAGGAGCGAAGAAGAGTGATTATATATAATATAGTAAATGCAAAACACAAAGGAAGAGTATAAAAATCATAGAAGGAGTAAATAAAATGTTGTATATAGCCAATTAAGATAATTAAGACTATGCTCGTATATGAAACAATTAGGAAAGTTAATAAGTGAGCAAATTAATTCAGAAATGTATCTCTCCTTTTTGATCCTCTGACGAGGAGAACATCGTCAGCTTTTGTATTTGTCCGTCCCTCGGTGGCGCTGTGTTCAATTAGACGCCCCGAAGCACTTACGGTTGCGCTTCTTATTAGACGCACTGGGCCATAGGCAGCGCTTGCTGTTAGCGATCCTGGGCTATTCCCCTTTTGGTCGTTACATAGGAGGTGGTGCTATTGTCAGTTTAGACGCCCCTAATCTTTCGATAAATATAGTTTGTGTTGTTTATATAATGCCAAAGAAAGCGAGCGCATATATGTAATAAATAAGATTACGCTTTAAAAGGAAAGACAATAAATTAGAAGAAAGAAATGAAGAAGAAGTATTTCCCAAAAATAGAAAGAAGAAAAGAAGAAGAAGTCTTTTCCAAAAATAGAAGAAAGAAAAGAAGAATAAGCCTTCTCCAAAATTAGAAAGAAGAAAAGAAGAAGAAGCCTTTTCCTAAATAGAAAGAAGAAAAGAAGAAGTCTTTTCCAAAAATAGAAAGAAGAAAAGAAGAAGCCTTTTCCAAAAATAGAAAGAAGAAAAGAAGAAGAAGTATTTTCCCAGATCAAAGATAGGAAGGAAGAAGAAGACTTTTCCCAGAAATTACGTGAAGAAAGAAGAAGAAGATTTCCTTTCAATTCATATATGTATAAGAAGAATATAACCGACGTAAATTTGGAATCAGCATATATATATATTTCAATGTATATACAAGTTTCGCTATATATTTTCTCTGTATTGTGTATAGTTTCCAGAATATAGATCCGCAGTTAATTATATCCTCTTGGCTATAAAACGCTTTCTTATTTGGAATTCTCGAATAAAGAACCTATCCCTTGAGATTAAGATATTTCTATAGCTGTGGTAAATAACATTTAAGTGCTTATCCACGAATGAGACGAAGCAACAGTGATATAGGAAAATGAACATGACTGTGGGCTGAAGCTGCCTGGACGGATATTGTATGTCTCTACGATTACTGTCGCAAAAAAATGATATTCCATTGTAAACGCTCGAGTGGGCGTGACTCGACCGAGTACGAGCGAGCGAAAGTTGTTCCGTGCAGTACTTTAATCAGAGGCGCGACCACGAATTTTTGTCTGGGGGGGAGTACCAGAATAAACGTACCTATAATAATATATAATAATAATAATAATAACAACAACAACAACAATAATGGCATTATTATTATTATTACCTACTACTAGTAGAAGTGGTAGTAGTTAGACATCTGCGTGGGCGGGCAGGACTCACATCGTAATCCGGGATCCGCTCAATCGCTGTGGCCGTTCTCGGGACCAAGGTCTCCATGCGCCGCGCAGCTTGGATAAAATCGGGCTAGCGTCATCGCACTACGGTTGCTTGCTGGGCGGGATCCACGTGCATCGCACTACGGGCGGTAGCAGCGAGTCACATCCACGCTGGACGTGGTTCATTAGGATCTGTAACGTGGGTATTCTTGGGCAGACGACCGATTCACTGTACACAGACAGTGCCGTGCCCAGGATTTTCGAAAAGGGGTTACGTATATATTTTTTTAGTAGTCAGACCTCTTCGTGTCTCTGACGATCTTTTTAGGAATCTTGGGCCAAAGGAAGACCCCCCCTGGGCACGCCACTGTACACAGACCACGCCATTTTTAATAAGAGTACGTGCTCGCCTGCAGGTGTGACCGTCTTTTCTCGAAATAGTGCATACTGCTATATATTATGGATTGAAAATTTTATGGTTTGTACTTATGTCATGCAATTAATAAAACGTGATATATACAGGGTTATTGAAAATGATGGATACACTTTCATTCATGTATATTTCCTTGAATATACATTGCATATTAACAATATACATACAAGAGAGAGAGGAAAGTCTACAGTTTACAATCTTACAATAGAGGTTAAAGATGTTCAATATGGCCGCCGCCTGCTGCTCGACAAACATCTAAGCGGTAGCCGAACTCATTCTACACACGAAGAAGCATCTCTTGTGTAACTGAGTTCACTGCAGCTGTGATACGGTTCTGCAGGTTGCCCAGAGTTTGTGCTAGAAGTGGTACGTACACGGCTTGTTTGACATACCTCCACAGGAAAAACTCATATGGTGTGAGATCAGGAGATCTCGGGGCCCACGAGAGAAGAGCCAGGTCTTCATTTCCTATGCGACCTATCCATCGGTGAGGAAGGGCTTCATTGAGAAACTGCGTCTCAAAACTCGCCATACAGTTGCTTGAGGTATTCAAAGTTCTCGCTAGATGCATTAGTTGACTTTCTAGGACTGCCTTCAATTCGTCTCATATCTTCCTCTGATACACACGGTCGGCCCGTGCTTTTTCCTTTGCAGAGACATCCAGTTTGCTGAAATTGGTTTAACCAACGTATATGCTCCTCCTAATTGGTGGTTTTATGCCGAATCGAAGAAGGAATGCTCGCTGCATTGCTGTTGCCGATTCAGTTTTGCCGAACTCAAGAACGCAGAAAACCTTTTGCTGCACGGTGGCCATCTTACTCGGAACTGAACTGAAGGGTCCTTGGTGGCACGAGCATGCGCACTCGAGTGGTTGGTTACGCAACTGCGCTCTAGCGGTAGTATTAGAAACTTTAGACCTTCCCCTCTCTCTTGTATGTATAGTATTCATATTCAATGTATATTCAAGGAAATACACATGAATGAAAGTGTATCCTTCATTTTGAATAACCCTGTATATATATATGACTCATATCATGTGTAGAAATAAATTAACTGCAAAGTGTTTTGTGTTTTTTTAAGTAACGGCAACGGTGAGTTACTTTCTTATGTTAGTAACTAAGTGTAAATATAATTTAGTTACTGTTTATAACGAAATATGTGCGAGCAAAGCGAGCAAGAAAATTTTATAAAATGTATTATTATTTGCATAAAATGTGTCACTCCTTGCTCCTCTGTACACCCCTGCAGGTGACATTGGCCATCAACGTTTGCCCGCCTTGCCCTCCCTAGAGTTGACTTCCGTGTAAGGTTGAGGGGGGCAATGCCCCCTACCCCCCTGTGGTTGCTCCACTGACTTTAATGTGTATACAGAAGCTAGTTCACGTGCTAAATGGGAATTGAAGCTCTATACTATATAATGAACAGGAGCATCAGAGAAGCGAGAGAATTTTCACAACAATGAGCTCCGGCATTGTTATTAGGCGAATGGAAATTGCTGCCCATCAGAATTTCCGGACCGACAGTCAAGACTGTTATTTTTCAAACAGGCCCTTCTCATCTGCGCTTCGTCCTGGGGATCCCCCTTTACCCTTATTCACATCGCAGAAAATCCTCTCTCTAAACTTCTCAGTAGTTTTGGGTGACCAATTACCAGTCGCCGCAATGCAAGTTGCGGCTAAGCGCTCCTAACTTCCTGCCTTTACCGCAAACAGAGATGCTTCTCGAAGGAGACAGGAATTAGGGGGAGGGGTGTTTAGGGAGTGGATGGGGGCGCATTTTCTATAGCCGCAGCGGATTCGGTCCCAGAATCTGCTGCGGTTATGTACAATTACGAAAAGTGTAGCGCGTGGAACATCCTTTTAGATTTCCCTTCAGTCTTCCATCACTCTCCGTGTCTGTCTATCTTTCCCTCTGCCTCCTGACTTTTATCCTCTTCTTTATCTTACTTTCTCTCCCCTACTCTCTCTCTATCTCTCTCTCTTACTGTCATTTATGGACCTCAATTTTATCTATCGGCTTCTATCTGTTTCTGCCTCTTTGTCTCCCTTTTCCGTCTGTTTCATCATCAAGTTCATCTCATTCTTCCTCTCTCTCCAGCTCTATTTCTCTTTCTATCTTTTCTATTTATTGATGTTCGTCTCTCTCCCTTCCTCCCTCCCTATATATCTTCCTTGACTTTCTTCTCTATTTTCTACCTCTTTATGCCTTCTCTCTTTCTCTTCTATATATACCCACCTTTGTCAACCTCTTCCAACTCTTTCTCTCTCTCCTGCAACCCGGTGGAGCCACATAGTGGTTTGGATCCAACTTTAAACTGTAGGTCCAGTCCCGATTAGCCTTACTGTGCACAAAGTGGACTTAAAACACCAAATTAATTCATCAATCAATCGATCGATAGATAGATAGATACCTTTCACAATCTCTTTCCCTATCTCTTGCTCTTCCTCTCTCTCCCTCCCTCTCCATATTTCTTTCTTGGCTTTATTCTCTCTATTTCTGTCTCTTTATGTCTTCTTTCTCCTTCTCATACATACCCACCTTCCTCAACCTGCATCTGTCTGTAACCTATCTCTCTTTTTCTGTTCACGACTTATTTATTCTGTCTCATCTTCATATACATCTCTACTCGTCCAATAGGTGTTCACTTTCTCTTTTCTCTCTCCCCCCCTCTCTCTCTCTCTCTCTCTCTCTCTCTCTCCATATCTCTCTCTCTCTCTCTCTCTCTCTCTCTCTCTCTCTCTCTCTCTCTGTCTTTATTCAGCCTCTCTATATCTTATCTCAATATAATTTGTTCCTTCTTTTCAATCCCTTCCATTCTCCCTCCCCTTCGCCTCGCTTTCATACTTTCCTCTCTTTGTTACTTACTGTCTCGTTTCTCTCTTCTTATCACACTGCCTAACCCTGAAATCAATAGAGACTTCGCCTACCTCCAAATCTATATAATTGATGTACCGAGGAAGAGAATCAATTTTTTCCAATTACGTCCTGAAGCAACAATTGAATTACATCAACTAGAATAGACCATTTCTTGTAATTTTTCAATGTCTGTTTCGATTCCTTCGTTTAGGTGGCTCACAAAAACAGCAATGCAATTCTAAGATTGCGTATCAAATTCCTATGTTTGCGCAGGCGCAAATCAGAACTGGATCGTATAATTTTCATCAAGAAATGCACGGCGGAAAATTCTGCAACTGTACCAGAACAAATACTATGTGAAATATTAATTGTATACATAGTCCTGAAAGCCTTACTGCATCTTGATAGTATGTAAAAATTACTTAGAAGGTTACTAGTTTTTACATCATACGCGTGTGCTAGCACATATATTTTATCCATAAGGCAACATGTCAGTCAGGAGTATCCTCAGCCATGTTTGTCACGCGTTTAAGGGCTGGCAGAGATTTAGCGTACCATTGATTGATTGATTGAGTTGGTGTTTTAAGTGCACTTTATGCACAGTGATTTGGCGTACCTTGTCACGTGCCAGTTTCAGACGACACAATGAATGTTGCAAGGAGGAATGGTTTCTCGGAATCGACAAGAGATGGCAGCACGCTATATAAATAGGAGCGAAGGAGATTACAAAAAACTTAGAGCGGAGAAGATGGATTATATATATTATAGTAAATTGAGAAAATATATAAAAGAAGAGTTTAAATACTATAAAAGAAGTAAATAGAATGATGTATATGGTAAATTAAAAGAATTAAGAATATGGCCGCATATGAAACGTTTAGGAAAGTTATTAAGTGAACAAATGAATTCAGAAACGTATCTCAATTTCTTTTTGATTCTCTGACGAGGAGAACATCGTCAGCTTTTGCATTAGTCCGTTCCCCGGTGGCGCTGTGTCAAATTAGACGCCCCGAAGCACTTTTCGGTTGCGCTTTTTATTAGTCGCACTGGGCCATTGGCAGCGCTCGTTATTAGCGATCCTGGTTATTCCCCTTTGGTCGTCAAATAGGAGGTGGCGCTATTGTCAGTTTAGTCGACCCTACTCTTTCTACAACTATAGCTTGTATTGTTTGACTAAGAAGCGGGGGGAAAGCGAGCACATAAATAAGATCACGCTTTAATAAAAGAAGAAGAAATTCAAAGTAAAAGAAGAAGAAGACATTTCCATATTAAAAGAAGAAGAAGCCGTTTTCATAATAAAAGAAGAAGAAGAAGCTTTTTCCATATTAAAAGAAGAAGAAGCCTTTTAAAAGAAGAAGAAGAAGCCATTTAAAAGAAGAAGAAGCCTTTTCGATTATACAAATACATATATTTTCTCTGTATTTTGTTAAGTTCTCAGAATATAGATCCGCATTTTACTATATCCTCTTGGCTATAAAACGCTTTCTTATTTGGAATTCTCAAACAAAGAACCTATCCCCCTGAGATTAAGATATCTGTAGCCGTGGTAAATAACATGTAAGTACGTACCCACAAGGGGCGTAGCATTAGTGGCGACCAACGTTGCGGCTAGCAGAATTGTGACTGAGAAAGCAAAGAAAGAGAAAGCCAAAATGGAGGAAGAAAATAAAATTGAAGGCGAGAACAGAGAAACTATAATGGAGGAAATGGAAGACAGAAAGGAAATATTAAACTGCTGTGGAGAAGAGGGAAATAAGGAAGAAACTATCCTATGCAGCTCATGCAAAGAAATGAAACATTGGCTATGTGAGAAGATAAGAAGAGAAAAGTACATAGGAATAAGTGAAAGAGAAGATTACGTATGCAAAAATTGCAAGGAAGAAAGGATAAATGATAAAGAAGAGAAGAAAGGGGAAAAGAAAAAAGAGAAAATGAAGGAAAAACCAAAGAAGACGGAAGAGGTGAACATAATAGAAATGCTCCAGAAGTTATCGATGCAAGTGGAAGAGAATAACAGAGAAGCAAAAAAGAATAACAGAGAAGCAAAAGAGAATAATAGAGAATTAAAAACACAGATGGAAGAAAATAGCAGAAGATTAGAAAGAAAGTTCGAAGAAAAGATAGATGAAAGTAATAAAAAGGTGGAAGAAAGGCTCGAGGAAAATAGCAGGAAATTGGAAGCTTCGAGGTCCGAAACCCACGAGATGTTCTTGAAATTGAATGAAACGTGTGAAGGAAATAGAAAGTCGCTGGAAAGCAAGATAGAAGAAACAACGTTGTTAATCGAAAGTACAAGTTTTGATATAAATAGAAGAATAGAAGAGGAGGTTTCGAATCTCAGAGAGGAAAATAAACAAAGAAATGAAAATTTGGAGAGAAAGCTGGTTGAAAGTAAATCTCAAATAGAATTAGCCGTTTCAAGAATAAAAGAAAACGAAAGCAAGATAGAGGAAGCTAAGCTCCTGATAGAGGATAGAAGTTTGGAAATGAGTAATAAAATCGAAAGGGAAGTTCTAAAACTCAGAGAAGAAAACTCGCATGAACTTCAAGAAGCTCAAGAAAAAACTCTGAGAATAGAAAAGGAGATTGTGGAAAATCGAACCAAAATGAATGCAGCAGATAAGAGAGGAAAAGAAATGGATAGAAAAATAAACGGAACAGTATCCAGGATGGATAAGACAGAGAAGAGAATGGAAGAAGTGGAAAGAAGATTAGGGAATATATCAGTAAAAGAAAGGAACGCTAGATCCAGTTTTCGATGCAGCGAGGAAGAGACTTATATCAAGAAAGAGATAAAAGAAGAAAGCTCTAGCGATGAGTCTACAACAGAAGAAGAAAGGAAAAAGGATTATGGGAAAATATCTCACCAAAGGAGAAAGAGAAAGTGGAAGAGTAGTGAAGAAGGTAGCAACAATGAGAAATTTTTAGATACGCTAGAAGAAGAATACAAAGGCTGTGAAAGATATAAATCAAGGATACCTAGACCACAGGAATTACAGCATATGCCTAAATTTAATGGAAATATATCAGAGAAATGCCCAAGGAAATTCCTGAAGGAGCTTACCACGAACATACGTTTAATGAGAATCCCAGATCACATGACTCTTAGTCTCATTGACACGTGTTTCGAACAGTCAGCAGCCGGGTGGTACCAATTAAACCAACACAAATTCAAAGACTTTCGAGAATTCAGTAGAAAGTTTTTAGATTACTATTGTAGCAATGACATCAAGGAAAGGCAATTGGAAGCCCTAAAACGAAAACACATCGACTGGTCGAAAATTGAAAGTCTGGAGGAACGTACATGGGAAACCTTGAGAAGCTTTAAGAATTTGAAAGAAGGATGCAGCGAAGAGGAATTAGTGAAACAAGTAATCCAAACGCTACCAGTAAGAATCCAAAGAGCCATAGCAGCGGTGAAAATAAAGAAAGTGGATGACTTAATAGAATACCTAAGGACAGAAGATATGTTGAAGAAAACTCAAAACTCTTGGGATAGAGAGAGGTATGACAGGAATGATCGACCTTATTCAAAGAGACGTTATGATGACGAAGATAATAGCAACAGGCAAAAGTTCCGAAGACAAGAGCTCGAGGTTAGAAATCTAGATTTGAGAGATCAGGACCAGGATAGAGGAAGAGGAACCAACTTGAGAAATAGGAACGATTACGTCAGGAATCAAGAGTTTGTTGGAGATGGAAGGTACCAGGGATATGATAGGACATATAGAGGCAGAAATAGATTCCAAAGATATGGCAGAAGGGGAAGTCCTAGATGGAGAGAGGAAAGAGAAGAAAGACAGCAGAATGGACGAGCATCCAATGATGAAACTGAGAGAAGAAATATATCTCAGGACGAAGAGAGAAACGAGGCAATGGAACTAACAAGAAGCTATTGTACTGATGGAAGAAGGTTCCAAGAAAGATTGCACGGAGGAGAACATTTGGAGAACGCCCAAAGTAATCGAGCGTCAAACATGTAATGCTCTTGCAGCAATCCCCAGGTGTGAGAGCTAATGAAAAGGAACATGAAATGAGGGGAGAAACAATAGAGAAACCCAGCGATAGTCTAGAATTATGTTTAGTAGGAGAACCAGACTTTGGAAGACTGAAACCTGGGAGAACGTTTTATGTTAAAGCTAAAATAATAGAACTGGAAGTTAAATGTTTGGTAGATTGTGGAAGCGTAGTGGAAGTCATGAGCTACGAATGCTGGAAGAAAATAAGAGAGAAGTACCCGCAAGCTAGATTGGATACATGCGAGAAAGACAGGATTAGATTAGTCATGGCAGCCGGCAAGGACGAATACAAGATACAGGGATCGATAAAAATCATGATGAATATTCAAGGTGAAAATTTCTCAGTAAATTTCCTAGTGGTGAAAGGATTACGGTGTGAGATTATTTTAGGAGTGTCTTTCCTAGAAATGTATGATGGGCACATTCACGTCAAAGAGAGAAGGCTAAATGTGGAATTGGAAGAGTCGTGTAGACTTGATATTCCTATGGAGACAATGTGTGACGAGTCAACAAAAGAAATGTGTGTTCGAAAACAAGGTCTTGTGGTTAATAAAAGGGACGTTATGTATAAAGAAAGTGAATACAACGAAGATAAACATAGAGAAATAAAGGAAAAAGAAAATGAATATGTGGCGTCCGTTAAAGAAATACAAGATAAAGTGAGCGAATGCATAGAAATCTCTGAAAAGGAGAGAAGAGAATTGAGAGATGTACTTGTCAAGCATAGGAATTTATTTAGCCAGCGACCTGGACTTACGAATGTGTATTCATATGAAATAGAGGTCGACACAAATCAGCCCATAGTATCTAGGCAATATTCTATACCGTTTACCAAGAGGAAAGCTGTTGAAGAAGAACTACAGAAATGGCTGGACTGGGATATCATAGAAGATTCGAATAGTATTCACATAAGCCCCATGCACGTAGTGGATAAGCCAAACGGAGGCGTGAGACCTGTTTTGGACCTGAGAGAGCTAAATAAGCATGTATTACTACCACGAAATCAAGTAGAAAAAATTAATGAGTTGTTGCATTCATTTGCGGGAAGTAAGTACTTCACATCTTTTGATTTAACGCTAGGATACTTCCAGGTGGAGATTGAAGAAAGGTCTAGAAAATACACAGCATTTAGGTATGGGTCCAGGCTATTCCAATTTAGGAGATTACCTTACGGACTAAATTCATCGGTGTCGGCGTTTACAACAGCGTTAAACAGAATATTTGGTCTGGAAACAAAGTCATGGTTAGCAATATACGTAGATGATATGTGCATACATTCAAAGGACTGGATGGATCATATAAGCAAAATAGACTGGGTTTTATGTAAATTGAAAGAAGCAGGGCTTACCGTTAAGTTAGAGAAATGTTCGTTTGCAAAGAAAGAAATCAAGTTCCTAGGGCATATAGTATCTGGAGGAAACGTAAGACTTTGCTGCGATAAAAATGAGGCTATAAAATGTTTTCCAAAGCCTACAACCAGGAAACAATTGCAAAGATTCCTAGGGATATGCAATTGGAGGAGCAAATTTATTAGGAATTTCGCTTCAAAAGCCAAGCCTTTATACGATCTTTTGAGAAAGGATGTGAAATGGAAATGGGCACAAGAGGAGGAAAAGGCTTTTAATGTATTAAAAGAAGACCTGACATCTAGTCCAGCTATAGGCCAGCCAGATTTTAAAAGACTTTTCATCATAGGAACAGACGCATCAAATATAGGTCTAGGGGCCTATCTCTTCCAGAAAACCGAGGATGGAGAAGATGTTGTAATTCAATATGCGAGTCGTGCACTGAAGGCGTTCGAAAGGGCGTATACCATTAGCGAACTGGAATGTTTGGCCATTATATTCGGTATTGAAAAGTTTGCGGTTTACTTGAAAGGAAGAAAATTTAAAATTCTTTGTGACCATAAGAGTCTTATATGGTTAAACTCTGCAAGGCAATGGAATCCTCGCTTGACAAGATGGGCATTACTTCTCCAGGAATACAGTTTTGAAATAGTGGACATTAAAGGAAAGGACAATTAAATTGCAGATGCCTTAAGTAGATCCCCTTTACATATGACGCAGGAACCAGAGGAAGTGTTGAAATTATCCATAAATGCCATCATGGATGAAGAACTCGGGAACATATCCAGACAGGAATGGATAGAAAACATGAAGAAAGACGAAGAATTAAGCGGCATCTTAAATGTCTTGAATGGAGATAGAAATGAAAGCGAAAAGAAAATGAGAAGAGCGAAGATAGAAGGAAAATATGTAATTAAGGAAGGAATGATTTTTAGAGTAAGCATAGAGAAATCCAATCAAGTGCAACTCTGCGTACCTGGAGCACTAATTAAAAAGGTACTCGCAGAAGTGCATGAGAAGTCTGGACATTTCGGGATTGATAAAACATTGAGACTTGCCCGGAGATTTTTTTCTGGAAATGTATGAAGAGAGACGTGGTGGATCATGTAAGAAACTGTATGTTATGTATAAAAACTAAACCTTCAAAATTAAAAATGGAAAGAGAAGAGTTACACGTAACTGCGAAAAATCCTCTAGATATGATATCTATTGATCTGATTGGACCTCTCCCAAGATCGCGAGGATTTACATATATTCTCACATGCGTCGACGTGTGCAGTAAGTTTGTAATATGTTATAACCTCAAGAAGGCTACAGCAAAGGAGATAGTAAAATATTTAGAAGAGGGATTTGTCAAACATTATGGAGTTCCATTAAAAATTCTAACGGATAATGGTACACAGTTTGTATCGGAATACTTTAAAGATTACCTGAAGTTTAAAGGAATTAAGATGATAAACGTTACTAGGTATCATCCAAGTTCGAACCCGATTGAGAGATATAACGGGGAAATAGTAAGAATTCTCAGAATGTTATGTCATGACAATCATACGAAGTGGTCTACAGCAGTTAACAGAGCCATAAGATGGATAAATAACTCTATATCTGAGGAAACAAAGAAGAGTGCAGCTGAATTGTTTCTGGGATATATGGAAGAACCCGGAATCTTCAAGGAATTTGATTGGCCGAGGGAAGTAATATCCAAAGAAGAGACTAAGGAAGTATTACTAGACATATACATTAAGAGAATGAAGAAAATGGACAAGAAAGCAGAGAATGGTACGAAAATAAAATTAAAAAGGGGAGACTTAGTATTTTGCAAAACACACCCAATGAGCAAAGCATCAGAGAAAGCAATCAAGAAATTGTTCTTCGTATATGAAGGTCCATACGAAGTCATGAATTTGTTTCGGAACACAGCGGTAGTAAAGCATACAGAAACAAAGATAGAGAGAAGGGAGAACCTGGAGAATATCCGGAGGTACAACTGCACGGAGGAGGTAAAAAAGAGCTTAGTTAATAAAGAATAGAAACAGTAAGAGAAGCCACCTAGAACGAGGAAAAAATTTATAAATTTACAAATGAATTTTCCAATATATATAAATTTTTTATCCTCAAGGAGGGGGATATTGTGTCACGTGCCAGTTTCAGACGACACAATGAATGTTGCAAGGAGGAATGGTTTCTCGGAATCGACAAGAGATGGCAGCACGCTATATAAATAGGAGCGAAGGAGATTACAAAAAACTTAGAGCGGAGAAGATGGATTATATATATTATAGTAAATTGAGAAAATATATAAAAGAAGAGTTTAAATACTATAAAAGAAGTAAATAGAATGATGTATATGGTAAATTAAAAGAATTAAGAATATGGCCGCATATGAAACGTTTAGGAAAGTTATTAAGTGAACAAATGAATTCAGAAACGTATCTCAATTTCTTTTTGATTCTCTGACGAGGAGAACATCGTCAGCTTTTGCATTAGTCCGTTCTCCGGTGGCGCTGTGTCAAATTAGACGCCCCGAAGCACTTTTCGGTTGCGCTTTTTATTAGTCGCACTGGGCCATTGGCAGCGCTCGTTATTAGCGATCCTGGTTATTCCCCTTTGGTCGTCAAATAGGAGGTGGCGCTATTGTCAGTTTAGTCGACCCTACTCTTTCTACAACTATAGCTTGTATTGTTTGACTAAGAAGCGGGGGGAAAGCGAGCACATAAATAAGATCACGCTTTAATAAAAGAAGAAGAAATTCAAAGTAAAAGAAGAAGAAGCCATTTCCATATTAAAAGAAGAAGAAGCCGTTTTCATAATAAAAGAAGAAGAAGAAGCTTTTTCCATATTAAAAGAAGAAGAAGCCTTTTAAAAGAAGAAGAAGCCATTTAAAAGAAGAAGAAGCCTTTTCGATTATACAAATACATATATTTTCTCTGTATTTTGTTAAGTTCTCAGAATATAGATCCGCATTTTACTATATCCTCTTGGCTATAAAACGCTTTCTTATTTGGAATTCTCAAACAAAGAACCTATCCCCCTGAGATTAAGATATCTGTAGCCGTGGTAAATAACATGTAAGTACGTACCCACAAGGGGCGTGGCAACCTGTCAAATCGAAACAGTGCACGTGTCTTAAAGAGAGAGAGAGAGAGAGACGCAGGTGTGGCTAGAAAAAAACCGAGTTGATGTTGCTGTCGACAAACGGCAAGCGCGTCAAGGTCAAGCGGTGCATGAGTGTATAACGTGATATCCTGCCTATCGACTGTGTGATTGCCCAGGGTGCGCGTTGCTCAGTTCCGCTGTAGCTTGTGAACGAAGTGAACCGTACATCTGTGCTCCGTCGGAAAAATGTTAAGTGTGAAAGTGGAACAGGGTATCAATATGAAGTTTCTTATGAAACTCGGAAAATCCGCAACAGAAACCTATGTTTTGTTGAAGGAAGTGTACGGAGATGAGTGTTTATCACGCTCTCAATTGTTTGAGTGGTTTCAAAGGTTTACAGAGGGACGAGAAGTGATCGCGGACGACTCGCATCCTGGACGGCCTTGCACGTCAAAAACGGAATCAAACATTGCAAATGTCGGTGAATTGATTCGAATTGGGTACCCGAAGGTCAAACTATCAACCAACATTATTTCATTACGGTGCTGACGAGCCTCCATGAGCGAGTAAGAAGATGATGACCTGATATGTGGAAAAGCAAGTCATCGATTCTTCATCAGGACAACGCTCCTGTCCACACGGCATTGTCAGTCAAGGCTTTTTGGCCAAGTATGGAATCCCAATGTTAGAGCATCCATCCTATTGGCCGGATCTTGCTCCGTGCGACTTTTCTTATTTCCAAAGGTCAAATCAGCACTGAAAGGAACCAGATTTACGACCGTAGAATCTGTAAAAACAAAAGCGACGGAGGTCATGAACATGGTTTCAGAAAATGATTTCCAGCACTGCTTCCAGCAAAGGAAGATTCGTATAGAGCGGTGTATCGATAGTGCAGGGGAGTACTTTGAAGGGGGTAATGTTCCTATTATACAAAATAACCAATAAAAGATTTTGTGGCAACAGTCCGGGTTTTTTTCTAGCCACACCTCGTATATATATAAAAAGAGTGGAACAGAGAGATGTAGACACAGAGAGAGAAACGGAGAGAGAGAAAGAGCTGAAGAAAACACATTTTTTTCTTCTCTCCTGTCCTTCATGGGTGTAATTATTACCAGAATAAGGGTAAAATTATTAGGTGTTGGATTTCCTTTTGGAATTTCGGAGAGGATTTCTAAGAAAGTTTGGGAGTATTAGTGATTAGTGGATAAGTCAGTTTGTGACATGCACACGTATAATTTCTGTCGTTCTCACGACTTTAGCGTTCTTACAATGAGAACTGTGGTTAAACTTTCCCTTAATCCTCTCTTTGTCCTCCCCCTTCCTTTTCAAACAAAAATATACTTGTAATTATAGTAATTATATTTGTATTCATGTACGACCATTGCTGGGATGGTGCCTTCAACGAACGACATTCCATATCCCCTCGTTTTAACGCTGCAATGGCGGAGGCTGATCACAAGTTACTCAAAATGTAAAGCGCTTGGGCACATTCACAGAAGAGCATGCTACTAGTCTTGCAGTATCGCTAATGAAATACGCTTCAATGTTCTGTTTTTAGAGCAGTGCAGTCATACTCGTGTCGTTATAATTACGCCTGTTAATTACATGAACATATTTTATACCCACGGTTGTTGTTTTAAACAAGCAAAACCTAACCGCTCTCATTATACAGAACGTAATGTCCCCCTTCCCTTCCTCCACGATTATTTAATTACAATTAAATTTGAAGCTCTGGAAATTATCAAACCACATCGTTTCCGCTAATTGAGAGTTTGTTGTTAGGGGCAAAAAAAAAATTGACGATCTATTCTTTGTTGTTGAATGACGTAACGCTTTTTTTATCTGCTCCGATGCTTCACAAAAAAGAGGGGGGGGGTGAAATAATTTAGAAAAAGAAGAAAAACATACCGATCAGATAGGTGGCATTCGAACAGCTGTTGCTGATTTATGTGGAAAATGCTAGTGATGAGCATTCATCCCCATCAACCCTGTGTTCTGTTTTGCGTAGGGAGGAGGGGGCCACAACAACGCTACCTGCCAGCACAACCTGTCAAGGTTGATGAGGCAGCTGAAACCAGCCCGCTTTACGACAAGAGAAACACAACGGGACCCAATAACAATGCTGACCGAACATGCATACAGCCGGCTGGAGTGGAGACAATTGTTGACACCATTGGTGGTGTGAATGTGGGGATTGGAGGAGGGAGAGGCTGAATTACAGAGCGATTTTTTTTTTATCCGCGAGGATGTTTTCCAGGGAGAAAAATAAATCATCCATTGCGTCAAGTGTGTTCCTTAATCTTGTGTATGGAGTTCGAGTGCAATTATCGCTACACGCAGAAACACTCGTGGACATAGTTTGGTTAAAGTCAGCGCCGCGACTGCAGAAACAATCATTGTCGTTAAGGGCATATGTACGAGGGTGTTTCAATAAGTAAGGCCACCTACCTGCACATTATTGTAGTTATTTATGTCGTTTTTCTAACTCTTCAAGTTGATCGCCATAATGTGAATGAATGATGGTAGGTAAGCTAGATGATGAAATTGGAACGAACAGAAAATGTCCAAAGGATATGATATGACAGGAACGTCTTTAAGGGAGAGAGAAAATACGAAATTTGAAAGAAGCTATAAAGAATGAGGGATCGGAGAGAAATATAGAAACGCGGGAATGAAACTAAAATAAAAGGGTCGAAATGCACATATACACAAATAAATAGAGAGAAAAGAAGACGTGGAAATAGAGAGGGAGAGATAGAAAGAGATGGAAAGAAATGTGGAGGTACACTGAGAGGAAGAGAGAACTTCAAGAGTGAATGAAATGGAAAAACTTCGAGAAAAATTGATTGAAAGAAACCTTGTTTCCAACCTACGTGCTTAGGCATTAGATTTTCCTCCACGTAAGAGCTTAAGTTAATTAATCAACTTAAGAACATCACATAACGTACTGCAATGGTGTAATACGAGGGCAAATCGAAATGTCATTGTCCCTATTTTTTTCCCAGCCGAAATATTAGTGTGATTCAGAAAGAAACCGATATATATATATATATATATATATATATATATATATATATATATATATATATATATATATATATATATATATATATATATTTCTACATTGAATTCAATAGGTTTTTCTTGGAACAGTTCAGCGTTAACTTTCGGCGGCTCCGCGGCACGGCAGCAATTTGCAAAGATGGCTGTAGAACTCAACACGTACACGTCGTGTGAGCAGCTTAGTGTTATTCGTTTTCTATGGACAAGTGCCTCACTTTGAGAAGTATGCGGTGCTGGTGTTGTGAGTTCGAAAATGGCCGAGAAGACCTTCATGACAATGAGCAGTCGGGGCGTCCTCGCACACAGCGGCATCTCCAAACTAGTGGTGCAATGGGACAAATTGCTGAACCACTGTGGTGACTATGTGGGAAAATAGTGCAAGGTACTATTCTGTTAAAAAAGTACCGGGAATTGTTAAATAAAACGCACAATTTTCATTTATTCATCACTATTTATTTCGTCGCCTTCAAAGTAGGCCCCATTTGATGCAACACACATATGCCAGCGTTTTTTCCAGTCTTGAAAACACTTTTTTAGAGACGCTTTCCGGTATGGTCTTCAGATCCTTGCACGAATTTTGCTTTATGGCTTCAATCGAGTCAAAACAGGTACCCCGGAGCGGCAATTTTAGTTTTGGAAACATAAAGAAGTCACACGGGGCCAGATCTGGTGAATACGGTGGTTGTTCGATGGTATTTATTGTGTTTTTGGCCTTAAATTTGGTCACAACTGTCGCTCTATGCGATGGCGTATTATCATCGTGTAAAATCCACGAATTGATCTTCCACAAATCTGGCCGTTTCTGACGGATTTTCTCACGCTAACGCTTCAATACGGCCAAATAGTATTCTTTATTGATCGTCTGTCCCTCTGGAATGAATTCATGATACACCAAACCACGAATATCGAAGAAAACAATAAGCATCACCTTGACTTTTGAGCGACTTTGACGTGGTTTTTTTCGGTTTCGGCTCGTCTTTGTCCTCCATTCTGATGACTGTTGACTTGTTTGCATGTCAAACTCGTAGACCGATGTCTCATCACCAGTTATGATGCGTTCCATGAATGTGGGATCAGAATTGGTGCGATCCAGCATATATAAAGAGACCTACTCACGGTACTGTTTTTGAAGATAATTCAGCTCTTTTGGAACAAGCGGCGACGCGTCTCATGCCAAAATATCCACCAAAATCGAACAAACAGACTCGTGAGAGATGTTAAAGTCAGTAGCTATCTCTCTTGAGCTCGAATGGCGATTATCGAGCACAATTTTCTTCACTTTTTTGATGTTTTCATCGGTTGAAGAGGTCGAAGGTCGTCCAGAACGAGGCATGTCTTCGACGATCTCTCGGCCCTCCTTGAACGCTTTTTACTACTCGTAAGCCCGTGTTTTTGAGAAAACTGATTCACCATAAGTCTTTTCTAACATTTTTAGCGAGTCAGCACACGAAATTCCGTTCGCAACACAAAATTTAAGGCAAACTCTTTGTTCAATAATTTCGTTCATTGTAAAAATCGTGATGAACTACTGAAGTGCACTGATTCAACCTCCTGCTGTAAACAAACTAGTTTACAGATCGCGCTCATGTTTGACATAATAATTAAGTACAGAGCTACCAACTTACGGAAGAAAAGATTTTTAAAAAGTCATTTGCGCGGGCCTTTTAAATTACAAATTCCCGGTACTTTTTTGACAGAAGGTACATAGAAAAAATCCTACAGTATATTTTGATTTCCCTGCATGTTTATTATTTCGGCTGAAACAAATTGGGGAGAAGACTTTTCGATTTGCCCTCATAATAACAATAGATTAGGCTGATGATATTTATTTTAACAAATAATATTAACGATAAAAGACTTCCCAGTTTAGGAACATACGTATATATATTTTTTTACGCTTAGTGTCATTTAAAAAATCATAATTATTTTTATGGAACATCGAAACTTAGTTTTAAGTCATACAAATGTAAAACATCTTTTAGAACCAGATAATAAATTAGGTAAGTTCTCTCCTGAAAACGGAAATATTATTTAGAATATTTACATAAAATTACTAGTGGTTTTGTTAATATTTTCTTTCATCTCACAAAGTATTTTTCAATGTAGTGTCATCTAGCGTTGTGCTTCGCAATTACATTTCTGGGATTGGTATTATAATAATAATAATATTTGTTTAAGAGATGAGAACAATTAAACAACTAGGTACATCACTATGTCAAAATTGGTTATAAAAAATTACAGAATTGAATACATAATTATAAAATAATATAGTGGATTCTACTATCTTATACATCATCAAAAATCATCAAAAATTCAAATTATAGGTTTAAAACAGATCAGCTACTAAACCTCTGGCCTTATTTATATATGTAAGAATTGAGACATACCTATGGGAATATCTGAGAATTTTATAAGCTATATTATTAAAAAAAAAATATTCACTGTCAATTTGTAAAGTTAAGATCTTCTCTACAAAATTTAACCTTTTCATCTTTCTTCTTTCATCTAAGGTAAACATATACAACTGTCTTAACCATTCAGAGTAATGTTGGTCATAGTATTTTTTTTTAATCTTTGTGCATAATAACCTGATAAAAAGTTTTTGAACTGATTCAACTTTTTGAAGGTTACTGGTGGCTGTCTGAAACCATAATTCATTAGCGTATTCAAGAATATTAAGGTATCTTCTTGTTGAAAAACTTTCTATGAGAAAAATATATAACGAAGCATCTTCTTTGCTCTTTTGCAAATTTCTGAAATGTGCTCATCAAATATGAGAGTAGAGTATATTAATATTCCTAAGTCTTTATGACTGTCGCACACTTGCATTTTATTTTGATATATATAATATTTGGAAACAATATAATGAACTTCCTTTGTACATCTTAAAACTTTACACTTTTTCAAGTTAATTTCCATTTCATTAATCCTGCACCAATATATCAATCTATCGAGATCAGCCTGAAGTTGAGCGACATCATTATTTGTTAAAATACTCTTAAAAATATTTATATCATCTGCATATAGTAAACATGTGCTAGATTTAGAATATAATGTAACATCATTGATAAAAGCAGCAAACAGAATTGGGCCAAGTGGCGACCCTTGAGGTACTCCACAAAATATTTCTTTTTTAGAAGAAATTGTTTCACCAATCTTAACAGTGAAAGTTCTATTTACTAGAAAGTTAGAAAACCATTTCAGAAATCGTGGTGATAATCCCATTTGGTCGAGTTTATAAATAAAAATAAAAATATATAAGGATCAAAACATCGTTACGTCTAAATTCTGTTCCATTGTTCAGCGTATAAACACCTTTACCACGATGGAGGTCAACGCGTGGGTGTTTATATAAATCTACGCATGTACGTGGACGCACGGTATGCATGGTAGTGCGTGTTCCTGTTTATTCGCATGCGGCAATGTGTGTGTTCGAGATAGTCATGGTACGTGAGAAAGTCCCCCGTCCCTGGCTTACGGTGCTGAAGCCGATGCATAAAGAGTCCGTCACGGTCGATCGGTAATTCGTGTTCCAAACAAAAGAGAACAAGATTAATTTGAGATCTTAGGGATATTAATGTGGATGGGGGGAGGCAGGAATCAACAGGTGGTCAGTGGGACACAGGCGATACACGGAGATTCGCGGGATATCTGATGGGTTTATTAGCATCCCCCTACTTTTTTCCCTCTAGTTTTTACCCTATTGGTAACAGAGCGAAGCGCAAGCCGGTAGCACAACAGTAAATTATTTTTTGTTCAATTCAGGATTTGTACGTGTTTTCTCATCTTCGCTCTGATGTAGTCACGCCATATGACACCGTGTTGACACTGGCGTTGATGGTAGACGGGAAAAAAACGTACAGATTATCTCCAAATCGCTAGTAGAGATGCAATGCAAGCATAATCGGAATTGAAACGTAGGTAACGCACAAATTTGATGCAGTTTTCGAACAGCTTTTCAAACAGGGATACGTTGGAACTGCATGCCGCCCACAAACATTAGATAACATGATATACTTTTCACAAAAATGCAAATGAAATCTTCTGAAGATAACTTTTACACAACAAAGAGCACATACAAATAAATGCGGGCGTATGTTCTTCAGTTGCAAAATTCCTACTCAAAAAAATAATTTTTCTTTTGTTAAAAATACTTAGCGTAACTTTTTTCTGGTAAGCAATGAAGTAAGACCTTCTTAATAACAAAATAATTAGTGTTACCTCTCTATTGGATCTCTACAGATATTCTTGTGTTATATTTATAAGTTTCATCTTAATGTTTGTATTTCTAAACCATATATTAATTATTGATAAAAACATTAAAATAAAACTTATGAATGAACTATAATGTAATAATAGAGAACCGCAGAAATGCCTATGTTTAAAACGTATATTCGTTTCGAGACGGCAAAATCTCAATATTAACCTTTCTATATTATATGCTTGCAAAAAGAACTCTGCACATTATGTTCCTTCATGGCAGTAACGTCAGTCATCTTCTCTGATTGGATGAGTACTTTCAAATACCGAAATTAATATTGATGTAAATTACGTTTCCGGAATTTTCGAACAACATGTATTCATAATTAAGAAAAATCTTCATGTATGATCTTCGCTTATATCAAAATAAACTCTCTCGTAAATTGTCATCTACAAACAAAATTGAAATTTGAATTATCACTGGCTATTTTAGGATACGTCTGGCATGTTTTTAAATTTATATTTTATTTTTCCACTCTTTTTGCACTCATAGATTGAATGTTCTATTATTCTCCCATATATTAACAGAGGGGGGGGGCTGGTAAGTCGTTCCTAGAAAAAATTAGATATGCAAATTGTTTCAATTTTTATTCTGAGACCTGTGCTCAATTTTTTGTAAATCTGGGGAAATATTTTCCTTTATGGTAGGGTGACTGAAAACATTTACGCACCTACGACAGTTTTGGGACCAGAAATGCTTCTGAAGTGGTTCCCATTCAATTTGTTTGATTAAATTTGGGAATAAATGGTAATTAAAGGATGCCAGATTAGGTGAAAAAGCAGGATAATCCATGATATTGAACTATATGTTAGCAAAATTTCTGCATTGTAATAGTTGCTCTGCGTGAAGGAGCATTGTTACTGAAGGAAGACAAATTTTCTCGTTGTGTTGACTTAAGTTTCTGATTCACCTGTTTCCGAAGTGACGTACCGCATTTACCTATGTTACTTCCACTCTTCCGAAGTGACGTACAGCATTTACCTATGTTACTTCCACTCTTCTCGGTCTGTTTCTAGCAATACACCATTGTTGCATCAGACGATAGTAGGGAGAACTGATTGTTGTACCTTGGACTTCTTGGGCGAGAAGAACCACTAATGTGAATGTTCTTTCGTATCAGGGTCATACAAATAGATCCATGTATCGTAAACTGTTACTATTTGAGCCAACGCATGTGCGCATCTTACTGAAAAAGCATGAGAAATGCAACTTTGGATCAGCTTTAAAACATCGTGGGGTCTATTTGGTTGAGATTTTTCTCATGCCATGGTATTCGTCTATAATTACACCAATTCTTTCATGTTATTGTTAACAGTCTCGGTTACTGTTTTTGCAGCAATTTTCATGTTCTCAAGAATCATTTCAATCACGGCATCCAGAATATCTTGCACAATCAACATTGGAGGACTCCCAGATTTTTCCCCACCATCTGTTATGTAATACCACGTGTTGAGTTTGGCAATCAAGAATTTAACGGCTGTATACGAAAGGATTTGGTAAAGCAATGTTGGTGCGCCGGCGTGTCTCTGTTTGTACAAGAGAGCGTCAAGTGAAAACCTTAATTGTCTTCTGTTGTTTGTCTAGTAGATTTCCGCATGTAGCATTGCACAAGCTTACTGCATTTTACTGATCTACATATGTTATAAACTGTGAGTTAGGTTTTGTATAATCTTACATCAATATGCATAATCTTTAGGATGCACGTGCAATCACTTACGAGCAATTGCGAACGTCTTTCCACCCTTCTGCATGTCAAGTGAGGCCATTGTCGAACTTTCTCCTCCATGTGTAAGCTTACTGGTGTGCTAAACATGTGTAGCGATACTGGATTTTCATTTCTATAAGTTTTGGGATTGCAGAGGACAATAAACCACTGATTTTCACTAGTACAAATATGTGGAGAAGGTGCCATCTTTAAAGTGATAAAAATGGCGTTTTCAGGGTCTGTTGACCAATATTGTAGTCTCTAGGTTGTTTCGTAAATGACTGGTATTTAATGTAAATTTGATGTGTATACAGTTTGTCCTATAACTTGTTGGTCAGACTGTCAAAGTTTTACACTAGACTCTCCGTCGTATGTTCGGATTTTCATCCAAACAAGCAAATGGAAATTATATGCAACAATCATATATACTACAAAAATATCTTACAATTGACCATATCATAAAATTTCTAAAACAATTAACATCAATCAGGACCATTTTTAGCCTCCAATAGGAGTAGAAAACGACTAAAAATAGATCCTTTCTATCACACATACTAGAAGAAGTACGTCGTAACTATTTGCCAATGACAAGAAACACATTACATTTTGTACAGCAGTTCTTGGAAACATTTGTGCTACAAATATATTGTTTTGGGGGGAGGACAAACTAATAAATATCCCTGGAGGGATGACAATTTGCCTCAGTTGCCAGAAACATTTTGCCTCTTGTGCGGGGTAAATTCCTGGTTTCCTATCCCCCATTAATTCACATTCTGAGCTACAGTATAATTAGATTTGTAAGCGAGTGAGTACAATTTCCACATATGATTTAATACGTGAGAAAACTACAATGTTCTGAAATATCTAATAAAGGTATTCTTTTTGTCCCAGCAATTTCTTCGTCTTGTGGGGACCTGTTTTTCCGGACCTCCAAGATACCCTCATCGCAACTTCGTAATCTTTATTGAACGGCAACCAGTTGCAATTCACTTAAAATGCAAATGAT
The DNA here is from genome assembly GCF_977018435.1 of Lepisma saccharinum. Classification (NCBI taxonomy): domain Eukaryota; kingdom Metazoa; phylum Arthropoda; class Insecta; order Zygentoma; family Lepismatidae; genus Lepisma; species Lepisma saccharinum. The sequence goes on from NC_139229.1 coordinate 56,214,830, forward strand.
TTCCATCCTGATTTTCTTCACCAGAAAGAGGGAAAATATAGTTACTTTTTCTGAGGAGGGGAGATGGCTCCCAATCCCCCATTTTCTCTTGTACGTACCTCTCACTCTTCTCCACTTTCATTAAATTCTTCTTCTGGAGTACGTTTTGAAGATTTGAATTTTAATGATTTTTCCCTTCTCTACGATTTTCATTTCTTCTTTACTTCGCATCTGTTTTTCCTATCCTTTACATGCTCCTATTCTGTCGTTATATATATGAAGCCTTCTATAGCGTGTTGATGAACAACGCAAGTTCGACACTTATTATGTATCATTCAAGGAAATTTAGACCAGACAATCACATAGATTCCAATAAAATTTTCAAGTACGAATAGTGAAATTCTGTACCTATTCATTCACTACAACCATTACTTGGTTGGAAGTAATAATTACTTTGGCAGAAAATTTAACGAAACTGGACACGTCCTCTTGATGTTACACAAATTATATAACTATTATTTCAAAATGTAGTATAATTCTTGTGTTTATTCGAAATTTTTGCCTATTTTGTGATTACGTTAAAGTATGTGGATGGACCTGAAAGCATTACCTCAATTATATGTCAATTACGATTGGTTCTTCTTGTTGTTGAAAATAATAGAAAGCTAGGAGAATGAATGAACGTTGTGAGAACATGATACGTAGTTTTGTTGAAAGTGCTGTTTAGCGCAAGACTTGCATATTGTACGAGGGGAGAGTGTAAAGTTTTGAGCCTCACATGGAAGGAGTGATGCTAGGTAGTTAAAATTTTGGAAGATGTAAGGTTTGAGTTTTAGGACAGTATGTGCGAACGTTTATGAAATGCATATGTTTTCTTCTATTTTTTGTCAGGTTAAAAATGAATGAAGTGTCAGAGAAAGAGTGGCCGACAGGGCCATGATTCGGTACCTCTGTCGGCAAGGCCTCACTGCACAGACTGCTTTGGTCGAGTGTGGCTTCACCGCACTTCCCCACCCACCTTATTCCCCCGACCTGCCCCCGTCAGATTTTCATCTTTTCCCTGCTATGAAGAATTCACTTCGAGGACGTCACTTCCACACGGACGAAGGCGGTCATTCAGTGGTGTGAGACTCAGGACAAATCACTCTACCAGACGACTGTAAACAAATTGCAGCACAGAATGCATAAGTGCATTGATCTGGGGGGTGATTATAGAGATTATGTGATTATGTAGAGAAATCATAATGTGAAACTGTAGCAGAAACACCCTTCCCTGTGAGGCTCAAAACTTTTCACTGTCTCCTCGTACATATGAGTACAGTGCGCGCAATAAAAGAAATACAGTTATTTGAATTCCATGCAACAGGTACTTGTTTTTATAAGAAGTGGACATTGAGGAATTTCCCATGACTTGCCTGACATCTCGTGTTTGGGTTTCTAACCTAACTTTTTCTAACCTACAATTCCGCTAGTTCTAATAATGCATATATGGTTAGATTAGGAGGGCAAGGTTTAAAGCTCTTAGTGTTAGAAAATAGTTTTAGTGGCTGTTAACAGCTCGATGTGCCCCGCACCAGACCAATTCATATTTTCATGTGTTTGTTACATTAGCGTGTTTATAGTCATTTTTCTGTACGATTAAATAATACTGAACACTATTATGTTTGCAAAAAATACAAATAAAATCTTCACAAACACATTTGTTAGGAACAAATGTTTTGCGTGATGCAATTGTTTCAAGTATAAGTGTTTAATTTTCTTATATCTATATTTAACATAATATAATGAAAAATAATTTTAAGTTCAGATTATAAAAATTGATATAGAAATAGAACAAGTTAGCAGTTCATACACGAAACACATTCTACGAGTTATAGCTTATCTATACAGGTTGTAACATAAATATATGTCAATACTTGGGGGACATATTTCTTACATGGAGACGATGAAATAATGTTATATGAACATGGGTTCGGAAATGCGTCATCGACGCGTTAGAGCGCATTTTCGAAAACGCTGCACACTGTGTATGAGGCGAAAGCGGTGTAGTGTAGAATGTCGAAAAAGCTGCCAGATGCCACATACTCAACATCTGAACTGGCGGGAAACATGGTGGGAGACATTGGCGTTGACCCTGGGTGAAATTGGGGAGGGGGGTTCGAACTGTAATGTGTCAATCAACCCCTTCCTGACTACGATGTGTTTCTCAACCCCCCCCCCCTAATTTCACCCGCGGTCAACGCTATATATATAAAAATGGTTGTATGTGTGTGGGTGTGTGTGTGAGTGTGTACCGTATATTTGTTTGTTTCCCCAAAACTCTCGAACGCCTGAAGCAATTTCAACTAAACTTAGTACACGTATCACTTGCAATCTGGAAATAATATTTTTTGGGGTAAGTCACCCCTGACACCCTTAGGGGTGGGGTGGGAAGGGGTGATATGTAAACATAATCGAGAACCACGAAATATAAAATTCCGCACAAACAGACATCCGTGACTCTATGCAATCCCTCACAACGATAGTGTTTCTCGGGTTGTCTAACATTCAGGCTGTGTTGCGAATGGAATCCGTAGTTTTCGTGACACTCGCAATGCGGTTCAACTTCAAGTTCATGACCTATCAGCATGGAGGATGAGAGGGGGTGAAAAGTAAAATGCTACAAATGTCCTAGATTAGTGTCGAATCCATAGTTTTCGGAGTCACCACATCCACGATGAAATAAAATTTGTTACATTTTACACTATAGTTAGAATTCATTATTTTCCTGGCTAATAGAAGATTGGGATAAATAAATACCCGGGCAACGCCGGGTAATCAGCTAGTATAGAATAAATTAAGCATAAAGTAACTTACTTTTCAGAAACTGAAAACCGGTTACTTCTGAGAAGTACCTTTCAAAAAGATTGCCAACAACTTCCAACTGGAAAGCTAAACAGAAGGGCGGATGACAGGCCAAGGAACACTATTTGCAAATGATCCAGTCTGAGGGAAAAGCAAGTAACATTTTGATATCCGAAAGTACGAAATGGTAAAATGGAGAATGCAGCTAAGTGAAACGAAAAGTGATTTTTCTATTTGTGTTTTCCTTATTTTGTCATTTTTTGATAAATAGACACTCACAAAGAAATGTCTATGGTGAGGTCAGGATTCAAACACCGAACCTTGATAGTGAGAGAGTGCGACATTGACTCGCACTTTAACCACGTATTCTGTTCAATAAGGGACAAGGTAAATCTATCCTATTAAGATTACTGTACATAAATTTAAATAGCATACGTTTACTTAAATTTACCACGGTTCACACCCACAAGATTTTATCTTTATTCTTAATTAACTTATCTACGTAGAAAATTGATATTACGGATGTCACAATAATGTTAATAACTTTTATATACTTGTTGAATAAATTAAAACTTGTAATTACTTTGTTTAAATATGACACATTTTTAAATAACTAAATTGTTACGTAATTACTGAATTAATATATATTTTTGAAAAATATATTCCTTTACTGATTCATGGCTTCCATTTCAACAAAAGTACAGTCACCGGCAAAGAAATGGGACACCTACATCTTGAAATACTCGCTTCCCTGCAAGGCGTTACGTGTGTTGCTTAACTTTACGGATATTGTTTCAACAATATCCATGGATACAGAAGTTACGCTGAAATTCTTATAGGTTAAACGTGACGATGAGGAAGAATTATGAATTTATTAAATGTCCAAGAGAAAAACAACAAAGGAACATCGACGTTTTACCTTGGATTTGCACCCAGACCTCACTTAAACTTGGCCAGCTGGTTCTTTGCGGGAAGGTATCCCATATGCCCTTTAACAGAGAGCTTAGGCCGCACACATACTATTTCCACGCGTTAAACGAAACTCGTTTCAAATTTATTGACAAGGTACACTTATCGTTCGGCATTTCATTCAAATGTCACAGCAAATTTTGATGGCGCGTTTCGCTAATGACGACGCTCGTGGAAACAAAATTTGTCGGGAGTAAATACCGCCTCCTCTCCCCTCGATCGTTTACAAATATATACATGTCTCGTGGGCGGGTGTAAGTACAGCAGAAAATTAATCTTTCCGGGCAAAAAAAAGCTAACGCAAACATAGATTTTTTAAACAGAACTGACGTATGCTTCCTGAATTCGTACGAGAGCAGCATTTTCAAATTCGAATCTGCATATTTAGTGTTTAAAATTTACATTATTCCCCAAATCGTAAGGAGTGGCCTTTCCAGAATGCACCCAAATGTCAAGCTCTCTTCCACGTAGTATACGCAAGCAAACGAGGCTCTGGTGCCTAGACCCACAGCCAGTATGATTCTCCTGGGGATTTTGGGTTGTTCTCTGCACATGTGTGTTCTGGATGGTTGTTTCATCAATATCATTTTATTACCCATCCTCATTGTCGTGATCAGCCAAAACGAGCAGAAAAGAGACGTAAGATAAGCAAGTCAACAAAAAACATATCACTGTGCGACCCTAGTCATCCACTAATTAACGTTCAAAAGATCCACGATAAGTATGTTCGTGCCGGAGTGCGAAATGATTGAAGACTGGTGTGGGTTAGGAAGGTCATATTTGACGGACATGCACCTACAGATATATAAGCGCGCGCGTATATTGAAGTGTGACTCGTTTAATGACTTGTGGATCTTGGAGTCACAAGGGATGTAGCAAATTATGCAATGCGAGAGGTATCCATTTTACAAGTTGATTTTCCTATTCTGTCAAGGAGAAGAAAGAAGAGGTATGACTGGAAGAATTTCTCTCCACACTTACCGAGATCCGACCGTGTTGCAAATCCATGAAAAGTCCTTGGTTCGAGGTGCAACTTACTGAGGCATCTCACGCCGCCTCGAACTTTCACGATCCCGCGCCCACTGTACTCAACGAATTCTTATTAACAACTCAAAGTGAGTTTTACCCTGCAGGATGTTTTATGCTCCTTTCCATAGCCTTTGTTCTTACCCCTCAACGTAAGTTCAAAGCCTCTATCCTTCACAGAAAATCCCCAGAGGAAGTGAGGCCAGGATTACATACGCAGCGGTATGCAGCTTAAAAGAATGAAGTTATTCTCTGTGGAATGCGGCATTGTCAATGAATGGTCGGGTGGTTGGTTAGAAGCGGAGAGACGAAAAAGTAGGACTTTTACAGATTCTGCCCTGAATCACTCTTCAATATATAGGGTGTTACCGTAATCTAGATTCAAACTTACAGGTGGATGGAGACTGACCTAAGTACCAATAAGAGGTAAGAAACTCTGGTCCGGAAATGCACCATTAAAAAGTTATGAGCCAAAACTATTTGAGGCTTACTATGACAGTGGACTAAGACAACTGAATGATGCGGCTTGAAGATTTGATATGGACGTTACTACAGTGTATTGTAGCACTCTACGCCGAAAATGTCATGCAGGCACGACAGCCTTGCAAGAAGCTCTGTCGCATCTGCTCTAACATCCCCGGAGTCACTCTGACGATATCACAGCCAGCAAGGATTCTTGCCAGGATGGGGTGCAAGGGGTGTCCTTCGGCTCAGCACCCAATCGTCAATCGTTCGAGTGAGGAGGACCTGTTGGCAAGAATCCTTGCTATATCGTCAGAACGACTATACGACGGAGCTTCTATCGACGCTGGGGACGCCATTTAGAACAATTACTGTAATATTTTCATCGTCGAGTGCTACGATACATTGTAGTCAGGTCCGTATTAAATCTACAAGCAGTATCTTTCAGTTGTCTCATTCCACTGTCATAGGAAGCCCCAAATAGTTTTGGTTCATAACTTTTTAATGGTGCGTTTCCGAACTGGGGTTCCGTAACTCATACTGGTACTTACGTCAATCTCCAACCACCCTACAAGTTTGAATGAAGGTCACGGAAACATCCTGTGTGTGTGTGTGCGCGCCCGCGCATGTGTGTGTGTGTAAACACACATACAATATATACTGGTATCAGCAATTAAGCTGAAAATACAAAAATACACTAACATTATTTTCGTATTGTTGCATTTACCATATATGGTTGAAATATCTAATGATGTACAACAATCTGTTATGGAACTGACTAGAAATGTGTATGCAATATTAAAAAACAATATTCCTTTAAAAGTTAAAAGAACAAATAATCAACTGCCTTGGATGACAAGGAAACTAAAGAGAATGAACAATAAAAAGAGAAGGTATCATGATAAATTTAAACTTACAAATAAGTGTGTATATTACACTACTTATTCCCAATTAAGGAAAGATGTTAAAAAGGAATATTCTAATGTAAAGGAGCATTACTACTCCTCCTTAGAAAACAATGTTAATGGTGATAAGAATGCTTTTTGGTTTCACTTTAATAGAAAGAAGAGAGAAAATACTATCACTGAAATTATTTATGATAATGATGTACTGTTCAATGAATATGATATTGCTAATGCTTTTAGTGAGCTTTTTCACAAATCTTTCTCAAAAAGAAGTCATGTAAATTTAAAAAATATTAATCTTCATTCATACATCAACCTAATTGATGTGCCTGTTATCTTGGAAAAGGATGTAAGTGATACAATTAACAAACTAAAAAGCAGGTCTTCTATAGGTCCTGATGGCATACCTAATTTTATTTTGAAAGCAAACAAAGATGTTTTTGTACCATTGTTAACTAAAATTTACAACATGTCACTTACTTCTGGAATATTTCCAGATATCTGGAAAAATGTGTTTATTGTACCTGTAACTAAAAACAAAGATGGAAAAGCCAATGATCTTTATAATTATAGACCAATTACTATATTAAATTCCATGGCAAAGGTTTTTGAACACATAATTGCTGACAATTTGTCTTTTTCTTTTAAACAATATATTGATGGAAATCAGCATGGATTTTTTAGAAAAAGATCTACTATCACAAATTTATTGGTTTTAATAGACTCTCTTAAATCTAACATTAGGAAGCAATCCCAGACCGATATTTTATTTATTGACTTGGCTAAAGCCTTTGATAGTGTCAGCCATCAGCTATTAATTTACAAACTCGACCAAATGGGATTATCACCACGATTCCTGAAATGGTTTTCCAACTTTTTAGTAAATAGAAGTTTCTCTGTTAAGATTGGTGAAACAACTTCTTCTAAAAAAGAAATACTTTGTGGAGTACCTCAAGGGTCGCCACTTGGCCCAATTCTGTTCGCTGTTTTTATCAATGATGTTACATTATGTTTTAAATCTAGCTCATGTTTACTATATGCAGATGATATAAAAAATTTTAAGAGTATTTTAACAAATAATGATGTCGCTCAACTTCAGGCTGATCTCGATAGAATGACATATTGGTGCAAGATTAATGAAATGGAAATTAACTTGAGAAAGTGTAAAGTTTTAAGATGTACTAAGAAAGTTCATTATATAGTCTCCAACTATTTTATTTATGAAAATAAAATCTAAGTGTGCGACAGTCATAAAGACTTAGGAATAGTAATAGACTCCTCTCTCATATTTGATGAGCAAATTTCAGAAATTTGCAAAAGAGCAAAGAGAATGCTTGGTTATATATTTTTCTCATGGAAAGTTTTTAAAAAGGAAGATACCTTAAAATTCCTGTATAAAACGATAGTTCGTCCTATTCTTGAATATGCAAATGAATTATGGTTTTTGACTGCAACCAGTCACCTTCAAAAAGTTGAATCAGTTCAAAAACGTTTTATCAGGTTATTATGCACAAAGTTTAAAAAAAATACTATGATCAACATTACTCTGAATGGTTATCACAGTTGAATATGTTTTCCTTAGAAGAAAGAAGAAAAATGAAAAGGTTAAATTTTGTAGAGAAGATATTAAATTTCCAAGTTGACAGTGAATACTTTTTGAATAATATAGCTTATAAAATTCCCAGATATTCCCATAGGTATATCTCAATTCTCACATGCCTAAACAAGGCACGAGGTTTAGTAGCTGATCTTGTTGAAACCTACAATCTGAATTTATGTTGATGTATAAAATTGTAGGATCCACTGTTTTATTTTATAATTATGTATTCAATTTTTTAATTTTGTATAACATAGTGGTTGTTTAATCGTTATCATCACTTCAATAAATATGATCATTATTATTATTAGAACAATACACAGTTAATTGCACAATATTATATAACAATAAACAATTATTAGTATCAGAGATATAATGGATCTCATTGAAAACTTAACTTGAGGTGTGGATATGCTAACTTGTTATGTTGTGTTATTCTGCAGCTTATGTATTTTATTCGTGTAACTTTGTGCTTTTGTATTTGTGTTTGACTTAGTGCTGTATAAGGTTTCATACTGTGGTCAACACTTAAAAAATAAACGATTATTATTGTATAACTGAGTTAGCTTTAGTAATGGCTGAATGACTTTTTCAGTAAAGTCACAGTAATTGAGTTACTTTTCAGCGAATTGACTGTGACTTAAAATTATAACATTCCAAAGCCTAAATAAATTATATTTATGGCAATTAGTAAGCTTACTAGACATATCAGTCTAGAAATTCAAGTGGTATTAATTTGTGCCTCTAATCAGGATCTTGTACAAAAACGACTTGAATCGTCTCTGCTACCTTACTCGGAAAAAAAAAACTTTTCCCGAGGTGAGTAGCAGAGAGGTTCAGCGATAAACATTCTCCTTAAGTAGCATCCTCAAGCTTCCAAAATGAAAGGAATAACCTCACGGTCAATCCTCTGGGGAAGGAGGAAGGGAGAGGGGAGACAAGAAAAAAAAAAAAAACAATACATTTCCCGACCGTATGACCTTCCAAATTGATTCGAGAGGTACATAAGGCAAAGCAAGGAAATATGTCTTTTCGTTTCCGGTCCCGGAGCCGTAACAGTAAGTCAAGTCGGCCTCCGGTTTCCTTCAACCCATCCATTACATCTCCGGTTGCCTCTTCCTCGGAGGGGGCGAGGGGGGCAGAGAAGAGGAAGAAGAAAGGGGTGAAATCGGATTTGGGCTCTCCGCCCGTTCCCTGCTAAGGTTAGATAAAGCTTTCGGGGATGAGAGAGAGAGGACTCAACCATCTTTCCGGTCCCCAAATCCTTGCCGTTCTCGTACAACCCCCATCTCCTCCTTTAACCCCCGCCCCGCGTCTTTCCTTTGTTATAGAATGGGCTAAGAACCTTTGTAAGGGCGAGTCACAAAGACGGGGAGAGTGACAAGGAATTCGGCAGAAAGTGAAAAAAAAAAATTAAAGAAGTCGAAGTGTCCAAGTGAGCTTCTTCCTGACCTTTTCGATCTTTACTTGTCAAATTAAAGAAGAACTCTGCAGGAAGATCTTTCATGTGGTTCAGCAATCTGATACAATGAATGTTACCACATTTCGTATCAATCCCTAAGATTATATGTATATAATCTTAGGGATTGATACGATTTATTTACATTCCACCCACAAGATACATATTTCCTGCTCCAGATATATACATTTTGTTATGTGTAACGACTTCGATTTTTTCGTTGATTTTCTTTAGCACATGTTTCTGCCAAATATACTTAAAATTGTGCTTTTAAACTAGTATTTTTAATTAATTTCACATTGTATATGCCTTTTCTTGACAATTTGATACATTGAAACAGATTTTTGAGGACGTTATTGCTCATTCCTTCTCGGGCGACAAATACCAATGTTACGGCTCCTGTGTGACGGTAAGTGAGCACTCGGTCCCCGTCAAAACCAACCCACTTTGCTCGGTGATGCAAACCTTTCCCATAGAAGATGAAAAATCATGGGAAACATGCATTTACGTTTGCTTTCATGTACCTGATGGAATTATTTCAGGTATAACATGCACTATACTTTTCTTTGGGGGTTATATTTTGAAAAACCTGCACGTTTACATGCATAAATATACATTTTATTTAGCCAAAATATTATATTTTTGCAGAATATTATTTTTTAAGGACCAAATATGTTGACATGCACGAAAAAGACCACAATTCGCAATTTATGCCAATTAGCGTTATTTCGCGATTTCGAATGGATGAAAAAAAGTATGTTCAAAACATGTCAATGAACACGCATAAACACTTATCTTTTTACAACCCTTAATATTCTTCGCTTGCGAAAATTCCTGAACCCGCTTACCACCCACAGGTGCGGTGCTCCATTCGCATTGGGCGTAAAACAACAACGGCTGGAGGGAGGCGAGGATCCATCCAGATACTGTGATGGGGAAGACAAAGGGGAGCCACCACATCTTTTCCCCGGGAAATCAAGTTTTTATCATGGCATTTTCGGGAGCAAAACATTCAAGAGGTATCTCTCGCTCGGATCTTCAGTGCGCACTATTCATTGATAGATTTGGTTCATTATACTTGGCTTTTCTGCTACTTCTGGCTAGTAGTGAAAAAAGGATGAATGGTAATATGATAAAATTGATGGGATTCGGATTCGAACTATGAATCCCTGGCGTCATAGCACATTGCGCTAACCTTGAGTCACGAAGGTCGGCAGCACATCAAATACGACACAACGCAACAACATAAATAATTTAATTGCCGTAGAAAGTAGTATATAGCATTAACTTATCGATTTTTTTTTCTAGCGCGGTCGTTGTCTACCACTTTTTAAAAATATTACCTATACTCTGTCCCGTCTATCTCTTGAGCAAGCAAACGAAAATAAGTCTCTGTGTTGTAGAGACGGCTCCACCAATGAACACGTGAGAGGGAATGGGATTGCGTGGAGGAGCAGCGTGTACTGCTTTGCTCTGCTCACTCCATCCCTCCCTTTTCTGCCCCTATGCGCGCCATCGCTCCAGAGATATAGCTGGGACATAGTATAGCGTTCCCCGTACGGAATCGTGGATAACTGCCTAACTCACACACGCGAGGACTCGAACCGGAAACCAATAGTTGCGAGTCGATCACCAAACCTACTCAGCCACAGAGGCACTTTATGCACAGTAACGCTAATCGGGACTGGACCTACAGTTTACAGTGGGATCCGAACCACCATGTGCCTCCACCGGGTAGCAAACCCGGGACCCTTTGATTACAACGTAATGACACTACCGCTGCGCCATCGGGGAGGCAGAGTGGTTAGCACAGCGCGCTACGAAGACAGGGTTCCCGGGTAAGATTCCCGGTCTGTACATGGGTGTTAATTGTGAGTGACCATCGATTTCATCACATTATCGATCATCGTCGCGATGAGCGAAAAAAGTGTCAGAAAGCGGCGCTAAAAAAACAAAAAAAGAGATAGGAGAGTGGTTATGGGCACCCGTTCGTTCATCTAAATTACAATCCGCAAAACCGTACGGTTAACCCTGTATCTCTTGAGCAAGCGAACGAAAATTAGTCTCTGCGCAAGTTGTAATGAACACACGAGAAGGCGGGATTGTATGGAGGGGAGAAAGATACTGCATTTACCATCCTTCGAGCAGCGTGTACTGCTTCGCCCTGCCCATGCGTGACCTTGCTCCAGAGATAACCGGGACAGGGTGTAGTATCTTTGGTTGCCTTCGCCTTTTATTGGACATGAAGTTCTTTCGCTCAAGACATTTGGCTCGGTAGCCTCGCAACAACTTTCCCCGCTTAGAAACGTTCGCGTTTAATAGAATTAGAAACCAACTCGAGGGAGAACGTGTACGAAACGAGGGGCATTGAATATTTAACGATTTCCATTGTGGATTTGCCGCCGGCGAATCCAAAGGAGACAAATTACGTTGTTACGGATCGCCTCGGGGGAGTTATTTGGGGACGAAACGGACTACGCAAGGGTTTTTAACACTGGTTTGTCGCAACATCGGCAATAATAACCCCATGGTTGTCCACTCCCGAGACTAGGGGGCTTTGAAGGTGAGGAAAGCGTGCCCCGTTCATCACAACCTCCCCCTCCCGTTTAGAAAAAAAAGTGAGCTGCATAACATGTAATGGGAATTGCATCATTAGGCAGCTGTGTATTACCACCCCTGCTCTCTGCCAAACCGTCAATATCTTGCGCAATTTCATTTCGTCATACGCGTACACGCCGGCTGTCCAATTGTTTTCCATCTGCTCTGATGGAAACCCGATGGAAGGGTAAAAAAAAACTATTGGCGGCAAGGTGTTGTTCGGCCAGGTGAGGTAATTTACAACACCTGTACAATGGCCTCTCGTTTCTACCTTGTATATTTCGAGGAGACAAATGATTGTATTACTACATTCCCCGCTGGAAAGAAATCCGCACTACCGCAACCGTTTGCATTATGTTTCCATTCTCATAACTAGGGCCAGGATTTTTATGACTTAGCATATTTTCTTTGGTAAGGGTGATGTGTTCCTCAAACATATAGAAATTCATATTATGAAGAAACTAATAAAATTAAGGTGCTTTTTAAGGGAATATTTTGGCATATTTGGCCATTTCTACGTGATAGAGCATATTTTGATGGATTTTCGGTCATATTCAGCATATTTTTGCATTTTCAAGAAATATACGATCATTTTCGAAGAGGATTCGTTCTTACTCCCATGTTCACGCGAGAGTTTTTTTTCTTTGGACTGTAGCAAAATCTTTTCATTTTTATTTGAAAATTTAGAAAAAGTATTGATTTTTCATTGCAACCCAGGGTCAATAAAGTGAACTAAAAATAGTACGTAGGTGAAAATATCTCAGGATTTAGATATTGATGTTTGAAACAGTCCAGTTATAAGGGTATATTTTTCAAATTATAGTGCATATTTTGTAAAATTTTAGGTCATAAGAGCATATTTCATTTTGCATATTTTCGTGATTTTTAGGTCAAAAAAACTCTAGCCTTACTCATAACTTTACATCGCTTTTACATGTCTCTATGTTACAACTGAGGATGAATGGTGAAGAGAGGACTTGATTGATTTGATTTGTTTTACTTCGCTTTTCTGCCACTTTTGGGTTATCGCGACGATGAGGATGAGTGATGATATGATGACGTTGATGAAGGGACACTCACAAAGAACACCCATGCCCAGGCCGGGATTCGAACCTCCACTCAACAATCTCGATCATCGAGAAGACCATCGTCATAGTCATCATTAATGATCGACCCGACACAACGATTGGTCTGGTGAAAGGCGAGATTCCAAGCATAAAAGTTGCAGAGAAAGTGGATAGTGTACTTGAGCGGCATCGGTTCTGCCCAACGACTTCGTCGGAACAGGCAATGAACAATTGCGTGCGAATCATCCCTCTTCCATGCTGAACAAGAATTACGCGCCAAAACACTTCAGGCAGGAAACGGACTTGCATTAATTAAATTCCCTAATGCACTTCATTGAGCAAGGTCAACATCCTCTCTTCTCCCTACCCAATGTTATCCGAAGCCATGGTAAAAGCTTCCGCTATCGCTTTGCTTGTACACTTCTCCATACGTGTTAATACTTCCACCTATGGAAAGTCTGCACAGTGGAGCCTTAGGAGATAATGCCAAATCACACACAATGTCTCAAAATGAATCATCAAGTAAAGAAAGTCCGCTGCTCACTGTTAGCCACCAATCACTTCGTAGCAGTAGCGAACCCAGGATTCAATTTGGGGGGTGAGCTGAACCTGGTGAAACGGTTGTAAAAGTCTCAAAGGTGTGTGTGTGTGTGTTGTCTTTGGGAGGAGGCTGTAAAGGGGCTCACATCCCATGCTTCTTCCTAACGGCACCCCTACTACATACTGTAATGATACACGCCATGCTCTTCCTTGATTACTTTCTCTCCCTCCCCCTCTCTCATACACACACACACACACACACACACACACACACACACACACACACATACATACATGCATACATAATTCATATATATATATATATATATACATAAACACATATACACACACATACACACATATACATATATATTATATACGTAAATATAAGAATGCAGAGAAGAAAGCCAGAACCGTAAGTTAATGCAGAAGTAGTTGGAATCACTAAAATTAATAAAAACTAATTTCTCGGAACAAAGTACAATATTAATGAATATTTCTCCTGGTTAATGCCTTACTTTTTAAGATATATTCATTGCTTTTGGTTTGATATTTTGCCTTAAGTACACATGTAGGCTAATCGGGACTGGTCCTACAGTTTAAAATTTGATCCGAACCACCATGTGCCTTTACAGGGTATCGAACCAGAGACTCTTTGGTTACAATGCCACGACGTTACCACTACCCCATCCGGGAGGCCCTGTGTGCGTGCATTGATAAATTGTGTGTAACATTTCTATTTTTTTTTCATGGCGGGTGTGGCGGCTACAGCTTCATCAGCCCCTCCCTGGTTCGCAGTAATCAAAAGTTTTGGTGCAAGAGTTTCAACCTGACACATTTAGTGGTGAAAATTTGTGAATGATTGTGAAATAGGCCTATTGCCGAACAAAATTAATTTCAAACTACATACTAACATATATGTACGAGTATACAATTCAGTTGCAAGTTAAGAAATAATTTTAATGGATTTAGTGCATAATTTTGTGAACATTTAATAAACGTGTAATTTTATTTTTGAGTGGATTGTCATGTATTTATTTACAAATTTTTATGTAGTTAGTCGAACCTTTTCTTTAAATTATCTTTTCTTTAATATGCCTAATTGTAAGCTCCTGTTGTTATGATTAAGTGATGTCTGATAGAATTATAAAATTGGGACGGGAAGGAACTCTTCACCAGATGGATTTTTTTACTGTGCACTATCAAACTTACTTTACAATTCTTGTTGCTGTTAGAAATTAATTTATAATTAATTTATAACGCTGATTGCCCGGCGTAGCCCGGGTATTTATTTATCCCAATCTTCTATTAAAGCTGTCCGTGGGAGAAACATGGTGATCTTAAATCCACTCCGCAGTAGTTAATAGACTGCCCCTGTGACATGTTGATCGTGATCGAGAAAGCAAGTCTCTCTCTTTCTCTCTCTCAAATGTCATCGTGAATGTCACCAATTAGCTTAGCGACTCCGAAAACTATGAATTCGACACAAATGTAGGACATTTTTAACACTTTATTTTTCACCCCCCTCACCCCCATGTCGATAGGTGATGAACCTGGCGTTGAACGGCATCCGCAGTGTCACTATTCATCTTATCGACCCCGTAAACTATGGATTCTACACTAATATCGGTCGTTTTTTATTATTTTTACATGTCACCCCCTTCCCACCCCCACCCGTAGGGGTACCAGGGGTGTCTTACCCCCACAGTATTTCTTTCCAGATTGCACGTAATACGCGTATGTGTACCAAGTTTGGTTGAAATTGCTCCAGGCGTTCGAGAGTTATGCCGGAACAAACACACACACATCCATTTTTTTATATATATATATATACTTCCTGATTACCCGGCGTTGCCCGGGTAATTATTTATCCGAATCTTCTATTAGAAGGAAAATAATGAATTCTAACTATAGTTCAAAATGAACGTGGAGTTGAACGGCATTGGGAGTGTCACTATTCATCTTAGCGACCACGTAAACTATGGATTCCACACAAATACCGGTCATTTTCGCAACACAAAGTCATATCAGCTTGAATATCAGTCTGAATGTTAGACAACCCGAGAAACACAATCGTTGTACGAGATTGCATAGAGTCACAGATGTCTGTTTGTGCGGAATTTAATATCGGTCGTTTTGGAATATTTTTACATGCACCCTTTCCCTTCCCTGCCCTAGGGGTGCCAGGGGTGTCTTACCCCCAAACTATTATTTCCACATTGCAAGTTTAGTTGAAAGTGCTCCAGCCGTTCGAGAGTTATGCCGGAACAAACAAACATACACACCTACACACACACAAACATCCATTTTTATATATATAGAGAGATATTAAAGAAGAAAGAAGAAAGATTAGGAACCTCGTTTATTCGGAGTTATTTGTTTCTAAAATTGTTTTAGTCTTTTACTTTTACTTCATTTTAATTTAGCACACTTTTCTACCAAATATATCTAAATTATACCTTCATTGTACGTTTAAACATATATTTTAAATTACAGGTCACATGGGCTACGCCATTGACCAAAATGTGGTGTGGGCGTCCTGGGACCACTCTGTGTCGGATTACTACCGTTATTTCAATGAGGATTTCAAAACGATGAGGTACAGTGGGAAAGCGTGATATTGTAGCTATTCTGGAGAAACCGGAGCTTTCGCTGGATGAGGGATGGATGAAAGATGGAGAAATTGAAAACCAGATGCTGGATCCGAGATGCGATATGGCAAACGAGCTCTTACGCGCTGAAGGTGTAAGCGTATCTCTGCTTCGTGATTTTTCTCTAACCATGAGTATACACTCTCTCTTTCTCTTCTCCCCCCCTCTCTCTCTCTTTCTCTCTCTCACACACGCAGATATGGAGAACAACCCGTGTCATTTCCAGAAGCAGGCGAACAAAAACCCATCACGGCGAAAATAACGCGAAAAGCCTTGAAGACAAGAAAACTGAGGAGTTAGAAGCACAATTTTATTCACCCTGGAAAGTTCATATGATGTTTGGCAGCGGAGCGAGTTGGGGAAAGGGAAGTTTAGGGAGAAGGGGGTTAAAATGAAGGGTGGATTCTCAGGTTCCACCTCGGGTAGAGCTCGAAGAGGATGCTAGGAGCGTCGTTGCATCCACGCCTCCGGAAAATTCACAGAAAATGTACACCATGGAATCTGAGAACTCCAAAATATCAAAAGATGTTCTCGGAAATTCTACCTTCCACGCGTGATTTATTTTTTCCACGTTGAGACGGTGAAGCTAGAAGTACGCAAGAAATGAAATACATATGTAACTTTTTCTAAAATAACTGACGTCTACGTAACCCAGCGTATTGTGTGCGCGTGTGTCAGAGAGTACGGGTGTCAATGTGTGTGTGACTATGTTGTACAGCAGGCCACAGTAACCTAAGTTGCCCATCATGACTTCAACTTGTTTGTTTGTTGATTCAAGTCCACTTTATGCACAGACAGGCTAATTGGGACTAGACCTACGGTTCAAAGTGGGATACAGACAACTGTGTAATGAGCCTCCACAGGGTATCGAACTCAGGACCCCTTGATTTGGAGGCATGTTTGTTTTCAGCCAAAGTCAGGCTTTGGAACTGAAAGAAAACTCAGAGAATCAGAGACAACTTCTGTTTCAGCACCAGAGAACTTCTTTTTTCTGCTTCGGTTATTTTACGTCGCTTTCCACCTCTTGACTCATAGTAATAATGATGATTATCAGATGATGGGACAAACACAATGATACATCCCTTCTTTATTCAGATTTGAACCAGGAATCTTCTCCTTGCAGCTTTACGTTGATCACTTAGACGTCCAGTAGAGTTCATAGTATTAGAAAGAAACCTTAAATGGTGTTTGTAACTCAAATGAAGAAAGGAAATGCTTCCATTGCGCTGTTAAAGTTATGCCATCAGCTTTACATTATATTATGCGTGGTTTTATAACGTGCAAGGATAAGAATTAATAATATAGTAAACATTAGTGAGAAATATAATACTGAGTATGTACTTTCCTTTATCATTGGACAATAACAAATTTTGAACTTGATACGCATTATCCCGAAATTATGTCGTAAATTGTTAATTGTTTTCAAAGGATGGTAATTGACTCTTAACATTCTCCAAAGCTGAACTATAATATTATTTTTGCTAACTATTACGTATTGGTCGAGGTAAATTACTTAAGCTTGCAGTGATAGTTTACAATGAATTATGGAAATTACATAGTAGCTTTACATCCATAGCTATAATATAATCAAACATATACCTAGGTAATGTACAAACATAACTAATATATTGAATAAGTTGTAAAGAATGGTTCTATAAGCCAAATTTTTGTTTTCATAACAAAAGAAAATCACGCGAATAACCTTATTGATTCCAAATTGAGATTTTCAATTAAAAAGAAAAACTTGCCGTGTGGGGATAGCAGTACAAACTCCCTCTATTCTGTGTTGATAGAGTTTCAACATCAGAACACTGCAAATCGTCAAATCGCATTCGTCTCTAATCTGCGTTTCTTTGTTTCCTTCTGAACTTAATCAGCCGAAACAACTAACCAATTACAACTCTTGTAACGAACAACAAGGTACGACAGCGAAACACGAAATATTTAGTAGTAAACTAAATCATGTTTAGTCTTTTCCAAACTTGTTAGTCAATCCTATAATCATTTGGTGTCCGTTTTATTAACTGATATTACTTTATCAAGTAACAATTGATTGATTGATTTGTTTTATATTACTTTACTTCGCTTCTTATGCCACTTTTGGCTAATTTGCGAATGGGATGAGTGATGATATGATGAATGGACACACTTAAACATCCATTCCCAGGCCGAGATTCGAACCCTGGACCCCTGGCTTCGTAGCGCGATGTGCAAGTAACAATTGAATTACGTATTTTGATTACAGATTCGATTCGGGTAGATACACATAGTGGTTCGGATCCATCTTTAAACTGTAGGTCCAAACCCGATTAACCTATGTGTGAATAAAATGGACTTAAAGTTTGACACTGCAATGTGCATAGCGTTTCATTTAATTGTTTGTCTAGTTTAAATGATGTTGTTGTTTACAAACGTCTGTGCATTATTAAGAACATGATCATATTTAGCAATACAAATAAGCCGGTTAGGTGGTCGAGTACATTAATTGATCGACTTTCAGTCTCGCTAGCGAAGTTTCTGGGTTTGAGTTCCGGACTGGGCATTCGTCATGTCCCTTTATTAGTGTCACATCCTCGCGATTAGCCAAAGTGGAAGAAAAGCGAATAAATGTAAATAAAACATACTAACACAAACAGGAAAGACTATGCTTTGATAGATAATATTGTAAGTAAAAAGAACACCGCATGCTTTTATGCGAAATACTCAGAAACAATCATGGTACAGCAAGTTGAATATTTCGCCTAATGCCGCACACAGCTGCTGGACTCCGGTTGTATTTATTTTTTTAAAAAAATGAAAATGGGAGATACCTTTATCAAGGCCATATTGATCGTAGCAGGGAAGATGCTGCAACTACCGGATTAACAGGTGGAATTTACCATCCGTTCAGACTAAGCCCTCAACATCTGTACCCTCTTAATGCCTTTCCCAGCTTCCCACATTCATCTCTCAACTCCTCATGTGCCTGTTGCCACACTTTACCCTTTCTCCAGCGAGCAGCGTTGCCAACTGCTGGTTCAGTGTTGCAAGCTGATGTTCGAGTGTGAAACTGCTGTATTGGCCTTCCTTCACTTTCTGAACGTCTAGTCTGGATTAATTTTGCTGCCTTTTGTGTTTTTATAACTGTTTTGTTTAGTGAGGAGAAATTTAGAGTTTTTAATTATTCAGACATGAAGGAAGAGTGCGTGTTAAGCTGCCTGCTTATTTTGACCGTTGTCTCCACGACGGTGTAGCGGTAACGTCGTCGCCTTGTAATCAAAGGGTTCCCGGTTTCGATACTCAGTGGATGCATATTGTATTCGCATTCCACTTTAAACTGTATGTCCAGTCCCAATTAACTTATATGTGCATAAAAGTAGGCTTAAAATAAAACTCAGAATGATCTCAACACTATATGTGCAGTACTGGTTAGCCTCTCTCGCACTTTAAACAAAACTCAAACTATTTTTACAGTTATTTGGGTAGTTTTGAAGTAAAGGCTATAAAACCAATGCATATGAAGTGAAAAATTAGTGTACTTTCCTGCATGATATTGATTTAAAATGCATCAATATTTACTCTTGTTAAGCTGTAATTAACGTTAATTATTCCGCCTTTCTTGAGGTTTAAAAATTTAAAATACCAAAGCACGTAACGCATCATGCTGCTTTATAAAACCACTGTCATTAAGAAAGACAATTTACAACAATTCTACTTTTTGAGAGTGAATTCGGAAATTGTGTTCCTTATAACGGAAAACATAGAGCACAAAGCAGTTGAAGTATTAAGGCGAATTAAAATATACCGTGGTCACGAATTGTTGAACATATTTCAGTATATACTGTATAGTAAGAGAATCGAAGAACTTATACACCCATATTATATAGATGAAGTCACAAGTTTAAAGTTGTTGATTCCATCACTACGTGGCAATAGTGCGTTGTGCAAAGTAGTCATGTTACAATGTCGAACGATTATGAGGAGGTATGCTGTTTTTAGATTTCTTTATGTAGGGATTTTTGTGAAATACTGTATGCAACTAAAGTGGTTGAGAGAAGGTATTTGCAGAATGGTCAACAAAATGATTAAAAACGCATGGCAAGAAACTGAATACCGACTAGACATTGTATTTTTTAACATATTTGCCATAGGTTGCGTAATTTTCAATGGTATGAAGAGTTTGAATACATATGCAAAAGAGTTGGGAGTCACTCTACGACTTGTGGTTCTTGATCATTCCATTATTAAAATGCTCTCAGTAATTTGCGACCACCATGTAGTATTAGCATAGTTTTAATTAGCATATTATTTTCGTGTGTGGTCTCATTTTGATAAATTAGATGCCTGAGAAGAAGTGGCGGCTCGAGGAGGCAGGCACTCCTTACCGCCCCCAATAAAAAGTAAATATATAAATGCTCATGAGCCCAATTAGTTTTTATGGGTTTATTAAATATGACTAACGCCAAAAAATATGGCCACATCTTTCCTTCCGCACTTATTTCTGGTGTTGTCACTGCTCAGAGGGCAACCTATAAACGCCACCGCTAGAATGGAACATGGGATTTTCTCCAGCGAATAAAAATAGTGCTACTATAAGCATCCAAGAACTGGCTAAGATGAAGAGTAACAAGGTTTATGGATATCTTGTACGTGCACAGAACAACGTATCATCAAACATAACGACATAGCACAGAACATTTATGTCTGTTCACCAGAGCACCTCTTCATGCGAGATGATGAAAAATGGCGCGGTGCATAAAGATAAGTAAGTCTTATGTAACAGCTTTCTTAACCTCTTCGACTTTATTGCTCATTTCGTTCTATACTGCATTAGCAAGAAGAAGCAATGTACAACCACTGGGGGATTCATACAGGGAGATGTGGATAGAGGAGAGGTTAGGAATGCAAACAGACATGTCATCTCTGATAGTCATCAGACGGGGATGATGTTTGGAGAAAGCGTATGGCTTGCACACAAACCATAAGGAAAGCAAAGGGAAGAGGCAGGCAGTGTGCAAACATGTTTGACAGGCAAAAACAACTACTGGCCCTACCCTTGCTTGGAAGTCGATACAGCAAGTGGGGATGGAAGGTTTTTCCTTTGTTGAACGTCGAAGCCCCTTCTCGCAACGGAAGATTAGAATGTTCCATGCCTCACAAGTCATCCAGAGACAGAAAAAGTAGATTTGTGCAACAATGAAAATACACATTGTGATTTCTACGTATTGTTTGCATTGTAGAATTATTCCTCTGGTAGTTTCTTGTAGTTTGAATCTGCTACGCTCGAGCGTTTACAATGGAATATCATTTTAATGGGACAATAATCGTACGTAAAATATCAGTCCTGGGAGTTTCAGCCCACAATAATCTATTTCATTTCCATATATCACTGTATTAGGAAGATATACTAAACTATATTTTAACATGGAGATGATGATTATGTTCACTTAAGTTTCAATTTCACTGCGTTTTTCCCCTCACTATCCATATTTGAGGTCCCACTATCACAGACAAATTAGGTTATACGTGTACTACTGGGCTTCGAGTGTATACCGCTCGTTTTATCTGTTCGAGCGTTATTCTCTGGAGCGAAGAACCTCTCAATTCCGTACGTTACCTAGCGTCGTCCCTGTGAACTATTTGGCGCTGGAGCGAAATCCTCTCACTGAAGTACTCTAGTTCAAACGCTCTCTTCAACAAACACTTATTTTTAGTTTGAATAAGAACAATGGGATAAATACAGTATAACAACAAACAAAAAGAAGCAGCTCCACAATGGATCATATTGTAACAATTGAACATTATTGGCAAAGTTCATTGTATAACTACTGGTTTTTGTTGATTGTTAATTATTGTAACTGCTAACATTTATCAAATCAAAAATAAATGTCTGATGAAGGGAGCATATGTTCTCCGAAACCGTTAAATCAAAATATGTGTTTTAATTCTTGTAACAACCGTAAACTACAAAGGGAATAAATACGCTTTGTGGGTTCTTTTAAGGACTTTGCTTTATTGTATGGTGCAATGTAATTGTATTAGTGAAGTCTCCAATGTGGTCGAGTCGTTCCGGCGGCCAGGCAAGTTGAGAGGTAGTTTAAAATTCTCACCACCGAAAGTTGTGTGTAGAAGTCTCGGACTGAGTATTATTTTGTGAGTCTCCTTTCATTATTGTTCTCTTCATCGTCGCAATTAGTCTAATTGGAAGATAAGTGACGTAAATAACAAAAATATTAATAAAGAATAGTAATGTTCCAGAAAATATTTATCTGTGATTCTGGTGTGTTTTCGTAAGTAAAAAGAAAACGAGCGAAGCAAATGGTTTATGTAAATTAGTACCATCTTATTATTTACACATCCTCCACAGGTAAATATCTCATAATTGTCGTGTGTATTATTTTATATACATTTCTACTGAATTAGTTCTTTAAAAATATCATTTTTATATTTACTCTAAACCTTACTTTTCAAGTTCTAACTCATGTTAAATATGGTCACCTTTTCTACGCTTAGAGGCTTCATCAATTCATTTTACGTTATGTATTTTCGTAATTCATTCGTAACAAAAAATGTAGCGCCTGTGTTTCGTTCTCGAAGAACATGTAGATTTATAACTGGATCATGATCACATATTCCCACAGAATAATTTTTAAAACAAATATATATATCTTGAAACCCCTTACCGACGAGGTTGTGGAATAGGTCCTCTACAGCAAATTCAACTGACCAAGAAATTCTAGCTCAGGTATCTCGAATGTACACAACATTTTGAACTCTGATGACCAGGGCCGGATTAAGACGAAATTGGGCCTGATGCTTGAAATCTTCGGTGAACAATAAAGACAACGATGTTATAGTTACGTCACAGCGCAAAGAATAATAGTAACTGTATAATAAGTAACGCTGTGTCAAGGCGTCCGAAATTGGGGCTCCAAATTTCATTCTAAGATTTATTTTCAGGTTAATATAGCAAACTAATGCTGCAGCATCAATAGTCCCAACCTTAATCCGGCCCTGCTGATGACATCAAAGAGGAGCAAAGAGAGGTTTCCGAATAATATTTTTTTGTAAAAAAAAATAGAAAAATATCAGATGTTACAAAATTATGAAATTTGTGAATATAAATCAGGTTATAAACTCTTTAGAACTGTGTGACAAATAAAAATCAGAGGTTTACGTAACGAAGTCATTACTAATCAAGACATTTGGAAACCTTACGTGCAAATTTACATCTCAGCGTTACTAAATCAGCATAAATTGAAAAACGATTGCTCTCAGTCTACTAATGCACCGATAAATGAAGATCTAGGAGGGGGACGAATGCCCACGTCCAAGATAATAAAAATACGGAGACGCTTCGGAAAATAACTTTATAAAAACTTTCAAACCGATATTTATGTCCTGGACGTGCTCACGGTTTGAGCGGATCGTTACAAAGTTGGGTGAATTTTGCAAGAATCCATCCCCACTTACTTATGGAGGGAGGGTTGCCAAATGGGAGGACGTCAAAATCGAATCTTATTCATTATTCATCGTGAAAACAACATGACGCTCTCTCTAAAAGGAAGATGACGGTTCTTTGTGATATTGAACGATAGAGAGTGAGGGAGGGTTTCTGCATTTCGTAATGGCCTACGCAAACATGTACGTTATTGAGGTGTGCAGTGCCTCATTCTGTGTTTTGCGTATAGAAAAAACTGAACATTTTCGATGTACTCACTGATTAACACAAAACTGTAATTATCGGAATTAATAATTAACTTAGAAAAATTACACATATATACTATTTTCACACAATTTTGAAAGACCTCGTGTCAATTTGAAAAAAACAACAACATAATTATGTTATGTAGGACTGATTCGATACCGATATCGGAAAGTATCGGTTAGTTTTTATTTACATACCGGTCGATATTTCCCCGGCGTTTGGATCATTCGCGGGGTCCAAAAAATGTCACGTGACACTTTCCCGGAGTTTGACTATCCTGGCAGTTATGCAAAATTCGAGATTTTCGCTTATTCTGCGCCAATATTACCGTATGTGAAAAACTGTATTGTAATATTCTGAGGTGCGTTTGGGTAGTTTTAAATCAAAACACTGCAAAATTTATGCTTACAATATTAATCAATATCGATATCGGCGGAAATCAATAAGAGTATCGATATGGGTATCGGTTAAAACTGGTATCGGCTCAGCTCACCCATAATTTTATGTTAAACTTAACCCTGTCCTCACAAGTAACATAAAATCTGAGGATTCTATCCATCAACTGGAGTAAGACAAGGCTGCATTCTGATGTCCACTGTTGTTTATAATCTTAATTGATGAATTCAGAAAAATCTGTAAAAGAAGGATCAAACCTTTTACTGTTGTAAATTGGCTCATGAAACCTGTACAAATATCAGAACTAGCTTTTGCAGATGATTTAGTTTTATTTGCTAAAACTGAAAAGGAACTACAACAGAACCTAGATACAGAGAACTAAGGAAGATGAACATGAGAATTAACACCAGTCAAACAAAACAATGATAATAAGTAGAGAACATAGAACCCATGTCATTTGGAGCAAGTAGCACATATTTTAAATATCTTGGTTCTATAATTGGTAATAATGGAAAAATAGGTGAAGAAGTGAGCAACGGAATTGCAGCGGCAGGAATACTATAAGGTGTTCATAAAGTCCCGGTACCATTAAAAAACAACATAGCTCGGAAACAACATGCAATAGAACAATGCTGTTGATTGCAAAATGAGCTACAACTATCCACGTTTATATGCCATACACCTCAATGTGCGCCCCTCTAGTAGCTCTCAGAATATCATTTCTGCCCATACAAGCCCCAGCATATCACCAGTAACAGTTGGGAAACTCTCCGTTATTCTTCTCCGAAGAGTAGCGGTAAACAGGAGTGCGGTAAACACAATCTTTGACATACCGCCAGAAGAAGAAATCCAAAGGTGTGATATCAGGAGAGCGCGGTGGCCACCTTGCAGAGAAATGCCCATCCAGAAGACCAATGAAGGGGTCTTCTGGGCTATTCTAAGATCAATGAGGAGGTGCCCCATCTTGTTCAAAAATTATGGTTGGCTGTAATTCCTCCAACTGAGGAAGACGGTACTGTTCAAACATGTCGTACTAAATGTTACTGGTAGTGGTACCGAGACTTTTTGAACACGCTGTATATCGCGCCTTAAATAGAAACTCCATATGTAAAAACAATTTACAAAGAAAACAAAGTTAACAGTGTATAAAGCAACCTGTACAGCTACACTAACTATGAATGTGAATCGTGGCCATTAACAACTAAATATTCCAGTAGGTTTCAAGCAACTGAAATGAGGTACTTAAGGAAAATAGAAGTATAAACAAAACGAGATAGAGTAAGGAATCAAACAAGTAAGAATAAGCCTTAAAACCCAACCTGTACAACAATAAATAGAGTTCTCACAGCTGATGTAGTTCTATTATGTTAATCGAATGAATGGAGAAAAGATACCCAAAAAGGTGTGGCAAGCTAAAGTAGACGGAAGAAGGCCGAAGGGAAGACCAACACAGAACTGGGACAGCTTGATGGAAGCAGTTTTGAAGGAAAGAGAACTGGACATCAACAGAGCAAAAATGATAGCCCCTGGCCGTGATAGATGGGGAGCTCTTTGCATAACCTCTACACCTTGTTAAACCTTGCTTAATTTGATCAGTTTGTTAAATTATTTATAAAGAAAGAAAGAAAGAAAAATTATATAAGGTCAAAGTTGAAAACTAAAAGATATGTTTTGACCAAATGTTATGACGTAATCGAATTAACACCATAATATTTATAAAGATGCTGATGTACTAACCTTTATGTAAGAAAGAAATGGCGGTAGATTTTAATTTTATATTTATCGATGTACAAGTACAACCTTGGTGACAATGAAGTTCGACCAGAAAGGAATACGTGATTAAATGCACAGAGGCATAGGCGATGGAATGGGTGACCCGCAGAAGTGACGCATGTGTGTAAGAGGAGGCGTGTGAGCAGGCAAGAATCGTGATCCCAGCATGTTGCACCCAAGGTCACGTAAAGAACGAAAACGGGGAACAATACGCGTGACATTGAACTTTGACCAGGCACCAGACCCATTCGGAAAATTCCAGATAGTGGCGCATTCGACGGAAGCATGACGTCACGGACACGATAAGGGAGTCCGCCGTATATAAGCGCGTGCTGTGTACCGAGGAACCGCAGTGCATCATCACCATGGCCAGGGGCAAACCTATTGACAACACCGTGAGGAGAAGAATGGTGGAGTTGCAACGGGATGGACTCAGTGAACGGGAAATAGGGCGCCAACTGAACTTACCCAAGTCAACCGTCCACTGCATCATCAAACACCACCAAAATACGGGTACTACAGAGCCAGGTAAGGCCTCCGGTCGAAAACGCCTGCTGAGCGTGCGTGACCTACGGATATTTAGGCGCTATATCCAGACCAACAATCATGTTTCTGTGGCCGAATTACGACTGTGGACTCGAGAACGCTTTCACATTGAAGTGTCAACCAGAACCATTCACCGTTACCTACAGCGATGCGGTTACCGAGTGTACAAGGCGAAACGTAAACCCTTCCTTTCCATGTTGAACAAAGGCAATCGACTACGGTGGGCACGAATGTACCGGGGATGGACATTTCGGCAGTGGAACAGGTTTTTGTGGACGGACGAATCCATTTTCAATGTTGTGTACGGGAAAATACGGAAAACAGTCATTTGTCGGAAGGAGGAACAGAATGAAGCAAAATGTTATGCACGTCGGGTACAGAAACCTGCGTCCGTGATGGTATGGGGATGCATGACGGCATCTGGGGTTGGCCCACTACACGTCTGTGAGGACATTGTGAATGCACACGCCTATACACGCATACTGGAGCGGCATCTTCCCACAGTGCGAAGGCACCTGTTCCACAGGCGGCGTCTCATCTTTCAACACGACAATGCCAGACCTCATACAGCGCGGCTGACAAGAGAATGGTTGACTCGCCATCACGTGCGAACTCTGCCATGGCCACCATCGAGTCCCGACCTCTCGCCCATTGAGAATGTGTGGCGTGTTCTTAAGCGACGTGTGCAACAGAGGGGACCCACGACAGTGGCTGCTCTTATCGCCTGCCTGCAGGAGGAATGGCACCGCATCGATGTGGAATACCTTGAACGACTCGTCCGCAGCATACCCCGACGCATTGCCACAGTTATTCGCCGACGGGGCGGCGTCACACCATGGTAAACAGGATCCCCTCTAACAGTGGTCGAACTTCAATGTCACGTGTAGATGGACGAAAATGTTTTATTTTGTGTGGACACCATACATTGCTGCGTTGCAGCGGAAATTTATGTTTTCCTTTGTTCCATGTAGCCTGCTGAATAAAATATGTTCAGCATATGCATGTGTTCTCCTTCTTTCACAACGCACTCCTATATTTGTGACTGGTCGAACTTCATTGTCACTAAGGTTGTATTTGTTAACTGAAAAAGAAGTATCAAAATCTTTTGAATAATTTATCAAATCCAACTGCGTGGCCGCGGTGGCTCAGTCGGTAACGCGTCTGACTACCATGCTCAAGGTCCCGGTTTCGATCCCCGGCCGGTTTAAATCCGGGAACTTTTCTAACGGTGGAAGCGGCCCCGGCGCCCACCCAGCGTCGAATAACATGAGTACCTGGGGGAAACCCTGGGGAGTAAAGGCGGTCAGGGGCGTGATGTTGATCACATCACCCTCACTCACAACCGGATCAAGAAAGTGTGGGGCATTACCCCCACACCCACTATACGCCTTCATGGCGTGGGGCTATGCACAGGAGAACACTTCACCTTTTATCAAATCTAACTTATGTATAAACTGCACATTTTATTGTAATTTAAGTTTTATTTTGTCTTCATAACTTGCTAATCAGGGGTTCGAGAGTACAGAAATCGGGTATAAATACGCCTAAATTTCATTGTAAAAGGAATTGTTTCTTGGTATCCGCGCCTGCGTGGGTCTGCTACAGGCCTAGTGTTGAGTCGCTTACACTCTGCAGGTTTTCTACATTGAGTCAAGTTGCCGCGAGTAAAGATACCGCGTTCAAAATTCACAATTACCCGGTTTCTCAGTCTCACGTTCCTTTCTATCCCGATGTACGCAAATTGACTTACAGTAATAAAACGATATAAAATCTCTATCCGGTATGAGTTTTTCTATTGCCCACCTGAGATGGTTCCAGTGCGGACCTTTGGTATTCCCTTGATGCTGACTACAGAGCTGAGGGATATTAACTTAGTTCCTGCAACTGCGTTTGCCTGTTTACAGATACAGTGTCGAGCCACTCACGCCCCGCAGTTGTGGGAACGTAACAACCTGACGGTAGAAGAGGACCGACTAAGTAAGTAAGTAAGTACTTAACTCTGTAATACAGAAAAACAAATATTCGAAGTATAGCCGATTGAGAATGACCATTTCCACTTTTCCCTCATTTCACAGAATATTCCCCCTCAGCTTGTAGTTCTGCAGAAAGTCCACCTTATTTTAAACATTATATTTAAACCCAATTCAGTATAACTTTTGTATTAGAGATCAACTTGTCCTTCAGAAAACAATAATTAAGTTAAACTGAGTATTATTAAATATCTAATGTTCACTGAAGAATTCATATCTTTCACAGTATACGATCCTGATTTTGTGCCCCATCCTGGATAGTGAAATTTAATTTTGAGAACAGCTGAAGCAGTGAGACCATATCTAGAAAGCCCTCAGGGGTATAAGAGAAGGAACTTACCATAAATCCAAGCTCGAATCATTAGCAAATCCCCCCTTTAGGATAATAATAATCCAAGGAACTCTGCAAAACTTCACTTGATATGAAATTGCCATTAACCGGAATCACAGTAACCTCAATAGCACTGTCGTGCAGCGGTGATCAGGGTAGGTTAAACATCCATCCCCTTTCCGTAGGCCGTGTATTTGGCTTTGCATTAATAAGGGGCCCGAGTATACACGGAGGGACTGACTTCCCTCATTAGGGACTACCTGTCTCTTGGCTTTATCTGGCGACCTCTCAAGCACTGTGCCGAGTCGGTGTACCATCGCTAATTTGCATTAATTAATTCAAAGCAAGCATCGTCATAATTCGTTGCCTGGAGGGGAGGCAAGAGCTTCTCTGGCTCTTCAGGGAGATCTCGATGGAAAAGTGGAAATTCTGGATGTTCACTTCCTTATTTTCTTTGTCTTGCATTGCACTTTCATGCCGCTGAGTTGGGCAATGGATGGAGATAGTGTTAAGTTGGAATCTTGAAACGGAAGTGACGTAAGTGAGCATGTAATCGCCGGGAATTTCAAATGTTATTTGTAAAGCATTCTTCAGTTATGAAACTACTTCTAAAAGTTAGACGAGCCAATGAGGGATTACGTTGCCAAGGTAAATAATCTTATCTGTCTGAAATATTTGTATGTTAACTGTAAGGTAAGACAAAAGTTCCCAATGCTTATAGCACCACGCCATGAAGGCACATTTAGGGTCCCACACATTCTCGATCTCGGCCATTTTGGAGGCTACCGGGGTTGCCCCAGGTACCTTTTGATTTGAGGTTGAGTAAGCCCCAGAGCCGCTTTATGCGGGGACAAAGCCAGAAAAATTCATACCTTAGAACATCTACCCCGAGAATCGAACCAGGGTCTCCTGCGTGGCAGTCAGACGCCATGCCGACTAGACCACCGCGACTCATATGTCAACTGCGTGACATAAAAGTTTTCTGTGGCAGAGCAAGGGCCAATCACCAGATCACTTTTTCTTCACTGTGCTGCGCTTTTGTTGCTACTATAGACCATCCCAACTTAAGAGTACACTATGAAAGACTATCGGCTCTTACTTTTACGTCCTTCACCCCCAAGTGAGGCTATTTTTGTCAGTAAAGAATAGGCCTTAGCGTTGGAAGAGAAATGAATTAATTTAGGTACATATTCGGAATTAATTGTATGTTTTTATACGCGTTTATTTACTACACATATCATGTTGCAATGATGTACGTATTACTTTGTTATACTTTTTGTGACTCAGGGAGCTAAAAATAATATCCAACTGTCTGCTCCGAACGTCTACCACAAGATGGAAGTAGGGGGAATACTAAGGTCATGAGTTTTCTCTTTATGAAGTGTTTTTGCTGTGTTCCACAACAGATGTTCTACGAGTCATGTAGTGTCTTTTCTTATGCAACGTCTGGCAACGCTGTCGTAACCGCCAGAGCGTACTCTTATCTTCGGATGAACATTAGAACCAAACAGGATTCTTGTGTTGGATTCAACGTGGATTCATTGAGTGGTGTACAAAGTTTTAGTACTGTTACTCTGTATAGTAAATTTTGGGCTACCAGCAGGATGCTGCAAAGCGACGATGAATTAAACCAACAACTTTATTCATGAATATATTCATATTTTATATATGTTTTTATGATAATAAAGAGGAACAAAGTAAATGACTCCTCGATGAGTATTGGTAACGTCCAGAAGGTTTAGTCCCGATTAGACTATTTCTGCATAAAGTGGACTTAAGCTTAACGCACGCTGAGACGCGGAGAAACGCGGCAACAGAACATCTGTTGTCTGCTTCTATTAAAATCAAATGGTGCAACGACCACTACAGGGAGACGCCCGGAACCGAAGCGGGAATTTCCGTGCCAGAAGTCTGCAGGTTATCTGAAAGGTTATCGCCCACTGAGACGCCGGAAACGCGTCTGTTGCGTTGTGTTACCGCGTCTCAGTGGGTGTCAAGCTCAAAAACTGAAACGCACATTAGTATAGGCAAATATGACTTAGCTACCAGTCAGTTCAATAAAAGGTCAATCTGAACTAAAATTACATATGAGTTTATCGGGCTGCATAACATGTAAGGATGTATTTTATTCGGAAATGTAATTCGAACATCTTTTCTCCCTCTGTTCATGAAACGATTCTATAAGTTAGTCCACCTAGTAAGATCTGGAAAGGTTTCGGGTTATAACAGAGCTAAAGGCACTCTAATCTTCAGGGATATGAGTGCAGTGTCCACACTGTTGTGTGGGAGGATTCTGGTGTAGGCGTCACGCTGATTAAGTACCGTGCCTTCCACAAACTCACCAACACCCACTTCGAATCACGAAGAGCAGGACTTTTCATATCTAGAAAACTTAATGAAGGAATCTATAACTAGGCTTGGACATGAATTGGCGTCCCCGCTAACTCCCTTATCCACAACATCAGTGAAGAATCTCCTCGTCTGCATCCATCCACGTGGATCAAATGACTTGCTTCATTTGTCATAATGAATCTCTTGATTCTTCTTTTAGTCTGTTCTACATGTCAACAATAGTTACTACTTTTATATTCTATCTAATAGATTTCTATATCCTTATCGTGACAAAAGTAAAAGTCCTCCGTGCACCTTGCACCATGCCATGAAGTATAGGGGGATGTGGGAGTAGAGTCCTACACATTCTTCGATCTCGGCCGTTTTAAAGGTGGTGTGATCAGCACCACGCTTCGGTGGAGGAAGTAAACAATAAAAAATAATCCCAAAACCTTTTATGCCGTCTTGGTGAAACAGGTTGAAATCCTCTTCTTAACATTACAATAGTTCCTAAATTATCTCATAAAAATTACTCTGCGTTCAGCATGTAACATTCCTTCTAAATTTTCCTTGATCCACCCTTTCTTTACTGTCATAATCATAATTTCTTTGTTATTATTAATTTGATTTAAATGCAAAGGAAGAGGGGAGATGTAAGGACCGGAATTCCCAGAAAGCATTCAAACGCCAATATGTCTTGAATATAGCACATCCTGTGGTTTGAAGTTAGAGTATACTTAATACCCAGATAGGCTAATCGGGACTAGAACTACGGTTTAAAGTTGTATCCGAACCACCATATGTCTCCAGCGGGTATCCAACCCGGGACGCCACGATTACAAGGCGACGACGAGGATACCCTTGCATACTAACGAGGCCCAATATAATGCTCTACGGTATTCGAGTTCAGTATCCTCTCCACGCAACAACCGTGGCGAAATGGTTAGCACATTGCGCTACGAATCCCGGCCTGGGCATGGATGTTTGTGTCCATTCAAATTTCATCATATCATCACTCATCCCCGTCTTCGCTAATGAGCCAAAAGTGGCAAAAAAGCGAAGTAAAATAAAGCAAATCAATCAATCATTGTCCCTTCATAATTCCATCTCATCGTCGCGATCTTGCAACTGGAAGAAGAGTGACGCAAAACGAAACAGCAGCTCACATACAATACTCGGAAAATAAAGAGACACGAGTTTTGGTGCCTCGTTTTGCAGGGAACGCCTTCCCAGAAATCGCAGAGCAGAAAATCTTGTTTCGTTCTTTTTCTCCTCTGCCATGCCAGTTGCATTAGCTTTGTTTAAATATTAAGGGGAATCAGAGATGGCGGAAGATGCAGGAGAAGAATTAAGCTATAGGAATGTAGAGACTGAGGAAGCTTACGGCACATTCGTAAATCATTCAGAGGAACGGCAGCTGTCAATAATGCATGCAAGGTATTAAATTACCAGAAATATTGTCCTTTGCCTACACAAAACGGGACGAGACGGATCAGTAAGAAAAATGAAAATAGAAAAAAAGGAGGGTAGGGAAAAAAACAAGAGGGAGTGATATAAAGAGAAATAGACAGAGGGAAGGAAAATAGAGAGAGAGAAAAATTAGGAGACTTTATTAAGAATTCTTCTCCAGTTTTTGTCTCCTTCCTCTTTAGGAACGAGTCGTCACCCCTCTTGCATCTTCTTTACCCCTCTCTCCCCCTTTCTCTCTCTCTTGTGCTCTGCTCGTTCTACGATTCACCCTCTGCCGTCTTGTCTCAAGGCCAAAGCCGAAATTTCAATTTATGAAAAAGCGAGACTAAATCTTCTATCGGAGGAGCGTGTTCTTGGGATCCTTGCAAAGGGGGATCTTTTGTAATGAGGTTGGAATATAAGACGCGTGTACGCGCTCTGTGGGGCTTGACGCACAAAATGCGTCCTTTTCTCCCTCCCTCCCCCACCTCCTCGCGTGAGGATTGGAATTATGACTGGGAACGAAAGGATATTATTGGTCAGGTGCACACGTTGTGGAGACGAGTTCCCCTGACTCTATAGGCTCTTTACCTTTGGTGCAGATTAATGTATGCAACAACAAAACATGCACGTGCATAATCTCATCAGAAGGGACAGGTACGCCAAAACATACACCCTTACTGCCCTCGCAAACAGGTTAAACCAGATAAATAAATGCTATTTTAATCCAGTTGCACATTTGTGTGCGATGTGTCCGCCTGGTGGTGAACATTTGAACTCTTTCTTTTCTCAGTATTTTCTTCTCCGTGGTTTCCAGAGTCTCTATGCAAAGTTTAACCGCAATTTTCAACTATTTTTATTTCATCAGCATTCGCTTCCCCAAGGTATCCATATCCTCTAGCCTATACCAAGTTTAACCGCAATCTGTTGCTTCGACCGAGCTCCAGATGGCTCTGAGTAGGAAAAATTTAATTCTAAGCACCACATTTTCACCTGGTGGTGAAAATTTGAACTATTTTTATTTCATCAGCATCAGCTACGGTCTCCATAGCCTCTATACCAAGTTTCAGATTAATCCGGTGCTTCGAACGGGCTCCAGAAGGCTCTGAGAAGGACGACTTGAATTGTGTCCATCCGATACTTTCCAATAAACAGGGTATACCTTTAATTGTTTATTACAGTTTATATGCTTCCGATTGTTAAACATGTCTCCAGACCTTGTTACTTAGCGTCGCGTTTCTGCCAATTCTGGCCAATCGCGAAGACGATGATGAACACTCATGAATAATACCCATGCATAGGCCAGGATTCGAACCCGGGACTCCTGACATCTTAGAACTCTACTAACCACTCGGCCACGGAGGTCAGCTCTGACGAATTCATGTTCTTCTGGACATAAGCTACGCATATTCAGGACACAGCACGCATAGAGCATATTCTGTTTACAGTTTTCTTTCCGTAATACGGGTAATTTGTAGTTACGACAAAGCACTGCCTGAGACACGACAGTTTAACATTCGAATATATAGTAAGTGTATCATAGTTTGTCTTCTAGTTAGGTGGGCACAGTCCCATAAACTATGTTTTGAACAGTACTGACTTTTAGAAGCAACTCATCACCCATCTATACCCGAATAGTGCATTTGGAAACACAGTGAATGGATGCTATATTATGGCGCATTTTTTAAACCTTTTTCTTATTGGGTTAGTATGCTTTTAATTTTTAAAGAATAACAGCATAAATTTGAAATATACCGAGTGATCCGTTTGAGATGTCTGAAAAGTAAACCGTTGTGTACAATAGGTTAATGTACGTATCTCTGAGCAGTTTGTTTTAATATATGCAGAAAGGATGTAAATTTTGAGTGAGTGCAGGTTTAAAGACTTCAGCCATGTTGCTGTACTAGTGTGCATAAAACACTCGAAAATTTCACACCCCATACGATACATTCTGCGCTGTTGTGGCGTGACCACTATCTTTATCTACCATGAACGCTAGCGTCACGCGGCTGAAGTATGCAAACTTCCACTTACTCGAAACTTACATCCTTTCTGCATATATTACAAAAAATTGTTTAGAGATACGTACATTAACCTATTGTACACAATGGTTTACTTTTCTGACATCTCAAACAGATCACTCGATATTAGCCTATACCTGGATGAAACAACATGCGAGACACAAAGTTTTAGAAATATACTTTAATGTTCGAAATCATATGTTACAGACTAATACATAATTATATACATTACAACAGCCATAACAGCAAAGCTCATGTTAACGGCTTATTTTGGACGCCGAAACAAACAAACAAACAATATGCAACCCTGCTGATTCACTTCAATTTTTATTTCTTCCTAATCGCAAATCCGCAACGCGGTTTCAATTTTTAATTACAACATATTATTTACGGTACATTGTGTAGCACGTTTTAATTTAAAAAAAAATATAACGTTCATAGATGGGAACAAACGAACAATTGCTCATCCCACTTAACACATTTCAGGACAATTATTGAAATAATCTAAAATAAAAGGCTATAGGTTTTTAAATATATTTTAACGTAGCAAGCTAACTGTTATCGTCGGAATAAGTAGATTCATTTTAAAATCTGTGTAAATAAGTTTAGCACGTTAGAATGATCAAGTTTTGCCCATACCATTCCACTTAAATAGGTAGATATGCACAGAATATGTATGTGCGAGCGGGGCCATCTTAATTGCGTGGCGGTAAAGCTGTCGGCTTGGAAAGGGGTGAAAGGTTCGATACCCGGTGAAGGAAAATAGTGGTTTGGATTCCACTTAAAGTTGTATAGCCCGATCGCAATTAGCTTATATGTGCATAAAATTGTGTGTGTTTGGTGTGTGTGAAGAAAACTTGTATGGTAATTAGGTAAATGGTTGAAATTGTAATTGTGGATTAAAATTACAGAGGGTGCTTTCTGATCCTCTGTAACTTATCCAATGTTCCTTTTTTAAATATAACATTAATTTTGATCACATATCTAATGTTCTCTTTTTATAGCATACGAGGGAATGGAGTATGTAAAACGAATCGGCATTATCTGCACACATCATCGGCGATCAGAACTGCTCCACAGTAGAACAGATTTGATTTCATTTATTATATTAACCTTATTATGGATATATCAGCACATATGCTTATTTTTGCCGTCACATAACATGGGGATAAGCCCCTTAACTGAAACAAAATTGAGGTCAGGCCCCTAAAAAGAAAAGAAAAAGAAAATGTGTCTGTTAAAATCTCTTCACTCAATTTTTAAAACGAATACATTCATTAATTCAGATTCTGTAATACGTCAATTTAAGGTTGGCTGCTATCTAAGCCTCCAAGCATGCTGATCTTCTGTTGGGGTTATCTCCCTTAGCCTTTGAAGATATCTTCATTACTCCCAAGAGAGCCGATTGTCTCTTCCGCCATCTGCGCCGTACCGAAGGACTCCTTCTCCGCCGCATCTGCCGTTGAGGTCTTCACCGTAACCGTGGCAAGGAGCCCTTACAAGGTACTATCAGCCGGAGCCAGCTGAACCACTATTTCTTAAAGAAGTGTTACTCCTCCATCTTCTTTGGGGCCTTTGACCAGTAGGTTGCTTCTTAGTCTGATGGCTGCTCCTCACGAGCCTGCTCAGCATGGGAGACCCTACCGGTAGCTATGCTACTTCTGGTATAGCTTAGCGAATCATCGAAGCACGGAAGCCCCACCACCAACTACAAGGTCAAGCAACCACTAGGTGAGGCACTGCTTAACAAGAATTAATATTAAACTGTCTCCGAGGTTAAAATCTACATACATTAGTTAAAATCTGAATATGCAAAGGGGCACTCAGAACATATAAGGATAACACGATTGTACTGGCCGAAGTTCAAGCGCCAGAACCTTGTGAACCTGCAAGTAGGAATCACCAGGGTATATTATGTGGAAATGAGGTTGACCTTTCGATGCCTTACCAGAAGGTCACCCCTTACACCCTTAGTAGAATAGTTTGCCGTATTGGGCGACAGAGATAGGTCAAGGCGATATCATAAAATGTTATCATTTTCAGAACTTGTTTTTTTTTGTTGTTTTATGTTTTATTGTGGTATTAATGTTTAATATGTTATTATAATTATAATAGTTAATAATTATGAATAGTAGATAGGTTATTATGAATGTTGTGAATAGATAATTCAGATTAATGGATATACTTGTGGAATAAAAAAGTATCTTGCAATAGATAATTTAGGTTTGACATTCCTATGTTATAAATGTTAACTTACTTTTTCATCAGAAGTAGTTGTAAAACTACTATTTTTTGGTTTAAAAGACCATTACTTACTTTTGTTTCATCTGATGATTCTTGTGTAATTCTTATTAACCAATTAATAAAGGATTTATTAGTTGTTGCTTCGATAACAATTGCTATAAATCTGTGATTTGCTTCACAGGTTTCTGAATACTGTCCAAAGAAGAGTCCAGTTTGGGTAATGTTTTCTCCTGCTTGTGTCGTCCGTGCATATGAGTGAATATGTGTACAGAAAAGGAACGAGAAAAATTGCCGTCACTTTCATAAGAAATTTTGGGTTTAAACACCAGGGAATGAAACTGGAAGTTGCACCGGAAAGAGCGATTAACAAACCCACGTCGCTCATTTGCTATGGACGTGAACGCTTAAGAGGTATCAAGGATTATTGCATCTTCCATACTCGCTGTCAAAGGTTCATTAGATGACGGTGCAGAGGGAAGGTGTATGCGAGCAGAGAGAGACTTCGTGTTCCTTTAGCTCTTCGCTTTTGGCGAACTGCTCCCAGTTGAGCAATAGAACGTTCAGCCTTTCCCTGTGAGCTCTTTGGAGCAACGATTTAATTAAAAATAAATAAACTTGAGTGAGGTTAAGGAGTCGGTGCCACAAGGCAACGTCTCTCTGTTTTTGAAGTTCCAACGCCTTCCTGAGAGTTTTATAGGTTCCCTTCCCAAGTTGGGAGAGAGAGGCATGCCTCTAGTACACAGTCCAGCGATTAACCTCTCAAAGCTTTGTGCACGCGCAAAACTTTCAAACGATCCTGATCTGGCATTTCTGGACAATTCAGTCTTTAAGCAAAAACAGTGAACCCGGATGGATCGCCGCCTTTACTGATTCGTCGCTTGAACACAGAAGCCAGTGATTATTAGTTTGAATTTGTTTTGTTATAATTTCACATCCTATATTAAAAATTAATGTAAAAACAAATACGTATGCCTTTATGGTTGTACATTTTTATTCGTTGGACGTTTCGACACAGGTACACATGTGTCTTTGTCAAGAACAAAGATATTATTTAAAAAAATATGTAACAATGCAAAACGATCAAGACTGAGAAAACAATAGATAAAAAAAATCCAGTAAATAATCAAAGCTCAAAAATTAATTGTAACTTTTAAATATAAATTGCCTTCAAATTTCTATTTTAATAAAAATAATGAAAGCTCAAAAATAAGCTGTAATTGTAACATTAAAGTTACTTTTTATTTCTTAAAATAATATAAAGCAACTTAAATTTAAAAATTACCACTGATTTTTGAGGTTTCATTGCTTACTCGATTTCTTTGGTCTATTGTTGATTCAAGGCTGATTGTTCTACAATGTATTTTACATTGTTACACTTTAAGAATCATTCTTTTGTACTTGACAGAGATTAGTGTATATTTGTCTCGAAACGTCGAGAAAATGAAATTGTAAAGCCATAAAAGAATGCATTTTGAGATTTCTGTTTAATACCAGTATCAAGCAATCTGAAGAGATATTTTGCACCATATTTCCGTCACTTTAGGCTAATCGTGATGATTGGAATACATGATTGGATGAATTCCATTAAGGGATACTCACACAAATATAAACCGGGACTCGAATCCGGAACCTTCGTGCTCGTGATTCGAACACTCAACATGTTCGCCCACCGAGGTGGCTATGTATTTACATCTTTAACGTTATTTATGTCGATTATAAACAATAAGTTCTATCACTTAGCTGAGATGCTATAAAAAGTAAAATTGGCACAAGAAATAATTCAAAATAATTACTTTGTTTTTATCTTATCTACTTATACAGAAGACGCACAGTGGACATATTAAAGCCTCTATGAGGGAAGTAAATTCCAAGAAGTAAATGTGGATCAAAGGATAGTAGGAGATTACCGCTAAATTGACGAACCCAACACGACATCTACCCAATAAATTAAGATAATCCCCACATAATGTATATTTATGTATATATATATATAAATATAAAGTAGAAAACCGATGGAGAATTCTTCCCATACTCCGCGCTGGGTCTCCGTAAGAATTTTTTGAATTTTATTGGAAATGGTATTGGATTCGTTCCCCAAACCGTCTCGAAATTAGGAACTGAAGTTCTCAAAGTGATGCGAAGAAACGAGAGAGACGAGGAAAAGATGGCGGAGTTCATGGCATACCTTGTCCTTTCTTGCTCCTCTTCGTTCCATTACTCCCCTCGCCCCCCGCCCCCCAGCCCCTTCTCCCGCGGCTCCCACCCCCGACCCCCCCGATGAACTCGCTCGGCACACTCGAGTAATTTAAATCACAGACTCTTAATTAAGACGGTTTCTCTCCGACACAGGGAGTGCTGCGACAACCAAAAACCGTTTCCATAGAAACTGAAAGAAATAGGCAAAGGGGGTTCCGTAAAAAAAATAAAAGAAGGCAGGGAAAAAAGAAGTGGAGGGCATAAGGAAGAGAAGAATACTAATTATGATAACGCAATGAAAGACGGGACGCGTAGGAAAGAAAGAAACGTATAACAAGAGGAAGCGAAGGAAGAAAACGGAATAAAAAGTACTAACAAGAAGTAGAAATTAGCGTTTATGTAATTGAAGGAACTAACCATTTCTCAAGCAACGGTCAAAGTGCTTCTGAGAAAAAGGATGGAGAGATCATAAGCCTTTACTCTGGGGAGCGCATGATGTCATTATCATTCCGATGTCCCTCGCTATAGGGTTGGAAAATAAAAAACAATGATATATATTAGTGGGAACCTTGATTTTTCACAAATTCGATAAAACCGAAAAATACTAATTAAATCAAAAGAAAAGTGGATCCAGTGGAATGTTCTGAACACAATTTTCACTCAATCGAAATCGCGAATTAACGCGAATTTGGCATAAAATGCAAATCATAGCTTGTTTCGTAGCAAATTTCAGCACATTTTGTGCTTTAAAAGTAGAACTAGTTTTGTGTTTTAGGCTACGAAAATAGAATGTAGCGTATTTACCCACATATCACGTGCACGTTTTCCAAACTTGTGGTGCTTATTATACATGCTATAATTCAAACAGCTACATGAAACTACGTATAATTGGATGCTTCGCATGATTTTTCCCACCTACGGTCACACGAGAGCCCTAACATCATTATTTGTCGCTTAAGAAACTTTTTCCCCTTACCGAACAAAGTGTCTTGGTGCGTATGTCGAGCGCGCAACTACCGTCACGCTGTGTCCGTAACATCGGTATGTCGTGCGAGAAATAGTGGAAAATAACTTCCTCAAAAATGGTTTCCAAAGCATGAATCTCTCACTAACAGGCATACGCTACGTGAACTATAATTTAAAATACTAGTTTTAAAGCTCAATGAACGTAAAATTTTAGATGAATCTGGCACAAAGGTGTGCTAAAATGAAAAAGCTATTTAAAAAAACAACACTGATTTGGGAAAAAGTAATACTGAATATTCGATGTCCCTATATAGGTTCCAAAACATCGTATTCACATGATTTTTAAGGTCAAACAAGGATATATATAGACATTGAGCGGGACAGAAGGGGTAAAGTGGGAATTTCACTCCTAGAGGTTTTTGCTGAAATTAATTTGTCATTTTTTAGTTCCAACAATAAATTGATTTGTATTAATTAGCGCTGCTTTTCTGCGTTTTAGCTAATAAGTCGTTGAGGATGAGTGATATGATGAAAGTGATGTAGAACACCTATGCCCAGGTGCGGATTCGAACCCAGGAAACCCTGGCATTGAAACACGCTGTGCTAACCACTCGACCACTGATGTCACCAGTCAGAACGATAAGAAATACATATTGTTTGAAGCTGCATGACACATACTAGTTCACACTATCAACAAATCTAAGAGTGTTGGAAAAGTATAATATTTATCAACTTTCTCTTAGAGAAACGATATGGTATACTTGTAGAAAGAGAAGAATGGGATACAGCGAACGTTTGCTTGGTATCCGGAGGCAATTTTCTTGGTACGGAAAGTATATCACTTTTATGCTTTTCTGCGTTGAAGTACCGGACAACTTAAGAAGGCAGGCAGAATGAGAGCAGAAGTAATCTCCGAAGAGAGTGAGGGGTTGCCGGAGGGAGGTTGAAGGGGGCCCCCGTCCCGCCGGGAGCGACCCACGCCGGTAATCCTGGAAACTTGCATCAGGTTTCTGAGATTGTTTCCTCCTGCTTGGACGTAATCCGAGAGCTGAATTCTAAAGCGGAATGGAAAAAAACATGGCGGAGAGGGGGTATTGGGGGGAGGTGGTTTGGGGACGCGACTTTGAGCCAGAACATGGCTCTCCAGGGCATTCAAGTCAACCGAAATGGCTTACGTTCTTCCTTCTCTCTCTCTCTCTCTCTCTCTCTCTCTCTCTCTCTCTCTCTCTCTGTCTCTGTCTCTCGCGTTCCGAAAATAATATGGAGGCATGTATGTGTGCGTGCATGTATGCACATGCGAGATGGATATGTGCTTTTTTTTCCGCCGGAGACCAGAGGGAAGGAGATGTTGTTCCAGCATTCGTGGAAGTGCTTTGGATAAAGGAAACGTTTGCGGACATTGAAGGTAAGTTTCATATTTCCATATGTCTCTTTTACTTGAAGGTTATTAACCCCCCCCCTTGCCACCTCCTTTCCACTGTTTCTAAAATTCATGTTGTTTTCCCTTGCGGTGAAATGGTCTGTTAAACTCAACAGAACATCACATTGCAATTTTTCGAACTCATTCTTGTATTTTAAATATTTTTGTTAATGCAAGAACTGACTTAAAAACTTTGCACGATCTTGTCAGAAATAAAAGTGTAGATTTTAAACTCCATCCCAAGTGTTGAGTCTACAGTAGATTTCTCAAAAAACTTAATAATATAACTTTAAATGGATGTCATCACGTAACTGTGATTGCAACATGGTTGTTCTCAACTTGGTGGTTATTTGTCTGTTGGTGTCGATATCAAAGTTCCTGGATTCGAGTCCCGGCCTGAGCATGAATGTTCATTGTAAGTATCCATTTATCAATGTCATCTAATCATCATCATTATAGTCACGATTAGCCCAAAGTGGCAAAAAACGACGCTAAATAACAAAATTATAAATACAACATAGATTGTATTTTGTAATTACAAATCAGAGTAAATAACATAATTATATTAGAAGAAACTGTTCACCCATCTGGATGTATCTTACAGAATTGTACCAAAATCCAGTACGATCACGGAAAAGTGCACAGTGTTGTGCATGGTCATTAAAATACCGATTTGTAATTTCAAAGCGTGGTGTGGCAAAAAAGGCAGGTAGAATCGAATACGTGTGTCAGTATCATCAGTACAATGTTGCAATTTTTTTCAAGAGGAAGCATTTGGCCCCGTTCCAGAAATCAGACAACATCGGAATGGAAGTCGATGCGATGTCCACGACACGAAACATTTTCCTGGTAGAAATTGGCACACTGCGGTCTCTTGCAGCACGGAGTTTATTATTTTTATTAGTTTTAATCACGCGGGAAATTAATAAGAATCCATATGAGGCAGGGTTTAGCAGATGTGCAGACAGATTGGTAAGGAGCGAGGCAAAAGTGAACTGTGATGACTCACAACTAGGAAAGGCAACGGGCCGACTTCCGTGGTGGAGTGGCTAGCGCACTACGATGCCAGAGGTCCCGGGTTCGAATCTCAGACTGGGCATGGGTGTTCTTTGTGACTGTCCCTTCATCAGTTCAATGATATCATCATCATCTTTGCGACTGGCCAAATGTAGCAGAAAAGCGAAGTAAAATAACCCGAATCAATCAATTGCTAAGGCAACGTTCACAAAATCTTAGGCTGTGGTGCAATAGCCATTCTAAAGAAGACAAAAACAAAACCGAGCAGCAATATCAAATGATGCTTTACAGTCACTAAACACAATTTGAATTTGTAGAAACTAACAAATTGAGGGGAAATATGAAAAAGTTCCTCCTTACTGCAATAGTGGAAGGTTACGTGCTCTTCTTTACAATGTAGTATGTATTTGTATTAGTGCATTTTTATATTAGAGTTGTTACATGTTGCTACTCACATTACACCCGACAGCGATAACTTCCAGTACTTTCCCCTGATGTTCCTCATGGTCTTGCGTTACAACTAACAATATCGTAATAGTGTGTTCAGTGACTGCTCTTGGCCATCACAAGTGATGTCTGTGACAGGATTGTACTTGTACTTCGCCCTTTATTTTCTTACTTATTTTAATTTCATCTATCTTCTGTTACTTCTCGCCGTAGTTAACCTATCAATACAAATAAATGACCATAAAAAGTCAAATAGCTGGTTATATACTTCTACGGATTATTTCGTAGCGGGAAAATGGTGAAATTAAATCTTAACCGCTTGACGCACATATTGATTGAAGTCATGTACAGAAAAATTAATGAGTTTGTCCAGACGAAGCTACTACAGTTGAAACATTCCAGCCGAAAGTGCATAAACATAGCTATGAAAATATTAAACGAATATGGCATGTGTGTGGCTCCAACAGGCCGAAAACATATGGTTGGCAACCATGCGTCACGTGATCGGCCAGTCATATGGTTCGTTGAAGGAACCGTGTAAATAATTTGTTGCAGTAGACATTGCTATGTTGCGTCCATGACAAACGTTCGAGCATTTGGCAATTGGAAGCCGTTTGAAGGATTTGGTCATATTAATTTCGTAGTGAAGTTGGACTTTGTTTGTAAATCCAATTTATGCATAGAAAGGCTAATCAGAACTGGACGAACAGTTTGAAGTGAGGTCTGAGCCACAATGTGCCTCTAACGGGAACCGAAATCTGGACTCCTTGAATACAAGACGATGACGTTATCACACTATCGGGAAGACCCAGGTAATGGAGTACACACGGTGCGCTTTTACAGTCAGAATTTTAGGATATAAAACCGTGTTGCCTTCACAGAAAATTTAATTTTCCCTAAGCAGTACGTCCATGTTCTGTCCAAACTAGGCTATGTCCGTAAGCAGAAATTTCAAATTGTTTACTTAGTGTACTAATCAAGTTGTAACAACTTTTCAGAAAAATAGCCAGTCATATTCCACAACTGAGTATTCTTTAAAAAAATATATATTTTTGGTATCTAACCTTACTTTGACCGTTTCGCTGGACTGTGCCATAATCCAGCTTTGCCACCGCACTATACTAAACTTATGTACGAAGGAAAAGTAAAATGTCCTTGCCCCCCAGTTTTGGCACCTTGCCCCCCACCCTCCCGTTTTGGAACTCAATCGCACCCACTGGTAGTAAACAATATGCCTGATGAAAACTAGGTTTCCTTTGGCAGAAATCCTAGGAAAATACGCTCCCTTTTCATT
Organism: Lepisma saccharinum; assembly: GCF_977018435.1. Lineage (NCBI taxonomy): Eukaryota > Metazoa > Arthropoda > Insecta > Zygentoma > Lepismatidae > Lepisma > Lepisma saccharinum. The sequence goes on from NC_139229.1 coordinate 56,259,075, forward strand.
CCCTTCGAAGCTTCTTTTCTTCTAGGTTTGTTCCGCCCCCGCTATTGAGTCGGATCGTAAACTTTGTAATTTAATATTCAAGGCATTCAGAGCTTTCTGATCAATAACGTCACAAACGAGCATTATCTTGCGTAACACGAAAGACAGAGGAACGAGGAAAAATCTCGTAGCGCCTGCGATTTATGAAACCCAACAGACCGCACTATGTGTTTGGTTGCATAACACAGAGGGGTACTTCGTTTATACGTCTGCAAGAGTTGCAGGGGAAACTTTTACACTTTTGCCTCTGCGTATATAGCTTCGTGCAAAACAAGTAGCGTTGAATTTTGCGCAACATGTTGACGGAGGAAGGAAGCGTGGTTCGAAGCGAGATTGGAGTTTTATCTTTGAGTTAGCATTGGCTTTACGATATTTCATTTCATTGTTGTCGAAATGTTTGTGGGAATGAATTTACACGACAAAAATCAAAGGCTCAATTAACTCTTGTCATCCCGGAGGGGGTCGGGGCAAATAATTAACCACAAGAAACGATGACGTTTCGTGACGTCATCTTTTCCTCAAGGAAACAATGGACGATCGCAGACCGTCGGCGGCAACAGAGGCGCCAGGTAAAGAGAGACTAGAGGAATATTCATCACTGGAGGGACACAAACTTTCCGCCACATCTCTTCCAGTGGAAAGTGTCAATTGTTTTCCGCGACTCGCATTATCGCGGGGACCGTTTGAAAGCCTCATCCCGGTTGATTGGATAATTCGCACATTAATTAAACCGTCAAACGAGGCTTTTCTACTCCTGATTGCTGCCCGTTTCCCACGACAATGAACAGCACCCGGAGGGAAGGGGGAGGGGGAGCCTCTGTAGAGTTCAGTCGGCGATAATAAGCGCGCCTTGCAGGGTTTCTCAAACCTGGCTTGCGAAATTGGGAACCTCGTTCTTTTACAACCCCTAGAAAGAATGCAACGAAAAGGAGAACGTGTTGGCTTTGGTTCAGTGGTGGCGATTGCTGGTGCCTTCGAAATTAATATCTAACTTGCCATTGTCGTCGCACACGGTAGGAAAACCCCCCTCACACTAATTGTAACGTTTGAGCAAACCAAACAAACATCTTGTTGCAAAGACACTATTAGAGCTAACCAATGAGTTTTTTTTTTGCCGGGTAAAGCTTGGTCAGGGTAATTCTCTTAATAAACATTATCATTATTTATTTTCAGTTACAGTTAAGATTAAAACTTACTCTACCATGCAATGTTATTTAAATATAAGCTGCACAATGTTCACAAGAATGAGTGGAAGTATTTGCAGTGTTATGTGGCAACATATGGTACCAGACGTTCAAAAACTCTACTTTTACGTGGAGCGTCTCCGATGGCGCAGTGGTAGCGTCGTCGCCTTGTAATCAAGGGGTCCCGGGTTCGATAACCGGAGAGGAACATAGTGGTTTGGATTCAACTTTAAACTCCAGTCCCGATTAGCCTTTCTGTACATAAAGTGGACTTAAAACTTTTACTTTTACGAGTTAACATTTACACGTCTATTACACAAACATTACGCAAAAAAGGTAATTTATAATTCTCACGTACTAAGAAACTTCGTCTTTATATTGGCATTGGTTCTAAATGTATACGTTTAATAGTAATACGTTATTTCTCAATGTATCATATGACAGGTGTAATTTGATTTCCGCCAAATTAAAATCTAATATAGAGGCCGTTTCGTGAAGTAAAAATTGTGGTCTGGGCTTTGAAATTTAGTAGTTATCGTATCGTCGCAGATTGTATGTCAATTTTGTCTGCAAAAAAGTGTGGTGCGAACATTATGTCAAGCTTTTTAAAAACAATCCTTTATTGCTAATAAATAATAAATACTCGTGAATGTATATTAAAATTAAATATAGTCCAAATCGACGCATATCATTGCTTCGTGACAGTTTACCGACCATATTTCCCATCTGAAGAAAACGATAACCCATTAGTTGTTTTTGATTTATGCATTATAGTCGAAATATTACGCTTGAAAACGTTACTATTGTCGCGAAGTACAGACTTAAAAAAAATCAAATCTTCTGTGTCCGAAGATTCTGCGCCGCTATCATTTGTTTCGTTATCTGATGCGCCGATGTGACAATTACAATGTTACAAACCAATTTTAGGGATGAAAAAATATGGGGCGGCGATTATACGGTGAAATTACGGTTTGTGCTAATCGGATACAAAAAGGCCAGAATTTAAATATTCTTCTATATTTCTTGCTTTCTCACTCCACTAAATTTCTTTGTAACTTTCTCATATGCAGATATCGTACATGCATCTTACAGTTTTTATGTTAGTTGTGTCTATTGGAAAAATGGCTCTCCTGTAATTGTATTCTGGAGTACCTAGGAACTCTATTTCTTGGTACTGTTATTCCACAGAAAGATCATCCATATCCTAGCTCCCACAACACTCAAGAACATCCAACAACATACATGTCCTAACTACCACAACACTCAAGAACATCCCACATCATCCATGTCCTAGCTCCCACAACACTCAAGAACATCCAACAACATACATGTCCTAGCTCCCACAACACTCAAGAACATCCCACATCAGCCATGTCCTAGCTCCTACAAAACTCAAGAACATACCACATCAGCCATGCCCTAGCTCCCACAACACTCAAGAACATCCAACAACATCCATGTCCTAGCTCCCACAACACTCAAGAACAAACCGCATCATCCATGTCCTAGATCCCACAACACTCAAGAACATCCCACGTGTGTTTATGTACTCAAAAACTTCATTCGACCGTGTGAACACGTGTAGCATGGAAAAACAAGTGAGAGAGAAGGTTGAATGAGAGATGAAATGTTAAAATGAAGCCGCGCTAGACCTAATCCTGCAAGATAGTTTATGACACTCTACCACAACACCCACTCCCGCCCCCCTTTCCTCTAGGCCGCTGGTGCTCTCTGGTGGTGACGGTGGAAAATTTATTATTACACAACGAACCGTTCGGAGCTAATTCCTTTGTAAGCCGTTATTTGCTGGGGGGGCTTTCAACACAGGAATGACTAATATAGCCCGCTGTTCCGTATTACGCGAAGTCAGAGTTGGTTTCATCCGTTTATTTCCGACGTGTGTTCCATATCAGTTTTGTTAGTTAGGCACCGTTTGTTTCTCTTACATCTTCTCTCGTGCCTCCTAGATGGCGCTGACCGGCAGAACCACTCAGAGCAACGGTTAATCTGCGGTGATTTATTCATTTTCATGTGCAGCAAAAGTAAAATGAATTTTAGGATGAGCACAAAAGCGTGGATAAAGATAATGATTTCTGTACGAAGAACGAACAACACGTTTCCGTATACACATTGCTGTTCATGAACAGTTTTTAAAAAAATCGTCTTAAAGGTATGTATGATTTATGAACCTTGTTACCTCTATTTCTTTCATGCGTGGAGACGTCAGATTTAGTTTATTTTGCTTCGCTAGTTTGCCACTTCTGGCTAATCGTAAAGATGAGAATGAATGATTATTTGATGGATGAAGAGACAATCACAAATATGCATGGACGACACGGCACAAGAGCCACAGAGGAGTATACGGGCTGTGAGCCCAAACGCCAGAGCTTCGTTAGTCTGCAAAATATAGTCCAAGGTGTGGTTGCCTCCCGAAAGGGTCGGGGTGACATCTAGGGGCGCATATGGTGTACAGAGCTTCTAATGAGGAGTGCCATGTTTATATCCTAGAAAAACACCGCTATTTTTATTTTTGTAAACAGCGATTCGGATGTGTATTAATATAATTAATATAATAGTAGCAGTATTTATTAATTACAGTAGGATGACTCTAATGCTTACAAGATTGTTTTTGCGCCATTTACAACTTGTATAACTACGTGTATTAACGTTTTGCTCGACAAACTGGACGTTTAATGTTAATACATGATATCGTGTGACAATGAAAAGAAGCAGTACTAATAGATCAGATAACAACTCTAGAAAACAGAATCAATTTGATCCTGACCGCTTTTAAATTAACTCTTTTTAAATTGTTGTTAGTTTTCTTAAATGGAAGTTAGTTGAGACTGGATCTACACATTGGACATGGATATAGCCACTGAAAATGGAAAATGGAAGAATTTGTAGACTATAATAATGTGTAATACAAATAATCTAAGTATAATTTATTATTTATCATTCTTCTTATTGTTACTACAGAGATGAGAAAATTGGGGTGCTGAGGAGGGTGCAGTCCTGAAAGAAGGGGTGCCCAAGCATCCCCTTGCGTCGCCTGTGCTGCATATGATATGTAAGGTGATACATAAAAATTCAATTGACCTTTCCCCTATCACCAGGGGTACATATCACAAGGGGCCCTCCACCCCCAGATCATGTCATAATCCCCATAAAGTATTTAATTACGACAGAGTGTCTATTCCTATAATATTACCGAAAGTCGCTTTCTTTAGCTTTATTGAACACTTCACTTGATCTGCACCCCTAAATTCTTCTTTTCCTTCGTCTATCGGATTACATACGATGCACCTAGTTGCAAAGGTGACTTGAAACCAGGTAAAGTAAATGACTTGCTAAGGAAATATATTCTGATTCCCCCTCCCCCTCGCCTCATCGTACATATTGCAGCATGGTGACAAGGTTTAAACTTTTTACATATATTTAAAAATATATATACAGATTGAATTTTATATTATTTTAAGGAAAGAGCGTCCACAAAAAAATTGGACAGCGTCATTATCCCCCTTCTTCTGTGGGCACCCCTATATTCCAACATGGTATAGAAGTTGGTATATTTGTGAATGCTTAACTGTTTACAGCGAAGCAAAGCACTTTTGGCCTACTCTCTCACTTGTGATGTTGACCGTACATTGCTCTTTCCTCAACGCATAAATTAACCTAGACAAAGCCAGTAAATATCTCACTTGTGTGCAAAACGATGCTCCACTGTGCACAATTTCTGTTCCTCTAATATGCTTAGTTGTTGATCCAGACCTGAGATAACATTACAAGGCAAACTTCACCAGAGAGCACGTCGGGAAAATGTCGCTCTCATAATTTCACCACGAGGAGAGTAACAATTTTAGCACTTGCATGTTCTCGTGCAATGCCCCTGAATGTATTCGGGGGGCACGCCCAACGCACTACAGAAACCCTGCATGGAATCAATATTTTTGTCTTAATTAAAACGTAGCTGCAAGACAAAATGGCCTAGAATGTAGTGCATGTACTGAATTTTGCCCGTACCAGCGCTCGTTTGTCTGGTTTAAAAAAATCAACAATGTGTAGATAATTAAACCTCCGCATTTTCCTAGGACAGGGCAAAAAATTAACGGGCCCATTAATCAAAAATCACCTGCGGAGAGAATTTGCCAAATTGTAAAACCTAGTCTAGATTCAAGAGAAGAGAAAAGTTTGCAAAATGTATTTGCAAAAACAGTCTGCAAAATTGTATTCAAAACAATCCTTTCTAATAGCTTCTCATTCATTTTTAAGCTACTCGCATAAAGTGTGAATAGCCTGCACTATATATATATATATATATATATATATATATTGATTTATGTACAAAGTTGCCTCATTGGTCGATCAGATAAATATTATTATAATCATTTGTTGACTTAAATGTTCTCATTTTGTAAAACACTAAACTAACTGACTAACTCTCTAGCCTTCTTAAACCCGAAGGTTCATGGTTGCAGCAACACATCCGTCCCTATCCTGAGCAAGATCTATATACTCTTTTCCATCCCTACGAATTTCCTTTAGGTCCATCTCAACATTATCCCTACATCTTCGTCTTGGCCTTAGTACTGGTCTCTTACCATCAGGTTTCCCAACAAGAATCTTGAAAATTCTTCTTTCCTCTCCTATTCGTGCCACGTGCCCTGCCCACCTAAGTCTTCTTGATTTTATCATTCTAATAATATCTGGACATGAATACAAATTATGTACTTCTGAATTATGTAACCTTCTCCACTCACCTGTCTCCTCATCCCTTTAAGGCCAAAATATTTCCCTAAGGACCTTATTTTCAAATACTCTCAATTTATGTTCCTCTTTCAATGTAAGGGACCAAGTTTCACACCCATATAATATTACAGGCAAAATTACTATTTTCTCTCAGCACATACGATTTTTTTAAAGTTGTAGCTACATGAGTGTACTAACCAATAATTTTAATGTTCCGAGGTACACTATAATTGTGCAGTGTATAGAATGGAGACACATAAGATTCTTTTAAATGAAGCTACATGAGTGTACTATGGAATAGCGCGATATATACTCCATTGTACCGACGCTAAAAACGTCATTGGTGTCTCAAATCCTTGTAAATCACTATAACGGAAAACATTTTAGAATTGTCATTTTGAACAAATTTGTGATGGCATCCAATCAACATCGCACGAATATCCCAGAAACCAAAGAAACTAACAATGCCACACCTACGACGTTGACTATCCAATTAATTATTCCCATAAGGTTAACGACATGCCTTTATTTTAATAACTTGCAATTGTGGTTTACATTTACAATTAACACCACAAGATAGATATATCTTTGTAAATATATTGTACAACATGAATTAAAGATTCAAATAAATTTGACAAATTAATTTCTGTGAAATAAGGGGGATAGGTGTAAGGACATTTTTAATATAAAGCAAGTAATTAATTCTAATCAATTAAAAAAAGACTTAAAAGTTCCGAGATCCAAAATTAAACATTGAATGAATTGATATGCCTTTACAGGTTTAAGACACTTGAAAATACGTTGTAGAAGAGTATATATCTTTGATATTGTGATAAATGTAGAAAGTATTTTACCCAATTTCACATAGAACGTAACATTGTACTAATTTAGCATTTGTGAATCTGATTTCGTTACATAAAATGTTATATTTGTATTCATTGTAGTTTTTAAATAGCCAAATGGAGCTAATATCTTATGAGATCATTCACTCTACGGTGAATTTACTAGATAGTGATAGGTAACTATAGCATCGTTGTTACTATTTTTGAGGCAAACAGGTAGGCAGATTGATCAAGATTAAATATTCAATTAATACAAGTTTGTGCTTCCAAGAAAATTCATATTTTATGAATGAGTAATGAGTAATGAAGAAGTATTGATTGGCTCGAGTATTGACTCGAAAGGTACAATCGAGAATACCATGTCGAATGAAATTTATATATTTGATAAGTCTCCAGAGAAAACAAATTACATATTTGTATTCTGACTTATCGAAAGGTCAAGTTTTGATTTTCGATTTGTTTACTCTCTTAGAAAGAAGATATAGTATCATACTTATATTTGGAGTCTGATTAGTTCATAAGATATCGAAATATTAAGAAATAATCTATTGTTGACGTTCTGGGTGTGTTCATCCTTTCGATGAACCTTGTTAGAATGCACACCTTTATACCGAGGAATCAAATCGGCTGTGGGAGCTTTCCTTAGAGCCCCAGAAAAAAAATCCACCCAAAATCCAGCAGAAAAATATAAAATAATGCCCTACTATAGTTTAACTTAATCTTGAGAAGTTCCCCAAACAGTAGAAAATTTTCATGAACAGTGTGTGAATTAGTTCCCATCAAGTATCCCAGGTGGCAGCACTAATGCATAAGTGTGTAACATCTGTCAGAAGTGTGTAAGTCCAGCACTTTATGAAAGTTCAATGTATGTACTGAGACACAAGGGTGGGTCGAAATCTACGAAGATCGCAAATATAGGAGGATCACCGCAATAAGGCGCCTTTTTTGTTCCTCAATTTTAATTCTCGCGGATGATAGTGTGTTTAATGAATTATTTATATAAATTATGATCCTGTGAAATGTACTGTCGAAATATTTGTCTAAGCAAATTTTTGTGTGATAAAAATCCTAGCTCTATTTATAACTCAATTTTTTTACAGTACAAGACTGGAAGATCATATAAAAGACTTGTTGTAGGGAACGACAAGTACTTCCAGGTCGATAATAACCCGGTAGAAAGTGAAGTGCAGAACAGTGGAGCGGTCGGCCAACTCTCCGCCTGTTATACGCCACTCGATCTCCTCTTGTGCTGTCTCCAGGGCATCAACCAGCATCCAGGGAGCCTCGGCTGCAAACTCCCCCGAACCCCCCTTCTTCCTTTGGTGTTTGAACTGCGGCTTTTGTCCCAAAGGGAGTAGCGCAAACCAGTCATGGAGGGCTTTGATTAGGAGAACACGGGGAAAAGGCATGTAAGAGATGAACTTGGTCTTGCAGTTTGATACCACGAAAAGAAAGTGGAGGAGGGAGAAGGAATTTTTTCCTAGAGGGTAAAAAAAAGAGTGGATTTCCGGAAGGGAGGGTGAAGCAATCTGAAGTAACGGAAGCGTAAAAAAAATAAAAAAATGTGAGAATAAGGTTTCAAAAATTCAGAGCAATAAAAAACTTAAAAGTTTTCTAATGAAACAACTATTTAGGAAAATGTTGAAGCTTAAATTACTATTCGGTACATCCCCGTTTGATATAGATACGCACACTCATAGAGCGACACGCTCGAGACACCGCACGGCGTGTAGAGAACATCAAGCATCAAGAATAAGGGAGCTAGCTATCAGACAGGAGCGACAAGCGTCACGAGCTCCCTCAGTGTAAAGCAAAATATTCACCGTGCATGCAGGAATAATAGACGGAGGCGACACGATGCACGGTCTTCAGAAAGCGGCCAGTCCGAAAGCGACAAGAAACACGTGCAGCTTGTCGTGTTCCTTCGATTCGGAAGGTTGCATTTATTTCTGATCGTTGCTTTCCAAGTGACACGTGTGTCTTCTCAGTTCGGTCTCAAATCTACCTAACAGCTTTCCTCACAATATTTTGCTCATTGAAGCCACTATCCGACACTTCCAAAAACTGTTTTTCTACCCTATATTCATGCAGCCACGCAGTATAGATACAAGATTGCCACTGGCAGCTATATTTTCTCTCAGAAAACGATTAAATATTTAGACCGCTACAGACAAACTATATTACCAATAAAGCAAAGGCTGGTGTCTTAATCGTGAAAACGCCTGAATAAAACTGATGAAGTTGTTTCTTAATGTAGGAACATAAAATAAAACATGCAACATATGTATTCGATTGCAGTGTCTTAAATCGAAAGAAGAACTAAAATAAATGCATGACAAATAGCGCTATGTTTTCCTTATTCTTTATGCTTTAGCGTAAGCTAAACGACAGAACGAATGCAAAAGGCTTCTATTTTTGCTTTGTGAAACACTGAAGTTGTAACAACCCAAAGAATTCTAAATATGTAAATGTTTCACTTGCTTGCCTCTAAAAAGAGCTGCGTTGAAAAATTCATGAAAGCCACCTACCTTTGTCTCATCTCGTGACGCATCCTTCAGTCCCTCAGTTGCATCATCCAAACTTAATTGCATTTGGGATACACATCATCACACTCGATGCCTAACGTATGTGTGTGTGTGTACTTTGTCGACACTGGAACGCCTGTGGCATCAAATAACTCGCAAATTCATTTGAGTTCTGGACTTGTAAAAATAAACCTGTAGTGCATAGTTCGGTATATGCAGAAGTAGAACAACATCTGTCTAGTTACCAAGTGATGAATATACGTATTTTAAAAAACGAGAATTTCTGTACAAAGCATGAATGATTCATTTGTTCTACTTAACTTCGCTATTCTGCCAATTTTGACTAATCGCGAAGATGGGATGAAAAGTGATAAGATGAAGACTGAGGAGAGAACAATCACAAACATACATGGACAGGACACAGCACGTTACCCACGGAGAATTACACTGCCTGCGAGTCCAGATGCCAGATCCTCGTTAGCCTGCAAAATGCAGTCCACGATGTACTACGTGGATGCTTGATATTTGGTTGCCTAGAGAAAGGATCACCCCTTATATTCCAGGAAATGTTAGAGTTGACGAGCTGTATCTTTGCGGGTGACCTTGGCTACTCCGCGCAGTGTGTGAGAGATACACGTTTATGTATTTGCCACCTACTCGCACTTTGGGTGGTCGACAGCAAGGAAAGAACGCAAGGATAATGACGCGCAGCCGGTAGCTCATCCACTTTCCTACTGCGCAGCCGGGCTTAGGCATGGTTCACCCGCAAGGATACAGCTCGTCAACTCTAGTAACGATTAAGTATGGAGGGAAAGATACAGATATTTATTCTTTAGGAACTGGTACTACTGGACTCGTTCAGTTAGCTCATCCGAATTGCGTCAATCGCCACGACTGTCCAAAAGAGATGGAGAAGCTGCTATAAATAATCTAAAATGTTCTGGACTCGAAGAAACTTGAAAGTTATTTTCTCCACAGTCTTGAAGATTTGTAAGGGATACGCGGGTGTACTTACAAGATTATGCAAATGGTCACACGCCTCTTTACGCGTCTTCAAGATTCTGGACAACATAGCATTCGAGTTTCTTTAAGTTCGTCCGGAAGCATATGATAAAAAGCACTTATGGGAAGACGAAAGCCAAATACCAAAGTCTTTTGTAGCAATTTCTTCAGTCTATTCCAAATAGTAAAGCACATTTCGAAGCCGGAAAATAAGGTCATCCGGAATTATCACATTTTATCCCGCAGCGTTCACGCAACTCATCATTAGCATTCATCGCAGCAATTAATAGAGAAGCGTAATTAGAAAGCAGAAGAGAAAATAATCACTCCTACGGGCTACGTGATTTATTAAAACACAGCAAGCTGAACGCGTGTCATGTAACAGGGAGTAATTTGAATTTCAATATTTTCCTCATAAGATACTCGCCTCTGATGTTTAAAAGCTTCCACTATCTCGGGCACAAGGTGACTACGCTAAGAGATGCTGGTTAATTATTCGCACCCTTTCGTCGTGCGCTACATTTGGCGCTGCTAACTTGTACAGCTTGATAGCAAAACCGCTATTAAATCCAGACGTCTTCACGGAAAATTCATAACAGCCTCCTTATCATTTCTACTTCAACGAATTGCACGATATCTTGCAACTAGTTGGCTATCTTTCGCTCCAAAATGGTAAAAGGTTATGTCTTACTTATAATATACGCGAGTGGGAATAACGATGTATTCATTAATACAAGGACAAAACTGGGTTTATTTATATCGCTGGATGCTTATGCAGAAGACGCAAGCTAAAATTGGAGACTTGTGAATAATGAGTTTGATGGAACATGATCACAAACACAGTCCACACTCAGACAAGGCAAACTTGGATTTTAAACGTATTCTGAGCTAGGTATAGGTTGGTATTAGGACTGAAACGATAGCGATGCCGATGTATCGGTATCGGAAAGTATTGATTGGAATTTATTTCCCGATACCAGCCGATATTTTTTAGCCATTTTGATTATTTGCGCTGTCCGCAAAAATGCCACGCAACACCTTCGCGAAGTCTAATTATGCAAAATTCGAATATCCATTGATTTTGTGCCAAAATTATATGAAAAAAGCTTATTTTGTAATTACGTAACAGTTATTTTTTTTTATATTCTCATACATTTTTCTTAGGGCTGACCCGATACAATTTTGAACCGATACCGATGCCGATATTCTTACCTATTCCCACCGATACCGATACTCTTACCGATTCCCACCGATACCGATATTCTTACCGATTCCCACCGATACCGATACTCTTACCGATTCCCACCGATACCGATACTCTTACCGATTCCCACCGATACCGATACTCTTACAGATTCCCACCGATACCGATACTCTTACCGATTCCCACCGATACTGATACTAAAAAATTGCAAAAATTAAGATTTGTTGAAAATATTGATCAATATTGGAATGAAAATATTATTCTCCAATTATATGCATCAATTTACCAAGAAATTTGCTTTGGAATATTCAAGAATTACACCAGAATATTAAAATGGATGTTATGCAATCACAAAATACAGTTTTCGTGCAAAATTGGTGCAAAATGAAATTAAAGTTTAAATCTTGCACAATTTCCAGTGTCACATGGCATGTTTGCGGACCCCGTGAAAGACCAATATGCCGGGAAAGTATCGGCTGGTATCGGTAGATGAATTCCAACCGATACTATCCGATACCACTGGTATCGTCTCAACCCTAAGTTTTTTACATTAAAAGTAAAATTCTGGTGAATTGATACTTGGTTGAATTTGATTGGTTGAATTGTTGTTTTTAAGTCTACTTTATGGACAGGCTAATTGGGACTGGGCCTACAGTTTAAAGTTGGATCCGAACCACTATGTGCCTCCACCGAGTATCGGACCCGGGACCCCTTGATTAGAAGGCGACGACGGTAAAATGAAACTCATAGAGTGGGATACTCACCTACTAATAATAATCAATATTTTGAACTTCAAATTGTTACAATTTTCAAGCATCGATGTCGGTGGGAATCGGTAAGATTGGTATCGTATCAGCCCTAGTTTTTACGCAATAATTTTGTTCAGAATATAAGTATTTTCAAGTTTCTAAATCCATGGTTTTGGGATGAGCATTGATCAGTCAGTTAGTGAGTGTAAACTCTTCTTTATATCAAGATTTAGAGCAGTTATTTTCAATGCTAGCCCTCTGGCTTTATTAGCAGCCCTGTAAAGCTCGTAACGAAATGAAAGAATAAATTTAAAAATGGCACCATCGATAATTCTTGTTTATGAATGGTTAATGTGCTTTAAAAAAACATACAACACTGCTTCAAGTGCTCAAAGAATCCCTGCCAGCTAGGATAATTTGCACTACCATCATCACCCCACCATGAAACAATGCGACCCGTCAGTTCCTTTTAGAATGTGAAAATGTCCCGCTATAGAAAAATGCGGAAGATTACTGATTTAGAGATTTTATAAATATGACTGTCCACTAAAAAAGTACTACACTCTCAGTTTTTCTGTCCGCGTAACTGATACGAAATGTGTGAAAGATTTCGTTTTTTTCCTTTGATAAAAATAGTTTCATTCCATACAAAATTTATTAGTTGCATTGTTTTAGTTTACGACAAAATGTTTGACAAAGACAACTTTTATGCTCGGTTAAGCCAATCCCGGCCTAAAGTGGATCCAGAATGCACGAGTTATTTTAAAATAATCTGTTGAGGCAAGGTAAATATTATTTAATTTATCTTTGTGCTAATTTCTATTTAAGGTATAGCAATCTCATTATTTCTATTTTTCTTATTATATAAAACAAAGGGATAGTCTCACACGAATAGTTCAATATATCACTGACATAGAACACGAATCATTTTTACTATTATGATTCGAAAGTTGGAAACAATTGAATGTCGTCATATTATTGTCGTATCCCTCATTTTTTTGGAATTTCCATGCACGCCACTAATTATAAACCTGCAAATTCTTTTACTTTTCAGCATTCTGGTTCAAGACAAGTACCGATAATGTTATCGTCCCGTATTTAACACATAAAAACAATATTGAATTTGGCACGTAAAACATTACTGAAATTCCTTTTGGCGGCAAAGGTAATAGTAAGCAAACTGTCCATCACATGTTAATTCAGTCTCTTTTCTGCAATGTGAGAGTTGAAACAAAATGACAAATATGCAGGGGATAACGTCTACTTCTAAACAGCACAATTTCATTTCTTAACACAACAGAGAATGTAGATTACATGATCGGCTCGATATAATCTTTTCTGCAAATTGTACAAAACGAAAGATATTAATTTTTTGTACTTACATGACTGCGAGGTGTCGAATAAAAACAGGTGTCGCGATGAATGTAGAAACCTAAAAGAATGAATTAATGAGAATTAATGGATATTTATACTTAATAATAATAATAATAATAATACAAAAATATATTGTGATGAAACACTTTAATACAGATACTTTGAGTTAGTAATAATGGCTATGTCTTGCTTTTGTAATATCTGGGAATAAGTTTCCTAGAAATGAAGATAGATTTAATAAGGTTTTAAAAATGTGTAATAAAGGTATGAGCTGTCCATACATTGATATCGATTCCATTACCAATATACTTTGTAAAAGCCTCAGGGAATATTAAAATCCAGCAGTACAGAGCATTGGAAGCAACAGTACACATCGGTACGCATGGTAACTGCCACGACTGCAAGCTGCTCAAGTATACTTGTCTCAAACCTCTTAGAACTTGTAAAGATGACATCTGTCATGCTGGAATAGCTAAGAGATGAGTGCCACTGGAGGACTCTACTATCGCACTTCTATACTTCTTTTAGCCTCGGCGAAAGATCAACAGTGAATACTAGAGTCTTGCATGAGGCCACTTTCGCTCGAACGAATACGATATTCGTTTCGATACACTCGAGCTTGGGAGGCTCGAACGAGTACGAGCGACCCTCCCAAGCTCGAGTGTATAGAAACGAATATCGTTTCAAGGCGACAATCAACAATAAAAGCATATAAATCTATTGTATTTTCGTTCTGAACTACATTTTACATGAAGATGATGGCTATGTTTACTTAAGTTTCAATGCCACTGCGTCTTTCACCTCACGATCCATATTTGAGGACTCACTACCACAGACAAATTACGGTTATACGTGTACTACTGGGCTTTGAGCGTATACCAATCATTTTGCCTATTCAAGCGAAGAACCAGTCAATTCCGTACGCTATCGTCTGTGCGAACTATTAGACGCTCGAGCAAAAACACCTCGCTGCAGCACTCAACTGGATGCTTTACAATGGATGCATCGCCCCATCTATAACACACCACCGTGGGCCTCATTACGCATCCTCGGAAAGCACCGCCCATATGTCCAATTTTTCATCGACATCTTCCAATTGTTACTCCATTTGGAGGCAAGGATTACCAGGACACCACACATGCAGTTCATCTGCGTCAAAGACATCTGTGCAAGTGCGAACAAATAAGAATAACAATGGAACTATTGTTACTGTTTTGGTTGCCACTTTTGGAAAATCGCGAATGAGGGTGAGTGATGAAATTGATGAAGGAACATTCACAAACAACCCGAGATGGAAGTTTAACCGGAGGAAAAATTTCCCACTATTGAACGGTGATAATGTACTTTAGACACGAGAAAAGGAACAAAATGAAAATTTGTTGGAAAATCGTTTACATTGCACAATATAGATATCCTGAATACTGCATTGTTCACAAGATATAGGTCGTTTGTACTTACGAACTGATATGACCTAACTTTATGACACCCTGGTGCAATGTGTTAGTCAGTCCACTATATTTTGCATTTGTTCCTCTGTGGTTCGTGATGCAGTAATAGGTTGCGTTAAATCTGGCGTACAGATAAACAAATGATTTGGTTGTATGGTTGATTTAGTGTTTTAAGTCCGCTTTATGCACAGTAAGGCTAATCGGGACTGGACTTACAGTTTACAGTCGCATCCCAACCACTATGTATCTCCACCGGGTATCGAACCTGGGACCTCTTGATTACAAGGCGGAGACGCATCAACTGTGCCAAACGGAGAGGCAGATACATGAATGAAATGATTAAATAATTATCACAGATTCCTCAGTAACTGTCAATAATTTATGAAGTGTATATGTCGTAATAGTTCATTATTTACAAGATCCTTCTGTCCACCAAATTTTATATTTGCTAATCGGGACTGGACCTACAGTTTAAAGTGGGATCCGAACCATTATGTGCCTCCAGTGAATTTTTGGAAATGACAAATTTATGATGTACGATTATTTGTACATATATCTTTCAATGTAGATGTAATGTGTGCCCTGAACAAATTTTTTGGTTACCAAGTGTTTCCATGCTTGGTTTTATATTCCACTAAAACCACTTTTTCAGGTAACCGGCTAAATAATTATTCCTATAAACTTTACATGTTTCACACGAACATTTTGCCCCGGAGATCTACGGCATTAAATGGCCAGAATCGCTAAACTACGAAATATGCCACAGTGATAATTATTTACATCGTATTTTATGGATTTGTTTGCTTTGTAAAATATTCCGCACCCAACAATTCATTAATTATCTTCTATACGTTCCACATGTTTGTTTGTTTGAATTGATGTTTTAAGTTCAATTTATTCACAGATAAGTTAATCGGGACTGGACCTACAGTTTTAAAGTGGGATGCAAACCACTGTGCAATGTGCCTCTGTGTGTTCATGATGGCTTTCCCAAGTAATGTAAATTTGTAAATATTTACCACATATCAACAAAGGAGAATTCGTAATTCCAAACGTCTTTGTGAATAAGCATAACGTTTCGATGTTTTTAACGATCATAGTATAATTAAAATACTTTTGAAACACCCTGTATTTTTTACCCTAAAATGAGAATGCTACAATGAATATTTTGGCTGCTAAGTTAGTATGTTGATTTATTTTGAGGTGAACAATATAATTTTGAAGGAAACACTACGAATGAAATATACATAATTGAACTTGTTTCATTCATCTTGCAACGACGCTGTTTTCCATTTATATGTTATAAATAGGATCGACGTTCCATCTGCAGAAAAAAAGAGGGAAACGCTGATTGGAAAAGTTGTACGATATCCAAGTACTATGCATCCCAATTTTGAAAAGCGGAGATAGGACGTTGTTACGGATACTACCAATAAGAGGAAAGTTCGCATTGAACTCTCAGCAGCTGAAGAACCAATCAAGTTTCTTAACAAGCAACTAATAGGTTGAAAGGGGGAGGATACGTAACGTAGTTACTTTCCTGAAGTGATCTGAGATGCTACTAAAATTGGAATCTCCACCGTGTATTGTAAGTGAAAGAACAAACAGCATTGTTATCTAAACAAAATGCCACTTGTAATGGCTAGAATATAGCATCCTAATGTTTCGTTTATTAATATTGTTACCTGAACTTTTAAATTTAAATAAAGACAAAATATGGTATGAAGCCTTAAGATGTCCTCAGAAGACAAATATATATATAAATATATTTTAAGAATACGATCAGGATATATAACAACAAACGTTACGCTACCTACATTGTAAATAGTAACGTTCTTTAGGAGAAAGTCAAGACGATGCAGATATTTATTTTCAATTTTCAAAATATGAACAAGAAAGACAAGCATTCATAAAATATTTAATCAAATTGTCAATTACATTTCTAACATCTGTTTCTAGTTCCTTTACAATTAACCTTTTAGAGACAAAGAAAATTGAAATTGCGAGAAAAGGAAGGGGAAAGGGGAAGAAAAGAAGACGTTTTTCACAACTGGGAGAGTCGAATTAAAACATGTATTGGCGCAGATGGTGCGTATAATGTACATGTCATGTTCTTCAGTACATTACATATCAACCTTGTCTATGTGGCGTGGACATGTCCACAAAAGGAAACATCCAGGCACCTATGTAACCTGACTTTTGCGTCACCCTGTGTATGAGACTATTATACTGACATAATAGTTAATTCCTTTCTGTAATTCAATCACATAACCTATGGCCTCACTCCAGCTTATCTTTATCCTTTTTCTACTCAATGGGATGAGGCTGCAGCAAGAAAATGAATGCCCCACTGCAGGTTGGTAAACCTATTTCCAGAATGCTAACCAAGATTGTCTAAATTGAAAAATGTTGAGCTATCATGATATAATTGCCTTTCTATTTCCAAATTGCCCGTAATTTCCCTCCCAACTTTGATCGGATACCAAATCCATTTTGAAATTATTACCCGGTTATGTTACGCCTTGGTCTCCGAGTGAGATGTACAGTCAAGCGAAATAAAAACTGAGCACATACTCTATGCTGATGGCGTAAGCTCAATAGCAAATATTCAATTGAAAGTTCGCTGATCGCCGTAGAGTTAGGCAACGCATCTAGGATCTAGGAATGCCAATTTTTGCTGATGACTGTATGCATTGGCGTACGCAGGTTTTTCTTCGGGGGGAGCTGGAATTGTAAAGGCTTTCTAGAGGGGCGGCATACATAATAAGATAGTTTATATATTTTGAACTTTTCACTCTCAACAAATGGCAATCGGGGATTATTTTAAGGTGAGTTCGAATTTACCACTCTGATTTTTCCAGTTCTTCACTGCTTTTATTTGAAAATTTTAGGTTTCTCAAGATTTTGGAGGAGGCTGAAGCCGCATCATCACCCCCTCTGCGTACGCCAGTGACTGTACGGGTTTGTTCACAATACAACCCGAATGGAAATAATGTATGTGCTATACCAGATCCGTTCTACTCTCTAGTGAACCCTTCCCTTTCTCTAGATTGTTGCATCACTAGAGGAAGTAGACGACGTGATTGGTCACTTGCGGGATTGCCTCTGTTACGCATCGCAGCAGGCGCTCGAAACAGCCAATCAGACAAGCACGTTCTTGAAATCTGCCCGCGCTTTTATGCTATTGCTTATCATATCTGGCCGAAAAATTAATATCACTGGCAACGGTGAAACCGAGTTCCAAACAAGTGTAGGTGATTTGGAAGATGACGCCTTTGATCCACTTTTTGATGAGGTCCAGGATCTTAATTTTCTTAGCGTACATGATGGACCTTTACGTGCCCGTAAAGGTAAACATCCAGGGATATTAGGTCTGGCGACCGTGGTGGCCATTCACCTATGTAACGTCACTTTTGCCTCACCTCGTAGTTAAAGCGAGCACTACAAGACACTTATCTATTTATTGATTGATTGATTTGGTGTTTTACGTTTGTACACTGTAAGGCTGATTGGGACTGGACCTACAGTTTAAAGTGGGATCCGAACCACTATGTGCCTCCACCGCTTATCGACCCCGGACCACTTGATTACAAGGCGACGACGCTACCACATGCGATCGGGGAGGCACTTACTAACTGTGGAAGCGATAACTGACTGGAAACAGATCAGAGAACGCTAAAACAACTACTGCAACCTGGTGACAACCACATTAAACAACGCAGTACACACTACAGGCAATGGAAACTAATAATTGTACAATATTAAAGCTTAGTTGATGGTATACTTTTAGTTTGAACATCATAGTTCCTATGAATCAACTAGTCCAGAGAAACTACTAGATTAACTGATACGTGAAACGGGCGAGAGTATCTTCAAATTTAACCATACACGTGCTTTTAAATCCACTTCTAAATAAAGAAATGAACAAGCATTGAAATAGTAACGTGACCGTTTAGATAAAAGTTATATGTTTATCGTGATGCTTTATTAACTGTGCAATGTATTGCAACGTAGGAATCTTGATCCTCGTTGAATCTCCTTATGAATCCATGCAACAGAGCGTATGAAAGCAATAGATCGTAAAATTGGGTCCGGTATGGAACAGTACACTCGCAATAAAGTAGAAAATTAGGCGTGCAATGGAAAATTCCATCACTCAGTACAATTTGCATAATGTTCAGTTTGCCGAAACCGCTGGTTGGCGAAATTTTTTGGTATTAAACTACAATCCGTGTTGAATTTAAAGTGACGATGTACCATCAGAGTATAAATAAATAATGGCAGTTTATGAATAGGAAAAAAGGCACGCTCCATCTACGCATCCATATAAATAGACAAGCCAATTTACCTTGCAGTTATATTAGTGTTAGAAACTTGGACCTCGACAGGCGCTATTTGACTTCTAATGAATTAAACCTAGTCGAGATATTTGAAACCTTAGTCGTCAAATTGTACTTCAATAAATAAAATCCAAATATAATTGTGAAATGTATAAACACTATTTTTCACTTTGGCAGTAATTACGAATTATATAACAATTTTCATAGCATTTGCAGTTACGAGGGTAAGTCAGTTAGTAGGTGACAAACGCTTATTAAAAAGTACTAAGTGAGATACTGACTTGAGAACCATTTTTTCTTTTTTAATGTAATCTCCACCGACATTGATACACCTATCCCATCACTCTATCAGTGTAGCAAAACCTGCTGCGTATAAGTCTTTGGGCTGCTGTCCCAGCCACAGTCGGATATCACGTTTTGTGTTCCTCAGTCACTTGTCTGAGCACAGTACGCACACTTTTCAGAAATTCAAACGATCATGCTAAACCATGAGAACACCCTATTGCAGTTGCTGTACTGTTTATGGTCACACGCCAGTCAGTCCAATCATCTCCTCCGCTGCACTGTTGGTTCTGTGACAATCTGAACAGGATGACCAGGTCGGTCTTTTGACAACAACGTTTGACCATCCCTGCGAGAATGTATCGAACCAGTTATACACAGCTTTACGCGACAAACACTTCTCACCGTAAACAGGAAACATTTCCTTATGAATTTCCTTTGCAGGAAGTCCTTTCTCCACAAAAAATGCACAACAGCACGGTGGTCTTCTAACGTACACTCCTCGAGTACAGTCGCCATTTTTAAACTGAGCTGCCCATGCGTGCCTCTGCCATCTAGCGACTGCCAACTTAATATCATCAAGCTTGATTATGCTGCTACCTAATGGCGCCTTTAGAAACTACTCACTATTATTTTCAGCTACCCCCGATGAGTATTTGACCCACTTACTGGCTCTCCCTCGTACAAACCCCTAGCAATTCGGTCGATCACTTTGTTACAAAAGTTGTCTTAATTGTTTTATTTTAGTTCACTTTCTTGCAACTTTTGGATAATCGCGAAGATGAGGATGAAAGGGGCTAAGATGAAATTTGTGAAGGCACAATTACAAACGTACATCGACGGGACCCAACAGAAGCCCCACAGAGAATTATACTGGCTGTGGGACCAGACGCCAGAGCCTCGTTAGTATGAGAGAATGCAATCCAGAATGTACTAGGTGCTTACGAGAAATACCCATTACATTCCCCAAAAGCTGTCTCAAAATTATCTCGCCTTGTAATCAACTGATCAAGTGGACTCGTGTTCGATACACTGTGAAGGCTCATATTGGTTCGGATTCCACTCTAAACTGGAGGTCCAATCACGATTAGTCTATCTGTGCATAAAGTAGACTTAAAACAACCTTCAAATTTCCGTCTTTTGATATTTATAACAGTGGTGATTTCTCTAGGTATGTAAGTCGTGTGTCAGCGCGCAAAGGAAAATGAAATAAAGAAGAAAGTATCTGTAACTTTATAAATTACGATTTTGAGCATTTTTCTATAATTGTCAGTTCCGAGCGCCCGGTAGTTTTCGAACGCGGCGCAGCGCGCAGTGGTTGTCAGACAGGCAGATCAGTCCGTGACGGACAGGACGTTGGCGAGGAAATCCAACGTCTTACCACTTACCATTACCATACAATGACCGCTCATGGGCACCCTGCCACCCACCACCATGGTTAGCTTCTAAAGGCGTTGTATTTGTTCCCAACGATTTGGCTTTCATTCAGCCCGCGTTCCGCGTTGTTTTGCTCCTGATTGTTGCACATTATTCTTTAAACGTGTGGTGTGAAGTGATGTGATTATTTTAAGATGGAGAATAGTGAAAGTGTTGTGCAAGAGTATTTAGATATTTCCTTTTCTTCGTTTTCGTATTCAGAGAAAAAACAAGTGATTGACAATGGTCGAACATGTCCGAATCTCACGATGTCAACATGTGTTAAAGGAAAAAGTGGTACTGGAAATGGTTTTGAGAGACATTTTCGAAAAGAACTCTATGCAATTTCAGACTGGCTTTGCGGTTGTGATGTGGTGAATAAATTTTACTTTTTGACATGTTTATTATTCTCGACTAAAAAAAGTGTTTGGAATTATCAAGGGTATGCGGATTTGAATCATCTCAATACTGCAGTGAAAAAACACAGTGAATCTGAATTGCATCTTTCTAGTTTCTGTATTTTGTAGGAGTGATGGGAGTTCCACCAACTCCTCTGGTTGCAAACTTTTAGCCAAAGTGGGTTGTTAAATATATATGGACAGGTTAAAGTTCCAGTGGTGTAAGTCACTTTTTGTTTTAGAAAAAAGTGTCTGACTCTCAGCACTTTGCTGATCAACACAACAGCTGTTTCCTTTATCACTAGACCTTAAACTGTCATCTGTTGCCAGTTGAATGAATCTCTGCCTTACTTCACGTTTTCTGTTAACAGATCGACTTATATAGATCTGCTTTCTGTGTCTAAGTCTTTTTTTTTATATACAAAGTGACTTACACCACTGTAACTTTAACCCGTCCATATAATACATACAATATCCCAAGTTACTAGAATTTCTCCCCCACTGGAATTAGAAATGTCCACATACGTTAAGATCATTGAAACTCGTGCTTTAAAAATTAATTGTATGGCGAAGTATTGAACATTAATTTTCTCGTTTAAACTGTTCTTTGGCAGTCCTTGCTTCTTCTTACCCTTCAAATATATTAATATTTTAAATGTATAGTATTTACTTCATTTAAAATAATGTAGGTAATTTAACGTTTTTCTAAATATTTCTAAATTTACACCAAAAATGTTCGGAGAAAATTTGTAATTTTCTATAAAAAAAGTCCGAGCTCTATTTGTGAGTGCCTTTCGAACAAGAAATTAGTTAACCACTTTGAGAACTGTTTTGTCCATCGAACATAGACTCTATCTAATCGCCAAAAGTGGTGACTTGAAAAATGTACATAGTGTCTACGTGTGATCATGGTCACCAACTGAAATTCTATGTCGCTGAAGTACTTACTATCACTATTATCGCAACATTCTGAAACAGAGCCTGGCTCCTCCCAACCTGCTCAGCCTCCTACGCTGTTGCAATGTCTATTTGTGAAAAGCGAGTGCATGCAGTGTACGGAGAGCGTTGACTGTGTGCATGTGGCAACGCTGTGCTGAATGACGTTTGCAACAGCCAATGAGAAAACGCCATTGTTTAAACTTTAAACTTTAAATAGATGATTGGCTGACAATAAGAAAACGCAATACCAGAATTAGTGGCGTCGATTAAGTATGACAGACGATCATAAGTTGTTGAGTTGTAGTAACATTTTGCACGAATTCAATAACGATGTATACATTATAACTTTTTGACCATGTGTAGGAAAGGTAAATTGACAATTATGTTGTATAAAATGGGAGGAAGGAATATTCTGTGTGAACTTCGGGGTGCAAGGCGTCTTCGTCTTGTAAGTTTGTTTATAATGCCGAACATCTCTTTTTCGTGAGGAATAAACTTCATTTTATTTATTTTCGTTTTTGCATGTTTACTAATAATGAGTATTACTAATATTAGACTTTTTTTTACAAACTTCGATGAATTTGTGTGTTATGATGAAAGCTTCTAAGGTAAAAATTCGAGTCAGGAAGTAGTGCCCTGCTATTCTCGATCTGCAAGCAGTATAACGAGAATAGAAGGCGGTCATATAGGGGGGTGTGTGTGGAAGCAGCTGCCCCCTCCCCGAATTTATTCCCCGAACTATGGCCTCTTAATGCTAAGCCTCGTCTATCAAGAAAAAGTATATTGTTCTTGCTCCCTCAGTTGTGGCACCCAATCGCAGCTACAGACCAGAATAACTGAAAACGTTTCACTTTCTAGTACTAGTAGCTATTAGAAACTTTTAACTTTTGGCACATACCAACATTTTGGATATAATAACAACGTTTACGATTTTGAAAAAAAAATACATAGCTGTTTTCAGGTTAAAAAAAACACAAAGTTTCACAGATATTTAAATTTCAAATTTAATCGTCTCACAAATCACTAAACCCAACGAACAGAATAATTTGTAGTCTCGTCGTTTCTCGTTTCAACAAATGTCGACGCGAAAAAAACAAAAAGAGACAGTATTAAAATTTAAAAGTTTGCAGAATTCATTAGAGCAGTGTGGAGCAGAATTAATTTCTGAGCTTTGGGGATAAAATACACCGCAAGAGCACATGTAAAATTTTGATAGCCTCTTCATCTCAAAGCGTTTCATTTTCCTTGAAGAATTTCGTTAGAGCTTTACGTACATTTTAGAAAGGTTCAGATATTTACTGCTCCGCGTTTTCCTTCTCCCCTCACAGAACTGAATAAGAGGCCTTGTATATTTCAAGTTTCAGAACTTTCCTATGCAGTTTACAGCAGTTATGATATGACGTGATTTTTTTCACGTAAAATATCCAACGAGACCTTAACTATGAGATCGACACGGTTAATAAGAGAAAAATCGAACATGTGAAATAACAACAATATGATTGCATCTTACATACACTGTGGTACACACTGCACAAATAATAAGGTAGAAATCTAAAAATAGTATGCGTTTTCGATAATGACAACAAAACAGTGCAATTTCTGTATGTCATTTTGCATAATATTGTATGTATTCTTAGAATATGTTAATTTTCTTATTGGTCAATGAAGTTGACTTAACATTCGACAAAAATCAGGATTGCTTGATTAATAAAATATTCAGTTACATACACTAATATGCATATAGAGAAACAATTGTGATGCAAGGAATAATTTATATTGTATACGACAGAACTTTCTTCACCCTGTTGAACTCAATCATTTGAAGAAAATCACATGTTATAGAATTATAATTTATAGAATTTATTATTAGCCTCCCCGATGGCGGAGTGGTAGCGTCATCGCCTTGTAATCAAGGGGTCCCGGCTTCGATACCTGGTGGAAACATATAGTGGTTCGGATTCCACTTTAAACTGTAGATCCAGTCCCGATTAGCCTTACTGTGCACAAAGTGGACTTAAAACACCAACTCAAACAAAAAAAAATAGAATTTATTATGAATCTGTCAGAAAAACACCCTGTTAGAGAATATAAACTTTACGTTTAGAGTGTATTTTTTATACAGGGTGGCCCAAAAAAGGTAACCGAAATGTAGAACCGTTGTATTGTGTTCGGTTACCTATTTCTGGGCCACCCTGTACAATAAATTATGCCTTGGTCAGCGTTTGAGTGTTTTATTAAACATGGAAACAAAGCTTAACAGTGTTACCATTCGTATTGTCTATAATATTTATGCAATTATCAAGAAATAGCTATATACTAATTAAATTTATTCTGTTCTTGCGAAACTAAATGTAACAGAAATTATCATAATTAGAGCGTATCCGTCGAATATATCCTATATGTTTTGTGTTATGTTTACTTATAATGAATGTTTACTGTGTGGGTTATTTATAGGGTAGGGTGGTACATTTTCGATATAGGTACTATTTCGATCACCCGTTCTAAAAAGTCGAATATTTTGCTTCCTGTTACTGGCAATGCAGATTTGAGGAGTGAGAGGTTGTTGCGTGGGGTGTCAGGTGTGTTGTGCAGAAACATCGAGAAATTCTACGGAAAACCCGGAGAACCAGACGTAATTTTGTATAGCAAGGTGAGTACGTTGTAGATAGAATAGGTGCTTTGTATATAAACGTCTGCCTGTCATTTTGCGTGCCCCATGTTTATGCTTGAACGTAGGACAGCGAAATTCAGGTCAAACGTGGACAAGGATATGGTGGCTGTAGCATGGTACATGTGTAGTCATTCGGCGAGAGATAAGGGAACTACAGAAATATTTGTTTCCATGCACAAAGTGGTACATATTAGATCGGCGGATATGGTACAATTTCGATCAGCGAGGTATACAGTTTGAGTTCCATTACCGTAACGCGTGCAACACATTACTTCACAAATTAATTGCGTTGTTGAATTTATTGTTACAGATGCCTCGGAAACGAACACCGAAGAAGGTATATCAACAGTATTCGTCCGGAGTTCTCCAAAATGCCGTGCAGAGTATTCTAGACGGACACTTATCTATACACGCAGCATCGCAACTTTATCATGTTCCATTTGCCATCCTCCAAAACAAAGTAACGATGGCACGTCAAGAAGCAGCGGGTGTTCCTTTCCCTTCTAGGATTGATGTTGGCCATCCAACAGTTTTCTCCAAGCAGATGGAAGACGCAATTGTGGAGAGACTGATGTATTTGGAAGGGCGAGGATTGGAATTGACACCGAAGGAAGTGCGGGTAGCTGCGTACCGTTTTGCAGTAGGAAATAATGAGATCCACCCTTGGGGTGAAAACAATATTGCTGGAATAGATTGGTTTCGGGCATTCATGAGAAGACATCCCACGCTCTCGTTAAGAAAACCGCAAGGCTTATCAAGATCTCGTGCTCAGGGATTAGACAGAACAGACACTGTACGATATTTCACATTACTTACAATGTTATGGAAGAGAGTGGAGTGCTACATAAGCCACGGATGAATGTGGCTTCCCATTGAACAACAGGCCTCCTAAAATTGTGTCCAGAAAAGGAAAACGAGAAGTCGTATCACTGACAAACGTGGAACGAGGAGAAAATGTCACGCTGTGAGCTTATTGTAATGCAGTGGGTTCTTATGTACCCCGTTAATAATTTTCAAAGGAAAGCGAGTAAAACCTGAATTTGCAGATGGTTTGCCTGCTGGCTCCATTGTGGCCATGAGCAAGAAAGGGTACATCAATGACAAGATATTTGTTCAATGGTTACAACATTTTACTAGGTACAAAACTGAAGGCAAAGTTGTCTTGATTCTTGTGAGCCACCAAAGCCTAGTAGCGCTGACTTTTTAGTATACCGGGTGGTCCATTTATAATGATAGTATGGAATATCGCATATCAGAATGCATCCAATCGAAAAATTGCACAGAATAAAAGTTTGATACTATTGAGGGGGTAAGTCAATGCCGAAAAAATTTCGTCGCCGCCACCCACCCCGTAGGGGGGTGGGGGGTAAATGTTAAATTTCAAATGGAACACCCCCATTCGTTTTACATATTTGTATTCCGTGTTGAAAAAGAAGTATTTTTTGTTGTTTATTACATAAAGGGAACAAAATGAATCTGAAACTAGAAAATGTTTATAAATGTTCGAAGTTTGAAATTTTTTCACAAAATTTTTCGAACAAAAAATACTTCTTTTTCAACACGGAATCCAAATATGTAAAACGAATGGGGGTATTCCATTTGAAATTTCACATTTACCCCCCCCCTCCCCCAAGGGTGGGTGGCGGCGACGAAATTTTTTCGGGATTGACTTACCCCCTCAATAGTATCAAACTTTTATTCTGTGCAATTTTTCGATTGGATGCGTTCTGCATGCGATATTCCATACTATCATTATAAATGGACCACCCGGTATATTAAGGATATTGTTTCTTCACTCAATGTTGATCCAAATTGTACCGCACGGTGATCAGATTTGTACCTACCTAGGTACAATTCTAATCAAATTTTACTCGACCGAAATTTCGTTCTGCTATCTACAGTAGCAGAACTAAAAATGTCATGTTATGACTGCGTCTTTAGTAAAAGGTAAGCATTTCATTGGCACAAAAACTGCAATTTTGCTGCCTATTTTTTTCAAGTTATATTGAATTTAATTTTTTGTGATCGAAAATATACCACCTTACCCTACATATGATTTGCTGCTTAAATTGTACGGAAGCTACACTACATTAATGTGTTTGCCGATACACATAAATAAACTAATGAGCGTCCTCTGCCGCTATGCGTGGGTCTGGTCTAAAGTTAGCTGGGACAGGGTATAAGTGCTTTGGACTCCGATTGCGGGACGGCATGGGTTCGAGTCCTCCTGGGTTCAGGCTCTGGGTTTTTGGCCTGTGTATAGGACCGGTGGCAACCCACCATTGTGAGGAAATTTGGGAGCTACGAGTGAGTAGCGTAGCCCGGTTATAAAAATCTCCTATAACGGCTGGGTGTTCGACGTGCTGACCCCACTTCACCCCATTACCGGTTGAAGAACTCCACACCTCTAGGTAGGATTGTGGGAGGGAGACTGGCAGTCGGGAGATAGGCCAAGGGCCTTACAGAGCTATCAAGCCACGGATTATTATTTACCTCCTACTACACACAGAAAAATAAATGCATCAGATGAAACCAAAAAAGTGCTTTAAGTCTGTATCTCAGACCAAATATTTACGTGCATCATCGAGAAAGATGCACCAATTGATGCAAAAGTGCAGATAGACGCAGAAATAAGTACTCATTTTCACTTTGGCCTTACCTTTACACACACATAGAAAAATGCATCACTTGATTCTTGGCAAAGTCCAAAAAATGCACTCTAGTGTTTCACTCCATGCATTTCTGGTGCTTCAAATATAGAAAATTCAAAATGAATGGTGCAACTTTAGACAGTTATTATGACGTTACTATTTATGATAAAAATCAGACATGGCCTGAATATAAAGAAAAACTCTGGAAGTTTTGTTCTCACTAAGTGGGCTCATGCTGTTTGGCCGCTGTTCCACCAGGATCGCCAGTGTTGCAAAATGGCTAGTGACCAGTAGAAGGTTTATTGTGTGTTGGAGCTATCAAGAACTGATTCACTCACAATGGTTCAAAGACATTTCCACATGCGTTTTGGTAGTAATGCACATGTTTCACCCTTCCAAAAGATTTGCCAAAGTTACAACTGTGAATTAATTGTTAGTGTCCTCGAAACCATGGACAATGGCTTGCTGTCTCGTGCATAGCATGTACTTGATTATCGTTTGGATGTTTACCGTATTACGCGTGGTTGCCACGTTGAATCTTTGTAATGTGAGTCATGTGAGAAACTTGCACTGTTTTTCTTCATGATGATGCCTTTTCTGATTTTCTATCATAAATAGTAACGTCATAATAACTGTGTAAAGTTGCATCATTCATTTTGAATTACCCTGTAGATTTCATGCATTTCGTTTCCTGTGTGCATGATTTAACTGTTCATTTATGTAGTGTTATTTTCATTTGATGGCATTTTCTTATTACCTTAATCGCTAGTGATGATTAGATTAAACTTATGAATGTATACTCACAAAGAAACACAATCCTCAGACCAAGACCTAAACAAGGAACCGTCGATATCGTACCTAAGTCGACAATTAAACCCCTCTCCGCTGCTGAGGTAGTACATTTGGGTAGTTCAAATATCCTTTCCCTGTCACTCAAAAATAAGACAGTATTCTCTCTTTAATTCAAATTTGGATAATTCAGATAGAAGTTTATTCCCCTTGAAACCATCTTTAATGACGTGATGTATTTGTTAATTCGAATTTTTGATAATTTAATCTTTCTTTGTTTTCCCATGAAGTTCAAATTAAAAAGACTGCACTGTAATACATAAATACTAGCCTCGTATTTATTGAAATATTTGTCCTATTGTTGTTGACTCTTTAGGTACAAGGGAATAGCATTATTCATTTGCTGTTTAAACGTGAACCATTTTATAAGAAATGAGCATTATTTTACATTGGAAAATACTGTATTACGTAGTTCTGAATACTTGGATCTTAAAGTTGAGAAAATTTACAATAAACGCTGGTATGTCCGATTTTTTCCTATCATGCCGCATAGTGGAACGCAAATTCTTCGTCTCGCTCTTGAACAAAACTCTAAATGGGCGAATCCATGAGTTCCGGCTGTGACAATAACACGCTTTAAATCTAAATATTTTGTGAACAAAGACATTGAGCTCATCCATATCATCATTATACTTTCAGAATGATGATATTGTTGTTGTCCTGAAGAGTGAGCTCTGTGAACAACATTGTTTTGGAGCAATTCAAGAATATCGGGAGTTCTGGGTGTGACTCACACGGCGGTAAAAGCTTCACCTACCACCATACAACTTGAAAACTCTGTAAAGTTTTACAACTTTTCTATCCATCATATTTTCTCGAGGGAAATGTAGATTGTAACCTTCCATCTTATGTCTTTTATTCCAGCAAAAACATTTTTATTTTTACTGTTATTAATTTTTTAATAAAGTTCCGGGTGTAACCTGTGTGAATACCCTATTAATTAACTCCATGTAATACCATATTACTCACCTAATAATTTGACTGAACAATATCAAACGGGCAAAGAACTTCCTCAACTCATAATCCAATTCAGATGTCAAATATTAAGGTGTCCGGTTTTTTTTGTCCAGCAGTATACATCGCTCCATGTTTTATGCTCAGGCCATTTTCATTTGACTTTGTTATTGTTCTTTAGCGTAGCTTTTCTGCCACTTTTGACTAATCGCGACGATGAGGATGAGCGGTGATATGGTGAAATTTATGAAAGAACACCCATGCCGAAGGGGAGATTTGAACTCGGGACTCCTGGTGTCGTAACGCGCTGTGCTAACCACTACGCTACAAGGGTCGGCTTCGATAGTAGGCTATCAATGTAAATTATTGTTTGAAGGGTATAAACGAATGTAGAATAACATTCATATCCGTGCCATATCGAAAAACATATATCAGTATTATTGTTGATCACAGGGACATATCTTAGTAAGTATCGTGCCTAACTGGGGTTGGTTGGGGGTCATGCCTCTTATTTTTTCTCTCATTGTATCTAAAAAACTGCAAATTCAGGAAAATATGAACTGACAGCTGAAAAAAGGTACAACTGTATACTTTACAGCTATACTAAAGTAATGAGCACGGTATTAAATGTAGCAGATCTTTACACGAGGCAGAATCCAAAAGTAACTTTAATACAGCAATAAATAATCAGAATAAGGTAGTATTATATATATATAATCTTCTGTTGGAAGTACAAGTGCGCGGTGTCTGATGGAAAATGTGACGTCAGGGACCACAGCAAGATGGCCGCCCCCTTGGAGATATGCACCACAGAGGAGCAGCTTGCTGTTATCCGTTTTTTGGGTAATGAGGGTGCAAAACCAGCAAACCACCGGAAGATATGGAGGCAGAATGAGGATTCATATATGTCGGTTCAACAGGTTTATGAGTGGTGCAGCAAATATTGTGATCTGCTTGACAATCACTATGAATCAAGTCAAAATGTCGTAGTTTGCTTAGTTCCAGTGAGCTTTTGCAGCAAGATAACGTGAGGCCACACACATCTCATGCAACAGGAAAAAAACTACAGAACTTCGTCTGGAGTATCTACCACATCCTGCATATTCACAGGGACTAGCACCGGGTGATCATCATGCGTTTGTTTGTTCCCCTTAAGGAGGTACTAGGTGGCATGAACTTCTGCACAAACGATGAAGTGAAAGGTCTGGTGCAGGAGTGGTTACGGAGTCAGAAGATTTTTTTCTAGTAGAATCCGGATATTCGTGAAACGCTCGCACACCTGCACTGAACATGGTGAGACTATGTTGAAAAGTGAAAGTGTTTTCAATCGTATTGTACATATTCTATTAATAAAAAAATATGAATGAAATGGGGAAACAAATTAACTTCATACCCAATAGTATATTCGTACCCAACTTTTATACATCCAAAATCGTGCTTCTGTTTAAAGGAAGCTAGGAAGTTTATTGAGTTTCAACTCGTCCAGGTATCATAAATATGGGAAAAATGGTAATTGTTGTCCTACAGTTATTCCGGAACTACGAACTCGGATATTATGAGCGTTGTTGTGAAGTTCTGCGTTCAAAACCTTAACATGGCAAATTTGGTCTAATGAGACCCTCTATTGTTATTTTAACAACCATTTGTGATCATAACAGCCACAGGAAATCTTAACAATTACAAAATGCTCTTCCCATTGTTCGAATAATAACAGTTATTATGGTAGATGTTACTGTTATGGAATGAGAACACGGACTTTTAAATTAAACAGTTCTTTCTACAGATAGATGCTGATAATAATAAAAGTAATCGTTGCATCTGACAATAGCATTTGGCTTCGCAATCAGTGGAAAAAAATCATCTCGGTAAAATTAAATTCAGATTAAAATTACATCTTCCAGTTTAAGATAGATATTTTCATTCTACTCCGCCAGAGGACTCCGACATGAATATATTCGTTTGGAAAGTCATTCTCAGTGACACAGGTTGCAATATGTGGTGCTCGGACTGTTCAAACTTTGAGCAGAACATCGATATTATTACACACGTGACATGTTGTACATAAGCATTCAATAATAACTGAATTATTTAGTAATATCTCGCTTAACTACAATATAGAAACTCTGTGATAAATTATGAAATAGCCACACACTTCACCACGACTTTAGCATACAAATAGATATCACTGAAAGCCCAACAATATCCATAATTCACGATCAAGAGACATCTACAGTTCTAGAAGACAAGGAAAAACTGAAACCGCCACGTCAAGCGGAGGCACATAAATGATATTTGTAGAATCCAATGGTTAGAGCACGTGATCCAAGATTAATGATGACAAACAAGAAATATTACATTGAGTACTCGAATCGCTCTTTGGCCTATGGCTGCAAGGACTTTCATCGAAAAATTCTTTCGTTTCGAAGAATGACGACGATTTTTCAAATTTTGAAAAAACTTGTGTATGTTTTTCCTTATAACATATTCAGGAAGATACTAGTCTTAATTGTTTACACTGTCGTCTGGATTTAGTGGCAAGGAGCGAGTAAACTTTAGACATATCCAGGGAACGGTAATTTTCATTAGCGTATGGCGACTTTGAACACTTAAAGTTCAGTATAGGATCTTTTTTTTCAGTCGTAAATTTCATCAGAAAATAACGTCATTGACAGTACCTTAGAAAAATTTATCTTTACTATTTGTAGATTTCTGTAACAAAACAGCTTTCCATTTACATTTGAGTGAAAATTAAGGTAAATAATCTTTTGTCTGCTTGTTTTACACTACTTTTTTACATGTCTTCTTATCCCAGTCCCTTTTTCCTTATAGATGGGTTTAAAGCTATAAAGGGTTAACTATCGCAAAACCTCAGTGGTAGCTTCGTCGCCTTGTAATCAAACGGTTCCCGGGTTCGATATCCGGTGGAGGCACATAGTGCTTCGGATCTCACTTTAAACTGTAGGTCCAGTTCCGATTAGCCTTACTGTACATAAAGTGGACTTAAAACAACAACTCAACCAACCAACTATCGTAAAACCTACGACAGATTTATGATATAACCACAAATCCAGTGCACTAACCACTAATCCACGGCGTGCTTTCGCTCCCCACTACCGGCAAAAAGAAATGTTTCAACTGAAGAAGAAAGAAGAGGGCTCTCTCAAAACGTAGTGTTACAATAGGTATAAAGTACATATAAACCTATATTCCTCCATATAGTACAGGGCGTCCCAGTTAAAAGTAGCCCGGCTCCGATAAACAGTTACATGCCAAGTATCATGAAAAGAAATGAAGTGTGTGTACTTACTGATTACAGAAGATGCTGAAAATGATGACCTGCAGAATCAATACACATCTGGGCGTGCCTCAACATGTTCTGTTGCACCTTATGCAATGTCTTTGATCCGGACTACTTTTAACTGGGACACCCAGTAGCAGCACTAGACAATGGATGAAGTCCGTGCTAAACTCACTGTAAACATTTCTTCAATCCTCGTTATGGAGTATACTTACTGAAAGAAACATTGCAGAACTGTTGCATCCCTCTCCCTTTGAGAATACTCAGACATCCACATTCTTCTGCCAGGCGGATAACTTTCTCTATCCTAATTTATATGCAACCCTCTGAACTTTGGTGTAGAGCGGGAGGCCTGACAGATCTGGAGCTTCGGTATTCCGAAGCACCAACGAAAAGAAACTGAGCAGAATTTTAAGCGAAGACGTTCCCAAGGTCCCAGTTTCGACTTCCTGAATTTGGTTTCGTGTGTAATTTGGACAAAGCGGACATTCAGTGGGGGTAGATGTGTCGTTCATGAAAAACAGCATCGTTGTCGATATATTTTCTGACTAAGAGAATTTGCTGTGAATCATTTCATATTTTTCGTAAATACATTCCATTGTTAAGGATGTTAATCAGGAAAACTTCCATGTACTTTGCTAACGCACAAATATTTTTTTTAAAAGTGGTTTATAGTCTTCATATCTCCAAATTAACGGAAGAAAGATCTTCAGAAGATGAAATAAAAAGTATAATGTTTCGCTGTGCCTTGAGCTTGTCTAAGAAATGACTGATACAGAAGATCTAGAACGATGCTCTAAAATTTCAAAAATGGTATCAGGTTATCATTATCTGTTTGCATATGCAATATATTCATTGATGAGTATGTGTTGCTACTCTCAATATTTCTTCCACGCATTAACCGCCCCAAGCATATTTCCCATTTCTTACGGTGGGTTTAACATCTGTAACCTTAACCGATTTAAATTAAATGCAGTATACTAGACCAATCATTGGATGCACGTAGCAGATAGAAAAACTTCGCTCCAAAACTCTAATTTTGCGGCAGTAGCGGTCGGTTGCTCCAACTGCGTCCATCACCCCTCGAAAACAACTTACTATGTTAGAAACTCCACATCATTTTACGCGTACTACCAAGTATGAGCTCTATTAATGACCTATCTTTTTTTGCAATTTCTATGAATGTGTATTGTAGAAGGTATTTTTAAAATATCAGCAGAATTTGAAAGCACTCATAACGTGGGAAAGTTTGGTTTTGTTCGCTATGGTGAAACGTGTTGACCGATTCCGTTTAATGAAAATTGGTTACCATAGCTTAACGCAAAATTGAATAAGCTAATTTTTTATGTAACTTTATTTCCTGTAGGTCTACTGGTTAATTTTTAATTGGAGTATAAACTCGAGTATCCATAACTTTTAATCCAATAGTAGCTACCCTCATGTTCGGTACCAGCAAACAAAGCAGGTGAGAAATCGGTTTTCCCAAAAACAGAAGAATTTTTTTACACAACAGCATTTAATCTACTTCTTACACGTAAGAACACGAAGAATCAAGTATCCTAAGGAAAATATTATATTTATACGTGTACCTGTTTTTTCACAGGTACAGTCACGGACACTGCCGGCTTGTAACGATTCCATTGAAAGTTAATGTATTCATTACAAGCCGTGACTGTGTCCGTGACTGTACTATACGCCTTCCCGATGGTATAAGGGTAACGTTGTCGACTTGGTGATGAAAAGTCCTCGGGTTCGATACCAGGTGCAGGCGCATACTGGTTTGGATCCCTCCTCAAACTGTAGGTCCATTACCAATTACCGTATGTACAGTCACCGGTAATAAAAATGGGATATCTAGATTCTGAAATACTCCCTTCTTTGCAACGCGTTATGTGTGTTGTTTAATTCTACGGCGATAAGTGGATTTGATTTTAATAGCAAATTTTCAATGGAAACTTCTACCACAGCCGTAGAGTTAGGTAACACACATAACGCTTTGCAAGGAAGCGAGTATTTCAGGATCTAAATGTCCCATTTTTATTGCCGGCCACTGTACGTGAAGTGGACTTCAAACAAAAACTCCAACTCAAGCATTACACAGTAAACATTCAATTGTAAAGCCATTACAAAACGGTACAGGTAAAGCGTTGCTCGAATCGACAATCATGAGATTCGTAGCACTTCACTCATCAACGCTAGATGGACACACGTACGTTGGTATAGAAAAATCCATAACGAAGAGAGATTTTAAACAACCATGTACTGTAATTTTACCGTTGTAATAACTGTTTTGAAGTGTTCATACATTTTATAGTGTCACTTCATAACCGCTGATTTGCCAAAATAGACCTCGATATTAGTTCGTGCAGGTAGAGATTTAAAGTCCGTTCATGTATAAGCACGTGTTCGCTCATAAAACGTAAATGTGACAATCAAATAGGGTCTCGTAACAGGTGATCACAATATAACGTGAATGAAACAGGGAATTAAACACGGCATATTTCGCATGCGATAAAGAACAAGCATTACATGTCGACACTGTGTGTAGTGTAATGTGGTAACGATGATATCATAAGCAGATCTTCCTTAAGGAAACTACTAATTTTATTCGAACGGCACTAAATAAAAAATGCATGGAATTGGTGATTATTAGCTAATCTGCTTATATATATTTTCCAGAAAATGAAATTCGGGGTATAATGTACAGTCAGCCACAATGAAAATGGTAATGCGTTATGTGTATTGAATAACTCTACGGCGATGAGCAAAATTCAGCAGCAACTTTTCAACAGCAACCTCGGTCACTGCAACTCGCCCTATTTCCTTGATTAGAATGCAGAAAATTTATGTTATATATTTCAAGGCGTATCCATGTTAGTCATTTCCAACATTCTATGTTGGAAAACATTTTTGGGGTATTTAGCAATAAATTAAGAAGAATGATATTAAGAAGAATAGTAGATTGATTGATTTCGTTTATTTTACTTTGCTTTTCTGCCACTTTTGACTAATCGCAAAATGAGTATGCAAGATGATATGATGAAATTGATGAAGGAACACTCACAAGGAACAGCCATTCCCAAGCCGGGATTCGAACCGAGAACCCCTGGCAAAGAATAGTAGTAAATGCGTGGATAGTAAACCAGTCGTATGAATTAATAATGTAGCGAAATTCATAAGTTCCTTGCAAATGTGCAAGAAAATGCATTATAGTTTGATTCCAGTACAATTGAAGTGTGTCTCTTGATACATCCTAATATGTCGTTTTCAGCTGATGCATCGTATCAGAACTTTCGTTCAGCGACAAACCAAAAAGCAGAAAGTGTTGTATCAATTGATACATTTGAAATGCATCAATAGAATTTGATGCATTTTATTTTCTTTGTGTCCAATCCTGATTAGACACAAACAAACTTTAACGACACAATACTGAGTGTTTTAAAAAAAACTTATACTGGAACCACAGTAGCCGACACTCGATTGAATCCTCTGTCATCTGCACATACGCTTCAATCGGAGTCCAACTTCACGAAAGTTAAATTTGTCAATGGATGCGGATATTGCTGGCTTATGTATTACGTCATCAGGGTTTGAGCTGTTCTCGCTATAGACAAACGTCGATGGTATTTGGGCTACCGAGCCAAGAATCGATACTCCACATGGGTGGGGGGGGGGGGATGTGACCACCGGATGCTTTCAAAACTGTAACCGCAAGAGGCATCATCGAGCATCCAATATTGAATTTCCAAGCAAGAACAATTATGAACAGTTACGAATATTAGAACTGCCCAGCGCACAGAAAGATGAGAACTGGATAAAAATTCATCAAAGAGTCGCTTCGGAACCAGCATTCGAAGTACCAGGTCGTCATTCAAATGTCATTAAATTCGCTTCCAATCGATTCCAGGCTCTGTAGCAACAAAGGGCCTTTCTATAGTTTTTCTAGATTCACGGTGAATCAATAGGAATTATTTAAATATGCGATACAATAATTTTTATTGTATAAGATATTAATGATCTGACCTTTTGTACAAGGGAGCAACACATCTGAATTGAATTTTATTGTTTTTCTCGAAAAATGAGGAGCTAATAAAATTAATTTTAATGTATGTGTGTCATATTTTCCTGTTAAAATTATTGTAATAAAATGTTGTTCGACTTATTTTATATCCGTTATTAGAAAATTATCTTTAATGTCGCTTTCATTCTGGTATGTTTCATATTAACTTACATTGTGATATCAATGTTTAGTAATGACTTGGGGAATATTTTTGTAGTTAATATTTTAACTATAATTTTGTATCAAAATATTATATTTGTTAGCTTGGAGTTAGTTATTTGTTGTAACTTTGTGATTTTACTTGTAAATACCTTAATTATATTTTTTCTGTTTCATTTTGTCCTAGAGACATTTCATCGCACAACTATTCAGTTCAGTCTTTTCACAACTTGCTCCCCAGGACATCTCTATTTGGCTACATTACATA
Source organism: Lepisma saccharinum (assembly GCF_977018435.1). Classification (NCBI taxonomy): domain Eukaryota; kingdom Metazoa; phylum Arthropoda; class Insecta; order Zygentoma; family Lepismatidae; genus Lepisma; species Lepisma saccharinum. The sequence continues at coordinate 56,296,476 of NC_139229.1, forward strand.
ACACAAGACTTATTTCCCTTCTAAAAATGGACTCGACCTAATAAAAGTATCAACAGAGTGGATTAGAACTTAAATATGTCAAAATCTGGCTGAAGCTAACTTAATTTTAATGTTCGTGCAATCATTAATTGTATACTAAATCCTCAGATATGCACTTAAGTGCTTTCAAAACTTTCTCAAAAGTCTACTAAACTTACCTGAACCAATTTACATAATGAAAAGTAATTATTTGCCATGAAGAAAAACAATAAATTGTGAAATTATCAACTCCCATATTTGACTTGTTGGCTGCTAAGGATTGTTATTGCGATGCTTGTATATTTTTCTTGATTCGTTACTTTGCAGTTCATGTAACTCGCTTTTCATTTGTTTCGGTTGCATCGAGAAGCTCTCTTTCGAAGAACTCAGAGTTCGTTGAGTGCAAGACTCGAGGTGGACGTTAGCGCTGTGATCGCTAATTGCACCTTCATAACTCTTATCATTAGTCAGTGTACAAGCTTTACATCATGTGTAGAAACTTGAAAGGATGAATAAATGCGGTGAGTATTATGTGTTTTGTGATTGCTATATCGAGGAAACAGTACCTTTGGTTATACAATGGTAGTAACATTATATACATTAATTGAGTTTGAGGCTCAATTAACAAGCATTCCAAGCAAAATATTTTGATCATTGAATGAATATAGTTTTGTTAAACTCGTGAAATTCATGAACGCTAATAGTATTGCTCAAAACTTAATCTAACAAAAATTTAATCGTGTGAAAAAAAAAGTTGTAAATACACGACTATGGTTCACAGTTTTTCCTAACGTGAGTGTGAATTTACTTTTATTCCAACAACTAGATTTGACCATCATAGCTTCACATCCTTTACAATGACCCCGGAAATACTTATTGGACAATTTGAATAATATTTTGTATTACTCTTAAATGTGACTAGAAATCCAAAACATTTCCAACGCATACATACAGATGTATGTGTGTGTGTGTGTATATGTACGTATAAAAAAGGTAAAGTGTTCCCCTGTGCATAGCACCACGCCATGAAGGCGTATAGGGGGTGTGGGGGTAACGCCCTACACTTTCTTGATCCGGTCGTGAGTGGGGGTGATGTGATGCCCCTGACCGCCTTTACCCCCCAGGGTTTCCCCCAGGTACCCATGTTATTCGACGCTGGGTGGGCGCCGGGGCCGCTTCCACCGTTAGAAAAGTTCCCGGATATGAACCGGCCGGGGATCGAACCCGGGACCTTGAGCATGGTATTCAGACGCGTTACCGACTGAACCACCGCGGCCGTATGTACGTATATATCCCGTTAATGTTTCTTCGCATTGATCCAAGCTCGTAGGTTTCTGGAAATTTGCGAATATCCTTTGGCAGTGCCTTAGCGCGAGATGCAGTTGATGATATTAGCTAATCGTTTCGAAACAAATTAATAATATCTAAGTAGAAATGGGAGCATACAACGCTGGACAGGAGGTGGTAATTTTAAGGAGTAGATTGTCATTACGTTAACGTTTCAACGTGTGCCACGGAGAAGCAAGAACACATTGTTGAGATTGGTCGACAAGCTAATTACAACTGGTAGAGTGGGCCATAGTGGGCGGTCAACATTTGAGAAAGGGTTGACGAAATTTCGGAAATAATGAATACTAAAGTCTTTTGAATCCAAGAAGCTGCCAAGCTTGTCAAGTCCATAGCATCTTTCGAAACGTTGATTATTTTCTTTAGGTAGTGGCAAAATATTATTTAAAAATAAACATCTGTCTAGTGTTTTATGTTTCTATTTTTTTAGCTGCACAAAAATATTCGTTTGTTTTCAAACAAATAGCCCATGCTGCCATGTGGATCTTTAAAACCGTTCTCAATTACAGGATTATCACAAGTTTCCAGAAAACTACCCTTCCGTGCAAAGAAAATAACTCGACTCATCAATAAAAAAAAAATCCCATCTCTCTCCCTGTATGTAATTTATACCACATAATTTCATACACAGTTTGTTTCTACAAGCGCTACAGCTAGTTATTAAAAACAATAGAAATTTACACATCTACACATTTACACATCTACAACAACATTATCCCTCTACTTCGGGAAGCCATTCCCTGCTTTTTTTTTACCAGGAAAGGCTATGATAGACAAACTTATGGTTTATTGTTACTGATTGTGGTGTTTCTACTTATATTACATGTTGTTCTGCTCAATTAACGCGCTATTTTGCTCAGTATGTACTTTCTTTTCTTTCAATGCACTTCAGTGTGGTGATCTAGTTTCTAGGAGATGCATAAGTATCATACGAATCACAAAACTACTACACATGTAATGTTATATAATTTTCTATCACCGTATTAAATTACTTTTAATTGCGAAATATGAGATTGAGAGATTTAAACAAAACAGTAATGCGAAACTCTTAATGCATATACCTTCCCTTGGTATATATGGAAAAGTTATAAATATCGTATCTGCAATCGTAAAATTCACGAACAACGAAATAAATTTATCAAAATAGGGACTTTCTAACTAACAAATTCAGAATTCTTTCAGTCGCTTCTAACTTCAGACTTGTCACATTAATTATTCATCTAAACTTTTAATGCTTAAATACCAAAGTTATAATGTTAACATCCGTTTTACCCTGTACAATTAGTACAGGCGCCTCCAACACTTAAATCGCCCAGCTTACCATGCTTGATAGAGCACTTTCACTTCGGGAGAAATAAGAAGAGAGCAGATGGCGTTTACTGTTTACTAGGGCTAAACAAATAATAATAGGAGGAGAAGGGTAGGTGACTGAGGGATGCACCAGCACTTACCTCTGCTTCCTGGCGGCAGCAATGACTGCTACTCTCAATGATGCACTTATGATATTTGTAACTAAAAGGAGTGCTGCTACAGGGCACCCTACGCTTATATAGTAGCCAGTTCCGCTGTACTTTGTAACCTCCGTTTCCTGTGGAATTCTCCAATGCAGGTCGGAGCATTCCAGGAGACGGAGGGAACCGGATATGAAGGAATCAAATGTTCTGCACCCGCATTCCCAGCCATCTACAATACCACCTCTTTAGCATTAACTCCGAGTATCAATACTCCATGGAGTGCTCTGCTAAGAACAACTGTTCCTAAAATAGTTCACACTGTCCAATATATATGCATCACCTGCAAAATCACATAACGTACGTGCAGTGGCGGCGATTAGGAGGGTGCGTGGGCAGTTGCCCCTTACTTTTGCCACTTTTTGCCCTTCGCAGTATGGCCTCTTGATACTAGACCTTGTCTACCAAGAGAAACTAAACTGTCCTTGTCCCCTAATCGCCTCTGCTGTATACGTGCCTAGACGTATGATGGCTTGGTTTTGCTAAAATGATGGAAGTGTCTGTTCCTTTTGTCATAAACCTATATTTTAAGGAAAGGAATTCGGACAATGAGACTGGAGAAAATGAACTTACCTTCTGGAGGTGCGTTGTGGGTTTGCCTAAGAGAGATCAGGTTCCGTATTGGTTGTCAACACCGGCCGGCGCGAACTGCCACCTATCAGAAAAAGAAATACGATGCCTTAGGGTTTTCAAACAAAGCTGCAAAAATCAGTAACTCTACTTCCTTAGAAACTATATGGATCTGGTGTGGGGCACACCCGGCTTGCAAGAAACGCCCTCCTGACCTAACAATTTCTAACCTACAATTTCGCTTACGTCTAATAATGCTTATGTGGTTTGGTTAGGAGGGCCAGGCTTAGAGCTCTTAGAATTTAGTTTTGGCGGTTGTTGCAAGCTGGGTGTGTCCCTCACCAGACCCGGAACTATATAACGTATTCGGGGCTAGAAGGTCCTGCTGGTATTGCAAACGCTTTCGCAAATCTACAAATGGCAGTCCTTTAACCGCTAGTACGTTGTGTTAAGAAAGGGTAAGAGGGCTAACCATGCTGTTTCTGGTGGATTTTCACCCTTTGGCACCCCCGATAATGTGGAAGTAGAGGTTCATCTGTATTCTCTCTCTCTCTTTCTCTCTCTTGCTCTCCGTCGGTATCGAGACGTAAAATGCCGCAGTAACTTGATTTCGCCAGCCTTTCACTCCATATTCCTCCTATGTCTCCGGTTCGCTTTCATCCACGGAATGGTGGAATGAGATTTTGCTAGGTGGATGGATCGGACTGTTGCGCGCAGCAGGAGCGGGGGTGGATTCCGAGGGGTGGCGGAGGGTGAAACGGGGAGCAGAGCTTTGGGAGAATCCCTTGACAAGGGTAAAAATGCAGAGCGAAGCAAGGGGAAGGCGCGACTGCGTTTCTGAAATGGTAAAAGTGATCGACGACGTGTCATTTACCGTATCTCCAATCACCCTAGTGATTCTCGCTTTGCATGAATGGTGAGGGAAGAACATGAAAAAAGATGCAAGTGCGATAATTTCAGTACTGTAATTCCCGTTTGCAAATTCTTGCTTCAATTTTTTTCTTCCAAAAACGAAAGGCAGTTAAATGGAGGGAGAAAATTCACAACAAAATTGCCTTTAATGCAGGGTTCACTATAACAAACTTGTCCTTTACACACTTAACTGTTGTTGCATAAGTAACGGCAACAATGCGGAACCTGCACGAAAATCCGAAATATACAAGTGGAAAGGGGCAGTGTATTATGATGTGTAATGCATGAACAATGCAGATCTTGTGTAACAGTTGAAAGATGGGGAAGCGAGCAAATCATCCTTAAAGTCTTTACCAGTTCTTGTCTTCTATCGATTCAATGAAATTGTTTTACTCGTTTCAATACATTACTGGCCACTCGGTGGCTGAGTTCTTGGAGTGGTCTAATCACGATCTCAAAGGTAATGGGATCGATTCAATTGATTTTGATTGATGGAATTGATTATTTTTACCTCGCGCTTCTGCCACTTTTGGATAATTTGCGAAGATGGGGATGAGTGATGATATGATGAAATTGATGAATGGACACTCACAAACATCCATGCACAGGCCAGCGTTCGAACCCAGAACCCCTGGCGTCGTAGCGCGAGGATAATATTGAAGATGAGGATGAAAGGTGATAAGATGAAGTAGATGATTGTTGTTGATTTGGTGTTTTAAGTCCACTTTATGCACAGTAAGGCTAATTGGGACTGGACCTACAGTTTAAAGTGGAATCCGAACCACTTGTGCCTCCACCGGGTATCGAACCCGAGACCCCTTGCTTGCAAGGCGACGACACTACCACTGCGCCATCAGTAGATGATTGATTGAGTTGATGTTTTAAGTCCACTTTATGCACAGTAAGGTTAATCGGGACTGGACCTACAGTTTAAAGTGGGATCCGAACCACTATGTGCCTCCACCATGAAGTAGATGAAGGGGCAATCGCAAACATATATGGACGGCACACAACACAAGTCCCGTAGAGGATTATACTACCCATGGGTCCAGACGCCACAGCCTCGCTAGTCTGCAGAATGCAGTCCAGGGTGTACTACGTGCGAGTGAGGTTGACATACGAGTGTGTTAAGAAAAGAGTCGAATACAGGCCTGGCTATGAATGTCCATTTTTCCGCCTTTGCTAATTTAATCAAATCATCCCCATTGCCGCGAATATCCAAAGAAAACCTACGCGAAATAGAGAAAATTTTCAATAGACATAATCGCTGCGTTAACAACACCAAGCGTAATTTCCTGAGTATCATGGTTTAACGGTTGAAAATAGATGTGTGAGATCAAGTATGTGTCACTACACACACACCTTATCAGGATCTACCCTCTACGTCAACAATAGAGTGAGGTCGAAAAATTAACTTACAATAACTCTGATGAAAACAAAACAATAACGTTCTTCCATTTTATGGCTATCTTCAGTGATTTCAATGCAGGGATGGTACCTTTCATGAAGACATTCCGATTTACTATCTAATATTCCTTACCTTACTTGTCCTCTATACTCCCCTGTGTCGCAGTGGATGTTGGGGGTGTCATACAAAGAGACAAGCTCAACTTTGGACTCTAACAACTTTGTGCAATATAAAGACATGCATTGTGTTTATATATATACAAGTCTTAAAACAATATTTCAAAATTTCTAAGCTGTAACAGAATCCTAACATTACTAAGAACTACTTTTTAAACACTAGCACATTCATACAGGAAAAAATATACAAGCGTGAGAATGTCTCTTATGATTGCCATTTTAAAAGTTATATCAATACCTTTTTATTCCTAGATTACAATCATTCAGAACAAACTTGTATTTAAAAATCATAGCTGTGAAATATTCTTCAATGATCGTTGTGACGTTGATAAACCAACTATAAAGTTACAAAAATATGTATCACTTCATGTTATGATTTTAGAATTAATAAATTGCATTACTTTAGAAACACGGGTTTATTTAGAATTCTCCATCTGGAGGGGTGTAACTTGGTTCTTAGAGGGGTTTAAAGGTACATTTACTGCCAAAATGACCATTAATTGGGCCTTTGTGAAAACCTTTAGGGGTTGCAGCTGTTATGGGGTTGTTGGGGATGTGTGGATAACCACACATTAGTATTGACGTAAGTAGGCTACTTAGTCGAATCTCCGTCATATACTTAAACCTTCAAATTCCTTTTACTGGAAACCTCTCTCACCAAGCTCAGGCACCTGGAAACCCTTTGGCTTAGATTGAGAGAAGACAGAGTAACGTTTTCCTGATCCCCAAAAATAGGCAAATGGCTAGGCTGGCCAATATAGTAAATCAAACAACTTCGTAACTATATCCAAATTAACATAGAGGGCAAATTTCAAAACATATGAAGGGAAAATAATTCTTAATGCTTTCCTGGGAACTAACGATGATTCTCTCTGGATATCAGTCAGATCAGTTCCTGATATGCTTCTGAGCTTTTACACACACATCTTTTACACACTCCTGATGATGAGACTAACGTTAGTCCTCTAAGGCGCGTAACTGACCAGGCTAATGTCCTAACAGAATCTCCTATTTTCTATAGCTATGTAAACTAACGAGCAAGAACAGTACATAATATATTGTGATCGAACGTCGTACCTGCTATATTTAGTTATGGTCTTTTTAGCTTTTTACAGTAATTCAAGAGGTACCTTATGCTTTTTATATTGGTTCAAGTACAATATATGTACTTCAAATGAACCACATCTTTCTTATCACCATTTGGATTTATTCATTTGATGATTTTGAACCGTATTGTGATCGCTCTAATTCAAAGTCAGTAAATACATTTTTACCTCAAAATATTTCATAAAAATACACACAAGTGTGAAGACATTGAGGATAAAATAATATTAATTCGTAACGTGTTGATGCATTTTAAAATAAATCAAAAATGAAAACGTTAATAGTTTTATCAATTAAACAAATACTTGGTCCACCAATTGTGGGGAAGATGCATTTATAAACTAACCTTGCATTTCTAATCTTTCAACAAATGTGACGCAATATTTGAAGTATATTGGAAATCACAAGAAATATATCACGTCTGATCTCAAAACCATTGTTTTTTTAATAAATCTGTACTTGATGTGTCCTTTGTGAGTGCAAATCCTTAATTCATAAAAGGGTCGACTGGCGCTAATACAAATCAAAGTGTGAATCGTGCTGTGAAATCTATGTATCTTAAGTGGTACCGTTACGTAATATTCTAGTGTGTGTAATTCTACGATTACTTTTCAAGTTTTGTGCCAGAAGTATTCAATTTGTATTTTTGAACGTTTTGAAAGTATATTGAAACCTACTCATCACATGAACCGTGGATACATTACGTAAGTGCTCATATGTTCATTTCAGTGTGTGTCTGTTAAAATATGTGAAAAATTATAAGCGGATGAATTGAAGGTTTCGATATAACTTTAACCGGCGTCATTTTCCAAATTTCACACCACCCCAAAGACATGTGCGTCGATGTAAGGATGGAGGTAGTTTGGGCACATGTGCCACTGGAAGTCGGAATACATACACGCACGCTGAACATCTGAGCATCGATAAGCATGTGTTTGGTTCTCTCTTCACAACGTGCAGAGAGAAAAAGATACTGAGAAGGAAGCTGATCTGGTTTCAGTTTGGGAGACCATTTAGAAGATCAAATCGCTTTGGAACTGGGTTTTACAGCTTGAAGATGAGTGAACTATTATTCTGTATATGTGGTTTTTATGAGAAGGGTGAAGAGAAAGAAAGGGACAAGACTCACCATTTTGTGCTTCATGGATCCGTCCTGCTGATGGGTGAGAGATACGGATGCTCGTGGACAATCTTCGACAGTCGGTGCTACGGAGAAAAGTATCCCAAGATGCTGAATCTTATCTTCAGAGATCACTCGTCGCACAGAGTCCGGTAAGTAGGAGGACCGAACCTGGCCCGCTCCCGGCCACCACGGATGTGGAAAGCCTCTCTGGAACAGTCCATGAAACGCTCAGAAAACCGAACTGCCAGTGTGTGGGGAAAACTGTGGAGGAGAGCTCTGTGGGAAAAACGACGCCACACCCCAAATGCTCGCGTCCGTCTGCGAACCTGAAGGACGCCTGAATGTATCTGGGGTGGAGGCCTCTCTCCAGCCGATCGAACAACCTGTACCCCCCCTCTACTCCCTCCCCCCTCCCGCACCCGCTACCTGCTAGCTCGGTCCCCCTTCCCCCTACCTCCCCTCCGTCGCTTCCGCCCCCGTCCCCAGCCAGACTTGTTGCTTTCCCAATAAGCCTGCGCAAAACAGGTCGGTGCGCAGAATCCGTCCGCCACTGGGGGCAAAAAGAGAGAGAGAGAGAGAGAGAGGACGGCGGGACGGGGTAACCGGGGAGAGGGGGACACCGAGGGGGAGGAGGGGGTTGTGCGAGAGTAGAACCGGAGAAACAAAGAACTTCGGCGGAGTGAGCTGAAAGTATGAATCAAATTGTACTGGCATGGTCTTCATGCATATGCAAGCCAAAAGATGCGAGGGGGGGGGGCCGGATTTCGGAAGGGGAGAAGGGATTCCGTGGAATCAGAACCAAATTTGTAAATTTCATTCGGGGTTTCCGAATTTGCCTATGAAGAAACTGGACAGTGCCTGACGGGAGTTCTGAACGGGCAAATTCCGAAAAAAAAATATGCAAATTCTTCTTTTAGAACTTACATTTGAAGTATTCAATAAGAAGTGACTACATTGAAACAAGAATTTTTACACAAAACAAGCCTATGTTTAAACCACATAAAAGTGTTCTGACACCTAAAGCACTTCACGGTGGCTTGCAAATTATACATTCATACATGTTACATTCGGGTTCCTGCACAGCCATATTGTTAGAGCTCTCACCTTTGGTGTGGGTGGTCCTGGGTTCGATTTCCGGTTGGAGCCTCCAAAATTTCGGCATTGTTCCAGCGTCGCGAGATCAATTGGGAGCTACTTGAAGACGTAGCGGAATCCAGTCTCGAAAGCCAGAAAACAACGGAGATGGAAATCTATGAGCTGACCCCATGACTCTTATAGTAAATTATAATAACAACAGTAAGCCGTAATAAATACAATCATACTATCTTATAAAGTTAGAGCCACGGTGGTCCAGTTGGTATTATAATCTGACTACCATTTCCGGTCATAAGAGATTGTATTAAGATATTAATTCCTCTCATATTGATGATTGATTTGCTTTATTTTACTTAGCCTTTTGTGCTACTTTTGGCTAATTTGCGAAGATGGGGATGAGTTATTATGTGATAAAATTGATGAATGGATACTCACAAACATCCATGGCCAGGCCAGGATTCGAACCCGGGATCCTCAGCCTCTAATAAAATGGTTAGCTGGTGGGAAACCAGGTGTTAAAGCTGGCTGGGGTGTGGTGCTGATAACCTCCACAATGGCCTACATCGTGAATGTGTATAACACATTCTTCCACCCACCCCCTATATCCCGACGCAAAGTGCAGGGGCGTCCTTTACCTTCTTTTTATCTAAAAGTTGGGTGTTGGATGATGTGATTGATTGTTTGCCTCGATGGGCTCTAAGGATTCCCCAATGGTGTAATGGTAACCTCGTCGCCTTGTAATCGAGAGACCCCGAGCTTGATACCGGTGGAGGTACATAGTGTTCGGATCTCACGTTAAACAGTAGGTCCAGTCCCGGTTAACCTATCCGTGCATAGAATGGCTTAAAACCAAACTCAACAACTTGACGTTCTCTACATAATATGAAAGTGTGTTGAATGGTCACACTCTGTATACACGTGACGTTCCCTGGACTGCAACCTACAAGCTGAAGTTGTACATCCAAAGCACTAATACGTGAACTTTAAGAGGTAATACTGCGAACCCTATTTCCTCACAGATAACTCGACAGTCAACCGACGAGAGACAGTCAAATTAGAACCTTAATTGTTTTTTTGTTTTCTATCTAGTAGATTTCTGCTTTTAAAGTTGCACAAGTTTACTACATTTTAGCATAGACCCATTGCTGATCCACACATATTTTCAAGTCTGAGTTAGTACCTGTAGACCTCAAGAAGAATATTTGGAATCTTATGTTCAGTCACTTAAGAGCCAACGCGAAGATCTTTCCACCCATCAGCATGCGGACTGAGGCCATTGTCGAAATTCCTCCTCTATTTGTAAACTTGTTGGCGTGGTCAGCATGCACAGAGATATTGAACTTTCATTTTCCGTAGAACATCTATACGTTTTAGGCTTCCAGAGGGCAAGAAACTACCGCTCTTCGTTGGTGCATGTGAATGCAGGAGGCGCCATCTATACAAAAATAGTGTTGTGAAGCTCAATTGATAAGTGTTCCAGCCTTGATGTCGTTTCGTAAATAACAGTCCATGCCTCATGTAAATTTGAGCTGTTTACATTCTGTCCTGTAATTTTTGTGGAACTTTTAAGGTTTTCATATGAATCTCCCTCGTATAATGATTACACCGTAAATTGAGCTCCAATCAGATTGCTGCAGCACATAATACCATGCCAGGGATGAGATGAAAACCTGCAACTCAAGCGTAAAGAAAAGCAAGTTGCAAATCCTGATGACGTCAAAGATGTCACTTCCGTTAAACCTTCCCCTGCAATTTTGATATTTGCGGGTTCACCCTTGCTGTTCAATGCCTTCTGCTCGGCTTGCTCTGAATTAATGTTCATTGCTTATCAGATGTGGCGTGTAGTTTACGGCATTAGTGATTAGTAGTCTTTCAACTTTCTAATCGGACACTGATTCAAGCAGACCGTCTCATTATCCCTACAGGATGGAGATTATCATCAACAACCTTCAATAACAAGGAACGTCATGGCTCTAACAGCTTATGAGTTTGGGAGTTGTCGTTTTCGTTCGGAACTTTAAGTTTCCTTGACAAGATTTGTAAATAGTTTTCATTGGGAACTTCAAGTTATCTTCACAAGATTGCTCTTTCAAGGTACGCTTGGTAAGACTTTGTCTAGTAGTTTTCTTTCTGCAAGAAGATTTCACTCCTGAGTAAGCTCGGTTGAGGAGAAATTGACAAGGAAATATATATATACAAATTATATGTACTCACATAAGTTTTATTTAAAAAATAAAATAAAAATTTTCTGGGACTTCCAATGAATAGGCCGTAAATTCTTCACAAACTGTTTCTGCAATGAGACAATTGGATTTGACTTTTCAGAAAAAAATATATTTAGAAAATTTCATCCTTTCTACATCTTACTCGATCCTAACTCTGTGATTAACTACATGTATGTGTACGTTAAGTTATAACCCCCTCTAATGATTGAACGATGAGTTAAAAAAAGATTGATGTTTATCAGAGTACTTACAGTGTTTGTTGAAAGCTCAAACGATTCGGACGGTATACACATTTCACTGCTGAATTCAAAGCGTTCCTTTCCTTGTATTCTCATTTTCTAACAGGATGACTAGAGATAAATATGCCAGTGCAGTTAAATACGCCAAACTTGCATTACCGGGTTGTTTTCAAATAGAGTACGTATGATAGCTCAACTCGCACTACTCGTGTTGAATGAACATACCACCAGATTACGCTCAAGTTGCCAATTCATACGTCTTTTGTTTTCCGGAAGGTTTGTTCCGATGGTGGTCTTACTTCACTGAAAGTAAGCATCCTATTTTAGCATCTTATCAACTCCCACTTTTCCTAATATTTTAAGTGACTGTACCTCTTTATGTACGAGCATGTGAATTGATGCATCGTCTCTTCTCTTTGAAATGTCTGTATTCTGATGTAGTACAGGGTGAGTCAAAAGTCCCTGACCACCCCTTACAAAATGAATTGGAGTGTAGATTGCAGCAATTGGTCATGGATATAATATGTTAGGCCTAGGGGGAAACCTTTTGGTGCATGTCATGACAACGTCCGCCATCTTGGTAACCGCCATCTTGGATCAAACCTCATTTCTATAAATGGGAAAGGAACATGTGGGATATGGTTTTGAGCTAGAATTTCACCAGGAATTCAGTGGTAAAGTTAGATTTCAGTCTGTCAGATCAACTTTTACTTCCACTTTGTAATTTGGTTCCTTACCTTGGCCATGCAAATTTTATGACATCATTTTCATTCAATAAACATGTGGTAACTTTTGATTGATTTCATTTGTTTAATTTCATTTCGCTTATCAGCCACTTTGGCTAATCGCAAAAATGAGGATGAATGACGATAATATTAAATGCATGAAGGGACAAATACATATGGACAGAACACTAGTTTCACAGAGGATTATACTGCTGCGAGTCCAGACGCCAGAGCCTCGTTAGCCTGCAAAATCAGTCCAGGGTGTATTGCGTGGGAGAGTGTTTGACATTTGGATGTCTTCACAAAGGGTCACCCTTATGTTGTAAGAACTAACTGTAAGTACTTGTAACAAATTTTCAAGTGCTTGTAAATATGTAACACATTTTTTCTTGACTTCCATGAAACAATTAGATGATCTGCAACATTGGAATATTTTTCCAAAATATGCGAATTATTACTCTTAAAGACACGTATGTTATTTTGTCATATGCTAGAAAATAAGGCCAACAAAAATATGAAACAATTAATATGACATATTTAACTGCATCCATCTTTGGTTCTCTCAACAAATACTAAGAGTTTTGGACGTATATTTGTAAGCAATGTTTACACATCTATTGTCCATTCTTTCAGTTTTGCGTTCTTTTCTTCATCTAACCTCTTCGCAGAAAATATAAGGCTCATAAATTGAAAAGAGAAAAAAGCACTTTTCTACTGTAAAATGCTCGACATTACATACAACAATAACTCGATAAAAACCCATCAAACTGTACGTAACTCGAAAAAGCACGGTATATTTGCTTTGAAGGGGAAAAATTGTAATTCTCTTCACGTAACAATTGCATGAAAGTGGTATTATATTTTTTAAAAAATGGTGAAATGGTATGGAGATATGAAGATTAATTCCATCATGCTGATAATTTCTGCATCGTCTGCATACGCTGGATACTCTCTCTCTCTCTCTCTCTCTCTCTCTCTCTCTCTCTCTCTCTCTCTCTCTCTCTCTCTCTCTCTCTCTCTCTCTCTCTCTCTCTCTCTCTCTCTCTCTCTCTGTTCTGTTTCACGATTGGCGATTTTCAACCCAGAACTGGCCCAAACGTAACGTTGTTCAACGTACGCACAATTAAAAGCTTGAGGAAGCTTTAAGCAAGGACCCAAGCGTGTGCACATTATGAATAATTAATTTCGGAATGAGCGCCGCAGAGTCGTTTGCGTTCTCTCTATCTTGACGACAACTCCACTAGCGGGATAAAGCGTGAAATATTACTGGCGATAATGAATTGTCGGATAGAATGCAGGCGCGGTCCGTGTCCGACCACGATTCCTGGTTAGGAAATAAAAGGGGCTTCGCTGTCCACAGAATTTACATTTCTCGCCGGCGATGGAGCTGTCCATCAGAAGTTTGATGGAGGGTCAAGAAACGAGGACGGTAACACGTCAGACTGAACAAAGAATTGTTAAGGAGTCTTCGTTTATGTTTCTTGCTGAAATGAAGCGTGTTATTCACAAGCTCCTACGTACAACGCTCATAGCCAGTAGCTAACTACGGAGAATTCACACCGAAGAAACACGCGACACGCGACATGCAACATGCGACACGCGAAACGAGTGTTTCACACCGAAGATACAAGATGCACGCGACACGCGGCAAGCGACACTGGTTTCCTTGCTCAGTTTGCATGATGGTACCGATATAATTGCATTAAAAAGTTTATTAGTCACCCGAAAATAACGAAACAAGAGTCATTGTTACATGTAAATTGCGTTGTAAAATTTGTGCAAGTTATTGAAACTTGGGTGAGGCATGTTGCATGAGAAAGTTGATAAATAATATACACTGACCGTATACGCTAGACTTTTCAGCCTGAATAAAGTGAATAGCTAAACACTAGAGAAATGGTTCTCAACCTCCGTGAAACCATGTCACGGTATTTTTTTTAAGTCAATGACCTTAGCCGAAGAATTTTCCTTGTAAATCTATACAGTATTGAAGATTTTATGCATTAATTAACATGTGCCTATGAAATTAAATATTGATAAATAAATTCTAGCATAATCATAAGAGTAATAATAGTTTGATTACGTGTGTAGGATTGTTGACAAATATAAACATATGGAAGACAAAGTGGTAACGTCTTCTCCTTGTAATTAAGTGATCCCGGGTTCTATAACCGGGGAGGCACCGGGCAGATCCAGTTCTGATTAGTCTATTTGTGCATAAAATGGACTTAAAAAACGAAAACTCACAACTCAAATATGATATTGAGATTATGTTAGTTGTCAACCAGTTTCAGCAGAACATTTCGGTGCTCAGTATAGTTGATACGAGGGCACGGTATCGGGTCGCGGGCCGGCGGCTGAAAAACAATGCACTAGAGTACTTTACCATGTTGACTAATATATTTTGTACTAAAGTGCCTCCATAAGCTGACTTTTTGAAATAAAAGCAGTCAGATAAATGGCCAAAACACGGCCTCTTTACACAATGTTGAAGGCAAATTACAGCCGATAGATAACTGCATCAAAAAACTTGATAAAGCGAAATAAACGTTGTGTTTAAATCCTAAAACATTGTTAAAACATTGTACATATCGATACTTTATTATATCAACAAATTTGAGGTTGGGCTCTCTTCTAGTGTCTAAATACAGCTCGTTGGAATGAAGCATTCGCTGAGCATTGCTACCTTCATTTGGTGCAAAGGTACATAAACCTTAAACTTAAAACTCAGCTAGCTTATCTACAGGGTAGGGTTCTTTGTAGACAACGAAACCAGACAGGATGCCTTCCAATGGAGACGTTTAAACGAATATATTATTTAAACACAGGATACATGGAGTAAGAATATTTACATGATAAGCTACTTTCTTCTATGCTTTTTATTATTTTATTTTCTCTATTTGTATATTCTTCTATCTGAACTTCCTTCTCAATGGACAGATCTGGATCTGGACTTCCTTCTTAATGGACGGACTGGATCGGGACTTCCTTCTCAATGGACGGTCTGGATCTGGACTTCCTTCTCGATGGACGGTCTGGATCTGGACTTCCTTCTCAATATGTAGGATATGGACTTCCCTCTTAATGGATGTTCTGGATCTGGACTTCCTTCCTGTCTTTTTTGTGAACTTCCCTCGGGATTTGAATTTGTTTATGTTTTGACTATTTAATAAATTCCTTTATCGTTTTCCAACTTTTTCCTCTAAGCTTTGGGAATAATACTAATATCCTCCCTTGGGGCTGCAATTGGAACGCGCCACCACTAACTAGGTACAACAGAGTGTATACTTGGTGCAGCCGATTGACATGCGCATCCAAGTAGGTGCTACAGTTAAACTGCGCAACCAAAAAGTGCTGTGGGGCGTCGATCGGAACGCGCTCGCCACTGATGTAAACAAAATTTCCGCTACGGGAATGGTAAATCAACCAAACAGATGCAATATCTGTTCAAAGACACAAACTTGTATCAGTGCTTTGACTTCCTTAATTTTCATATTAACTTACATGTGATAACTGACTTGATTTATAATATATATATATTAATTTACTTCTTTCATACTTATTCTTTGTCTTCTTATAATATATTCTATTGTTTTTCATCTTTCCAATTTGCTTTGTTCTTATTTGTAAAATTATTCACATATATTATGCCAATTCTTAACCATGCACGCCTGGTGCTGCCATCTCTATTCGTCTTTGGCAAACTATTCACATTACTTGGTCCTATTGGGTACGTAACACAATATTCCCCCCCTTGGCCATAAAAAAAATTTGTCGTAATATATATATATACAGATGGGGGACAAAATAATACGAACACCTGTGAAAAAGTATGCCACATTTCACACCGGCAGTACAGCAGCACCACCTGGCACTGAAGTCTGCCACCTAGTGGCTGTGAAGGGGAAGGTATTAGTTTGCCAACAGCAGTCATTGGTGGTGCATTCGTCTATCATACGCTCTCAAGAGACACTGCAATGTCAGACCTGACAGAGTTCCAAAGAGGCATGATTGTTGGAGCACGTTCAGCTGGAGCCACGGTGACTGAAACCTCAAAGCTTGTTGGGTGTGCAAGGAGCACAGTATCAGCCGTTATGACAGCGTACACAACACAAGGTAAGATGGCGTCTTCAAAGCACAACAGTGGACGAAAGACAAAGCTTGCTGCTCGGGATAGGAGGGTGTTGAAGCGCATAGTGGCCCGAAAGCACAAGCAATCGTTATCCGAGATAACATCTGAAATGAACAGGCATCTCCAGGACCCCATTTCAACCAAAACTGTCAAAAGGGAACTCCATGCTGCAAACATTCATGGCCGAGTGGCAATTCGTAAGCCATTGGTGACATCACGTAATGCTGTCAAGCGACGCCAATGGTGCAGAGCTCACAGAAGTTGGTCCCCACAGCAGTGGCAACAAGTCATCTGGTCTGATGAATCAACATTCACGTTATTTCAGACCACGGGGCGCGATTATGTGTGGAGAACGCCTCGAGATGCATTTCATCCTGATTGCCTCTTGCCGACTGTGAAGCATGGAGGTGGGTCCATTATGGTATGGGGCGCGATATCTTGGCATGGTGTGGGACCACTTGTTTTTCTGCATGGGAAGATCAATGCCAGTCACTATCGCAGCATTCTGGGGGATCATCTCCATCCTTTTGTCCAGACTTTATTTCCTGGTGACCGACCGCTTTTTCAAGACGACAACCCTCCTATCCACACTGCTGGGTCTGTCCAAACATGGTTTGAAGAACATGACGATGAAGTAGGACATCTTGAATGGCCCCCACAGTCTCCTGACCTGAACATTATAGAACATTTATGGGGATATTTGGAGTCCAAACTTCGTGCTCGAAGTCCACCTCCAGCCACACTTTCGGAATTGGAGACTGCTCTGGAGGAAGAATAGCTCCACATTCCCTTAAACATTGTGCATGACCTCTATGCGTCCATCCCACGTTGCATACAAAATGTACTTCAGTCACAGGGTGGTCCAACCCCCTATTAATAAAGATTTTCTCTACATTCACAGGTGTTCGTATTATTTTGTCCCCCATCTGTATATATATATGCAGATACAATTTTTTTTCAAATTATATATGTACAAGTCTATTATTTCTTCTTGACGCTTTCTTTCTTCTCTTCTGTACAATTATATCTTCTAATGTTGTCTAAATTCTGTCTCCTTTCTACATCTGTTTTTATGTGCTTTAGAAGAACTGTATTTCTAAAAGTACTTATCACTTCATATGGGCCTTCATATATGAAAAATAGCTTTTTGATAGCTTTCTCTGCTTACATTGCTTTTCACTTTCACTGTGAAATTATATCTCCTGGCATGCAGCATTTTTCCTCATCTCTCGATTTATCTCTTCTTTCTATTTTCGTTCCTAGATATCTTTTCACCGTTCCGGAAATATTCGTGACATCTTAAGTTATTTCTAGATACAAAATATAATTCTTCAATAATTCATGTCCTGCAAGTCTGCTCGTCTGTTCTCTCCAAGATAGTCTTTACCTGATGATGTCTTGCCAAAATAGTAATTTTCGTTTCACCCTTTTCTTCTTTCAGCAATATCTCTACAGATTATCAGTTAGCTCAGATTTTTCCATTTCAAAGAACTCTCTCTCTTCTCTAAGTTGACCGTCTAAGTGTTTCTATCAGCTAGAATGATTCTTCACATCAGCCTTAATTTCATATCAGCATGTATCTAGATATATTTATTTTCTGTGATTACAACCCATTCTCGGAATACAACCGATTCTTCTTTAACTTCTGGGATTACAACCCATTTCATTTGCACTTTTCTAAATACACGATGACTTTTAATCGTCTAAGCTTAGAAAGAATTCATTTTACTGATACTGTTCGATCTTCTATATTATCTCTTCCTTTTTCCTGAGAGTTTTCTTCATGATTAACTTCCTTCTGTGCCTAACTGTTATATCTTCTTCGTTCTTCTGATCGTACAATTGAAAAGTTTACTTCCATTTTTCATATTACTTTCTTTGGCATCTTTCCTTTTACAGGTTTGATCAATGGAGTGGTGACATAACTTGGCACTCATTATTCTTTCTTAAGATATCACTTGCAGAATAGATTTTCCTCCAACGATGGGTGTTATATATATATATATCTTCTTACAGGAACTAACATTAAAGAACTAAAATTTTCTTCTTTCAAATAAATCATTATCATTTGCCCAAACTTATAATTCCACGAATTTTTCTTCTGGTGAACTGGAACTTTTTCAGACAACTTTAATAATTCTAGAAACGTACGCTTGCTAGTCTGTAAATCATACCATCTCCTTCCTTTGCACTATTGAGTCTTATTTGTTCCTTCCGATTCTTTCAAATACGCGTTGCTTGTCAATGTCTTGTTTTCCTTTTCTCTTCCTCTTTTCTTTTCTTTCTTCTATTTTCTTTTCTATTCTTCTCAAGATCCTTCTTCCTCCTCTTCCAACTCTCTTCCAGTAAAGAAATTACTTTCAATTCTCTCTTCTTCCAATCTGGTTTCTGCCAAGATTTCTTCTTACGTTCTACATCTTCATCAAATGCATGCTCTCCTTGTCTTTTCCGTCTCGTCTTCTTCTTCCTTCTCTTTGGCGAAGTAGCATCAAAATCCATTTGATCTTTGTCGACCCTTCTTTGCATGTTCTTAACTTTCTTCAGGTTCCTTTCTATTTTTAATTTCTTTCTCTTCATCTTCCATGTGTTTACGTGAATATATCTAAATTTCATTTTACTTTTCTTTCTTCTTTGTTTACATCTTCGGTTATGTGTATGCTTCTTTTCTTCCTCCGTCAGAGACTCGTCACTGGAAATTTCTTCTCTCATCTTCATTTTGACATGGATTTCTTCATCATTATATTGACAACTAAATTTTTCATCTCTTTCTATTCCTCTTTCTTCTTCTTCTATTTTCTCATCTTCCTCTTGTTTGACCTCTTTAAGTTCCTGAGTGTTTTCTTCTCGTAACTTTATAGCTACTTCTTCTGTCTTGCTGTCATGCTCGTCATTGGACCTTTCTTCTTTCATATTCCAACTTCTATCTTCTATCAGGACCTTCGCTTCTTCTATCTCGTTTTCGTTTTCTTCTATTCTGGAAACATCTACTTCTGTCTTGCTGTCATTTTCTTCTGTTCTTGAAACGGCTAATTCTATCTTGTTTTCATGTTCTTCTATTCTGGAAGATACTGCTTCTATTTGCGATTTATTTTGACCAATTTTTCTTTCCATACTGTTGGTTCTGTGCATATTCTCCTCTCTAAGTTTTGAAACTTCTTCCTCGATCGTCCTATTTATATCCACGCTTTTGTTTTCAATTAGCAATGTTGTTTCTTCTATCTTCTTTTCCAATGATCTTCTATTTTCTTCACATGTCTCGGTTATTTTCTCGTACATTTTCTTGCTTTCATTTCTTACTTCTTCTAACTTTTCTTTTACTTCTCTGTTGTTCTCTTCCGCCTTTCTATTATTCTCTTCAAATTTCCCTTCTAATCTTCTGCTATTTTCTTCCATTCTCTGTGCGTTAACTTCCATTTGCATTGACATCTTTTGAAACAATTCTATAAAGTTTATTTCTTCTGTCTTCTTTTGTTTTTCTTTCAACTTTTCCTTCTTGCAGTTCTTACATATGTAGCCTTCTTCCCTTTCGCTTATTGATATATATTTTTCCTTTCTTATTCCTTCGCACATCCAGTGTCTCATTTCCTTACATGTGACACAGAAAATAATTTCTTCCTTGTTTCCTTCCTCTCCGCAACAAATGAAAGTTTCACTTTTTTCTCCGTCTTCCTTCATTGTAGCTTCTCCATTCTCATTTCCATCTTTATCCTTTTCCTCCATTTTCAATTATTCTTTCTCTCTTCGCTGTCTGGTTCCTAATTCTCTAGCCCCACGTTGGGCGCCATTTATTTATGCTACCTTCATTTGGTGCAAAGGTACATAAACCTTAAACTTAAAACTCAGCTAGCTTATCTACAGGGTAGGGTTCTTTGTAGACAACGAAACCAGACAGGATGCCTTCCAATGGAGACGTTTAAACGAATATATTATTTAAACACAGGATACATGGAGTAAGAATATTTACATGATAAGCTACTTTCTTCTATGCTTTTTATTATTTTATTTTCTCTATTTGTATATTCTTCTATCTGAACTTCCTTCTCAATGGACAGATCTGGATCTGGACTTCCTTCTTAATGGACGGACTGGATCGGGACTTCCTTCTCAATGGACGGTCTGGATCTGGACTTCCTTCTCGATGGACGGTCTGGATCTGGACTTCCTTCTCAATATGTAGGATATGGACTTCCCTCTTAATGGATGTTCTGGATCTGGACTTCCTTCCTGTCTTTTTTGTGAACTTCCCTCGGGATTTGAATTTGTTTATGTTTTGACTATTTAATAAATTCCTTTATCGTTTTCCAACTTTTTCCTCTAAGCTTTGGGAATAATACTAATATCCTCCCTTGGGGCTGCAATTGGAACGCGCCACCACTAACTAGGTACAACAGAGTGTATACTTGGTGCAGCCGATTGACATGCGCATCCAAGTAGGTGCTACAGTTAAACTGCGCAACCAAAAAGTGCTGTGGGGCGTCGATCGGAACGCGCTCGCCACTGATGTAAACAAAATTTCCGCTACGGGAATGGTAAATCAACCAAACAGATGCAATATCTGTTCAAAGACACAAACTTGTATCAGTGCTTTGACTTCCTTAATTTTCATATTAACTTACATGTGATAACTGACTTGATTTATAATATATATATATTAATTTACTTCTTTCATACTTATTCTTTGTCTTCTTATAATATATTCTATTGTTTTTCATCTTTCCAATTTGCTTTGTTCTTATTTGTAAAATTATTCACATATATTATGCCAATTCTTAACCATGCACGCCTGGTGCTGCCATCTCTATTCGTCTTTGGCAAACTATTCACATTACTTGGTCCTATTGGGTACGTAACAGCATGCGCGAACAACAAACTGAAGCAACACGATGCACGGTATTGAGAAAACGGCACAGTCCGAGAGGCACGTAAGCCACACGCGACACGTGCATCTTGCCGTGTCTCTTCGGTTCGAAAGGTTGCATTGATTACTGAGTGTTGGCTCCCAATCCCAATAGTAGGGCTAGGATTTTTATGACCTAAAAATCACAAAAATATGCAAAATAAATTACCTAAAATTTTACAAAATATGCACTATAATTTGAAAAATATGCCTTTAAACTAGACTGTTTCAAACATCAATGTCTAACGTATGCTGAAATATTTTCATATATATACTATTTTTAGTTCACTTTACCGGCCCTGATGAGTCGAAATGCACAATGAATACTTTCTGTAAATTTTCAATTAAAAAAAGATTTTGCTGCAGTAAAAAAAACCTCGAGTGAACATGGGAGTAAAAACGAATCCACTTGGAAAATGACTGTATATTTGTTGAAGAAGCGAAAATATGCTGAGTATGATCGAAAATCCATCAAAATATGCTTTATCACGTAGAAATGGCCAAATATGCCCAAATATGCTCTTAAAAAGCATCTTAAAACATATGCAATATGAATTTCTATATATTTAGGAAACACATCACCCTTATCAAAATAAAATATGCTAAGTCATAAAAATCCTAACCCTATACATTTATACATTACATTATGTGTTACCTATCTTTGGAAGTATGAGTTCTTTCATTTTTATTTCGTCAACTGTTCAGTGTGTCACAAACAACCAGTTTCAGAAGGACAAAGTGGATAGACTAAACTGTAGATGTGAACTTGGCATTTGGCAATGAGATTTGCAAATAATTATAATTAACATGTAGGCTAAGAGACAAAATCCGATATTACCACTTCATTTTGAATACGTTGTTTTTCTACGATTTTCCGTATCGTTGTTTCACTTCCCGTTGAGTTACTAAACGCGTTTCTCATTTTGTTTTGTACATAATGTGTCTGGTTGTAGCTATGTTATTTCTTACAGATTCTCTTCGGACACAAGTATGCAGGCGCCGATTCTGGCAAAGTTTGGCAATGAACAGCCTCATTCCCACATCCAGTTTTATCCGTCTTTGTTGTAAAGTTGGCAACACTAAAATGCATTAATTTACGGTTATAATATGCAAAGAGACACTGTTCTGAACAGTTAGACACATTTATAGGTTGTAATAATACCATTAAAAGCCAATGTTATCGGTACAACCCAAAATTGTCCATGACTGTACAAGACGTTAAATCGCAAAACAATAAAGAACTCGGAACGTATAATATTTTCAGCTCTTACATGTGTTTCACATGTAAACATGTACTTATATAGAGATTGTCAGGTCTTGTTCCTTACCTGGCATCCCTGCTATGATACCCACGCTTGCCATAAATGCAATATTTATAGTTCATATGAACAAAATAATGTTAGTCCTGATGTATCATATTTCACTAAACGATCGCGATTTGTTTTGTTAGTATACACGGAAATGGTTCGTTCGTAGTAATAAGATCCATAAATAATAATGTTATTTGAGTATATGATGTATATTCCGTCCATATCAGGCAAAGAGGGATGAAGGAGTTTCATGGAAATGAAAATATGTATACAGTGAAACTGTAAATATATGTCCGTTATTAAGAAGTGTCCGCTATTCAGAAAAACTGTGTAAGGTGTTACACAAAAGGATAAGCATATTACAGTACGTACTTTACGAACATAATGTTTTTTTTTCCTACATTCAAGAAACAAAATACTGTACTACATATGGTGAATTTAAATTTACTAAAGTATCCCTACATAGCGTACATTACAAATTTCAAAAAAGAAAATACAGTACCGGTAGTGTAATCCTTTGTTAAATTACTGCATTCAAAATGACACACTTCACAAGATAACCACAAAGAATACTGTCTAGTCTGCACTTTTAAAAAGAATTACGTTCGGTGTAACATGAAACAATGCGCGCTAGTTCAAAATACTGGTCATTGTTGTGTCGAATTCCAGGAATTGCGACCGTTTTCTTTCAGGCTGTCCGTTATTAAGAAGTTTCATTTGCGTTGGGGAGGTAGTTTTCAGTTTGCGCGTCCGTTATTAAGAATGTCCGTTATTGAGAAGTAATATTGCCATTAAACCCCATGAATTTCTGCCGGGGAATTTAAAAATATCCGTAATTTAGAGGTGTCCGCTATTCAGAGGTGTCCGTTAGGTGAAGTTTATATGTATGTTATGTATGTATGTGTGTGGGGTGAGGGCGCAGTGTTACGTAGTCGCCTTGTGATTAAGGGGTCCCTTGGAAGGATTTGCCGATACCCTTACCATTCCCACAGATACCGATGCTTTAAAATATTAACAATAAATGTTGTTCAAAATATTAATTAATATTAGTGGATGAGTTTTCCACTGCAATTATAAGCATTAATTTATCAGAGTTTTGCTTCAAAAAATTCAAATATTACATCAGTACATGAAAATACCTGTTAAGTAATAATAAAACACAGTGTTTCCACATAATAATAATACAAAATCAAGATGAACTTCAAAATTTGCTTAACTTCCAGAATAATTAGAATCCGCGAGTGTCGCGGAGCATTTTTTCGGACATCGCGAACGATAAAAACGACTGGAAAGTATCGATTGGCACCGTTGAATAAAATCCCATCGACTCAGGTGGACTTAAATACTCAAAACTTATGCATGTATGTAGGAAACGACAGTCTCGATTTTAGTCATAGTGGAGATGATGGGATCAGTACCCCGCTCCGACCTCCATTATCCTCCGGTTCACATTGCTCGGAGACTGGGCGAGCAGCAGAACTGAGATCACACGTCCTGGTGCCCAGGCGACATATAGCAGAGTCTTGCCGTACTGCACAGACGAACTTTCGCAGTATGTAGAGGGCATCAAGAAGAACAGCTTTCCTCGATAACCTTACAATCCTTCAAATAATGGCATTTTCCATCCCACGCGTATGCAATCACAAAGCACAGAATAGCGTTTGCAACTCGCATTTGGTTTTCTTCTGTCGGAAAACGAAAATTTGTTCGTGGAAACAAAGTAGGCATTTAGATGCAAATCCGTGAGAGTTTTAACTTCGGATGCGTTAATTTTCATACAACCCTCGTATTTTTATTCGTGCTAAGGTATGAACTTGGTCCATGATGGGATCCAGAGATACAATTGGTTTTCTATCCAAGGATGCATTTTTGTTAGCTATTTCATATTTTTCAACCTACATATTTCATTCGCACATTCTTTAATTTTCTAAGAGTTCTGAGGGCCTGCCCGATGGCTTAGTGGTAACGCTGTCACCTTGTAATTCATGGTTCAATCTCCAGCGGAGGCGCACTGCAAACTGTTCCAATTTCGATTGTCTTGCGCCGACCTACGTGGCGGAGTGATTATCACAGAGCGCTGTGACGGTAGGGATCCCGTCTGGGCATGGGCATTCTTTGTGAAATGTCCCTGCATCAATTCCATCATGTCATAACCCATCCTCATCTTCGCGATTAGCCAAAAGTGGCAGAAAAGCGCAGTAAAATAAAGCAAATCAATCAATAGCTTGGCTTGTATCAGGAATAGAGAGGACTTTGACAAAACTTAGGCTAAGTTCTGAACTTTATAGAGAAGCAAATTCAGAGGAAAGGGGGCGGTTAAAATGCCTTTACCAGAAATATTGTGTTTATATTTCTGTCTCCCGTACATAGCATGCGTGAAAAACATATGTAAAGCGAACATTTTTCATCATCATATGTGATTTCAGGAGTTCCCTCTTTCTCTGCAACCCTATTCGTGCTACACAGCTGCCCGTACTTGTGGTGCAATAAAGCTGTCGGGTATTAACTTGCTGCTTGTGCAGGCAAAGCTGTGCGTTTTCTCCTGTGCCCACAGTGCTTCGTTACTCAAGCCTTTATCTTCTTTCAGATCGATAAGGGTATTTACTCTTGTGGACAGCCCGGCCCTGTCTTTGTTATGCTGGTACTGAACAGGTAGCTTTTAACGTGGACTCGTTTCGTGAAGTATTGTGTGCCGGAAAATAGAAAGGGTGGATTCTGAAAGTGGTAGCAAATGGGGGAATTTCCTGATTGCAATCTTACGGATATTGTTTGATATTTTTTCCCATTAGCTGAACTTTAACTTTAACATCAAAAATTTATAATTTCTTTCGAATTTCCTTATTCTCTGCGACTCAGCTCAACTCGAAGGATAGACTCGCTATACTCTGTCCGAACTATCTCTGGAGCAAGGCTGCGCATAGCGTCAGACAAGTGGAGGAAATTGGGTGGGCAGAGCAAAGCAGTAAACGCTGCTGGGAAGGCTGGTACCCGCAGTCGCTTCCACCTCCATGTTAATTGGTGGAGCCGTCCCGTGTCACTACTTGCGCAGAGACTTGTTTCCGTTCGCCTGCTCCAGAGATAATTGGGACAGGGTATAGACGAAAGCATTTTCTCTGACATTTTTCATAACATTTCGAGTTCATCATTTTGATGTTATAGTATATTGCATGGCATATTTCACAGATAGAGTATCGGTGCTAATTTTCTTAGCATTTCGCGTAGCATAGCCAATCAGAAGAGGGTGTCACAAGTCCAGATTCAATAGCGGCCGAGTGAGATGTAAACAATGTATCACTTCACACTTTTAAAAGCTGATAACTATTCAACCGAGAGGAAAAAACATTTCCTACCAAATGCTTTTAGGTACAAATCAATGACGATGCTAAATACATACTTTATAGAGTATACAGTACACGTATAGAAGAATGCATCTGTTGTTTCAATTGTAGACATCGAGCACTGGGTCATGGACAGAATTATAGTAAAACCTCGTTAATCCGGACCTCGATAAGCCGGACTTCGCTTAATGCGGACAGGCAAAAGGCAAAAAAAAGAAGAAGAATGCAAGGTTTTAAATGTTGCTACAAGTCAACAAGAGAACTTCCCAAAGAAAAGGCAGTCAACCACTGATAAAATTCTGTTTCCCGCAGACTTTGTACTGTACTGTATAGTGTATTTAGGCCTATGGCCTTTAAATACACCATAATAGATGTGTTTTGTTACTATAAACGGAGTTTTAATGCACTTTCTACTGTCTTTTTAGGTTATTTAAGTTAATCCGGACATTCGTTAAACTGGTCAACTTATCCCCCCATTAGTCCGGATTAACGAGGTTTTACTGTATCTCAATAAATATGGTGGTTGCTTATTTTTATCAAAAAAACGTGGAGAGTTTCAGTTTGTTACACGCTATCCCATTAATTACATAACCATTTTTCATCGTGTATTACATATTTTTCTCTTTAAATTTATTAGTTATTGAATGAAAACGGTGTATATGTATTATATAGTGATTTCTGCACGCTTCGCATTGCAATTGCAAATGCTATCCAGAATGTTACATGAAATGTTTCCGTGTAAGGTATTGTCTGCTATAAAATTCTGTTAAGATTTTTGGAAGCATTTACGTAGCAATTATGTTCAAGGAAAGCTCCCATCTAAAGCGGGCATTAGGTACTTTGAAGGACTATTGTAACATGACACTTGAAGTAAATTATTGAAGGTCTCTCCGTGAAGTGAACTTATAACCTTATAAGCCTTTGCAATATAGACTTATTGCGGAATATCTTGAAATTTAGGTAATACAACATTCGGATATTATTACGCAGAACATAATACAGGATGATTTTCAATAACTTCTTTAATTTTTTAATTGTTCCCTATGAAAATTTCATGGACAGAGGTCGACAGTGTTTCTCTGTTCTCTCTGAGAGAAAAATAACTCTCTCTCTCTCTCTTTCTCTCTGTCATTTTTCTCTGAGAGAGAAATACCTCTCTCGCTCTCTCCTCTCGCTCTCCTTCTTACTTTTCTTTCCTTCCCTTTCCTTTCTCCACAGAAAGAGAGAGACAGAAGGAAGGGGAAAGAGCAATATAAAAAGGAAGATGATGGAAGCAAAGAGAAGTATAGAGAGAAAAGGTTAGAGAGGGAAACTTCTCTCTGTCTTACTTTTCTTTGCTTTCATTTCCTTCCTTTCCTTTCGTCGGGATACATAAAACGAGGTCAGGGGTTCATGTTGTACAATGACTTTCCCCTCAACAGAGTATTATCCATTGGAAAATGCAATTAGAAATTTTCAGTACAACCCATGTATTGGGAGGGATACAAAATAGACACGCACACGTCGCAATTTTTAGCAGACAAACGAGAGCCGTTCGTTTTCGAAGCTATTATGCGTTTTCAATCTACGTCCATAATCTCGACTTCCTAACTCGTTCCCTTCCTCTGTTGCCGCTGATCGCCGTGATTCGACTCGCCGGAGTTGAAACAATACCCGCTCGGGGGATTTTAGCCATTAGTAAGCGCGGAGGTAATTCTCTGTTAATTTTGCTTGTGTTGTGTTTCGGGCCCGATTATCTTGACAGAATCCGCAACGGGAAACGCAAACGAGGCTAAGCGAAGGGCAAGTGACAATCGAGATCTTGCGCGCAAACCCTGAAGAGAAAGTCATCTCAATCACCGGCGTGCTGGAGGTAAGAACAAGCAGAACCAGGAGGGTGTCAAATTCGACAAGTTGTGTTCTAATTTTGATACACTGACATTTATATATCATCACAAGAAAGAAGTGTTTTAAGAGAGATAGAAAAAGGAGAGATGAAAGGAGCGGTAGAGAATGAGAGAAAGGATGAGAATTAAAGAACCAGGCAGAAAGAGAATAACAACTAAAAGACAGGAAAGTAAGACACACACTCATACATAAAGAGAGAGAGAGAGAAAGAGAGAGAGGAAGAAAGAAAGATAGCGGAAAGAGGGAAGAGAAAGAAATTGAAAATCGAGAGAGAAAAGATAGAAATATATAGAAAATCAAGGGAGAGAGAAAGGAAGAGAACTAAGAGATGGAACAAATAGAAAGCGAGGGAGAGGGAAAGGAAGAGAGAACAGAGAGGGAGAGAGAAAGGAAGAGAACCGAGAGAGGGAGAGAAACAAATAGAAAAGTAAGGGGGAAAAATAAAGAAAGCAATTGAAAAGCAAGGTAGAGAGAAAAGAAGAGAGGATAAAATAAATAAAAAAGCGATCGAGAGAGAAAGGAAGAGAGAACAGAGAGAGGGGGAGAGAAAGGAGAGAGAACCCAGAGGAGAGAAAGAAATAGAAAAGTGAGAGAGAGAAAATAAGTAAATGTATAGAAAAGCAAGGGAGATAGAAAATAATAGAGAACCGAGAGAGGGAGAGAGACAAATAGAAAAGTTAGAGAGAAGAATAAAGAAAGATTGAAAAGCAAGGTAGAGAGCAAGGAAGAGAGGGTAAAAAGAAATAGAAAGCGAGCGATCGAGAGAGAAAGGAAGAGAGAACAGAGAGGGAGAGAGAAAGGAAGAGAGAAGCGAGAGAAGGAGAGAAAGAAATAGAAAAGCGAGAGAAAATATAAAGAAAGATATAGAAAAGCCAGGTAGAGAGAAAGGAAGAGAGGATAAAAATAAATAGAAAGCGATCGAGAGAGAAAGGAAGAGAGAAAGGAAGAGAGAACCAAGAGGAAAGAAAGAAATACAAAAGTGAGAGAGAAAGAAGAAAGAAAGGTATACAAAAGCAAGGGAGAGAGAAAAGAATAGAGAACCGAGAGAGGGAGAGAAATAAATAGAAAAGCGAGTGAGAAAAATAAAGATATAGAAATGCAAGGGAGAGAGGAAGAAAGAGAACCGAGAGAAGAAAAAAAAGAAATACATAAGCGAGACAGAGAGGGAGAGAGAGAGAGAGAGGAAAAGAAAGAAATAAAGAAGCGCCAACGCGAGAGAGAAATAGAGCGGGACGCGTGAGAGAGACAAATAAATAGAGAAACGAGAGAAAGAAAAAAATAGTAGAGCGAGAGAGAGAGAGGAAACAAATATAGCAGCAAGAGAGGGAGAGAGAAAGAAACAGAGAAGCAAGAGAGAGTTATATAGAAGAAAGAAAGGTATGAAGACAGAGAGAGGGAATGAAGATAAATATCAGAAGATCGATAGAGAGAAAGAAGAAAAGAAACAGAAAATGGGACAGAAAACATGGAAATAAATGATCAAGATGAGAGGAAGTATCCACCATGGGATGCCCACAGGGCGGGATGGCGCCATAGAGATTTTTTGGGGGGACTTTTTCCCTTCAAATAATATAAAATTCAACATTTACATATTTTTACAAAATATATGCAAAAAAATTTAGACCTTAAAATGCACCATATTTAATCCATGAGAAAAGAAAAGAATGTGTTTAAGGGTATTATCAAAGAGGGGGTATCCTACTCTTATATATTAGGCCTTCATTGACATGTGAGCAGCGACGTCCAATTATTGTGTGTTACTATTGTCTTAGACTGTTGCGGAAATTCTGGTGTGGAAACTGAGAATTATTTTTTTGGAGAAGACAATATCCTCTCTTCAATATCAACAGTAAGTCTAAAATTGGTATTGAGATGTTGGTGGTAGGATTGAGTATTACATTTAAAGAAAGCAGATTGGAAGTTTTTGATAAAGTGTTAAATCTTAGATTGTCAAGGGATTTCTGTAGTGGAGAGAGAGTTCGAACATTAAATTTTGGAGATATGGTATCCATACGTTTTCGACCAGGAACGTGCCAAAAGAGAAGCTGGAAAAGGCTAAATATCTCTGGATCCTAAGAAATTCTTGACACCCCCTTACATTAATATTCTTGAAAGCCTGCTAAGAGATACATGCAAAAATGTTCTTGCTCGCTTCGCTCGTAGTGCTGTGTTGCGAGGATGCGTGTTTGGCGTTTTACTGAGGTGAATGTGAAATTTTATACTCTAGCTGCATTACAAGACATAACCGATATTCTTGATATTCATTAATAACGCCACTTCTTAAAATATAATGCTTAGTGTTGGTATACTGATTAATTTAAAGCAAGTGCATCGTTTGGAACAAAAATATATCGAATCCGCATTTTTAACATCTTGTCACAGGAAAATTTTACTTTATCAAGTAAATTTGCACTGAAGATAAAATCCACGTAATTTATGCGTTCCTAAAATAATTATATTTACCAAGGAAAACGAGAGGGGAGTTCTTTCAAAAAGGAACCGTATTATATTATCGCCCTAAGCTTAAGAATTTCTGGCTAGGGTTCTGTAATGTCTCGTGAAACAATAATTGAATCGGTCACGCGACTGGAGCATGTTTGCCAAGGATGAATTTTCTATCTTTATCTTAAGTTGTGTAACAATTTGTGTTAAATACTTAAATTGTGAATTTTATAAACCCACTCACAAACACTATTTATATGCATATTTACATAATTTAATTTTCTACAGTTAACCAATCAATGTGCTAGCTTTAAAATTTTTCGAAAATCGAACAATTAAAAAATATAAACAGTTTAACATTGTATTTCATTCAAATATACATCAATTATTACGTATTCATCCAAATTATTTTGGGGGGATTATAATGAACGATTTTGGGGTCGGCCTTGAGTGATTTGCACCCTTGTCTAGGGAGAAGGAGCAGATCAAATAGAGTGTTCAGTAACGCTAAGAAAAAAGTTATTTTCGGTAGACACACTGTCGTAATAATTATATACTTTGTGGGGATTACGGTATGGTTTGAGGGCGCGAATGATATGATTTGGGGGGACGTATGACATGATTTTGGGGAGGGTGCGCCTTATTAGCCTTGGGGGGGGATGGGCACTCCTAGTACACACGAACGAATACCTGCTGTTAAAAAAAGAGGGTCGAAAGATACTAAGAAATACAAGGAAAGAAATAGACAAAAGAGTTGCAATAAAAGTTAGAAAGAAAGAAGAAGTGAGCATTTTTTCCTTATTCCAAAGAGGGGTCAAGTGACCCCCCCCCTTGACCCATCCTGCGGGCGCCCATATACAAGGAAGCACAGACATCCAGTCTCATGTTTATTAAATGTGTATCCGTTAATAAACAGAACCACTCCGAACTATTACGAATCAACACACAGCAATAGTTATCGACTACTGCGACACTGTTATGCCACTTTCACTCAATCCTAACGGGAAGTAAACAAACTGTACCAAAAATGGTGAGAAAACAACGTATTCAAAAGGAAGTGGTGGATTGATTGATTGAATTGCTTTATTTTACTTCGCTTCTTGTGCCACTTTTGACTAATTTGCGAAGATGGGGATGATTGATGACATGATGAAATTGATGAATGGACACTCACAAACATCCATGCCTAAGCCGGGATTCGAACCCGGGAAGTGGTGAAAATTGAGGTATAAAGGAAAGAAACGAGCCTTTGGCTCAAGCTTATCCAAGGTTTGTCTATCCACGATAGGTCAGTATTTTGAGAGGGTACGGCCAGCAATGTTGAGAAATGGCTTCTTTTTGTTATTTGCATCATGCAAAGAACACCCTCATTGGGCTCCTTGTGCTATTCCGTGCTAAACTGCACGCGCATGTGTAGTACTCATCTGCAGATTACAATAGCCGCAATGTTATATTAATACTACGAAAAGGCGAGCTACGAGCGAAATAACATTCAAGTTGCAAAAGCTCTCACGGTCAGCTAATCCGAGAGTTGAAACTGTGTAAAAGCACCAAGGAAGCAGAAAGAGGGGAAAACTTGAAACTACCTCCTCGCGTAATACAAGGAAAACTTTTTCTTCTAATGTTTAAATCAATACGCGACTTAATATTGATACCGCTCCGCTCGAGAAAGCAGCTCGCGTTTATTATTTCACAACCCACGACATGACGCACCGGGCAAGCGCTCTGCATACTGCAACGCCTTCATTAAAAGTAGCGGTTAAGAACATGGCAGCTCGATCAACTCGAACTTAATGAAACTCGCATCCAATTAAGCTGTTTCTGACAACGTCTTCACGTCGTGGAAAGGTCCGCTTGCCAGCATTGCTCTCTTCGGGTGAGCTTCAGAGGTGGAAAAAAAATGAGTAAGTGAGAAGAAAAACTGAATCTTTAAAGGGTGAAGGTATACAAGGAACTGAGGTGAAAGGAATTGACCAATTTATGTTTTTTGCTCTTCTTTCTCAAAGGAGGAAAGAAAATTAGCTTCTTTGGAAGTTCAAGAATCCTGTTCGTCTCTCAAAAGGTATTTCGTCACCTGCTCTGTTTTGGTCGATTAATGTTGGATGTTGTAAGCTCGGTAACAAAATGGAAAATCGTTTACACGCCTTATTTCCCGTGTAAGGGGTTTTTCCCAGCATGCAAAAGAGGAATTATAGACACTGAAACAGAAAGAGAAGGAGCCATTTGGTTCCTGGAAGACAAACAAGAATTGCATCAGGAAATTTTTCCTATCGTATTTGGTTCCTTAACGTAGTGGAAAGAAGCGATGATTTCGCAATGTACTCATGGGAGTTGAAACATTATTGCTTCTCGCTTGATTTAACAGAACGCTTCTGTGTCGAGCTGTACATTGTGTTCATTACAACACCTGAAGTCATGCACATACAGAGTGGATCACGGTAAATAGTTCCATAATCTGCGGCAACCCTGCAGAAAATAAAGAGCAGTGACGCCATCTGTCGTGACCAAGTATAACACAAGGGTCTGCCATTTGTTTGGTCGAGTGACTGGCCAGTGCAGATGTGTATTCATGCTATGGAGGCATACGTGCATTGAAGAGAGTTGAGCTGTGAAAATAATCGCCATTGTCCAATTCGGCGTCGTCCTAATTCCAAACAGTCCTATTTGCGAACACATTTTGCCTGAACAGGAATAACACTATATTACCTCGACGTGCTTTGTCCTAATTGTAAGCACATTTTTCTGCCTTAGGACCTACAACTTCCTCTCAAACTTTCTGGGCCTTTTAAACGATTTTTTGAAAAGGTGCTCAGTTCTACACTTGAGACTGGTCAGTGTCTTGTGGATCACAGTTAGAACATAAAAATTCGACATGATTAAAGTTGCCGCCAAAGTATATATAATTTAATACTAAAAGTGTTATACGACTACATACTGCAAAATACTTAACTGAAACGAGCTTCGTCAATTAATAATACAATTGTTAACTTTACCTACATTTCAAAACATATGACACTGTTCTCAAACATTTAGGAATATCACCAATCTCCTTATATTTGTTAGCGTTCCTCGCCATCCTTTCGTAAAAAAAATGTAAAAAAAAAACACTTTTTTTATTCCGCTTTTCACCTTCCAGGTTCATGTTCATACTAAGAACCATATCATTAGATTTTTGCGTCTCAACCTTTAATATTATCATCAGCTCCTACTCTTGTACGTGGCCTACCTAGCTCACCATTGATTATATGGTTCCATCACTTCACTGTTAATACATTATTAGTTCAATGCCACCTGTTGAAGCAGTTCCACATCTCTTTGGGCACTAAGAAGTTTTTAGGACATTAACTCAGGAATGCAAGTCAGACTACGTCTACAGGATAAAAGGGTGAAATGAACTTGGAGACATTTACAAAGCGGAAGACTAACATAAACCAATGATCGATTGATTTGATTGATTTTACTTCCCTTTTTGTGCCACTTTTGCGTAATTTGCGAAGATGGGGATGAGTGATGACATGATGACATTGATGAATGGACACACAGAAAGATCCATGCCCAGACCAGGATTCGAACCCGGGACCCCTGGCGTCGTAGCGCGATCTGCTAACCACTCCGCCACCAAGGCCGGCCATAAGACAATGAGATTGGCTATTGTTGCTAGTCAAACCCGCTGTTTCTCCAGGTCATTACCCTTATTTGGTTTTGAAAACAAGTTTTTCAGTTCCATGTGTTCGGAAATAAGACATGGAATTATTTCTCACTTTTATCTGTTCGCAATTAGGTCAATTTTGGGCATTGCTCCCAATTAGTACAAAACCTCCAATTCCAGACAGAAGAGCGATGTCTACGTGGGTAAAAGAGTGGCGTCAAGCTGGTTCGGTCACCAATAGGAAGCCCCCTACGAGAGGTCCCAGACAAAATTATGAACTCCGGAGAATGTCCAACGAGTCCGTGCTCTCGAGCAAAGTGTCCAAAGTTCGCTCCGTCGCAATGTAAGAACACGGCACATTAGTCGCGGTTCGGTGCGTCGGATTGCGAAATGTCATTTACGGTTCCACCCATACAAACTGTAAGTAATTTAACCCCTAGAGCTGGGATATTAGGTTATGTCGATGGAGATCATTTGCCTGATCTTATCTTCAAAGTATAGTCAGGAGGTTTGGTGTTGCTGTTTGAGTTGGTGTATAGGCATGGTGTTTGGTGTATCCATAATCGCTATGTGTCTGTATAATACATTTTGTGTGCATACCCTCCACTTTTATCGGCGTATTCTTTTTTACTGTTTCCCGTGTCGTGATAACAATACTGAAAACTTCCACACAACTGCTTTGCAAAACAGTGAAGGACGTTAGTGCAGTTAAAAGGAACACGCGTGCAAGTGGTTAGAGACAAATTCCGAGATCTGTTCGGAAAGAAAGAAAGAAAAACACACGGTACCAAAAAACTTTGTAAAGTTGCTAAGCTTCTGGAGAGTAAACATGTAGGTGAAATTGATGGTGGTCTACCAAGTCGCTCAGAACATGTTTCTTGGAATGAATAGGATGGTCTTTGTAACCCTACCCATCCCGTGCAGATTCTGGATAGGGTACACGTCACACGAAGCAACAAAGAAAATCTCCTGAACCCATTATTGCGCTTACGCTTGTCAAATAACTTACTCCGATGTCCTCAAAGAATTGCTAAATGTGAAAACCCGTAATTCTAAGAGATGGGTCGAAACGGATAGGACGGAACACGGATCCAAAGGAGTTGCAATTCCATTGCGTGCCAGCTGGTTGACTCCTCATGTATAATCCTTTTGCTCTGATTGGTTAGACGGAAACGGTCTGAAATTCGCATGATGTTACCAATGTGATATTCATTACCTGCTTCCCTTACGCCACATCCGCTAAACGTTCTGCGCTCTTGATGTTTTATTGGACAACCTGCAAATAATCAACTTATCAATAGATGGCACTGACAGCCCTGATGCATTGTACCGTGGGATGCATAAGTATTGATCTGCCAGAAGAGGCAGAGAAGCGAAGTAAAATAAATTATGATTTTAAAGTTCTTCGTATTGAAATGTAGCAATCGGTTTCATTCAAATGTAAACCTAGAGCACTTTTAAAGTTCTTCATATTGAAACATGGCAATTTATTTCACTCAAATGCAAATATAAATCAGTTTTAAAGTTATTCATATTGAAATTTGGCAACAGATTTAACTCAAAATACAAATCTGGATAAAAAATTTCAGCTCAATATTTCTCAATTTACAGCATTTGAAGCGTCCACAATATAGGAAATATTTGTTTACCTCTGCCATGCAGAAACGCATGGACCGATTTTGCTGAAATGACATGCCAGCCAGTCCTGTAAAATATCCAAGGGTTACAAACATCTAAGCTGGATACATAAAAAATTTGCAGTAGTTAGCGTGGTTATAAAATGGGCGACGTTTGTCACCTATTCCCCTCCTAAAGCTTTAACTTCACATGGTCACGGGCTCAGAATTCACCATGAGGGTCTCTGGCATAGTAGTATATTTTAATTTAGGAGAAAAAAATTAATAGAAACACAACACGTTTGTAGAGAAAAAAACAATATAGTTCCAAAAACTCGCCGGTAATAACTATACAAAGACCGTTTTGGTGCGAGTTGATACTAGTTATCGATTCACTCTGACTCGTATTTACTGTCAAAGCAAATCAACTGGGCAAAGCAAAAGTCTAACATGTGTCAATCATCACGAAGTACCCACTACAAAGTAGGAGAAATAATCAATGCAGGAAGCAAAGATTAATGAGTGCAATAAATGAAACGCATTCACGTTGTCAAAGAACAGATTACCGACATTTTGGAACATGGAATTTCTAAGAATTTGAACGGCGTTGCTTTTCTATTGTTGTTGCAAACAAAAAACAGGTTTATGGTCAATAGTACTAAGAAAAACTTGGTCAGCACATCGAGTCCCATGTGCACTTGAAGGCAGTAAGCAGCAGAGGAGTTGGAGAGTCCTTTGCGGGGAAAGACACCCTTATTTTCACGGCTCCACTTCCTGTTTTTTCTGCCTAGGGAATGAATTTTAAGGTGCAAAATTATGGTCGCGAAAGAGAAAAAAAAGGTTCTGAAAATGTTCTCAAAAAGGTGCTGATAAAATGCCTTTATTCAATGCTATTTTTTTCTGCGCCTTCTGTATATAATGCGCGCGGACCGCAGAGAGAACTGTGATTCTGCCGAATAGGTTTTGTTGAAGTTTGTGTTTTCTCTCGCGGGTTTTGTTACATTATCTTGGGAACTATTGGGGCTGCATTGATTATATTATACCATTTTATAGCTCTCGTTCTGCTCTACAAAATGAGACTACAAGATTTTATGTAGCTGCTCAAGAAGAGTGAAAATCACTTATTTTTCTGTCCATTTTTTTTTAAACAAAACATGAAATAAAAGGAAGGAAAAGGTGCAGAGGCATCAAAGAGGGGGTAAAAAGGGGATACATGTGCTAATCTTACGAAAAGGTGCAAAAAACTGTTCATTTTACTTGGTTTCATGTCCAAAAATATATATATATCAAACGGTATGAGACGGTATCGGTATCACTCCCTTCTTTCCATCCCTCTTACAACTACTGCTGCTCGCTCTAACACGTGCATACAAAAACGCCCTATCACACAAAAAGGGGGACAGGGGTTGCCCATCACTGTTATAGGGCCAGTAGTTCTATCTTGTTCTTAGTATCCATGTGTGTGTGTGCTGAGTGAGTAGCCTGTGCAGTCTCAAATTGGGCACAGGCCAATGTGGATATGTTCGCAGTGCTCATGCTTGATTGATTGATTTGGTGTTTTAAGTCCACTTTATGCACAGTAAGGCTAATCGGGACTGGACCTACAGTATAAAGTGGGATCCGAACCACTATGTGCCTCAACCGGGTATCGAACCCGGAACCCCTTGATTACAAGCCAACGACGCTACCAATGCGCTATCGGGAAGGCCCCGCAGTGCTCATGCATGGGGTGTAAGAGGTGACACTTCCTAAGACACCTAAATGTCAGCATCAGTTCCACACTGCATTTTGCAGATTAACGATGCTCTGGCATCTATCTAGATTCATGGCCTGTATGACCCTCCATGAGACATGAGTGTTTTCCATATGTGTTTGTGAATGTCACTTCATATATTTCATCACCAATCGTCCTCATCTTTGCAATTAGCCAAAACAGGCACAAACGCGAATTAAAATAAAACAAATCAATCAAATCAATTTTAAGAATAAAATTCATCTTTGCTGAAAACTATAGAGCACAAACAAAAGAACCTTCGGCCAAAATCCTTCGCGCACCTTTCCCTCCATCTGTTCAACTCGGGCCATAAGGAATCCTGCTCTACTCTACCCCTCCCCTCCTCTCATGAGTACGGTGCACAGGAGACGCGTTTCTGCGCAGGTGCTTTTACCTGTGTTTTCACTTATAGTCAAGCCTCGCCGATGGCGCAGTGGTAGCGTCGTCGCCTTGTAATCAAGGGGCCCCGGGTTCGATTCCCGATGGAGACACATTGTGGTTCGGATATCACTTTAAGCTGTAGGTCCAGTCCCGATTAGCCTTTCTGTGCATAAAGTAGACTTAGTACACCAAAATCAATCAATCAGACACAGTAAAGAAAATCAATCAATTCACTTATAGTCACTCTAATGTAGGCACCTCACTGAAAGAATACAGGTATCATCCGCATACAGTGACAAATAATACGGTACGAAAGATCAAAATATGGTCAAAAGAGAAGTTTCTTTACAGAACTGGAAACACAACTGGAGTGCATTTTGCTTACCATCATATTTCACGATAAATAAATAATTGTTGAAAAAAACAGTGGACGTGCAAATCAACAACCGTAACATTAATTCCGCAGCTGATGAAAATTTCATTGTTTCGGGGGGGGGGGGGGGGAAGCATCCACTCAGACTCGACCCAGTGGACTCCCGCGCTTAGCATCACCCGCCGAAACCGGAGGAAAAAAAAGAGAGAGGAAAAGGTAGCCCCGTTCACAGCATTATGTATGCTACAAGACGTGGTCTTTCAACCTCATTTGCCTTTCCTTGCATGTCACTTAACGGGGGAGCAGACTTCCAGCACGTACCAATTTGCCGCGTTCTGACAGCTTGATAAAAGAGCGACCGTTGAATCTTGGCGTGGCTTAATTCAAAAGTCATCTCCGGTCGACTCGAAATTCTGTAGCAAAATTTTGCCTCCAGCCGGATAAATATGCAATTGACACAACGCCGGCTCAAATTAGATACGCATGGTGGATTCTGGGAGGGCGATATTGCTCCTGTGTCACAGCATGTTCTCCGCGGCCATTTCTTCTTCATCTTTATTCAATTTCGCATCAGGTTTTTGGGTATTAATACGCTGCTTTAGAAAAAGGGAGTCGTGAAGGTCTTCTCGCATCAGCTGAAGGAATCCCGATGAAAATTAAGATGGAACTTATTCATACCAATTCTGAGAAGGTAGTTAACATTCAACTTTTTCTTTCGCGTGGTGCACCCGGGACACAGCATGTTGCAGGCTAACGAGGCTATGGCGTCTGGACAGCTCTGTGATTGTCATTCCTCTTCCAATATTTGGAATAAAACGAGGAACCAGATGAAACTTGCAACACCCACTCGGTGTTTGTTTAAAGTTGAAAATAATTCAACAACTGATTGAAGCAACTCAACTCCATACCTACTAGTGCTGCTGGTCTGATTCTACTAAATAATTCTTTCTTAACCAAAAAGAGTAAATAATTAAAGGAACGCAAATTTTTATTTTTCAAAAAAGGTTCTATTTCCGTCCCCCCTTTCCAGTTCTTATCTACTCATTTATTTTATGGGAAATTTGATTAAAACAGTGTTAAAATCTCTTGTAATAAATTTATTGAGATGAAACATGTTTATACTTAAGTTACATCTTTTTACCCATCCAGACAAAAATCGCAAACAAAGGTTTTGACTTTTTTTGAAGATGAATACATTTCGTGGCACCACTGGAAGTATTTCGAAAACTTTGCCCATTTCTCTCCTTGCTTGTCTTGGGAAAAACGCTTTCCACAAATGGGACATAACACATCATCGCTTGAACTATCCTCGTCATCGGTGGACACCAGTGGTACTTGTGTTTCATCCTCACAGTCGCTTGAACTTGAGTCATATTTCTTCGTTTTCTTTTTGGGAGGTTTTGTCCATGATGTTCCAAGCTGATATTTATCTTCAATGATGAGACGTTTCTTGGGCTTTGATTGGGACTGTTTCTTCTGACGCTCTTCCGCCATTTGTTTCTTTTCCATAGAGGCTTTTAGAGACATCTTATTTGGACTTCCTGTTGCCAAGAATAAGGTCCCTGCTGGATTACTGGACTGGCCACTTGAGGTGGAGCTAGAGCATTCTCGTTGTCATCATTCCCTCCATTGTCAGGCACCTCTGGCTCTTCAAGTTGTCTAGCTATGAAGTCATGCTCTTAAAAGACATCGGGATCAAACGGATGAATTCTAGTTTTCCTAAATCCATTGATGACAGTTTCAAGTGTAGCAGCACGAAGATACGCTTTACAGAACAAACTGGATGCTTGTAGTTTCCTCACAATTCTGTTTGGGTTAGAGGCCAACCATTGCTCTATAGCCTTTGCGTATAGAGTTTTCATAGGAAACATAAATGCTACATCCAAAGGCTGTAGCTTGTCTGTTGACTGAGGAGGAGGGCACGTGTCCCCTCGAAAGTCCCCCCCGGCGCCACCTTCTTCAAAGAACTTTAAGTTTAATATATATTTTTTATTAATTACTATTAATTTTCTTTTAAAAAAATAAGGCATAGAAGTGTTAAACACATTATAAAAAGGTCGACAAGTAATCATACATCAATCGAAACTAGTCTAAGTGGTCAGGAAAAAAATAAAATATATCAAAAGATAGATACATAATGTGGGTCCTAAATCCGTCCCCGGGACGGATTTGAGAATCCCAAAGGGGACGGATTTAGGACTCCAGTTATAACAACAATAGCGACTGCTCCTGACCAAACGACTACAGCTACATGGCTGTGACAACTGGAACGCAATATATGCAAGTACTAATCTATAATTATCAATCCTATATTATGAAAAACGTACAGCGAGGCGTCAATATAACTGTTTCAAGTTGATTTTACACTGTAGCAAGCTTTCACACAAACTATTTTTGAAAAATTAAAGCGTGAATGTACAGAAAAAAGCAACTACGTCACTGCCAGTACGCAACTGAATCGTTCTGAAGATTTTCCTGTTGCTCTCGCAAAATTGCAGAACTTTCCATGGAAGTTAAAGAGGGGGACGAATTTAGGGCACTTTACCTTAACAGACATTTCAATAAGGTAGCTATCCAAGATGGCGGCCACTGTGTGTGTATGCCGGGTGTATCATAATAGAGTAAACAACTTATCAGGTTTATTGTGAAAAGAATACCTGACACACAACAATGAACTTTGTCGGATAACAATGAGAAAATCTTCAAGTTATGTTTCCATGCGCAAGACTTCTGTAAACACAGTCATTTTGGCGCTGCAGTAGTGATAAAGAAAATGGCGACTATCACAGGTCTAGAAAAAGCAGGCTGTGTCTTAAAGTTCCATGAAACAGTCCGCAACAGCAATGATTTCGTACTGCCTACAAGACGACGGCGCCAACAAGGAAATCAATTTACCAGTGGCACAAATCTTTCACTGAAACTGGTTGTTTCTGTGCGAAGAAACACACAGGACCACCACGTAACCTGCAAAATGTTGATCGCTTGCGGGAAGTGTTTCAACGCTACAAAAATCAACAAGCAGAGCAAGCAGAGAATTGGGTGATGTTTGTCATTTGTCAAACCACTATTTGGAGGGTGTTACGCAAGAAAAGTATGACAGGAACTCGAATTTCGATGTTGTGTGTCGCATAACTGGTGGAATCCGCATTGAACACTTGCATCAATTTCATTGATTGATCCATTGATTGATTTTAAATTTTTGTGTGCGTCGGCATGCATGGCCATTTTGTACCCTTCAGTGTATGTTGGGAAAAAAACCCTTATCTAATACCCTTAACTCAAAATTAAAAAGGGGTGTAAAAAGCCATTGGGAAAGGTTAAAAATGCAAGTTGTAAATAGATCTGAATAGTACCAACACAACCCATTAACAAAAGGTAGGATAGTTTAAAAATTACCTCAGAAACAGAGGAAAAGACCTGCTCTTCTCAAAAACCTAAAAACATTCGGCACATTCTTAACGTTTTAAGTACGGCACAGGGAAGGGCACAGTCATTGCAGCAGATGACGATACGTGAGACTGCTGTGTCCGATTCGAAGCCGTGTTAAAATGACTTCTTCTCGGCTGGAGGGACGACACGAGGAACGCCAAGCAGTAGTGGGCTTGCTAGCTCGAAGCTTACCTCATTTCACTCTGTCTGCCAAGTCTCAAGAAGGGAACAGTGGAAAATATTCTGCTAGTAGAATGTGGACGAGAACGTCAACGTCTGCATCAGCAGGCTTAGCGGCAGCATCGGCTGCTTCGTTACCCTTGATGCCCACGTGGATAGGAATCCAACAGAAGCGAACTTCAGCTCTGGCAGACAAGGACACTAGCCGTCGAAAGATACGCTGGAATTTGTAGACATTTGTAGACATTCATAGAAACTTGAAGTGTTATTGATGATACATAACCATTCACTTCAGGTCTACAAGGTCTGTCGGTTTCTGTTCATACACCTGGGGCTTGACATGTCCCCACAGCCAGTAATCGCAAGGCGTAAGGTCTGTTGGCCGTGCGGGACAAGGCGTGGGTCCTCTGCGGCCGATCCATGTCTCCCCATATTGACCATCAAGAAACTCACGAACTTCAAGGGCAAAGTGTGTGAGTGAGGGGTAGGGGCAGCATCTTGCTGGAAGTGAGCCTCATTCATGACGACTAAGTCCTTAAGTTCCAGGACAAGGAATGTCTGTAACATGTTCGGGTAGCTGGCGCCGTTCACCGTGTTCTCTTCCTCACAACTTATGTGTCTCGAAATCATGTGGATTCTCAACTCCCCCTCCTCCCAAATTGCAATTGTGTCTATTCACCTTTACAGAAACATGGAACGTGTCCTCATCAGAGAAATGAATGAGAGACTGAAGGGCATCACCACCATCATAATTTAATCGGGTTAACGATTCACAAAATTCCTTCCTCGTGTAACAGTCCTCTTCTATCAGGTTGTGCACAAATCTCAATTTGTACGGCCGTAATTTATTGCGTAACATACTGTGTAACGTAGACCTCGCCAGTCCCAGTTCCAAGGATCTTCGTTTAATAGATTTATGTGGCCTCCGTTGCATGCTCTCCTGCACTAGATCCACCATATCGTCACTTGTTCTTGGCCTCCCACTACGTGGCAATTCTGCTACTCTTCCCGTAGCCTTAAACTTTTCGTATCATCTCTGGATACTGTCTCCGCTTGAGGTGTTTTTCCAAACGTTGTCTTGAACCTTCTCCGCACCAAAACACATGATTTTTTAACTCAGCAAGCCATAACGCGCATTGAGCATTTTCATGCATCGACGCCATCTTGGAATCATGTCATCACCTGCACACACGTCATTCAGCAGTGTGTGCAGAACAAATTACTGGGGCTTCCACAGGTAATCGAGCGTGGGACCGGGCAGCACGCATCGGAGGCGAGAGAGCTAACCACTTTGCTACACGGGAACCCTAAGTGCACACATAGATGAATCAAAATGTCTAACTGCTACCTTCACGTAATTTTAGATTGCGTCTTAATGATTCCACAACACTAATTTTCTCAAAAGTGTACATTCAGACAAGAGTACATCAAAGTACGTACACATGTAATTGGTACCTACACTACATGCATAGATTTTACGTTCTGAGCAAATATTCTTCAAAGTACTCTTCCAGAAACTCAGAAAGTAACAGAAAGACCAAAAAATAAGCCTGTCTCTCAGTTCAAACATGATACTAGTATCTTTTTCTCCAAGTGCCTGAAGAAATCTGAAGAGCAAGGCGGTGTGGGGATATAGATTATTCTGGCTGGATAGAAGCGCGGATAAAAGTGTGGGAGTAATGCACAGTGGCTCAGTCAATCTTCCAGAGGCCAGATTTATATTTATCCCAGAGTTTGTCTTTCTTCTCCAGGGAAACAGTAAGTCTCCCACCTGCTGCCAGGGCAACGAGTCTTCA
This sequence comes from Lepisma saccharinum, assembly GCF_977018435.1. Classification (NCBI taxonomy): domain Eukaryota; kingdom Metazoa; phylum Arthropoda; class Insecta; order Zygentoma; family Lepismatidae; genus Lepisma; species Lepisma saccharinum. The sequence goes on from NC_139229.1 coordinate 56,340,133, forward strand.
GTTGATCTACCTCTTGAGCGACTGTGGTGGACATATGAACTTCCTCTTCCTCTTCCCCCGCCCCTTCCTCTTTCGTTCTTCTTTTGTCTGTATCAACGTGGGGGCCTACAGAAAAGGGCGTCACTCGCAGATGTTTTGAACGCCTTGTCCGACAAAGGGAGAAAAACAAACGTTGCACCGGGTTACCAAGGACACCACCATCCGAAACCACCTCAAGAACTCTCAGAAGAAGCACGGAGATAAAGATGCTCAAGATATGTTTCCGGTTCGCAGGCAAAGAGGTCATGCGATACGGTTGTCGTCTCGGCAGATTTTGTGTCCTGAACTGCAACAGGGTGATTACATCAGTTCTTGTAATATCGAAATGTAACACCTCCAAACAGGTAAGTCAAAAGTGCCACACTAGGCACATTACCTAGATTTCGATATATCTACGCATAAAATGTAAAGTCAATTAGAACTCAGACAAGAGGATTATGTCGGAAGGTACGAGGGTGTATCAATAATAACTGGTTCCATTCTGTTGAAATATGCGTGCGCCAGCGCCCGTCAGTTGTCAGAGAGGCATGACCTTGAATGACGTTGTGCGATAAGCGCCAATGTTGTGGAACTACTCACTTTTCGAGAGGCAAGCGTTCGGTTAGGACGCATTTCTAGTGTCAGACATGGATTTGTAGCCACAGTGACATGGCAATCAAGTTTATTTGACAAAATTGATATTGTTTTATCATCACGTTGTTCTTTCACAGTTTATAGTCACTGCGCAGTACTACCCTGATGCCACTGTAGGAGCATTGGAGGAAGAGCTCCGTGGATCCCATTTGTAATCAGACAGACTGCCAATGACTGGATTCAATGATTGCTTTGAACAGTGGATTTTTAACTTTGGAATCAGAGCATCTCTTCAGAAGGAGACTATTTTTTGAAAGTGTGTAATTGAACTTCAATAAAGAGAGCCAATAGTCTTTAATAATATTATTAGTCCCGTTATTTTTTATACACCCTCGTATTACCTTACTAGTATTGAAATGCTTGTCCTGCTGACTAACAAATGATTCCAAGCATATATCAAACTCTTGTTTGGTGATTTATACTTCGTGTAACTACTTCTAGCATGGCAACTCCCCCAAAAAGTTTGTATTCTTCATCTGCTTCATCAAGTCACCAAAAATGTGAAAATGACGTGGAAAGATCCAGTATATAGGGAGGATGTACAACCATTGAAACTGTGAGGCAATTTGAGCCGTTAAAAATCAAACCTCATCATGTTTTTCGTATACTACAGCGTCCACTTCGGTCTTCAAACCACTGTAAATCATATTTTACAGTAACTCGGTTTAGAACAAAATGCCACATAACGGTTCCTACAGACAGGTCGTGAGATCAGTTGAAAGGTTGGCGAACTTTCAACTTACTCGCTCTTATAATGTAACCCCTATTGCTGTAGTATTTTGATCTAACAAGGTGATCGATTTCACACTGCCGCATCCTGCACGAATAAAACTGTTTTAATTCTCTTCCTGAGACGATTATATGCAGGATAAGACACGTCTACACTACTTAGTCACTGCATCACCCTATAAACGGTAGAATTTTCAATGAATTTGGTCTAATTTTCATTTATTGATTGATTTGCTTTATTTTACTTTGCTTTTTGTGCCACTTTTGGCTAATTTGCGAAGATGGGGATGAGTGATGATATGATGAAATTGATGAATGGACACTCACAAACATCCATGCCCAGGATGGGATTCAAACCCGGGACCCCTCCCTGGCGTCGTAGCGCGAAGTGCTAACGACCCCTCCACGGGGGCCGGCAGATTTAATTTTGATTCAGACTTAATTTATGTAACTACAATTTTTGAAAATATTAGAGAGGTAACTATGAATCAAAATTGGGAGTACTTTCCAGATTTATCGACAACGAAATCCTTCTTTTTTTACTCGGAATTAGAATTTATGCACCAACCCCGGGTCAAAAGATAACTTAGACCAATTGAAAGAATCCATAATTTTACAATCACGTCTAAATTTGTTCCACAAGAATGAAGATATCTGCCTATTTTCTGGAGTTCCACGAGGCTTTCAATCACGAATTCACGAACAGTTTGGTTTTCAAATCTTCAACGGTAGTATACGATATATCCAGACTTTGTATTAGTGGCAAACACGTTGAGAGTCTGAGCATAGGCTACATACATATTTTATATGTAAATAAAATGTCGCTAGAAGAAAAGAGAGGCGGGGTAGAATAAAATATCGTTTCACGACGAGATCACTAACTTTGATAAATAAATCCTAGTTTATTTGAAGTTTGGAGAGAGAGCAGAATTTTAAAACTAACTTCATGTAAAATTCGTAATTATTTCCCTACTACGCCAGGGGTCCTGGGTTCGAATCCTGACCTGGGCATGGATGTTTGTGGGTGTCCATTCATCAATTTCATCATATCAGTAATCCACATCTTCGCAAATTAGCCAAAAATGGTACAAAATGCGAAGTAAAATAAAGCAAATCAATCATAACTATTTTCAGTTCCTGATTCTAAATGTAACAATATTTGAAATTGAAATAATATTTTAAGGTCGGCAATTCCTGTAACAGTTCTACTCACAATAACTGGAAGTAATCTGTTTGAGACAACACAATGAACACCCATGCTTAAGCAAGGAATCGATACCAGGACAGCTGGCATCTTACCGCGATATGCTAACCACTCCGCCACGGAGGTCGGGAAAGGTACACGCTTACTAAAATAATTGTTTCTGATGAACAGTAATTTGTTTGTGGTCTATTGAAGCAAATATTTGTATATTGGAAACTATTTTTTGCTTATTCCAAGCCAATTTTTTAAAATGTGTATGTTTTGAATGAAGGGAAACATTTCAGTTGCACCACTCTCCCTACACTGCGGTGAAGTTTCGCCGCGTCTCCGCTCCAGTGGGAGCCAATTATTATCTTAATCGCAACGATGGAAATGAATTCACATTCTTTCGACGGCTTCTCATAACCATAATGATTTTGGTCAGCTTTCGTATTTGTATTTTTGTTATTTAGCGTGGCTTTCCCTTAACTTTTGAAGTAATCGCGACAATGAGGATGAGTGATATGAATGGACACTGACAATGCCCAGGCCGGGATTCGAACGCGGTACCCCTTGGCGTCGTAGCGCGATGTGCTAACCACTTCGCCACGGGGCCGGCTCTGAAGAAAAGAAATCATAATATTTACGCTTGTAATTGAGCTTATTTCGTTCAAACAGTTTGTCTCTAGTAATGAAAAAGGCTAATTGTACTTTTTTTTAAACTTACCATTTGCATACAAATATCAACACTTATAAATCAAGATAGGCCAAAACAGTTTAGTTCTCGTTAAATGACGTAGTCTGGATTTTGATTTTGAAAAAATTCGTACAATTTACTTATGTTAGAAAATCTGATTGATTCATTGATTTAAAAGTTTTGGGTGCGTCGGCACGTATGGTGTGTACGGGAAAATAGCCCTTTATCTACAATTCTAAGCTAAGAGTTAAAAAAGGGGTGTAAAATGTCCCTTGGAAAATTAAAAGTGTAAGAGTGTAAAGGGACCTGTACAGAACAAAAAAAAATATTTAAAATGTTAGAAATCCTGAGTATAATCACATGTAGAAAACCGTCGGTCACAGAGAAAAGCAACGAACAATCTTTGTAACAATAACCATATTTCAACAATCCCTTTCTAAAAAGACGCGCGTTCAATATGAAGTACATTTAAAACTGCCAATTGAGCAACAAATTCATAAAACTTAATATGTTTTCAATAAAAGACGCTGACATTCATTCAACTTTTGTCGCGGTTTGCTTCAAACTTAGGTTCATAAAGTGTTTTACATCCTTTAAACTACAAATTATTTAAGAGATTTGCCATTTACATCTTTATCATATCTTTTTCGTACAAGTTAATTTTAAAGGTACAGTTCGTTTAGCAATTATTAAATGCTTTGAGTCTTCTCCAGACAAGTGTCAAAATGAAAAACTATTTACCGAACAGTTCAAGCGTTTTAACAAACTTTCAATAATTCAGAATTGTATATAGTAATGGTCGGTTCAAAAGTCAATACATACCCACGCTTGAATTTCAAAACACATTAGCCTTCCCAATGGAATGTTCATAGAAGTCCAAATTATATGAAACAGACTTTATTGTTCAAACCCAGTTAATAAAAGTTATGTAGGTTTACTGATTCTAATGACTATCTTTTATATATAACCTGACCAGGGTTCTCTGTACAATTGCTTTCTTCACAGCAATTACAATCTTGCTTTAGAATTTGCAAATCTATAGAAATTTTAATTTTAGATGCTCATCCTAGGATATTTAAGGAAAAGAAGAAAGATTACTGCAAGGTAGGTACGAAGGCATAAAGAGTAGGATCACTGGTTCGACTTTATAGTTTCTCGTAAGTTCATTTGCAACTTATGCTATTCAAACATTTGCTTCCTACATTTGTCAGATCATCGAAGAAAAATCATGGTGCATTTTTTTTAACGTTAACAGAAGACGTATCGCATAACGATATGCATTACATTCGTGAAATTCGAGATCAAAACTGAAACAGTATCAGTAGATTTCTAAGCACTGAAAGGTTATCCTTGCACATACAAAACAGACATCTTTGAACGCAATACCAAGCGAGATAGTAACGTACATATTGTTTCGACCGTCGATTTATTGTACAGGGTGTACCAAAAGTCCCATTACCCCCCTTTGAATTGTAAACAAACCTGAAAAATGTTATTTTAACAGCATGCGTATGATGTGAGGTAGGTCAAGTTCAGGCAGAACGACGAATATTGAGAACCAAGTAGATGAACTTAATTCGAAGTTGTAGCTACAGGTGGCGTTAGTATAGCTGTGGGGTTGTGAAAATCACCTGCTGGTCATTTTAGAAAATAATTGAACTGTACGATGCGTAAACCTACAAAAAGCAATAAAGAGAGGTGCCTGTAATCGTACGAAACTACAATTCGTTTGTTTTCAAATACAGGTACCAGCTACAACTGACTATCATAAATTTGATTATTCATACTCTTGCATAACATTAAAAGATGTTGACCTCTCTCTTATATATACATACATAGTATACGTATGTATATATTTGTATGTGCCTGTAATGGTGTATTCCTAACAGTTGAAAGGTAACGAAGCTTATTACGTACTGCGTGCAAATAAACCTCTTTTTGTTTTGGGAAAGTGGGTATTCTCTCCATTACTGAATTCAGGTGCATACTGGATAAAACATTTGTTTGGAAGAAAAGCCTTATACCAAACACATGTTCTTGAGTGAACTTGGGGAAACATTCCCACGGTTCCCCCTTTCCCCACACGACGCCTCTGCATATAGCATGCTCACAAGGTCATCTTACTCTGTCTCCGCGTATAGGTTGTGATATCGGATAACTTTTGAAAACTGACTTCCAAAATGTGAGTACAAGTATAACGAATGAGTTAAAATTAATAGATGCATCAACACACATGGCTATCTTGCACTGTTCACTGTGTACGAGGAGAGATCCCCTTACCAAGAATGTATATACTTATATGGAAACTGAATAATTTTCTCCATGTGCGATAAAGATTGCATTATTTACACGTATTATGTTTGCTGTACATAAAGGCACGCAGTTATTGCAACTATGGGAAATGAATGAGGAAAGGGAGTATGTGATAGCCACATGTTATGAAACTGAAAGAAGCTTGGAGGACTTGGTTCTTGCACAACAGACTGAACTCAATTTCATAAGGCTCTTGCTACAAGTACAATTATCTATCTAGTATTTCTTAGATAGACTGGGTTGCCTGAGTGGGTGCTCTCCCCCTCTCTCCGTGTACATGATTCTTGTACGATCACACACACACACACATACATACACAAACTAAATAATATGACTGCGGTACAACGCATAGTGTCACGTGAATGTCTCACATTCGCTTCGTTTGTGTGCTAACATACCTGCACAAATGGAATATCAATAGTTTGCTTCGTTGGAAAAAGTTAAAGTTGGAAAGACCAGTTTGAAGTAAAATAAAGGTTTTGGTCTGACAAGCAACACGTCGATATGTCTATGAGACAATATATTGGATACTTTGATATGACCCATACTTATGGGAGTGAATATGTTTACTTGGTTTTTGTAAGTTTCAAAAGCAAACAATGCCCTATACTTTCTTGTCATTATTACTTACTCCCACTTACGTACTATTCTGTAGATCAATGTAGACAATGATAAGTTGGTACATTAACATACTGTCATGGCATATTAAAGCGGCCATTTCACAATGATTGATCTATTAATTATTTTTCATTCAGATACTACAAGGAAAGTTCTTGAGAAGGATTGTTCATTTCGAAAATATTACATTGTGTATTTCAAAATCGATTCTTCAGTTCACTCTTTGCGGTTAGATAGGATGTGGAATAAAAAATAACGTACGACTTTAGGAATTTATTCTTAATAGACATATCTTCAAGGGTTAGTCAAACTAAAGCCGAGGCGATTATGTCGGAAAGTACTGCCTTGCCAACACTGAGTAATTCGCCCAACTGACTAACAAGACTTACCACACACTCGAATAAGCCTCTTGGTTTCTGATTCAGAATTTGTGTCACCTCTTCCTGAACGTCTGCGTCCGATGCAAGCCTTCGAGCCTTCAGCTTCATCATCTCACTGAAAATATTTTAAAAAATCCCAAGGCGAAAGATCTGAGTTGTAGGGAGGGTGTGATGATGAAGCTGAAGGGTCGCAGGTTTGCGACGAAACACTTGGTAACCTTTGCTAAATTTAGTAATTTGGACCACATGTTTTGGTAACTCTGGACAAATATGCACGATTGCTGGAAGAATTTGAATTTGGTAAAGAAACAATCTTGTGTTTGTTGGCTATTTAAACAAATATTTTGTTGACAGAAACTAATTTTTAGTTATTTCAAATAAACTTTTTGTCTCTGTGTACGTATTATGTCCGTGGTTTATGAAGTCCGTATTTGTGCAATCCTACTAGACGATAAATACTGAGCGCGGAGTGGTTTAGAGATCACCACAACGCCAGGGGTCCCGGGTTCGAATGCAGGTCTAGGCATGGTTGTTCTTTGTGAGTGTCCCTTCATAAATTTTATCATATCATCATTTTCATCGTCGCGATTAGCCAAAATCGTCAGAAAAGCGACGCTAAATAAACAAAATCAAATAAAATCATAAATACTGAGTACGGATACGATAGCATATTGAAACTTCTCAAATTAGATACCCTTATAGGAAGAAGAGAAATATGTACTGTATCTTACTTAGAAGTGAGTTGGTGTTTTAAGTCCACTTTAAGCACAGTAAGGCTAATCGGGACTGGACCTACAGTTTAGAGTGGGATCCAAAACATTATGTGCCTCCACCGTGTATCGAACCCGGGACCCCTTGATCGCAAGGCGACGACGCTACTACTACGCCATCTGGGAGGCTCTCTTACTTAGAAGGAAAACTGCAAGTACCTAACCCAGTGGTATTCAAACTGTGAGGCACGCCTCCCTATGGAGGTGTCAAACTTTCGGTGGGGAGGCGCCAGAACTCCATAAAAAAAATTTACTTTTTCTGATAGTTTAAAATGTGTTAATTAAAAATATCGATTTCTTCTTCTGTATAACTGCAAATCACGTTGATTGTTCAATGGTCATCTCCTGTGTTTTTGAACTGAGACAGAAACTGCACTCAGTACTTGTAGAAGAAAACCATTGCAATGCTGAAAACTTCATTGATAGTTCCTTTGTACAGAAATTGGCATACTTTTCTAATATTTTCCACAAACTGTATGTTCTGAATGTATCTCTACAAGGCACAAGGGTATCTGCAACAACTCTCAGACAAAATGTGATGTCATATTTTCTAATCAATGAGATGACCATAATGCTTATGGTCACCTAAAATTGACTGTAAAGTCGAAAGACAGAATGAAGAATATATATATATATATATATATATATATATATATATATATATATATATATATATATATATATATATATATACGGGAACTGTTATTTATCCAAAATATGCTAGAGTCCATCCACCCGCTTCTGGTTACCATATTTTCGTTTCGCTTTTGGGTGAAAGCAAAACATCTAGAAACTTGTCATCGGTGGACAAGAAATCTACTTTCCTGTACGTAGCGAGCTACACAATATGTTTGCTTGTACAACAAGTACTCCGTAACAAAACATAAGTAAGTCCTGTATGCATTCATTTTTCTTGAATATGCCCCTACATTTACATATTCTACAATAATTTCCGACGTGAAAAGTAATTAATATTTGACAAAATTGGTTTCTTAAATATATACACGTTGCTGCGCTTTCTTTAGTTTTTAAATTTGATACAAATTTTAATTTTAACAACGTATGTCCTTAAAATTATGTTGAATATGATTGATTGATTTGCTTTATTTTACTTCGCGTTTGTGCCACTTTTGGCTAATTTGGCAAGATGGGGATGAGTGATGATATGATGAAATTGATGAATGGACACTCACAAACATCCATGCTCAGGCCAGGATTCAAAACCCAGACCTCTGGCGTCGTAGCGCGATGTGCTAATCACTAAATATCTAGCATAAATCTTGAAATTGCTTGGATACTCGATTATTATTATTATTATTACATACTTTTATAATACATATTTAGTTACATATCCTCTTGATCAGTGCTGGATCTACAAATCTTCGCCCCCCACCGCAAAATAATATGAAAGGGCCCCCTCTACCTACCTACATTTACACACACACACACACACACACACACACACACACATTATATATATATATATTGCATATGTGTGTGTATAATTCTTGATCTCATGTTGACAAAGTTACATACAAGGGCCTACAGGGTAATTCAAAAGTCCCTCAACACCCGCTATAAAAAGCTAAGGACTTAAGATATTTATGCAAGACGATGAGATTTTTTCGTAATAAATATGATTAGCCGATAATGAAAATCTTTATAGTGACAAGTGCATTAATTATTTGATATATTTAGTTGAACAAAATATTTTTTTATGAATGAAACCTACGTATCTCGTGCATGAATATGAATACCCGAGTTCATTAAAAAGCTTGTTCATTACGCGTTGATTACCATATTTTCTTTCGAGCCAATTTATTTTCTTTTTTTTTTTATAATTCTCCTACAACGTTCTTCAAATTGCTCGTCCATCTTTACAGATTGTCTGCTCTGCGCAATGTCTTATGGGAACAAAAGTATACCGCCAAGTACGGTAACAAGTATCGTGCGAGGCGAAAACTAGCGGATTGGTAGCCAGTCCAGCGCCAATTAGGGCGTTTCAATTCGAAATTCAGTTCCGTGTGATTCGGTCTTTAGGTTGAGTACAATTGGTCATGATAGAAACAGGTTGGACATGGAACACATTGGTGTGTTCGAAGCGAACGTTCGTCATATTGGTGGCAACCATATTGAATTCAACTCAAAATTTTTAACTGAGAACAAGGTGATGTGATTCATATATGACGCTGTTTTCACACACCTAAAAAATTATATATTTCTTACAATCATGCAGTTGTAACTTTTTCCTGATTAAAGATAGATTGAAGAAACCTTCACCACTGCATTTCTCGTAAAATTCTAGCCTCATTTGATTCTTGTCTGACTGCCACGCTGGAAACCCGGGGTGGGTGATCTAAGGTCGGAATTTTTCTGACTTTGTCCTCGTATAATGCTCTAGGGCCCACCCAGCCTCAAATCAAATATTACCGGGGGGTAAAGGCGTCCGCAGCTTGATGCTGATGACATCACCTCCAAGATGGCCGAGCAGGACCCTGTGGTCGAGTGGTTAGCACATCGCGCTGCGACGCCAAGGGTTCCGGGTTCGAATCCCGCTCGGGCTTGGTTGTTTGTGGATCTCCATTCATCAATTTCATCACTCATCCCCATCTTCGCAAATTAGCCAAGAGGCACAAAAACGCGAAGAAAAATAAACTAAATCAATCAATCAAGATGGCCGACATTGAAAATATGTGGGTCCCACATACCCTAAATGTGCCTTCATGGTACGGTGCTATATGCACAGGGAACTTTACCCTTAGCTGTATATAATGTATTCGTTTCTGTACCCCTGAGTAACTAAGTTTATGTTTACATACGCATATTCGAACCCTCTACTATGTCAATGGCTGAGGGCCCCCTAAAGGCTTACTTGCCTCCGGGCCCCCCCGCACTGTGGACTTTTGTGGCTTGTAGATCCGGCACTGCTCTTGATAATACACATTTCTGTAGATATTTTATCAATTATTGTTACATATTTATGTAGGGTAAAATCGGGTAGCCCCGGACATCGGGTACCATCGGACAGTGTGAGTTCCGAAACTGCGGTATGAGCTAGCAATACTGTATCAGCAGAAAAAGAAAGGACTTTGTTCTACCCTGCACGTGCAAGTAGTAGGAGTTGGTCGGTGAAGAATAGTGGACGTACTGCAAGCCGCTCTGTTTCTGCGTATGCGGTGTTCGTCCCGAAGTAACTTAAGGAAGGTCATTGCTATTATGAAGGTAAGTAAATGAAACACAAATAGTTGTCAGTGTACTGGTTAGGGTTTGAACAAATCGTGTGTGGAACAGCAAGTATATATTTGACTGTGTGATAGTATGAGGCATGTTATTGTCGAATGGTACGTGTCGGGTAGCGCCGGACAGGCAATTGGAGGGTAACACCGGACAAAATGTAGCAGTTCTTGACACTGTGTGATAGCGTTCCAGTTCTGCTACTTGGTGACGGACATTGCAATCATAAGGATTTGAAAGTGATCCAATATGCGAGGGATCACAGTATTCATATGCTCAGTACTCCTCCACATACCACGCACAAGACTCAGCCCCTTGACAGGTCTTTTATGAAACCTTTTAAAGGAGCATACAATGAAGTTTGTTCGATGTGGATGCGCAAGAATGCTGGAGTAAAGATAACCGTTTATGATGTAGCACACCTTGTTGCAGAGGCATACCGTAAGGTGCGTCGCATGGACATTGCTCTCGATGGATTTTCGTGCACTGGAATATATCCATTCAACCGTAATATATTCACAGACATTGACTACCTGCCCGCAAACGTGATTCGCGTTGAAAGATGTTACACTCCGCAAACCTGTGAAGACCCAGAACCTTCAACTTCAGCAGCGGTGGAGGCAACGAGGGCTGCTTCTTCTCCGTCGTCTGCAGTGGATCCACGTTCTCTACATGTCACCGAGGAACCTGAATCTCCTCGTCCATCAACTAGCAAAGGGCTCTACATTATTGAAAAGTTATCACCATTACCAGAAAATCGTAAGGGACGTTTAGCGTCACGAACAAGAAGAACTGCAGTGAGCGAGATACTAACATCTTCACCATATAAGAAGCAACTTGAAAGAAAGGTGACCTCAACACATGTACTAGCAAAGAAAGGACGCAAATGGGCCACGATCAGCTTGCTTGTGACAATAACAAAGAGGACATACGACCAGACGAACAGGAAAGCACAACTGAATTCATCATTTGCGGTGAAACGTTCAATGAAGGCTAGGTTCAGTGTCAATCCTACGATGGCTGGGCCCATGACTGCTGCACCGATATCGAATCAACTGATATCCATTACACATGTGATCACTGTAAACTTCGTGGATAGGTGTTCTTATTGTTCCTTCCAAGTGCAGAATATGATTTTTTTTCAATTATCTTAAGTGTCCGGTGGTACCCGCCAATATGTGAAAATATGTAAAATGTAGCGATCTGTATTGTCATTTGTTTATGTACTTCTTTTTGCATTTCTTTCGATAACTTTGCTTTGTCAATAAAGATCACATTCCAAATAAATATTTCAGGCTTGCTTTAAAACAATTTTGCATCTTCTTACCAAGAAGCACATCACTGTGTGAAAATGTCCGGGGCTACCCCATTTTCCCCTACATATTTTGTACTTTGATTTTACATAAAAATCCGGGGTCTACTTATAAATGTTCAATGTGAGCACATTTCGTGGCAAGGCACAATCCTTCCGGTCCATTGCTTCTCGACGCTTTCGTTCGACACACTTGGACGTCCAGAACTCTCCCCTTTGCAGACACATCCAGTTGTTTGAAACTTATTCAACCATCGACGAATGTTGTTATCGGACGGAGAATCACTTCCAAATCGCCGTTGAAAAGTTCGCTGAACTGAAACAGCAGAACCACACCTTGCAAATTAAATGACTGAAAAGGACTTTTGCACGGAAATCGCCATCTTGTGTACACCTACGCCGCTGTTACTGATGAATGATAAGCGTTCAGGGTAGCAAACTTTCACAGCCGTTCTTATCGTACATGTACGATATAAATATTCACCTTCGCCTGTTGCAACATACCAACTACTTGAAACGCCGATAATCATTTTGCTACACGCTGTATATTGGTATGAAAGTGTCACTATATCCGCAACCGGACAACTTTATTGAAGTGACGGTAATAAAAGTGGTCGCCGGTCTCCCATGCAACGAAATCTCACAAGACGGAAGAGCTTATCACACGATAAACTAGCGAAGTTCAGCTGAGTTAATGAAATTATAAGGTCTCCCCCGAAAGTGCTTGGGTCTTCCTTACCGAAGTTTCACTTGGCCTTATGGGGAGGTTTTTCTTCTTCCCGCATCGTTATTTCGGTAGCTATCGGAAGAAAATTACCATCCTGTAAAGAGCTATGGAGGAAGACCTACCATAACACTTCGGCAAAAAGATCAAACTTTACGTTGCCACGCTACAACTATTTCCTTCGTCGTGCTTAGCTAGCATGTTCTCTTAATTCTGTTCATTACCTAAATAAGTTTATAGGAAAGTAGAAACTTAAGGTTTGAAGCTGTTGGCTTTACATTTTGTAGGCACTTTCACACAGAAAACTAAATGCAACAGAAACACATCAATTGATGCACTGAAGTGTGTTTTTTGGTCCTTTCCAAGAATCAGGTGTAGAGTTTCATGCATTTTTGTATATCGATTTTAAATGAAAGTGCATCATATTATACAAGTGAGTATTGCTTTTTATGTCTAAAGGAACTATAATGCATCAATTGAAACGTTTTCTACACTTTTCTCGATGAAGCACTTAAACATTTTGGCTGAGTCATAGCCTTCATGCATTTTTTGTTTCAGCTAATGCAGTTACTTTTCTGTGGGAGGGTGAATCAAACGATTTATATTGCTAAAACACATTTTTTTCTACGATTCCGTTTGAGTGCATGTTACCGAGATTACCAAAGAGAAGAAACTTAAAATGTGAACGCAATACACATTATCTGAAATTCTCCAATTATAATTATCAGTTGATCACCACATAACCATATATTCAGTGGCGTACGCAGAAAATAAACACCGCATAAGCAAAAAAAGAGAGAAAACATAGCATTGACACCAAACAAACAAAAGCCATGCGAACATGAAAATTACGGAGCTTCTGGGCACGTGCAGCACATGGTGTAGAGTTGTATTAACTTCTAAATTCTAGTATTGGATCATTCCATGTCAAATCAACCAATGAAAAAATATTTTTGAACCTTTAGGATTCAGATATTAAGATTTTTTTATTTATTATTTGCACCTATCAAGAGAACAAAAACTGCCAAATTCCAGATTTTCAATTCTTAGTTTTTGAGTTATTGACTTTCAAAAAAGCAAAAATCCCAAAATGTTACATTTTGAAATCTTTAAAAACCTGTAGATTAAAAAGTATTTGACCTAGAGAGCTCAAATTGGTGTCATTCCCTTCAGTTTCCAATGAGATTTTATTTGAAATGAAACATAACTGTGCTGTTTGAATTTTGCAATTTTCCAAAGAGTATAATTTTTTTTTTTTTAAATCTCAAAAATACGCCTTTTAGTTTATTTTTTAAAATATATGTTTTAAAGACATCAATTGACTATTTGTGTACAGAATTTCATAATGGGACGGCAATGGATTCCTATGATGTTCTTTTGGGGTTTTTTGTATTGTAATGTGTAATGTGGTACCACAGCACCAAAAATTATCAATTTCTGACATGTAAAGGTTCAGATCATTGGTTGATTTGACATGGAATGGCGCTATTTATAAATTGAAATTAGAGAAGAAATAATGCTTAAATATTTAGGGCATGTCATGTTATTAAGTAGTATATCATCGTTCAAACCACGAATCATATTCAATATCACGGTAAAAACAAGTTTTGCATTTGTATATACCGCGTTTGGTAGAACCTGTCCCTCTTCCCGCGCTAGTTGCTCCCTGTCTTTTCTCGGTGCTGGGGAAAGTCAAAGCCAGGCAGCCAATTAAAATACGCAACGTCGCAACAGCGTCTACGTAAGCGCCTCTCTTCTGGCTTCCATTCGCTCCTCGCTGCCCAGCAGACGATTTTCTTCCTCGTTTCTCATTGGCACCGAAACTGTCGAGCGCTCCCTAGCGCGGGAAGCGGGACAGGTTCTACCAAACGCGGTATAAATGTAGTCATTGGTAAAATATGTACTTACTTATGACAGTTTATTAGGACATGTAAGTAACCAAGCGAATGCATCAACAAAATGTAGTGTTAAACTGCCCAAGGTTAAAAATACAAAATGTGCACATTCGTGGTTTCAATGTCTGTCTGAATGTTGTGATGGAACACTTTAGAAAATGGGTATGAGTTGGAATGTCAAATGTTTGTACGTTGTTAACCTAATAAAAGCTAACTTCGAAACCATGTTTAATAATGCACTTTATGTTAGTGAATATTTTATATTTCATGATATTATTAATTTAGGTTCTGTTCTTGCATAGTGCTGTTTTAAAGCTTTATGATGCTTTCAGCACTTCAATTTGATTTTTTTATTATTGTATTAATGCGTTTCACTCGTAGCTTTCAGCTACGGTTTTTATATAACATTACAAATAGTCGTGTGTCATGTGTAGTTCCCTCCGTATTGCCATGTTGAGAATATCGTAAGCACGGGGAGAACGTATTCTTGATATTAAATGCATATAAATACCGCCTACATGCATCTTGGACTTTCCGTATTTTGCTTGAAAGCCCTTTTGTAATTCTTGACCCGTAAACAACAGTAGTCGCAAAAAAGGATATAATAAAGACTGGGCCAAATGTAATTGATAGTACATAACAGTCCACTATTGATTTTGATTAACGTTCAGTCACCTCCCGCTGGTCACATGATCATGTTGAGTGCTCATAATTCGCCGGCGCCAGCGTCCATGTTCATCAGAAGACAAAACAAACGTCTGGCAATGGATTGGGCAAGAGTTAATGACACCATCGCTGTGGGAGGTTAGCAGCTGTTCACGAAACTGGAGAATTGCCACACGGTCGCACGCGTGGAGTTAACAAGTGGCTCCCAAAACAAAAGCGCGGACCTCGAAGACGCCATGATGGTTCGCGCCACTCTTATCTCAATGATGGATGCTGTAGCTGCTCGGTGTTTGCTCAGTCAAGTAGATAAGGCAAAAGGGTGGGCGATAAAGGACAATCTACACACAGACTGCATCACTTTGAGCCAATATAGTTTTAACAGCTGAACAAATATGCTTCGGCCTACACCATTTTTCTTTCCAACCTTTTTTTTTTGTGCCCGGCTTATCGCTTGATGTATATGCATTCAATATTTAAGTGTAGTGAGCGATATTGCTTGGCTGATGCCCTGTGAAAAAGTGACAGAGCATTTTTCATCCTGTATGCTTCCTAGGGACGCGATGGTGTACAGTAAGGTATCTTCTAAAGCGAGCCGATAACACAAACGATACCGATACTCTTACCGATTCTCACCGATACCGACACTTGAAACTTGTAACAATTAAAAGTTGTTCAAAATATTGATTAATAAGTATTCTACTCCAATTAGAAGCATCAATTTGCAGGAGTTTCCGGACAGGAAAAAAAAAGAATAAAAAGCAGAATGTAAGGTCTTAAATGTGGCTAGAAGTCAATAAGAGAACTTCCTAAAGAAAAGGCAGTCAACCACTGATGACATTCTGTTTCCCGCAGACTTTGTACTGTATTGTATAGTTTTGATTTGATTGTAAAGTCCACTTTATGCACAGTAAGGCTAATCGGGACTGGACCTACAGTTTAAAGTGGGATCCGAACCACTATGTGCCTCCACCGCGAATCGAACCCGGGACACCTTGATTACAAGGCGACGACGATATCACTGCGCCATTTGGGAGGCCACCGTACTGTATAGTGTATTTAGGCCTATGGCATTGAAATACACCATAATAAACGTGTTTTGTTGCTACGTATAGCGGAGTTTTAATGCACTTTCTACTGTTATTTTAGGTTATATCAGTTAATCCGGACTTTTGTTAAACCGGTCAACTTATTCCCCCATTAGTCCGATTTAACGAGATTTTAATGTATTTCAAAATATACATCAGAATATAAGAATACCTGTTACTTAATCGCAAAATGCCGTTGGTACTCTACACGTACATACTATTGGTACGAAATCAATGGGAACTTCGAAATTTGAATAACTTCCAGGATAATTAGATTCTACACATGAGTCGAGCAGCACTTTTGCAGATCCCGCGAACGATCAAAACGCCGAAAAAGTATCGACCTGTATGGGTAACTAAAATCCAACCGATAATTTTCAGATACCGATAAATCGGTATCGGCTAAGTCCTAGTCTTTTTCTCATTGTTTGATTATACTGATTGATTTGGTTTATTTTAATTACCTTTTCTGCAACTTTTGGCTAATCGCGAAGATGGGGATGAGTGATGATGCGATGAAATTTATGAATGGACACTCACAAATACCCAGGCCCGGATTCGGGACGTCTGGTGTCGTAGTGAGATGTGACAACCACTCCACTACAGAGGCCGGCTTTTCATATTGTGATTTATTTGTGTGGGTCAACAGGGGGGCGGGGTATTAGAACCCGTCTTATTATACAGGGTCAAGTCCCTTACCCTAGTCTCTGACAACTAAAATCTCCTCACCTACGTTAAATGGCGAGGCTGAAAAAGGGCGCTTAGCACATATCAGGACAAAACACAGGACAATACACATCCCTACAGAGGACTGTAATGACTAGAGCTCGGATTTGTATGTAATTACATGTTCCATTTTCTACAATACACACCTTTACAGGAAAATGTTAACCAATTATGTAACTGACATGATTTTGCATAAGTTTCATGTTACATATTTTTACATATTTGCCAGGATATTACATATTTTACATATTAGATAATTTACTTTACATAAAACAATATATTTCGGTAATTTGTTTTCCTATCTTCATCCTTCATCCTGTATTTTCGATCTCTGAAACATGATGAAGAAAATTTGTAGCTCATGTGATGTCATATTTTCTAATCAATAAGATGTATAGTGCTACGGTCACCTACAATTAACAGCCAAGTCGAAAGACATGCTGAAGAAAAAAATATATGGAATCTGTTATTTAAGATGCTGGAGTTTCTCCTCCACTCCCCCTTTTCTGGTTACGTATTTTCGTTTCGCTTTTAGGCTTATGCAAAGCACCTAAAAACTTGGCTTTGGTTTGGTTTGAGTTGTTGTTTTAAGTCCACTTTTTTGCACAGTAAGGCTAATCGGGACTGGACCTACAGTTTAAAGTGGGATCCGAACCACTTGTGCCTCCACCGGGTATCGAACCCAGGACCCCTTGATTACAAGGCAATGACGCTACCACTGCGCCATAGGGGAGACCCCTAAAAACTTGGCATCGGTGGACAAGAAAGCTACTTTCCTGTACATAACGAGTTACACAATATGTTCCCTTGTACAAAAAGTACAAAAGTAGCTATGTATTTTCATTCGATTCCTTCTGTAGACTTTTTTTTTAAAATTTTTCTCGAAAGTTACAAAGAGCTCTCTTTGCCTCAATGCAGTCGGAAATTTCTCAAATATGTACACGTTACTGCGCATTTTTGAGTTTATAAATTCTATGCTAATTTAAATTTGAACAACTTATGTCCTTAAAATTATGTTGAATATGTTCAAATAAAATAAATATCTACGGAATTATTGAAATTGCTTAGACACTCTGTTATTATTAATATCTTTGATACTATATATTTGGCTACATATCCTTTAGGTACATAATTTATCAATTATTGTTACATATTTATGTGCATATCTTGTACTTTGATATTACATAAAAATCAGGGGTCTAGTAATGACTGTAGGTCCAGATGCATGAGGCTGGTTGGCCTGTAACATTGTAGTTAGCGGGGTACCCTACGTGGAAGTGTGATTGACTGTTGAGCGCCTTCTCAAAAGGTCTCTCTCTCCTTACACCTTGTTTCTCCTTGCGTGTGATTTTTGTACTGCGTACTCGACTGTCTTGCCAAGCAGAAGGACCTATACAGTGTGCAGGGCTCAGATCAGAAAGCCACGTTGCAATAGACCAGGGATCGCCAAACCGTCGATCGCTAGCTCGTGTGTCATTTCCAGTAGCTCGTGAGGGGTTTGGCTAGAATAGACGGTAGTTAAGAGCGGCAACATTTGAATTTCAGTAAGATCTGCTTTTGCGTACAGATCGACATCTGGACAAATATCTGTGACAACCTATTCACCCAATCTAAAATATTGTGGACCAAAGTGTGTGTCATCCTTTTCATTAACATGGTAAGCAGCAATATGATGATTATTGGGGGGCAAGTTTTTAAATTTTACTGTGTTTGTAAGAAACTCTATTTATATACTTGTTTTGAACTCTCTTTAAGAAATGACAGCCTCTGTACGTTACAGAGAAATTAAAAATTATAATTTGATGTTGTTTGATTTGATATAATTTTTGTTATTTAGCTTTGCTTTTCTTCTGCAACTTTTGGCTATCGGCAACGATGAGGATGAGTGATGATATGATGAAATTGATTTAATACCCACAAGAAAACACTTGTTCATGCCGAACCCGAGGTCCCTGGCATTTTAGTGCTGTAAAAAATGATTATATATCTTAAATTTTTATGAACCAACAAAGGATCGTAAAACAATAATCCACACTTAGTAGCTCGTCATGAATTTTGAAATGTGAAAAGTAGCTCAACGGTTCGGTAAGGTTGAAGACCTCTGCAGTAGGAAATAAGTTCCCCGCCACGAGTATCTTACCGAACGGCAATTTGATGTCATCTTTCTGCACTGCAAACTGATACGTGTGGTACAGCCACATGGAGAGATAAGGGTGAGGACCGAATTGCATTGCAGTGCGTCTCCCTACAGAAATTCCACCTTTAAAGGATTCAACCCGATATACCTTCTAAAACTCTTCTGATTGGCAGAGCAGAGGCAAGAAAACTTGAAAGTTTTAACAAGATAGCGTCCAATTCCTCAACTTTTGTCACAACAATTTTCGCAGTAAAATCTCTACCTGGGTAAAAGTTGATCGTCAAACGCTGTGACCTTTTCCGCAAATAGACACGAACTTAATTCTCTCTCTTCACGTGGATATTCAGGAAGGAAAATCTACATTCCTTTTGCAAAGACGTTTTTCCAGAAACGATCCTAAGACAGCAAATACCATTTGGACAATGTCGCATTGCCTATCTAGCATAGAAAGAACCGATGATTTCAAGGGTGGATCGTAAAAAAAATATATAAGGAGCTTTATCGGTAGGACCATTGTTGAAAGGGAACCACAGAAGGAATTTCCAACGCTTTGAATGGATGCGTACGTGTGTCTTATGAGGGATAGTCGAACACAAGGATTTGGAACGGATGCGAAGTTGGTAGTGTCGCACAAGGACTATATCCGCACGTAATATCGTGACGTCCCTTTGGGAGGGTAAGGGTGGGAGTGCGTATAAGGGCTTGTGTGTGTATGCTTTGTACTCTTGTGCGGGATATCCTTGCTTTCCTCTGGATAAAGAAAGGCGGGAGGGGGTTGGAGGAAGGAAGAAGGGAATCTTTTCACTTGCCCCGTGATGAACGACCGGGGGAAATCATCAGTTATGCGAGTCGGGGTCTCGGGCGAATGGAAGTTTTCAGTCAGTCTTAGCAATGGCACCATCAAACCACACCGAGAGTGGAGTATAAGCTTCGTCTCTTTCCTCTCTCCCTCTTTCTTGTCCGGCTCATAGTCCGATTCCATCTCAGTCTTTCCTTCGTTTCCATTGTTCACGAGCCATCTTTACATTCTTCTTCAATTCGGGTTAGTGTTGGTTTATAGTTTTCTCTTCTCCTGCACAATGGCTCTCTTTCACAAGAGGAAATTTAGAAATTCCGTTGCCATAAAGACAAAAGCGGTGGTTACGTGGTACTCAACCTGTTATTGCAAAATGCGAGTTTCGTATGATCTTAAAGGAAACATCCAAATTTCACGATACTAATCGCTGAGCTGAAAATAGAACCCTTGTGGGATTGCCGTGCACACGGAACATAAATTTCTGTCAACTAATACAAATATGTTGATTCCAGTAACACATTGAAATATATAAGCTGCTAGTGATATACTTTTGGTGTATCAAAATATACACCGATATGCATAAAACGCCCTCTCTGAAAATTTGAGAAAAACAAATGAAAACGGTGAAGAACCTAGGAGTAAGAACCAAAGTGTGCTAGCCCCCTTAAAATGACTTCCAATTACGATTACTTTGATCAATATTTAAAACCAAGGTTAGAATTGTAATTGCGAATTATGTGATTGTGTATCTCGCCCCCCCCCCCCCCTAGAACGCAGCTATGTAAAATTTATTTTTTACAATTCCAGTCCCTTCCGGGGAAAAAAATCCTGCGTATTCTAGTGGGTGGAGGCACAAGGTGTTTCGGGTTACACTTAAAACTGTAGATCCAATCCCGATTAGCCTCTCTGTGTATAAAGAAGATTTAAAAACAAATCAAACTCAATCAGTTCTCCCATTGTTTCATTTGTTGTTTTAAGTCCACTTCATTCACATATAGGCTAATCGGGACTGGACCTTCAGTTTTAAAGTGGCATTCAAACCCATGTGCCATGTGCCTCCACAGGGTATCGAACCTGGGACCCCTTGATTACATGACGACGACGTTACCAATACGTCATCGACGAATTCTCCCATTGATACCAGACTTTATTGTCACCCCGTATATCAGATTGAAATTGACGCTCGAGAAAAACATTTGTGTGGAGAAGGCAGCTTCTTATTATTCAATTCAATTATTCTTTATTAGAGGGCGAGGTTCAGCCTGCGGTTGTTCTGCCAATGATTTGTCATAGTTATTTATATTAACAGTAACAATGTTTATAAAAAAAGTTCTTCAGAAAATAGACTGTTTTCTGTAAAAGTGGCATATGCTATAAGCTAGTTGGGGCCCATGCCGATTTGTGGGGTACCAAAAGTTGTCACTGCAGCGAGTACTGTTCTGTATGTACGAGATTGAAATGAACGCTATTCTGTGTACTGCCCTAAAACATGTTTACAAAGGTAGATCAGCTATTGTCGATCAAAATCCAGGTGGCCTGTGGCAAAATTCACGAGAATGTCATCAAGACGTGAATGAAACCTGTAGCAACAATACCTAGCCAATGGGTGAGTGCATTCCTTGAGGAGTTTGGGATGTATCAGTGAGAACAACCTGAACATGAGGAAAGTTGCATTATGCTAGGTTCACGATATTGTCAACATTCTGCAACCATCAGCTACGGCTAGGTATTTTTGCTACAGCCTTTATGCAAGTCTTGATGATATTCTCGTGCATTTTTGCCCTGGACCACTTTGATTTTGATCAATTGAGAAATTTCTGTATTGTTAAAATAGTTTCGAGATTAAAAAAAATATTTCTTGCATTTTTCACAGCATTTACTGTATTGTTAAAATTGTTTCCAGAGTAAAGAATGATTTATTGCATTGTTGGCAACAATTAATGTATTTTAAAATAGTTTCCAGAGTAAAGAATGATTTGTTACATTGTTGACAGCAATTACTGTTTTGTGAAAATAGTTTCCAGAGTAAAGAATGATTTGCTACATTGTTGGCAACAATTTTTGTATTGTTAAAATAATTTCGAGATTAAAAGATGATTTCTTGCATTGTTGAGAGCAATTACTGTATTGTTAAAAGTGTTTTCACAGTAAAGAATGAGTTGTTGCATTGTTGGCAGCAATTAATGTATTGTTAAAATAGTTTCCGGAGTAGAGAATGATTGTTACATCTTTGACAGCAATTACTGTATTGTTAAAATAGTTTCCAGAGTAAAGAATGATTTGATTCATTGTTGACAGCAATTAATTTATTGTTAAAAGTGTTACCACAGTAAAGAATGACTTGTTGTATTGTTGGCAGCAATTATTGTATTGTTATAAACAAGTCTATTTAAGTGGATTAAATAGAAAATTCGAAAATAATTATCTGAGAGTAAAGAATAGAATAATTTGTTGTATTGTTGCCTTATATTGTTAACAGCAATTACTGTATTGTTATAAATTTGGGTAGGATGTTCATAACTTAGCATATCTTTTTTGATAAAGGTGATGTGTTCCCCAAACATATAGAAATTCATATTATGACATACTCTTCCTGACAGTGTTGCCACCTTAAAATTTACAGCTCACGTTTCAAGTGTTCTGAATCAGCAACGGTGGTACCCCTCACCCCACCCAATCCCCGCTCTTAGAGCAAAATGAACTCGCACGTAAGGTTATTTATCAGAGTTGCCAGATTGCTCCTGCGACGTTTCTCACAAGCTACAAACTTTCCCTTCCTTCCTAACACACGTGTACAATTATTCGTTTCTTCCTCGACTCACAAGCCCAGCACTTCCTGCACCGAAGCATTGCATGCAACGGGGTTCTCACGAGAAACGCCGGCACTAGAGGGGCTTCAGATATCGGACAATTACGGAACTTATTACTGACATGTTTTGAGAGTTGTGCAAACACGGCAAACTCCTCAATTAGAGACAAGCTGTTATCCGCAAAGAAAGGATACCACAATAGCCCTCAGTTGCCCCGTTTCCTTTATCCTTGAAAGTTTAACCAACAAGCTTGCTTTGTGGATGTTGTGAAACAAAAGACGCTGTTCAGAATGGTGAAATGGAGGTGATATTGTCTAATGTTCCTCATAGAATACTTAGGAAAAATGAATATGAAACCACCGAATGGATAAGGAAAATCCACCAACGGGTCATTGCCAGTCGTTTGTATCTCATTAGTTGCCGGCCCTTATGGCGGAGTGGTTAGCTAGGCCCCAGGGGTTCGAATCCCGGCCTGGGAATGGATGTTTGTGAGTGTCCATTCGTCAATTTCATCACTCACTCCATCTTTGCAAATTAGACTAAACTGGCATAAAAAGCTACCTAAAATAACGTAAATCAATCAATCAATCTCATTGGTTGTTTCCAGACTTGATGTTATAGATTTTTATAAGGCAGGCGGGCAAACCTTTCTTGTAGGTTGCTTAGATCTTCATACGTGCAAAATGTTACGTCCAGTACATTGCAACATACTGTGAAGGCATATGCTGGATGTACAGTCACAGGCAATAAAAATGGGATACCGAGATCCTGAAATGCTCTGTTCCCTGCAAGGCGATACGTGTGTTGCCTAACTCTACAGCAATAAGTGGATTTAAATAGCAAATTTCCAATGGCAACTTCTACCAACGCCTTAGACTTAGACAACACACAACGCCTTGCAGGGAAGCGTGTATCTCAGGATCTAGGTGTCCCATTTTTATTGCCGGTGATTGTACAGGCAGAGCTCCTCCATACATTTACATTCTCGGCTGCCTTGTGGAGGTGATGTGATGAGTACCACGCTCCGGCGACATGTGGCGCTCAGGTTACCCTAAGGTGCCTATTTTATTGGAGGCTAGGTGAACCCCTGAACAGCTCTACGTAGAAGCATTCCAAAAATTCAGATCTGATATCACCCTTCAAAAGAAGCGCGTTTCCCGCGTGGCAATCAGACGCCATTCAAGCCCTACTCCGTGACGGATTGGTTAGCATAGCTCGCTACGACACTAGGGGTACTGAGTTGGAATCCAGGCCTCCTTCCTCAACTTCTTCATATCATCACTCATCCTCATCGTCACGATTAACCAAAAGTGGAAGAACAGTGACACTATATAAGAAACATTTAAAAAAAATCAACAATCCTTATTATACAGGGTGGCTCAAAAAGTCACTTAACACCCCCGGTACAAGGCCACTGCAGCGCGCAACATGGAAATGGTGATGACCAATCGTTATCACGCCAAGGGGGAACCACATTGACGCCACCCGTGCGGTCGGCGGCCATCTTGATGTCCGCCATCTTGAATTCAACTTCAGAATTTTAAATGGGAAGGGGGTGATATGATATATCAAATCAGGCTAGAATTTCACGAGAAATGCAATGGTGACGTATTTTCCGACGTATCTTTAACCAGTAAAACGTTATGACTGAATTCTTGTACCAATTTGCTCCTTTTCGAGGTGTTAGAAAAATGCCTTCAAATTTGTTTAGCGCATCGATAATGCATCGAGATCAAAGTGATGTCTAGGGAGAGAAGTTCGCATACCATTGCACACGATTTTAATCGGATACTTCCATGAAGTGCTGCGCATTATGAATGGTTGTAGCGATCAATTACCAGTGTGACGCTTCCATTAAATGAAAAGTTTTCACAGTGACAAGGCTAATGTTTATGTTCATAAGGAAGTTCATAAACAGAATATTCGATGCTTTTTATCTGATAACCCATTTACGACAGATGAAAGCTGAATGGTTAGTGCTGGTAAGTTAATGGTATGGCGTGCTGTGTGGTAAAATCTCTGGAAAAAGTACGCTTCTTGCCATAAGCAAGGATGAAAGACCTGTTTATGATTTGTTAAATAAACAGGTCTTTTCATCCTTGCTTATGGAAGAAGGTACTTTTTACAGAGTTTTTTCAATAGGGAGGAACACCAGAACACTATGGGAACGTTGTGAAGCAGTTTATGTCCAAAGTTAGTTATCAGATGATAAGGGTCGCATATTCTGTTTATGAACTTCCTTAGGAACATAAACATTAGCCTTGTCACTGTGAAGGACTTTTAATTCAATGGAAGCGTCATACTGGTAATTGTTCGCGACAACCATTCATAATGCGCAGCACTTCAAGAAAGTATCCGATTAAAATCGTGTGCAATGGCATGCGAACTTCTCTCCCTAGACATCACTTTGATCTCGATGCATTACCGATGCGCTAAACAAATTTGAAGGCATTTTTCTAACACCTCGAAAAGGAGCAAATTGGTACAAGAATTCAGTCATAATTTTTTACTGGTTAAAGATACGTCGGAAAATACGTCACCATTGCATTTCTCGTAAAATTCTAGCCTGATTTGATATATCATATCACCCCCTTCCCATTTAAAATTCTGAAGTTGAATTCAAGATGGCGGACATCAAGATGGCCGCCGACCGTGCGGGTGGCGTCAATGTGGTTCCCCCTTGGCGTGATAACGATTGGTCATCACCATTTCCATGTTTCGCGCTGCAGTGGCCTTGTACCGGGGGTGTTAAGTGACTTTTTGAGCCACCCTGTATAATGTATACTACGCCTACACGTGGAATGTTGGAAAGTTTCAATATCATATATATTCTAATTTAAACAAGCTGAAAGACTTATTTACTTAACAATATTGGCTCTCTCTGTTATTTTACGTCGATTTCGCCACAATGAGAACTGGACTGAGTGATGCGACAAACAGAATGACACATCAATGCCTTAAGCAGGATTTCAACCTTGAGCCTCTGACTTCGTAGCGTGTTACGATAAGCAAAAGATGATTTTTTTCTCCTCAGATAACTGTTTTCAAAGTTAAATTCCTTGCGCCAATAGTTTTATCCTTGACTACATGGAGACTTGTTTGTAAAACTACAATAATTAGTGTATCGATATAAAGCAACAATACAGCAAATCATTCGTTACTCTGGAAACAAAGTTAAAGTTAAATTCTTTACGCCGTTTAATTCTTGACGACATAGAGACTTGTTACATAACAATACAGAAATTGCTGTCAACAATATAAGGCAACAATAAAGCAATTTATTATATTCTTTACTCTCAAAACAATTTTCGAAGTTACATTCTTTGCGACAGAACTTTACTCCTTGACGACGACATAGACACTTGTTATAACAAAGTAGTAACTGCATTAAAAAACAAACCAACAAATCATTCTTTAATCTTCAAACAATTTTAGTAATACAGTAATTGCTGTCAACAATACAAGAAATCATTCTTTACTCTGGAAACTAATATAACAAGACAGAAATTGCTATCAACAATGCAAGAAATCATTCTTTAATCATGAAACAATTATAGCAACACATTAATTGCTGTCAATAATACAACATATCATTCTTTACTCTGGAAACTATATCAACAATGCAAGAAATCATTCATTAATCTGAAAACTATTTTAAAAATACATAAATTGCTGTCAACAATACAACGAATCATTCTGTAATCTGGAAACTATTTTAATATTACAGAAATTGCTATCAACAATGCAAGAAATCATTCTTTAATCTGGAAACTATTTTTAAAAATACATAAATTGCTGTCAAAAATACAACAAATTATTGTTTACTCTGAAAACTATTTTAACAATACAATAATTCCTATCAACAATGCAACAAATCATTCTATAATCTAGAAACTTTTTAACAATACAGAAATTGCTGTCAACAATACAACAAATTGTTGTTTACTCTGAAAACTATTTCAACAATACAATAATTGGTATCAGCAATACAACAAATCATTGTTTACTCTGAAAACTATTTTAACAATACAGTAATTGCTATCAAAAATGCAAGATATCATTCTTTAATCTAGAAACTATTTCATCACTACAGAAATTGCTGTCAACAATACAACAAATCATTGTTTATTCTGAAAAATATTTCAACAATACAGTAATTGCTATGAGCAATACAACAATTTATTGTTTACTCTGAAAACTATTTTACTAATACAGTAATTGCTATCAACAATGCAATAATTGGTATCAGCAATACAACAAATCATTGTTTACTCTGAAAACTATTTTAATAATACAGTAATTGCTATTAACAATAATTCTTTAATTTGGAAACAATTCTAACAATACAGAAATTGCTGTCAACAATACAACAAATTATTGTTTTACTCTGAAAACTATTTTAACAATACAGTAATTGCTATCAAAAATGCAAGATATCATTCTTTAATCTAGAAACTATTTCATCACTACAGAAATTGCTGTCAACAATACAACAAATCATTGTTTATTCTGAAAAATATTTCAACAATACAGTAATTGCTATGAGCAATACAACAATTTATTGTTTACTCTGAAAACTATTTTACTAATACAGTAATTGCTATCAACAATGCAATAAATCATTCTTTAATCTGGAAACTATTTTAACAATACAGCAATTGCTATCACAATACAACAAATCATTTTTTACTCTGAAAACAATTTTGGAAGTTAAATATTCTTTGCTCCAACACTCTTATCCTAGACGACGACATAGAGAATTGTATATAACAATACAGTAATGCTGTCAATAATGCAACAAATCATTCTTTACTTTGGAAACAATTTTAACAATACAGTAATTCCTGTCAGCAATACAACAAATCATTATTTACTCTGGAAACAATTTTCGGAGCTAAATTCTTTACGCTAACACTCTATTCCTTGTCGGCGACAGAGAGACTTGTTTGTACCAATACAGTAATTGCTGTGAACAATGCAACAAATTACTCTTTACTTTGCGCCAACACTTAAATCATTGACGACTTGTTTATAACAATCTAATAACTGCTGCCAATAATATAAAGCAAAAATACAACAGATCATTCTTTACTCTGAAAACAACTTTCGAAGTTAAATTATTTGTGCTAATTCTTTAATCCTTTCCGACATAGTGGCTTATTTATAAAAATGCAGTAATTGCTGTCAACACATCATTCTACCTAGGTATATTCTGAAAACATTTCTCAAAGTTAAATTCTATGAACGGACTCTTTATCCTTGGTGATATAAAGACTTTTTTCAGTTGCTGTCAACAATGTACAGCAACAGTACAACAAAGATGAAAACAGCATTTTTTTTACTCCTAAAAGAGTTTCCGAAGTTAAATTCTTATCATCGAGGCTCTTTTCTCTTCGAGAGGATTGAGACACATCAGCTCTCGATAAAGCTGTCGAATCTGCCACAGACTGCCTTGCCAACGTTGTACACGGAGAAGGAAAGACTTCTTCCTAGGCAGTCAGCCATGTATGCTTTTGATTGATAGTGCCTGCTGAAAATTCTACATCGTCAGCTTTGATCAATAGTTTCAGAAACTTCGGGAACACCTTTGCCATTTCACCACGGCAGAAGACTGGAATCCTAACTCTCCCTTGATATTCGATTTTCGTCGTTCCCCAAGTCAATATGCCGGTGGTGCTTCTTGCAAAGTCTTTGAGAGGAGGCGGTGTTTAAAATCTGTCAAGTCTATTCTCGAGAAGAGGTGTACACGAGTCTCTAATAAACCAATTAAGTTGCTTCTCTTTCGTTAGTGCTCTCTCATGCTATGGCGGAATATTCTGTGGTCAGATAGGAAACTTTCGATACATTTTTTCATCGTTATATGATGTAGTTTATTCTGTGTTATCGACTGAAAGATCGTACTCGACTATTTTGATCCTTATTTATTTAATTATAACTGGTACTGTGAGAGGATTTCAAGTTTTTCTAGATTGTTACAGCTTTTCTTCTTCCTATGAATCTTCACAATATGATGTCAAATAATATAATTACTACAAGAAGGTGTAAAAAATTGTATGGTAATTACATTTGTACAACATTGTGTTATTCATTTTCGCTAAGCGCTGTACAAATGATCTAATATTTGGGATTTTGCCATTGCTATGGTGACAAAAAAAATACCATGCCCTGTAATAGCGGCGTATGTGACGGAGAAAGTTAATAGAGTCAAGAGGGAATCGCATCTTCAAATTTTTTATTTCTAATACGCAAATCCACGGAAGTAATATCTTTGTCTTCGTGTTATCTGTAAACGTGTTTATAAACCAATGAACTAATTGAACTTGTGTAATTTGCTTACGAATTGATCGTTGCGGTGTATATGTGTGTATATGTGTGTGTGTACAGAACGCAAAATGTGCTCACTCCGTAACGCATTTAAATGCATAAACAGCTAATGATGTACTTTTAATGCATTAAAATACACAGATATATACCTCAAATGATACTTTTGTCAGCTGCTTGTCTGTGTGACGCACTAAAAATTCATAATTTGAAAGACACCAAAATTACACGTTTAACTGTGTGTTTGCATTTGCATTTTTGTGATTTCACTTCGCTTTTCTGCCCGTGATAATCGCCACGATGAGGATGAGTAATGATTCGATGAAATTGATGAAGAGACACGTACAAATAACACCCACGCCCAGGTCAGGATTCGAACCCAGGAACTTCGGTGGCGAGAGTTTAACTGCTAAAACTGATGCATCATAAGTGCATGATCCTTGATTTGATTTCCACACACTTAAGGGTCTTGAACGATCCTATCTATAGGAAAAATATACTGTTATTAATTAAGGATTGTCATGTTGAGCACTGTCATATTTGCCATTTACTTGAGAACCGCATACCCTCAGGGCATTTGAATAGTCACAATGCCGCTGCGGCAAATTCAGCAACATAACCCAGACGCCATTGTTTTATGCAACGATTTATTCCAACGGTTTGCATTCACACATAAAACGACAATAAATTCCTCACTGGATGCCGTTGTTACAAAATCAGCCACCGTTTTTCCTGCTTGACGACATTTGAGAGCTTTTGATCCATCCGCAGACACGGGATGCAATCAAAGTGGAACGCGAAGTGGCTTCATTCATAGAAAATTCCCTTAAATGCCTCCTGTAACGGTCAAGTTTTGAAAATGGCATTGAACACGTCCATCAAACGCCTGACTCAGTAGAGATGGTTTCAGACGATATATATCGCCATCGACATAGTGGCACAAAGAGATCAGTAGAAAGAGATTCTGGAATACGAGAGCCAAACGCATCGCACAAAAGATGCGAACATCTGTCACGGGCTTGAAGTTTCTTCCGAGTGCCATATTGGCCCGGTTGCGATAGGTTCAGAGATAGCAGTCGTACGAGCTGATAAACTAACCCGAATGGAGAGTTAGGGTAAAAAAGGATGAATATTTGAGAGTGAGAGAGAGATATTGTGGTTGTATCTGAATGCAGGATTTTCGCTCGCAAAAAGACTGTTGATTATGACTATCTGCGGGCTTCTACAAGGGTACAAAGTTATGGATTTTATGCATGGGAAGCGTACATCTGTTTATCGGATTGTGATCCCATATCGAACCAACACTGAGTCATCAGGAGCTTTCAGAGCAGACTACGGTATCCTTTTTTCAAAGCGTTGTCCAACGGGTTGGTAAACCGCAGACGACGTAATTCCGAATGGTTGTTTGGAGAAATGTGGTGCAGCTACGGAAAAAAAACGGAAATGTCTGAATGTGGCGCGGTTGCATCTATTACGTATTTGATATCACGGTGTTCGTTTACTAAGCTGGTACCTCTAATTGCACCACGTTGCCGCCTTGTAATCTAGAGGATCCGGGTTCGATACCCGATAGAGGCACATAGTAGTTCAGATCCTTCATTAAACTGAAGGTCCAGCCCCGATTAGCCTATATGTGCATGAAGTTTACTTAAAACAGGAACCCTAATAGCTGAAAACTCAGTGTCCGACCTATACTTCACGCAAGCAAATGACTAGTCAGGAGCGGGCTTAATTTGCATCAATCATTATTTCCAGGATTGATTCTGTCCCCAGCCATTTCCTAGCCATTGCTCGCCATAGAAAACCTTCAGACACCTCTATAAAGCATATATTATGTCTATTTTGAATATTTAGTCACCACACACTCGTCACGAACTAGCAGACATGAAAGTTTTGCATAAAATCAACAACGGCAAAATTAAAACCGAATTCCTGGTCAACCAATTTCATCTACGAGTACCCACAGGACCAACCCGCAACATAGAGCTCCTTCACAATCACTACAAGGCTCTCTCTTCTATAGCGGTCTCTTTACTATATGATCCCTCGGGTATATAATAACCTGCATGTAAATAATGATATTTACTTGTCAGAACGCAGTTTCCGACAATCGCTAAGAATGTACGTGTAACATTTTTTTTCTCCGCCCTCTTGTATTTTCTTGTCTCGTTGTTGTTGTTTTTATTTTCTTGTTGCACAGTTTCAGTATAAAATGGTCTTTTAGCACTGTATCTGAAACTTTAAGTAAATAAATAAATAATAGTTCACCACACCGTAGGTTGCAATTGCTAAATAACTGATGCTTGCAATAGATACGAGGCATTTCGTATATTGTCTGAAAAATCACTCCCTATTTCTAAATTATTGTAACTTATTTATTCCCTAACATATTATGTTGCAACTAGTGTTGTTACAAATTCCATTCATTGAGGTTTAGTTTGACATGACCGAAGATGGTCAACATCGAGGACAGCCGACAATGTCAACATCCTTAATAATAGGTTCACAAGGAGTCCATAGAAATCAGTGTGCCGGGGTCTCTTGAAATTCACCTCTCACGTTATGCAAGTGCACTAGTTCTCATGAAAGATATTTATTTTAAGTCATAGAAGCAGCCACATCACATCCAGCAATTTCCTCCTGAAGACTGTGACAGGAGGATGGAATTTACAGAAAATTCAGTTCAAGACAAGATAATAGTGTAGTATCGCATCGCCTGCAGTTGTTGTACCTGTTCGATTATGAAGATGTGTCGAGGATATTGAGATTTATACGGAGTTTTGAATTATGGCGAACACCTCAATGAGTGAATTGTATAGCAACACTAGTTGTAACAGAATTGTTAAGCAAATAAAGAAGTCATAATCATTTAAAACTAGGGAGTAACTTGTCACACACCTTGTATAAGCAGGCTACGAGTGAGTTGTGGGTACCGTGTGGCGTAGGGAAGAATCTTGGTTATCGCATGGATGTTTTATTGTTTGTTCCCTCTTCTATTCTATCAGTTCATCATTCATCCTAGAGATGCAGAAAGGAACATAACAATTACAAATTATACACAGAGTTTCTCTGCACAACATCTAAAGAATGTCACAGAGCCCACAAGACATCAAGGTACATATTTTCTTTAATCAAGTTTTTCCCTGATTCTCTTCCTTTTGCATGTGTCGATCCTACTCCATTATCCTTCTATTGTAATACACATATATATTGTGCGTATGCGTGTGTAATTTTATTTTTCTTTGTGGGTGCAGAGGAATGATGCAATTTGTGGTACGGAGTGGACATTATAAAAGGACCCACAAGTTGCGCCATCACCAGGGAAAAAAAGTAAATTGAACAATTGATTTTGCATTGACAGAAGATTTATATCAAGAAAGGGGGAATTGTATGCGATCTGGTAGCCTTACAGCAAAACTATTATATTCAGGGTTCCCGAAATTTGCAAACAGAGAAGGGTCAATTTATTAAGCGGTCAAGCCTCCACGCTGTAGAAAAAGAACTCGCCTCTCCCGTCCTCCTTTCTGCCCTCTCCCCAAGCAGACCGTTCGGGATAAGCCATTTGAACTGAATAAACTTCTCGATCGGCTCGCATGTTGTTTGTACACATGAGATATTGCCCTGCCCCAGAGCACAACCGGGTCTTTATCTATGCTCGCAGGAAATACGAAGCGGTGTTTGCCTTTGTTCGAATTAGGTAGATTTATCGGTGATAGGAAGGGGGTGAGGGGGGAGACGTCCAATATGGCAACTGTTTTTTCTTCCCGCCAGCGAATTGTTTTCGGAATGGGGGTATTTGAGGTCTCCCCATAACTAGTCACCGCACTGTCGTCTCGGCTGCCTTATCGCCTAACCTCAAAACCCCCACAAATGTCCTCCCACTCCCCCTCTTCGCCGTTTCCTAAAAGCCGCCGAGTTAGATTTTCTGGATCTGTCATAGTTCGTAAATCACCCCCCTGCGTCTTAAGCCGCAATTCTGACCTTACCAAGGTGTACGCTTTTACGAGCAACTTATTGAAACATAAAAATAAGAACAAAAAAGAAAACCTGGCGTTTATTCATTTCTCCCTCTCTCTCTCTCTCTCTCTCTCTCTATCTCCCCCCTTGTCTCTCTCGTGGTCTTGAAACGTCAATATTTCCTTCAGCTATCGTCCACATTTTAACTGATTCTTTACTTTTCCTTTGCGTTTCTCGGTTTATATCTTTGTCCACAGTCTCTCTCTTTCTCCCTCTCTCTCTCTCTCTCTCTCTCTCTCTCTCTATCTGGAAGACATTTCATTTTCTCTTCACTTCGATTCGTTAGTTTCTTAATATTTGTCTTCCGTCCTTCTAGCCGGCCCCCGTAGCGGAGTGGTTAACACATCGCGCTACGACGACAGTGGTACCGGGTTCGAATCCCGGTCTGGGCATCGATGTTTGTGAGTTCATAAATTTAATCAGATCATCACTCATCCTCATCTTCGCAAGTTAGCCAAAAGTGGTACAAAAGCGAAATTAATAAAGCAAATCAATCAATCTTCCGTCTTTCTCGGTTTCTTCATTGCATTATCAAAATTTCAATTTCAATAAAACAGACGAATTTATAAAAAGGAAAAAACTTGAAGCTACAGCTATTTGAGTTGAGTTGTTATTTTAAGTCCACTTTATGCTCAGAGAGGCTAATCGAGACTCGACCTACAGTTTAAAGTGGGATCCTACCCTCTGTGCATTGTGCCTCAACCTATATCGAACCGAGGAACCCTTCACTACACGTCAATGACGTTCACTTCAGGCTCAGATAGACTAATCGGGACTAGACCTGCACAGTATATGCCTGCACCATAAGCGAACCGAAGTCCCTTGAATACAAGGTGAGAGCGTTACCATTACGCTATCGGCTTCTGTTGAAAGGAAAATGTGTTTGCAACATCAAAACTTTCGAATTCTGCTAAAGCCTTCTCGTTTCATTTATTTCGTTGTTCTACATTCATTTCCATCAAACGCTCCTCGTTAGAGAAACCAGTAAAGGAATCATGGATAATGAGGAACAGCGAAAGAAAAGGTTGTGAGAAGAATCACGCTCCTTGGAACAGCTGAATATATTTGCAGGATCCTGGAACATATGGAATCTTTTTAACCTTACTGTTTATTTGGTTGCCGAACAGCAGGGGGGGTTTATTGCTGCTCCAAGAAACGAATATTGTGCTTTCTTTTTACCTGGAGAAAGCAATTTCTTCCATCTTATCATTGCATGCGCTATACAGCCTGATGAGAAAGGTTTTCCGCTTTTTAATCTAATTGTATTGCCCATTTCTTACTCAATTTGCTACAGTATAAAGTACAGAGTAGTTGACAATTGTTACGTTCACTTCAGTATTGGGAATTAAAAGGCTTATGCAACTGTATTATACCACAGACCAACAAATTATACATATAGGTGTTGAGATGGAAAACATAAACCTCTGTGGTCGATAGCGTAGTGCACTGAACTCACGATCTCGCCACATAAAGTTCCAAGCCCAAGTCCTGTCGTGGGCATGGTGGGTAACCTGTCATTAATTTCATCTAATCGACGCAGTGAGATTTATTTATTAATTCACCCCCAACAGAGACAAGTCTCCAATTACAGGTGACATCATCCATATTTACATTCACAACATCTACACGACTAACAAACACCCTCCTTCTCTTTCACCATCTCTCCCCCTGCATCCCTCGCACACACATTCACATACACGACATAGCATAGAGAGATCTTGCTGTACAGAACACGTTTGCTACGTAATTGTAAAAACCAAAAACTTTAAGATATTTACACGCTTCAGCTGAAGCACACAAAACATGAATCACACACACGGGTACCAGATATCAATACAGTAGACTTCAATGTAACAAATCCAATCCTCATAAGAAATCCATTATTTAATAATAAAAAAAACCTTTAACGTATTCATAAATTTAACCTGCGTCATACTGAAATTTAAGTCTACAAAATGATTAGAGACATTGTTATATTCAAGACCCATTTTTTGGAATGGAGAACATTTATAAATTTCTGTTCTCGGAATGATATATGGTTATAAACATCTGTTAGGTAAATGTTCCCGTCTCACATTAAACCATACTTTTTCTAGTATAGTAAAACTATCAAGGTGAAAAGCGGAGTGAAAAAACACCTCGTTCGTCTATGGTTCCCATAAAACGAGGATAAATTGTTCTTGCAATCAATTCCAGTGCAAACATTGAGCGTCACGATAATATGCATCTACTAACTCCGCATTTGAACATCTGTTCATAACTTTCCCTAACTTTACAAAAATCCAATATAAGACTCTAGAAATATTTCAATATGTGTTCCTTCACATGACCGCTGGCTTCAAAATATCAGCAGTTCGAACATTAGTACACCCCTTCGTACACAAACCCGCCCTCCGCTATCTTTGAAGTCGAAAAACGCCGATTTATGAGATCCGGTGTCGCCACGAAAGTTTTAGTGTTCGACAAAGACGTAGAGATGAAATCTAATATAGGAAGGACGCGAAGGTAAGCCCAGAGAAAACATAAGACACGAAATTGAAGATCGTGCTTTCCCGGGGCGTTGATTCAAAAGCATGCATTCCGTTACAACCCAACCTCCCCACCCTCATCATAAAAGCTTCCCTTCTCAAGTAAAGGCGAGCATTTCTTAGTTTCGCGGGCGTGGACTTTACCGGGACTTGCCCACCAAAGAGCTCCATTTAATTACTTTGATGAATGTAATCTTAGGGACGTCGAAGTTCATAACATCCCTGGAGAAGCAACGGTCGCTCTCCACGCAAGTAAGTATCAAGTTTAGAATGGCTTTGGCGATTAAGTCGAAAATGCACTCATCAACGATGTGCAGCTGAGAGCGGTTCCCTTTGATGTGTCGACACGACAGGAACGAATATTAAAGTAACTTCATTAAAAAGATATGTTGGAGCCGTGGTGTGCTAATCAGATATTATCAAATCGGAATTTTATTGCTTATATATTGTTCAACAAAATGGACAAGCAATTTAGTTTTCATTGAAGTAAACGTAAGTACAGGGTGCCTGAAAAGTCGTTTAATACCCCTTATAAAATATAAAGGAGTTAGGCTGGCTACAATTGGTCATGATAGAAACAGGTTAGACCTAACGGGAACCATATTGGTGTGTTCAAAGCGGACGTCCGCCATATTGCATTCAATCCAATTTTATAAAATGGGAAGGGGGTGATGTGATGTATCAAATCAGGCTAGAATTTCACGAGAAATACAACGGTGAAGGTTCCTTCAACCTATCTTTAACCAGGAAAAAGTTATGACTGAATGATTGTAACAAATGTCGAATTTTTCAGGTGTGAGAAAACAGTGTCAGTTATGCCAATATGGTTACCCCTAGGCCTAACTTGTTACTATCATGGCAATTTGTACCCAGCCTAACTCCTTTATAGTTCATACGAGGTGTAAAGGAACTTTTGAGTCACACTGTATAGTCTTTGTCCCAAAAGTTCGCGAACTGATTGTTTATTTCGGGAACGAGAAACAGAACGGAAACTTACAAGATTGAGCCTCCGAAATAGCCCCTTCTTCAGTCAAGCATCATCTAAGCGACTGGAATACCCTCTGTGCGACATGGCAGACCTTCAGGATTTTGACCCAGAGAGAGTAACTGGTGCTTCCTCAAGGTAGACACTTTGTGAAGGTGTCCGAACAACCACGTTATGGAGGAGAAGGTTTAAGTATACTGTATTAAGTTCCCAACATTGCACTCTTCATTCACGTAATTATATTTAGTTCCTGAACTTTCTCTTCAATGTAACATGGAAAAGTGATTTAACAGTGAATCATTGTTCTTTTGGTTATCTTCATAGGTGAGAGGCCCACTTAGTTTATTATTATTTCAGTTAAATTAATATCAATCAGACTGGCAAACTTAGAAGAGGCAATATTTTTCTTTACAGGTAGTTTAGCAAGAAACCTTTACATGTGTAGTCTTATGGCGCTTGCGCATTATGTAAATAAACTCGCCTCAACTGTGACAATGCTGTATTTACACATTAGTAAAACATAACTGCCTCATAGCAATTTTAGTAGATCTTTAAGAACTGAATATTCCACTGCTCGTACCTACAGGTTCATATGCATTAAACAAGTCAGTTTAACGTGCATAAAAGTAACGTTCCGAACACTGCTAATTAGTGCAGTAAAAACCAAAACATATAGATTTACTCATCCCTGAATCTATCCCTGTGTCTATTGGAATGGAAGGATATAGACCGGAAGTAAAAGAGAAGAATTTTTCGACCCGTAAATAAAAAATAGCTAAGTTAAAATAAGAAAAAGAAACATTCAAGATTGGCAAGGACTGTGCACGCAAAACTAAACTAAATAATTTTGTTTACATCAACTTAGTTTCGAGCTTATGTGGATCGAAAGTAAGTAAACAAGGAAATATCTATGTGCAACATTAGTGAGAGGGATGAGTGAAAAATATTCCTAGAACAAGTAACCATAGAAATAGAGTTGTGTGCGCTTATTGGATTCGTTATGTTTACTCTGTAAGCATATAATTTATGTTAGTTCAAACAGTTCAGTGAAAATTGTACGTTTAATGATGTCAAGAAGAGAAAAAAAGGTTCTAGTGCAGCCGTCGAATTTTCAATGCGGAGGGAGTGATGTAATCAGCTGCGTTCCATGTAATCCTGCCCCTGCGTTGCCGAAGTGCGGCGTTTTTTCAGCACGTCGACGCTGACTTATTCAGTGTTAAGTGTTTGAATCATCATGAAGGGGAAAACCTACATAACAATACTATAGACGTAATATTTATCGTTGTTGACGAAGCAGGAAAGGAAAGTTATACATGGCAACACAAGTGCACTCAGGCAGAAGAAAATGACTGCCCACTTTAGTTTGCGAGTTCCACGGGTTTTTTCTCATCTTGGTTGGGTTGTAACTTCGCACATTTTTATACCTACGCACCACAATAAGTGTTCTTGTGCGTGTATGATTGAGTTTTAGTTTCTGTTTTAACCCCACTTTATGCACAATTAAGCTAATCGGGACTGGAACTACTACTTAAAGTGGGATCCGAACCACAATCTGCCTCTACCGAGTATCGAATCCAGGAACCCTTCATTACAAGATGACGACGTTGCTGTATGCGTATGTGTGTTGGTTTATATGTGTCTGTGTGTCTGTGCGCGTGTGCGTACGCGCAATATGAACAATATTGGAAGCGTTTGAGAGTACTCGTCTACACAGTAAAAGGCTATTTCTTCCTTGACATGACTTGTTAACAATATTCCATTATAAATAAAGTGAATCCTGGTTTTATTATAAGTGGTGCAGAAGTGAGTAGTCAGGATTGTACATGGAACCGTAAGATCAGTCCTGATTACATATTTGTGCGCAAAATGAGCTTATACATTTACATACGCTTGTGTTGAAACTTTCCCACTACATGGCGAAACAATTCATACCAAATGATCCATTTGTGATTCCAAAGTTACAGAACCAATTTATACAAAACTCGAATTGACTTAACGTCTCCGTTATCTTAAATTTAAATAATATCAATGTTCGATATTAGCGATCGTAAGTCGCAGAATCCGACTAGAATTATTGGATTTGAAACGATGTAAAATTTTCAAGTCGCCAGTTTTGGCAACTAGATGGAGGATGTGTTTGATGGACAGAGCACTTCCCAAAGCACTTCACAAATTTCTGACTCAAAACATTTGTTACTTTCTCCGTAGTTATATCAAAAACCCCGACATATTTTTGTAAGTTTAACCTTCGAAATTTGAACGGAAATATGTAGCAAAGTATGATAAAATATATAAAATGACCCAAATATGAAATTAAGTGGCCACGTTTCTATATCACCACCGAAGTTCGCGGGTTCGAATCCCGGACGAGGCATGGGTGATGTAAGTATGCCTTCAATTTTATCCGACCATCACTCATCCTCGTCGTCGCGATTAGCCAAAACTGGAAGAAAAGAGACAAAATAACAAAAATACCCAAAAGCACAAATATTTTTGACAACGAAATTGCATGCCTCTCCGATGGCGCAGTGGTATCGTCGTCGCCTTGTAATCAAGGGTCCCGGGTTCGATACCCGGTGGAGGCACATAGTGGTTCGGATCCCACTTTAAACTGTAGGCCCAGTCCCGACTAGCCTTACTGTGCGTAAAGTGGACTTAAAACACCAAATCAAAAACAACGAAATTATATTGTCCTGTTCATTTTTATGAAAAATTGAAATAAATGGAGGTAGTTTAAGAAATGTTTGTGTCAATGAGGTTGACTGAGTCCTGAATTGTAATATACTACACGTACTATTTATTGTATAATTTATATGTACCTACTATCCGTGACAAAAATATTGAGCCCTCGGTTTACGCCCTCGTAAAATTGTACTCCATGGGAGGGAAAAAAATCAAATATACCTCATTGGAAAGCTTCAAGTATATACTTTTTAATAAGCGTTATCTGAAATTTTTCTTAACTTT
This sequence comes from Lepisma saccharinum, assembly GCF_977018435.1. NCBI lineage: Eukaryota > Metazoa > Arthropoda > Insecta > Zygentoma > Lepismatidae > Lepisma > Lepisma saccharinum. The sequence continues at coordinate 56,379,698 of NC_139229.1, forward strand.
GTTTTCTTGATATAATGAAAATTTCACTGAAAAGTGTAGTTTTTCCTTCCCATTTTCACGTACGGGGAACTTAACACCATACTGTTCATAGTCGACTGTTCACATAATTTTGAGATTTTGTGTACTTGAAGTTTGATTATTTTTGCACCTCTGAAGAAAAAATCAAATGCATATTTTTACTAGATGTTTCAAAAATTGACATTTTAAGGAAACGTGCAAACAAATTCAATGAAATTGTAAAAAACTGTTGATATAACGCATTTGATCAAATTCCATGAGTTTGGCGTGTGTACATCAAAAATGGTTCCAGATATTAATTATTCTTTCGCACTCCTAATATGGTAAACGGGTGCATGACGTATGGCGGATTGCGGCCAATCTCAGACTCCGCGGGCAGCAGGCGACTTCCACAGCGTTGCCGCTTCGCTGCTAGAATCGCGCAAGTGCGTTCCGTCGAGCCGATCCAAAGTATTGTCGCAGCATAAAATAATGAATGAAATATTTATCATATTGTAAATGGAGTACTGCAGGTTTTCTTTTTTCATTTTTTCTATCTTTTATCTTCATATGAACATCGTCTCCTTCGGTACCCGGCGAAGGTACATAGTGGTTCGGATCCCAGTTTAAACTGTAAGTCCAGTTTCGATTAACCTACCTGTGCATAAAGTGGACTTAAAGAGAACGTCATTTTCCCAGTATTATTTTATGTCGTACAGTTAAAACAGATATATTGAGTAAAACAATGTTCGATGAGGACTATTTGAATGAAGTCGATGAGAGATCCAGTCTTCTCTGTATACAATAGTAACGAACCTGCTGTGTACAGCGAGTAAGAAAGAGAAACAGAGCGAGGTGCATACTAGCGATAGCAACGCATAGAAATTATATTTATAAAATTGCGCATTTGAAACCTTCACGCCAACTAACAATTTAATAAAATATGTTTCGAGCAAAAACGCAAGTAAATTGTGTTCATCTCGCAAAATTCACTTACTCATCGGATCGAGTAGTGGTGGTGGTTTCAGCATTTAACGCATCTGAAATATTACTTTTATATTTTGGTCTGTTTCACAGCTGAAACTCTTGTAATAAGCAAAGAGTTGTGCGTTCATTAAGAGCCACAAAAGGACTAAAAACATTTTTAAAAAATCAATAAATATGAGTGAAAGGTAAAAGTATAAAATGCTGTTCATAATGGATTCTGTTGAACTGGATAATTAAAATAAAAGTTGTGTATCTTTCTTCTCACCACACCTTGGAAAAACTCGCCCAATAAAATATTGAGTCGATGCAAATTTTTGCTGTTCCCTTTTTCTTTACATACCTTTTTCACTGTGCTGACGTAACCCCCAAAAACTCCGCCCTCCACTTGACACCTTGGTTTATGCCGTGAGATGCGCCTATTCGTTTCCCCTTGTCGAAATATATCTGCGCACTGACTATAATTTCTTTAGCACCACTATGATATTACCGTCTTGCCATAATCATGCAACAAAAAAATAACTTTCTCAGAACCGCCATCACACAATACAGTACGTACGAACAAACACGCGAACTTGTGAGAGACCGACCGCCTGGATAGAATGCACGTAAGAATTATTATGGCTATGTGGGAGTTAAGGTATTAATTCATGGCAAGAATGTAAACACAAAAGCGGCAAAATAAAATTTCGGCATCTCTACAATGCTTTCCTTTGTGCAACACATTGTTTCGGCTCATTTCCCGTGTCAAAGCTGCTTGGACGTGGAGTCCGTTCGCGCCTTCGTGTGTCACGCGATAACTCGCGTGTTAGATTTTTTCTAACAACTTGTTTTTTTTTCAGTTATCACTTAATATTTGCAAAATATATGTTATCAAACATGTTTTATTAAACATTGAAATCATTTTACATTGTTACAGCATTCTTCTTTATGAATATTTAAAACATTAATGCAAATAAGCACATTAAAATACAATTTATTATTGATATAAATTCAAATTCAAAATGTTTTATAATTGAGGATGTTTCTAATCAGATTCAGAGTCAACTTCTTTTGCAGCACATTCACGGCAAACATAAACAGTTGTTTCTGTATGTTCTTTACATATTGGGGAGGAACACTTACTACATGAATGATATGTGAATCGATTCTTTCTTTTGGGACAATAGGCACATCGGGACTTTTCCTCTGATTCAAGAGTTCTCGCAGTTTTCGGCAGACTTTCAATGCTTGCAATACTTTTTATTTTCTCCTTCAGACGAAGTGATACATTTGGAACTGACATCCGTCTCATCATATGTGGTTTTGTAAGCATCATACTAAGTTGCGTAACAAATTTTCTACGAGCCAACAAGTCGCCTGTATTTGTTTTGTAAATTATCTGAGCATTTATTACTCCAATGTTGAGAAGGCTGAAAAATATTGTGAGAGGCCAGCGATTGCTTATTCTTGAAACAGAATATTCAGATTTCAGACGATCTACAACATCCACTCCACCTTTTGTGAGATTGTAGAAAGTAATCACTTCTGGCTTTTTTGCCTCTCCAGAGTCAGGATCAATGCCGTCGTCATTATGCATGGTGGAAATCATCATAACATTTTTTTTCTGTTTCTTCTTTGGCACATAAGAGCAGAGGAGACAATTATTAGATGGTTTCTCACCAAACGCAAACATGCTGCTGTTTCCAAGCCTTTCATTGACAGATAAAAATTCCGGTGGAATTTCTCTTTTATTCAATCGAAGAGTTCCTACTAGTGTCAACCTGTGGTTGGTGTACAGTTCATTAGCTAGAGCTATGGAGGTAAAATAATTGTCCATGGTCACATTCCTTCCGCTGTTGTCAATTGGACGTATTAATCGCAAGACCACGTTTTGTGCATCATTGGAAACTTGGTAAGGCCCAGATGGTTGTTTTCCTGCATAAATTTCCATATTTAGAGTGTAGAATGTTCTAGCATCACAGAGTGCATATATTTTTATGCCATATTTTGCAGATTTATTTGCAATGTATTGTCTGAACTTGCATCGTCCTTTGAATGCTTCTAACATCTCATCAATGGTAGTGTAAGCACTTGGCCTGTAACTATTCATGCAGACACTAACAAAGTCATCGAATATTTCTCTAATTGGAGATAGGTTGTCTTCTTGCTTTCTTTGTGCTCGTGTAGTGATATCATCAAACCTAACAGCTTGGAGAAGAGTGTGAAATCTTCGTTTGCTCATTGACGCGATGAAAAAGTCTGGTGCAGTTCCATCTGTGGCCCACAACTTATCTGTATTTAGGTGCTGTGACTTCTTTACTCCAGCAAGATATAGTACTCCTAGGAATGCTGAAATTACTTCAAAATCAGTTAGAGGGCAGTCCCGTGTATTACGTGAATAGGAAGGTGCCATTTCCTTGAGCTTTACGTTTGTGTATTGGACAATACGTGTGATTAGAGAATCCGGAAAGAACAGTTTCCAACAGTCTAGAATTGACTTCAAATTCTTGGCCCCACCTATCACACCTGGTAACTGTTTGACAATATTCTGTCTGGCGATTTTACTTGGTGGGGCTTTTTGCTTGAACCATATTGTTGAACCATCTTTGCCTCGATACGTACCACGATTCACATGTCTTGAAACTGTCACAGAATCATTAGAATCACTAACTGACTGTTCTGTCTCGGTATGCACTTCCTCATGTTGTGATGGACCGTCTGTATCGGTTTCCCAACCTGTGTCTTGAGGTCCAATGTCCACTTCATCTGTGTCTTCTTCTTCCAGCCACATCATGTACTGTTTAGTTTGTTTGTCAGACATTTTACTGCTATTCTCTTCAATAACACAATGCCAAAAACAACAATCATCAGATTGGAAGAACCAATGCACCTTTCCACTACACTGTACACAGACGGAATAATAAATGAAAGCGGTATTTCCCAAAGGAAAACTGTTGTACAATCATTCGCTGGAAATGTGACGCGATAACTCGCATGTTAGAAAAAATCTAACAATGCACTCGGCTAGGATCAAAGCCGCTAGTATATATAAGGTTTCGCTTTTAATTTCAATAACATTTGCTACAGTGTTGACAAGTAGAGACATGGAAGGAGGCATTTTAGCCTTAACGCATTGTTACCTCCAGTAACAATCTAGAAATAACAAAAGTTTTGCAATTGTTAGATTTTATCTAATAGCGCGAGCGATCGCGGGTTAAAGGGCAAGCGGCGAGGCTTGGCAACTCTCTACATGTGTTCTCAGCAACGATGTGAATCGCGCGGGAACCGGTTGCCAAGAAAAACAATTCTCTCTGTTGTTTTCAATTCGCACAGTGTGCAAGAATGAGATATGAAAGTTTGATTTTTACTCCACGGTCATCATTTTGATATGCATTTCATGACCATTGGGCTGACAATTACCGAGATTGCAACATCATAATTGATCATTAATTGTGACTGTTCCACAGATGATAGTACCATTATATTTGGCTGAGATATTTCCACATAAACAAGGTTCAATCACAAAAAAAATCATATTTTTACGACGGTTTTACACGAAGCTACATACAATTGAAATCGACTTATGTAAAACACCCGAAAAAACTACACTTTTACGAACATTTTTGTCTGAATAGAAAGCAGACAGAGTTGAAATCACTTTGTCTTGCTTTTGTCTAAATGCAGACACTTGTAGCTTTCCAATGAGGTATATTTGACTTTTTTTCCTCCAACGGAGTACAATTTTACAAGAACGCAAACCGAGGGCTCAATATTTTTGTCACGGATAGTAGTTGGTTAACTGAAAAAGTGGGGGCTTAAAACAGGATACTATAAAACTTTTACTATAAACTCAGGACTATCCAGTGTAAAATATTGGTTATATCTTTCACACATTATTAATCGAGAAAAAATTTAGGCATTATAATAACCTGTAATTTATGTTTTCCACTAAAGCGATTAGGTTTGGTTCAATAGGAGCCTAAAGGCGCCTAAGTATCAACGTGTAGTTTGGAACACTGTTTAATATCTTAGAATTTTACGTTAAAACAATATTCTGACGTGCTGCCCTCTTTCGTGATGTGTAAAAATTCAGAAAATATTAAAGCTAATCAAAGAAATTAAACGCTATGTGACAACGTGCATTTATATTTTGTGCTGTATTACTCTCATCATGGACGTCCGTAATGGGGAGACAAGGAGAGCCAAGCCCCCCTCCAGAAAAATGAACCTCAACCCCATACACAGAATTTCAATTGAATCACAAAAAATTAAATTAATTATTATAAGGCCATTGCCAGAGTATGTTTTGAGGGGGCAACACAATTATGTGGAAAAATATGCCTCGTTTGCCACCTACCAGAAAAATTACATTTAAATTTAATAAATTTATTTTATTTTATTTATTTTCCAAATAAATATATACTATCGCGAAGATCGTGGTAGTGAAATTTGAGATGAATTTTGGAGGAAAATAACACCGTGTTTTGACCGAAAAATTCAAGCCCCTAGATATAATCTATCTTCGAATCGTTGCCACACTAACCGCTAGGCTAAGCGTGTCCTTCAGGTACAATAAAACTCGTTTCGCTAATAAAATCACTATCCTAATAACGTTATCTAGAACCAGCCCTGTCCTCAACCCCCAGCTCCCCCCACGGAGCAAAACAGAAACACCCTCCTTTCCTTGTAAACTTAACATGGAATTTACATAACAGGTGACTTACCTGGGTGAGAGGGATAGAGCGCTCCTTTGATTTGCCTTGAACGACTTGAACTCCGCAGCTACGTCACGTCACTCCAGAGAGAGGGAGAGGGGGAGAGTATCCCTGGAGAGGTTCCAGTCGGGATCTGGAGCATCCAGTCAAGCGGATTACTCAACCACTTTACCCGTGCACGTGGCTGGCATTGATAATTGAGAACATTCCTAGCTTGGAGCTGCCGCAATATTAGAAACGACGGTGGATAAGCGGGGGGGGGGTCTGAGAGACGCAACTGTTTGTTTCATTACATCTAGACCTGTGGAGCTATTTCGTCATGAAGTACGGCGGAAATTCTTGTTGTCGTTAACGCTTAGTTTGAAATACTTCTGTCGCAGTAAGAGTTTTTGGAGTGGTGAAATGCTACGTTCCCGCAAAATGACTCCTTTGTCCCCCGAAAAAGCGAAAATAAAAAACTCATTTATGTTGCAATAAGGTATTTTCTTGTCGTCAAACGTGGACGCGATGCTGAATATTATTTCATTTCGGCTCGGAAAAGCTTCAAAGCTTTTAAGAAACTAATTGGGCAGAACCTTAAACCAGTACCCATACGGGTTGAAGTTTCAGTCCGATATCTCAGGAACGATCAGTGCTAGAGAACAAAGCTCCAAGGACCTAGTAACCATAGGCAAACACAGGTTTCTCAATAATAGCTTCAGTACTCGGTGCTTGAAAAGGATAGGGGGATGTTTGGTTGAACCTTGATGTTAGCTCCTATGGCTTAACATGGTGACAATGAGACAACTGAGGGGATCCTTTGCAAGAAAAAATTTCTGGCTGGGAGATATAATACCCCCGCATCCCTTCTCTATTCGAGCACTTTTACTCATTTATATTCGTACTGGTGCCAGTTCACATTAACGGGAAGGAAGCACGTAATGTGCTGATCCATCTTCTACCGGGCAGAGACTTTCAGAACATGTTTCGCTAATTCCTGCTTCACATCTGGCAGTTAACAAAGAACACGCTTCACGCTAGTGCTTGCGTTCCTCATGCAGTTCTTCAAGCAGAGCATAGGTAATTTTAACTAGGTTTCGCATCGGACACAGCCGTCATTTTCTTCAAGAGTTGGAACATCCGCTTTGCCGTGCGTATAATGTTATTTTAAGTGTTCGGCACATTCTTATGGAATGGGCAGATTTTGATGTTCTCATATGTTTTAATCTTCATGACTTCTTGTCATCCACGTTGAGAGATGATGACAGGGTTTTAACAAATGTTTATAGATTTTTGGAAAAGCACGGGCGCTTTTCCCCTGTACTTTAGTACCTTAGTGTCGCTTTGCATGGTTGTATCCAGTGGGGGCAAAGGGGACACACATTCACACACTACAAGTAAGTGCTGCATAGCACATTACAGGGAAGCATATGTTTCACAAGATAGAACGAATTCCTAAGATACCAAATTTGATTTCTAATTCTATTTCGGTTATTTAACATCTTGGGTTGATCGCGATGGCAATAATCTATTTCATCTCATCTTTCTTATTAAATTCATATGAGATACTTCCATATCGTGAGCTGCTGTGTAATTGTGATCTGTGTAATGGGAACAATATACTGTGGTCATAAAATCTTTCCCTGATAAAGGAAATTTACAGCGTGTATACTCTGAAACAATCGCTGCAAAGTAACTGGTGATGGGGTTTCATGAAACCCCAGCATAAACTGCATTTTCTCTTCCACATATATAATTTTGAACGCTAGTTAATGCAGGGCTACAAACGTGGTTAACTGAGGGCAGCAATGTGCAGGAATAAGAACTTGCATCCAGTGACAGCGATTATTGCCCCACACTATGCTAAACCTTATCTACGAGGGAGAGAAAAATGTTTTTGCCCCCCAATTTTAGAAAATTTTGCCCCCCTAGTTTTGGAACCTAATCGCCGTCACTGCTTGCATCACTACATATTGTCCCAAATCACATGTTATAATTTACACCATATACATTTTCCTTAGCAAAGAAAGACTTTATGGCTACGTTATACACATCGTTATACTTAAGGAGTTTTCGATTACAATAGCATATTAAGTGAGTCAATATTAGACGAATTGTTTCTACAATCTACACAGAAACAAATGTTTGGAACAATAAACAAAATTGGCGGTGGTGAGCAAACAGTCGTTCAATAATAATGTCTTTGATACTAACATAAGCGCCGACTCCATGGGGCTTGGGGGGCTCGGCCCCCCAATGTTAATGATGTGAGGACAGAGCCCCCCAAATAATTTTGCTTAAGAGGATCTAATGTATTATTTTGCTTCTCTTGTAAAGTTTACTCTGAATTGTGCCACATGAACTTAACTTTAAATACACATTTGAAATGTTCTAGACCATCAAATTTGGGGGGGCTGAGACCGCTAAACCATCAACTTTGGGGGGGGGGCTATGAACGGAGACAGAAAAACACATGACTTATTACTATATACTAAGTATATAATTATGAATATTGTTAACATTTTTACTAAAAAAGAGTTTCAAAATAACGAGGTGATATGACAATTATACCAGTTTGTTGTTTAGTGAGTTCTGAACAATTTGAGGTCGTAAACACGACTTTCAGGCAATATTGATATGTACGATATTTAGTTATCCTCGAAATCTCTTCCTCTAGTCCAAAGAATAAGGGGAAAATAATTCTAAAGTCTTTGAGTTTATTTAACACTGGCTTCCAGTAAGTACGCAAGGAAAGCTTATGAGAAGTCTGTATTGCGAAAGCGGGAACGGCTATGATCAAAGGCATTATTGCTAAAGCACGGCGTGCTATGTATTTATTTATTATTGCAAAATTAAATTTAAAAAGTAAAATATTGTAGCAAGAACAAAAAAGTAAAACTATTTGCCTGCGATTTGTGTTAGCATTTATGTAAATAATTAAATAAAACTGTTAAATATTGTAAATATTCGCTATTTTTATGGGTACGTCAACACTAAGGTTCTTTGCACCCGTCACATGTCCTTTCTTTACAAGTCTGTTGCGGACATTAAAACACACCCATGCCCTCGCCGGGACTCGAACCCGAGACCTCCGGATCAAAGAGAGTTAAGCCGACCACCCAACACGCTCGGCTACCGAGGCCGGCATAAAACTGTTATGTTGGCCTCTTAATGTAAATACATAGCCTACTTTTAAATAAAAATGTTAATTGTTATCTAAAAAACAAATGAGCAGACACACGTTTTTCATGTCACATTTCATTTGCATGAGGAATATAATAGCTGCTTAAGAACTGCTATACGAAGACGTAATTTTTATTTTTAAAAAAGAGAGGGAGTGAGTCATTCATTCATTTATTTCAGTGATCAGAGCCTTCCAATAATTTTGACAAGTCGGCGCCCCTGAATACTACTACTACTATTACTACTACTAGTAATAATAATAATAATAATAATAATAATAATAATAATAATAATAATGGTACATTTATCCTGGTACTTGCCCTCCCCCTCCCGCAGACAAAAATTCGTGGTTGCGCCATTGGTCCTCACTCACATTCATCAAGTTGCAGCCCAAACCCTTGGAAATATAAACTTGAAAATTTGGGGGCGTCTTTCTCCTATGACGTAAAAAGCCACTCAGAGGGGATATTCCGAAATTCAACCTCTAAGGATAAAGGGACGTGGTAAACATTTTTGATACGTTTACAGTCAAAAGCCCTGGATCAATAAACGTGTAAATACTCACAAATAAAAGTCCTCAACAGATGGCGGACGAGTACCTAGTTTTTCATTAGCATAAACCTTTACACTGAATTTTCTTATCTCAATATTTCCATACTCATAGATTTGGAATTTATTTTTCGTTTAATGAAAATTGGTATCAACCTCAGACAGTCAAAGCAGTAAAACAAATAATAGGCTATTTGCACGTTATGCTCAAAATCTATTATATAATTTACAGCTTATCTAGAATAAGTGTAAAAGTGTTCCAATTTGTTGCAATTTGTTAGCCCCATATGTACAGACTGAAAGACATTAGGAAACATTTTTTTGTGCATAATGTGACAAGAAAATATCTTTAACACCAATAATAATACTGGGATGAAGACTGGGAAGGAGAAAGGAAAGAATGTGGAGGAAAAATAGATCAAAATTGGTCTGGTTCAGGTTGTGGGGTGGGCACAATGAAAATAGAAATAGGAGGACTGCAGCTCAGAATGGCAAACAGAGGATGGAATTTCATGTTCTACTCCAGTGCAAAGAAACTGGGGAGACAAACAAAAATACATTATGGAAATAAATTAATCTAAGATGGATAATACAATGAAGATGATCACGAGGTTTCCAAGAGGAGAAAATGAGAAAATATGGTAACGTTCTTACAATATGTGTGGACAAGGATTGCAAGGAAGTTGGGATGGTAGAGATATAATGAATGAAAGGGTTTATTAAATCCAACGGTAACAATTATGTAATAAATCCGTGGTAATAGCAAACGTCTAGTGAAAGCTAGGACAGGAAATGATAATAGCTGCGAACTCGTAATAAATGAATAGAGGGAAGAGGGCAACCAGAAGAAGGTTTTGAGTTTCAGTTTGAGTTTTAAGTCCACTTTCATGCACAGATAGGCTAATTGGGACTGGGTCTACAGCTTAAAGTGGTATCCGAACCACTATATAGCTCCACCGACCATGGGACCCGTTGATAAAGAGACGGGATAGAGAGAAATGCAGTAATATTCTAAGGTAAGAAGGCCCATAATTGAAATAAATTCCACTCTATTCCAGCGCAAATAAGCACCGCGGAGTCGAGTTTGGCTTGTGACGATCCTGTCACGAGCTCCAGCTTTTCGCGATTCGTCATTTCGCTTGCAAAATCCGTCACGAAATATTTCCTCGTCTCTTGTCTGAATTTACCATGACGGCTGTCGACGTTGAGTCCCTCCATCTCTTTCTCCGTTTTTTCTTCCCTCTCTCTTTTTTTTAATTTTCTCTCCGATTGCTAATTTCCTTTTCCATCTCCCTCCTTTACATCTCTGTTCTTCGTTTCCTCTTCCTGGCTCTCAATTTCTGGTCCGCACGCTGTCGTTCTCTCCGCCTAGAAGCCCCACCATGTAGTGTATCCTTGATGGTGGTTTTGCAGGAAATTAAAAAGGACTTCAAGAGGCGCCAACACCCGCTGTGCCATGTCGTCATCCACCAGTGATGCCAGCTCGAAATATATATATAATGCTCTCTGAAGAAAATCCCATGGATTGAGCCTGATTGTAAGATGTTAGTATTCAAGATAATAGGTTTTCCTTCCTGTGGCGCAATTTTTCTATTTTCTTCTTCGTAGTATTGATTAGATTCACATTGGAATATTTCTCTTCTCTACAAGTAGGATAGTTAAAAGACGAGTCAAAGTATACAGATTAGTATGGCCCGGATCGTTATGCACGTAAAATACCTAAAAAAGGTGAAAAATAAGCAAATAACATGCATTTATTTGTTATTACACGTTACTTTTATTAACATTTCTTTCAATTACAACAAAACCCTACATGTAAACAGATATTTATTTTATCTTGTTTACTTTACACTTCTGCAAACAAAAATACCATTGTCTTCCACAAAACTATTAAAAATTACCTAAAAAGTGCAAAAAAAATTGTGTATCCCTCGAAAATGAAACAAATTAATACCCAAGTAAATTGACTTAATTCAATTATTTCATGATATATGTATGTTCTTTTACATATTTTACATAAAAGGTGCAAAATCACGAAATGGCTTATCCTAATTATTAAACACATTCCCAACACTGACCCCCGTATACTATTTCCACAAACAGTAGCTAATAGTATACGTATGAGAGTTGTTAAATATATGGAAATTTAGGGATATGGTGGGTGTCGGCTAGTCGGCTACCACTTGCTGAAACGCTGTGTTTGCTACTGTGCATCGTGAAAAGTACAGGAAGACAAATAACTGTTCATGGAAAAGAAGCAAGGTGAATCCAGTTTCTATTTAAATACTGAACTCAAGACTGAACTTCATTTGTAAAGTAAAATAATAGTAATACTAATATAAGATAACCTAAAACTAGACTTCAAGAAGGCCTTCCCGATGGAGTAGTGGTAACGTCGTCGCCTTTTAATCAAAGTGTCCCGGATTCGATACCTGAAAATTGACAGTGGTTCGGATCCCACTTTAAACTGTAGCTCCAGTCTCGACTAGTCTATCTGTGCATAAAGTGGGCTTAAAACATCAATTCAAACATAAGACTATCCTTAGAACAAAGAAGATCACTTCTCTACAGGCTACAAACCATTTACAACTCGTTAAAAGATGCTCCGGGCTTCCATTTATCGAAACAGACTTACAGAACGGCTTGCATCAAACCAGCTGAAGAGTAAATAATGTTGATTTACCCTAGTTGTTATTATTCTTGTTATATATGTATATTGATTGATTTGCTTTATTTTACTTCACTTCTTGTGCCACTTTTGGCTAATTTCCGAATATGGGGTTGAGTGATGACGTTATGAAATTGATAAATGGACACTCACAAACATCCATGTCCAGGCCAGGATTCGAACCCGGAACTCCTGGCGTTGCAGAGCGATATGCTAACCACTCCGCCACGGGGATGTGTGTGTATGTCTCCACCTTATTATTTTGTTTAATTCTTTTCCGGTTGATATCCTGATGATATAAAATTGATTTTTCTGTATTCAGGATGTTTCAAATAGATACAGTAAAACCTCGTTAATCCGGACCCCGATAAGCCGGACTTCGCTTAATCCGGACAGGTAAAAGGTCAAAAAAAGGAGAATGCAAGGTTTTAAATGTGGCTAGAAGTCAACAGAATCTAGATATGTACTTCAAACGAACTTCCTCTGCAAGAGTTTGGAGTGATGCAGAGCCAGGTCCGTCGGGCACATCATCATAATATGGGTATCGCGTATGTACGTACCGCATTGTATGTACAGTATTGCTTTACATTTTACTGTGCTGTATAGTGTATATAGGCCTATGCCCTTTAAATACACCATAATAAACGTGTTTTATTACTATAAACGGAGTTTTAATGCACTTTCAAGGTTTCTATGTTCTTTTAGATTATTTCAGTTAATCCGGACTTTCGTTAAACCGGTCAACTTATCCCCCCCCCCTATTAGTCCGGTTTAACGACGTTTTATTGTAAATAGGTTTCTATTGCTGAAGGGCAAGATATGAAATCTTGCTCTGTCCCCCTGAGAAAAAATTCTGTGGACGCCCCTTGCTACACAGTTTCGCCTTCAAATCAAAAGGTACCGATTTGGATTCCCGGTGAAGACACAGGCTCTGCAGTTAAACTGTAGGTCCAGTGCCGACTAACCTAACTGACCATAGAAATGATTAAACCTTAGAAACCGGTTCGAATTGGTCCCTCACGACAGCTAAGGTGCTTGTGAAACGCTGTTTGGTCATTTTCCGGATATGGATGAGAGTCGGGAGGGAAGGAGGGTACGCTGCGAGCAGCTGACTGTTTTGGCATGCAAAATCAATGCCCTCCCAAATTTGATTTCCTTCAAACGGTCAATGTAATCTCTCCAATAGGGAACCCACACATACCTCTCGGCGTCAGTATGGATTCCGCAACTGAATTTCCGGCGCCTCTGCCACACCGCGCGCGATTTTGCACGAAATTGCCCTTTCGCCTGCGAGGGTAACTCAACAGAGTGCAGCAAACGGAACCGTCTGTCAACAGCGTTCCATGTTTCGGAAAACTCTATACGCACTTGTGCACAAATTGTGGTTCAGTTGCCAAAATCGAGGCCCTTCCAGGGTTAAGTAAATTTCCAGAAGAGCGGAAAATTTTCAGGTATTTAACTGATGGACTGAAGATAATTTATTATTGGAGCCGAGCTTGTTAGTTGGTCGACTCACAATATCGTTGTTTTTCGAGTCTGCTAGTGAACCTTTCCTCTCCAAGTTCTTTGCTAGTGAGCACATCCTTTCCTAGTCCTTTCCTAGTGAACCTTTCCTTTCCTAGTCCTTTGCTAGTGAAATTTTACTTTCCTAGTCCTTTGCTGGTGAACCTTTCCATTCCTTGTTCTTTGCTAGTGAACAATTTCTCTCCTAGTCCTTTGCTAGTGAACCTTTCCTTTCCTAGTCCTTTGCTAGTGAACCTTTCCATTCCTAGTCCTTTGCTAGTGAACCTTTCCTTTCCTAGTCCTTATATGAACATTTCCTTTTCTAGTCCTTTGCTAATGAAAATTTCCTTTCCTAGTCCTTTGCTGGTGAACCTTTCCATTCCTGGTCCTTTGCTAGTGAACCTTTCCTTTCCTAGTCCTTTGCTAGTGAACATTTCTTTTCCTAGTCCATTGCTAGTGGGCCTTTCCTTTTCTAGTCCTTTGCTAGTGAACCTTTCCATTCCTAGTTCTTTCCTAGTGTGCTAGTGAACCTTTCCATTCCTATTCCTTTGCTAGTGAACCTTTCCTTTCCTAGTCCTTTGCTAATTAACCTTTTTCCATTCCTAGTCCTTTGCTAGTGAACCTTTCCTTTCCTAGTCCTTTGCTAATGAACCTTTCCATTCCTAGTCCTTTGCTAGTGAACCTTTCCTTTCCTAGTCCTTTTAATGAACATTTCCTTTCCTAGTCCTTTGCTAATGAACATTTCCTTTCCTAGTCCTTTGATAGTGAGCATTTCCTTTCCTAGTCCTTTGCTAGTGGGCCTTTCCTTTCCTAGTCCTTTGCTAGTGAACCTTTCCTATTCCTAGTCCTTTAGCTAGTGAACCTCTCCTCTCCTAGTCCTTTGCTAGTGAGTCTTTTCTTTCCTAGTCCTTTACTAATGAACCTTTCCTTTCCTAGTCCTTTTCTAGTGAACGTTTATCATATCTGTCGTATCACCTTACGGAAGAATTCACACCAAAGCGACAGGCGACACGTGTCGCGTGAGGATTTCACCAATCGAACGCAGGTGTGTGCGACCTGTCATCCGCTACCATGTAAAATATTGCTGCTTATTGGCTAATTCCCAAGCGACACGTGTCCCTTTTCGCTTCGATGTGAATTCTCCCTTAGAGAAATTTCAGCTGAAGCAGAAAGCGACAGGCGAGCGACAGGAGCCTCTTCAGCCTGAGAGAAAATTCACACCGAAGCGATAAGCGACACGCGACACATGTCTCTTTGGAACTAGCAAATAAACAGCAACGTTTCACACCATAGCAGTATGACAGCCTGGGTTCGATTGGTGAAATCTTCAAGTGTCACGTGTAGAGCGGTGTGAAATCTTCGTGAAAGAAATAAACATTTACCCCACATGCGCGAATGACAGAGAGAAAACGACCCAGTCCAAGCCGCACGTACGTAAGCGACAAGAGACATGTGCAGCTCGTCGTGTCTCTTAGGTTGGAAAGATTCCGCTGAGTATTGAGGTTCATTTCCAAGCAACGCTTGTCGCCTGTCTCTTCAGTCTGAAATATCCATTAGACTTAACGCATATCGGAACAGATGTAACAAAAAGAAACACACAACTAGACGCAAACAGTCTGATTTAGATTTTACGAGCGAGGAATACATGATTAAAAATCTCATCGTTACAATTAGTCAAACATTTGATATCGTATTTGCCTTGTGGAAAGATTTTCTGCTTGTATCAACTCAGCCGATAATGTATACAACTGTCACAAATAATTATTTTGGATGATTATGTGGATTATACATCATGTTTTGAATATAGTAATCAAAAGAATAATACAGGGTGTCCCACGAACGGCGCAACTGGGAATTAAGAGTGGCGTTACTTTGTAACCGAAACCTGTACATACATAAGTCATACACCAAATGTTAGCCCTGTCCAAGTAGATATTTTTAAACATAGAAACAACAAACGGGGTGCAGTGTTGTTCATGGAGTGTTGCCAAATGTAAGTGAAAGTGTAAATTTATTTTTCCACAAAGCATGGAAAATTGCATGTCAAACATTCGTACGGAAATTTGGACGTCAATTTCCACCTTGGGTAGGTGGACTATTTCGCCATCTATAGTTCAGAGAAGAAAACCGATCGTTTTCGCGTATAGCCAATCCTGAAATGCCTCGTAAAGGCGTACCGGTCCAAATGGGTGTTTTAAAAAAATTATGAGGTACAGTGGCAACACTGTTGATGTTTGAAGGCAACAAAAGGTGTGTTTAGTGATGGTCTATGACATGGAAATACTGGAAACAGGAAAAAAAGAAATTAAAAATTTAGTTATGGTCTATGACATGGAAATACTGGAAACAGGAAAAAAAGAAAATTTTCATTTTCTTTTTTTTTCCTGTTTCCAGTATTTCCATGTCATAGACCATCACTAAACACACCTTTTGTTGCCTTCAAACATCAACAGTGTTGCCACTGTACCTCATATTTTTTTTAAAACACCCATTTGGACCGGTACGCCTTTACGAGGCATTTCAGGATTGGCTATACGCGAAAACGATCGGTTTTCTTCTCTGAACTATAGATGGCGAAATAGTCCACCTACCCAAGGTGGAAATTGACGTCCAAATTTCCGTACGAATGTTTGACATGAAATTTTCCATGCTTTGTGGAAAAATAAATTTACACTTTCACTTACATTTGGCAACACTGCATGAACAACACTGCACCCCGTTTGTTGTTTCTATGTTTAAAAATATCTACTTGGACAGGGCTAACATTTGGTGTATGACTTATGTATGTACAGGTTTCGGTTACAAAGTAACGCCACTCTTAATTCCCAGTTGCGCCGTTCGTGGGACACCCTGTATTTCGTTCCTGCATCTGCAGTCAGTATATATAATATCTCATTTGGGTTGCATATTATCTTGAGTCTTGTCTATCTGTGTGCTGAGTGTGTCTTGCTTATATGAGTTAATCTGTGGGAATTTTCAAGTCAAAATGTTCTTTTAATTGAATAATTTAAAGAGCCTCACGGCTGGCTTAGTGCTCGTAAGCAAGGGGTCCCGGATTCGATCCCGATGGAGGTACATTACGCAGGGTTCAGATAGGGTTAGGAAAGCAATGCAAAGTGCTTAGGAAAGCGGGCATTAAAACTTACAGGAAGGGAGGACAAAGCATCTTAAGAATAGCGTAGAATGCAAAAAAAAAAAAAAAAAAAAAAAGGAAAACAGAGAAGAGGAAGGGATTATCTACGAAGTGAAGTGTAAAGAATGTCAGAGTGAGGAGAAACAAAAAAGAGGCTGAAAGACAGGTTGAAAGAACATATGGATGATGTCCGACTTAAGAGGGACACGTCTGAGGTAGCATCAGGGTAGGCAGACGTCTTGTACTCCGCAAAAGGAGTGAATGTAAATATTTACCTTAATAAAGCAGGATAAAGTAACAACTTAAAACGAATATTGATAATGATCTATGTTAGATATTTTTCCATAAAGGTTGATTGATTGGTTTGCTTTATTTTACTTCGCTTTTTGTGCCACTTTGGCTAATTTGCGAAGATGGGGATGGGTGATGACATGATGAAATTGATGAAGGGACAGTCACAAACATCCATGCTCAGGCCGGGATTCGAACCCGGGACCCCTGGCGTCGATGTGCTTTCCCTGAAGGACTTATGCGCTTGGATTGGTCACTGGCGTACGCAGGATTTTGAGTTTTTTCTGCTTTAATTTGAAAACTTGGATATCTTTAAAATTTCGAGAGGGGTTGTAGCCCCATACGTCAATAGTATTGGCGAAGGTTACAAATTCTCTCACTGATGACTCACTGTTATAATTTACAAGAATCAAACCAACATTTCTCTCACCCTGGTTCGAGAATAAGTGTTCGAGTTGGGAACACTGCAGGCACGAAAGATCTGTGGCTTCGAGCGTCTCCGTTTCCATGACTCCCACGCACACCAGCAGACAAATACGCATATGCACGCATCACAAACAGGGAAAGAGCCGTTTACGGCGCCAGGCAGCTGCTAATAGGAAACAAAGTCATTAAAACGACGCAAATTAAAACACAAAGGGAGGTCAACAGGACACAATTAATGGCGTCGGAAACCAGAATAACGCAGACGGCGACGAAATTAAACCGTCGAAAAAAATCTTCCTAATGAAGGGATCAAATTGAATGAAGACCTTCAGCGTTGCTCGGTTGGGAGATCAGTGCTGACCTCTGAGTGACAACTGTCCCCCACTTCCTAAATAAAGGCTGGAGCCACATGAGCGACTCTGTGTAGCCTGACAAAGAAAGAGTCGGCAACTTTCGTGCAGCGGTTCACACGGGTTGCAAAATATAAAGCACTTGCCACTAAAAGTTCATTTACCCAGAATCGCTACAACACTGCGAGACGGAACGAGCGGAAACGAATTCCCTTTGTGCCTAATTCTTTTCTTTGGCGCTTATTTCCTATTTGCTTTGAATGAATGAAATTAATGAATTGATTCATTTGACTTTGTGTTTCTGGCAGTTTTGACTTATTGCCAAGATAAGGATGAATGGTGATAAGATGAAGTAGATGAAGATGAAGTAGATGAAGGGACAATCATAATCACGCATGGACAGAACACAACAAAAGTCCATGGCCATGGGTCCAGAATCCAGAGCCTCGCCAAAATTAAGTCCAGAGTGTACTAGAGAGAAGAGATATTTGAATTTGGGTACCTTTAAAAGAGGATCACAGCCTGTACCCTTTACCCGACTTCCGTCGAATGCCGTCGGAGAAAAGATAGTTCAAAGTTCACTGTGCACCAGAATTTGGTGGCACATTTCAATCTGGTGCCGAAAATTTGAACTATTTTTTTCCATAGCTCTCCGCTTCAAACAATGCAATTTTAATTGTGGTCATTCGGTACATATGGCAACACGGGGACACTCGGGCAGAAGGGAGATGGAAGCAAGAGAGGAAACTAATGACTGTCTGCTATCGTTCGCGAGTTTTCCGGAGTTCCTCTCTTCTTGGTTAAGCTGTAAGTTTCGTTACGTTTTTACTAATTATCTAACTATAGCTATATAACAGGTTTTGCCTGAACTAAACAAAGGTGCATGTTCATTCTGAGCTTTCATTCTCAGTCGATCATATAATATTCAGTAGTAGTGACGTCACCAAAAGGCCAGAAGGAGCAGTCAGTCCCTAGGGTTTTGGTTTGTTCAGTTAAAATCGTCTGGTACAATGCGTGTGCATGATAGCTTAAAACTGCACTAGTTCGGAACTTAATCTGATTGATTGATTTTGTGTTTTAAGTCCACTTTATGCACAGTAAGGCTAATCGGGACTGGACCTACAGTTTAAAGTGGGATCTGAACCACTATGTGTCTCCACCGGGTATCGATCCCGGGACCCCTTGCTTACAAGGCAACGACGCTACAATGCGCCATCGGGGAGACCCGGAACTTAATTTGAACAGAGAGATATGAAGCAACATGTGTGATTAAACTGAGTAACAATGCCTGTAGTAGGGTTTATTTCTACCAGAACGTAATGCATTCCGCTTGACGACATGTGGAAATTTTCATCAAACAAAACTCTGCGCCTGCGATTTCTCAAGTCTGTAAAATCCCGTTCCAATTACTCTATTTGAGCATAAAGTATACTTTAAAAAATCGTATCTCATTCCTCGACTGTATAAGACCGAATATCCATCCTGATCGCATCCCATTTTGCCTAATGGCTTATCAACATCTGTCAATCAAATCAGACAGCTGTCCGCCATTTTGGCGAAATGGGATAACCCGTTTCGTCTAATCCCATTTCGCCTAAATTTTGTCTGCACATTGCACAATGCATTCATTCAGATGCAGAATGATCTGAATCTTAACTGATTAGAAATTACCCCATTAGAAAAGAAATCCAGTGGTGTTAGGTCTGGAGACCATGGTGGCCACTCAACGGAACCACGGCGACCGACCCAAACACAAGGAAAACTTCTTATGTAACCTGACTTTTGACTCACCCTGTATATCCATACACACACACAGTATAAATATAGGGTTATATAAATATACACCTAACCTAACCTAACCTGTCCTTTTTCTATTGGCTGGACCAGGTGCCTGACATCAAGATAGGCTAAAGTTGAGTTAAAGTAACATAACCGAGCACGCATCTTCAGGTCGAGAAACCGTTAAATTTCCCTCATTTGAAATATTTCCCTTTCATCCAGTTTAGGCGAAATGGGATTTGGCGAAAGGGGATAATCCCGTTTTGCCTAAAATGGCGGCCGGGTCATAAATCACATTACATTGTGCTGCTAAGCAATTAGGCGAAACGGGACTACACGTCCATCCACTGGCTTGAGGCAATTTTTAAAACATTATTTTTAAAAATCAACTAAAAAAAAGGGACAAAAATAACGGAGGTATGGTATTCATTTCTTTTCAGCGCATTGTCTGCAAAAACGTTGTACCTTAGAAGCGAAACATTGTAAAAATTGAAAAGGATATAAAAGAGGCGTTAATTGACGCAGCGGCGGGAGAGATTTTTCAATTTGTCACCAACACAAACAAGCCCTAATTTCCGAATGTACTTGGCGCCGATCTCAGAAAAATTGAAAAGGAAAATAAAGAAAATAAGCGCTAGACACAAAGCAATGGGAGATGTTCTTTACAATGTCTCGCGGGAACAATATAATAACGAATCAAGTACTTCCCCCCGCTCTTCTGTCTTAAACGTTTGCACGCAGGCGCTCACGGGGAAGTGAACATTGGCAAGAATACAAAGGAGGATTTTCTCTCCCCCAGCGAGGCCCCGTCTCCCACCGCCACTACATGTTACAGCGCTATCAATAATGAAACAGTGTCTTGCGAGCAGTGTTTCCATACCGTGGTAGTTGAAAAATCACTGAATTTAGTTTCTCTTTTGTATGGTACGAACTCTTCTTGCTCTTCGTAATGTCAACCTATTTTCTACTGGTACACCCCGGAAAGTGTTTTGGGTTAAGGAGGCTCTGGCGCCCGAACCCACAGTCAGGATAGATATTTCTGATAGTTTCGTGGCACAGTAACAGTACTCAGCGTTCGAATTAACTGGGGATTCCGGGGGATTCCCGCTCCTCACAAAAAATTATCCCGGCAAAATGATTTTTTTTTCCATGCCAGGGATGTTTCTTATTTTTTACCCAAGTTGTGCCAGTATTTGCAAATGAGATCTACAAGGTGCTGTAAATGCAAACTCTGATACTAATATCACTGTTAGACCTTTAAACCCAATGAAGTGTGTTGCGTGTGTTTCATTCAAAGCACCTTCAGAAGAATTTGCTCTGGAAAAAAAGAACATACAAAGGACAGTGAATAAAAAATACTTCAAACGTTGAGAAGAAACAATTTACAGATTTCACAAAACAGCTCTTACAAGGTTTTGTTGACAATATAATAGCAATATTTTCTGATTTTAGTGGATTCATACAATGCTGTAAAATAATAGATGGCAACAAATGACCAAGAAGTGAAAATAAACTAGTAGTATGAAAGTATATAATATAAGGACAAAAATTGTACAAAACAAGAGGTTATTTGATTAAACAGCCCGATTTGCCTACACTTAAAACTATGCCAAGATGCTCTTATTCCCTATTTCTTCAAGTGTGATATGCTCTTAATTCCAAGAATTCTGAATTCTAGTGTAGAAAAGAAGAACCGTCAATAGACAGATTTGCCTACACTTAAAACTATGTCAAAAAGGGCATATAGCCCAATCGGCCATGTGTGTACATATTTAAATCTAAAGAATTTTGAATTCTAGTGTAGAAATGAAGAACTCCCCTCAGACAGATTTGCCCATGTGTGTAAAAGCTACATCTCTCAGTTTGTTGTCCATAAACTTGTCAAAAATATGCCCCCCTTGATATTGTTTTGACTATACTTAAAACTAGTGCAAAAATGCTTATAAGAGCTTTTGCTTACACAATAATATAATGTAATATATGCTTAAATACTTATTACCTGGAATATGCTCAATATTTTAATTGGACACCAGCCTCAACTCATATATCTAGTACTAAAACAATGTAATATGCAGAGACTTTCTAGAATTGCTCTGTGACTCTCTCATTTCTTACATCATAAACATATGATTTTTCACCTGTAAGAATAACACTACATATGGTGTCATCAGGGAGTGTTTCGTGGAATTCACAGATAATTTTAATGTTTGTCCTGTTATTAACCACAACTTGTTTTTTTTTTTGAAGTGTTGATGACAAACATGGGTCTCTGTGCTTTGAATTCATCTGGTGTGTAATACATGTCAGTATTGCCAGTAGTGACCCTTTTGTATGCTGTAAATGCTTCATATAATTTAAGAAAATCATTCTTGGACATGTCTAAATTATAATTTTCTCTAGGGAATACCTCATTTCTGCCATTTTTAAGATATATGTTCTTGATGTTGCAGTTATCAAATTTGCTTGATTTTTTTTCCTGATTATTGTGTTTTCCAGTCTGAAACAGTACCACCACAAAATCCGGCATGTCATATTGTATACTGGAGAATGAATTTGTAGCATCAATTTCAGAGAATAGATGCGGCACAAAATTGTCTACCAATCTTATATTTGAATTTGCCGGATAATCTGTACCATCGAGCTTTACAACATCAAATTTGATGTATAGATCTGCTCTGTGGGGGTGTATAAAGCCATCCCCTACTTCAAGATCAACCTCAATCTCTGTGTTGGGTTGATTTAAATTTGCAAATGTCCTCCTGTTTGGAGGGAATGATCCCCAAGAAATTTTATATAAATACCAAAGCCAAAAATATTAACACACATACACATATACACACACTAAATATACAAAGCACACTGCTGAACCCAATTGATATTTTTTATTAAGTATAAAGTTTTGATTTGGACCCCAGGAAATCTTATATAATAAACCAACAATAAAAAATGCCAAATCAAAAATATTGTAATCAATGCAATAAGAATATATCCAGCCCCAATTGGGTTAAGCACCAAAAGAATTGTAATCCAGATAAAAGCAGAATACTCACAAAAATATGCCCAAAATGCCATAGAGAATATAGCATGCAATACTTCACATATAAACATATAGATACTTCTTCTGCACAGTCATCAATATTGCCAAACAAAATTGATTGGAAATATTTGTGTGATTGCCCTGTATAGTTTGGATTGCAAGGCCAAATTTTGTAATTTCATAGACCAGGAGCTAGACCCTGTGCACCAGAAACAGGCTATAAAGTGCCTCTCCACAAATTATGTGAGCATCATGGAGCACACAATACACTTTACAATTTTGAGAATCTCAATTTAAATTCAGGAACAAGAGATTTGGATTTGATGTATCTGGATAATATCCCTTCTTTCAAAAAATGTTTGCATCTTGAATCAACCTGCAAACAATATTACATGTTAGGCTGGGCTATCTCAACAGCAGAGGCATGCAGCTTAGTGGTTTCCCGCACTCACACTCTGTAAATAAATTCCATGATTTTATTATCCTATTAAAGCACCCTATGCTGCAATTTTTAAATTTTTGCTGAAGAAGATACATGATTATCTCAGTCATGTTCAACATCTGAGAATTGTATGCATCAAAATATTGTAGGTGATGATTGAAATCTGCACCACTATACAACATCCCACTGTCTGTTGTGACAAATTCTGACCTATGGGACCTGTCCAGATGCATCAGCAAAAATCTGAAATGTTTCCAGTTTGAGCTCTGATTGGGAAGGATCTCAAAATCATAGAATCTCCCCCACACTTGCATGATTTGAAAACCATCCGCCATAATAGGAAAAATCAATATAATAATAAAAAACAACAAACTGTCTCCTGCAAGAATTATACTTGTGGCACTCAAAATCAGTGATGTATCTCAAGTTTAGATATTTGAAGCTTTGTGTGCTGTGCAGTGCCCAGTGGAACTCTGTCTTATTGTTGATTGAAAATACATCATACTCTGAAAGTGTTGAGAATCTAATTTTGAAATCAGGAATAAGAGATTCAGACCTAATATATTTTGCAACATTTCTTCTATCAAAAAATGACATATAGCTATTACTCCAAGAATAAGTGAATATTGCTCCTACCCAAAAAACTGTGCACAGGACCCAGACTGAGCAGTCCCTGTTGTGGAAATTGGTACTCACAACAAAATCCAACCCAGAATATATGAATTCTGTGTTTGTAGTTATAAACTCAAATATGTCAAAATAACATATAACAATATTATGATTGAGTTTGAAGTCTGATCAAAGGGCTTATATAAATTGTACATGCATTTGTGAACCAAGTAATTGTTCCTGAAGCCCAACAATTCTCTTATGTGTGAATTCAACCTTTCCCAAATATCCCAGATTCAGGAATCATACAGTTCTGGCATATCTATTATCATAGATTTATCAACATGACTACTGTATATTCTTAATTTTAACAGCATCTGGAATTTTATCATAATCTACATATATACTCTGCTCATCCATGTTGAAACTGCCGGGTGTGCCGGGCTTATTGTAGAGGCCTGGATCCTTGAATTTCTTACCCTGTTGCATGTTGCTTGCAGGCGGATCGATCTCAACATGTTCTATGTTGAAACTGCCGGATGTGCCGGGCTTATTGTACAGGAATGGGTCCTTGAATTTCTTACCCTGTTGCATGTTGCTTGCAGGTTGATAGATCTCAACATGTTCCATGTTGAAACTGCCGGGTGTGCCGGGCTTATTGTAGAGGCCTGGATTCTTGAATTTCTTACCCTGTTGCATGTTGCTTGGGGGCTGATCGATCTCAACATGTTCCATGTTGGAACTGCCGGGTGTGCCGGGCTTATTGTAGAGGCCTGGATCTTTTAATTTCATATCATGTTGCATGTTGCTTGCAGGTTGATAGATCTCAACAGGTTCTATGTTGAAATTGCCGGGTGTGCAGGGCTTATTGTACAGGCCGGGATCCTTTAATTTCATATCATGTTGCATGTTGCTTGCAGGTTGATAGATCTCAACAGGTTCTATGTTGAAACTGCCGGGTGTGCAGGGCTTATTGTACAGGCCGGGATCCTTGGATCTTCTACCCTGTTGCATGTTGCTTGCAGGTTGAATTCGTGTCCACTGTCAAGCAACCACCTGAACTCTGTTTCATTCCTAACTGCAAACAGATCATATTCCCGACAAGTCAGGAAAAAAAAACAAGCCTGTAATCACACAGCAGTGAATCTGATTTTATGTATTTTGAGAGGTTCCTCCTGTCAAAAAACATTCCTATATTAACTGCTCTATAGATATGTTAAGATTTGAAGGTTGCAGAAAATTGCACCTCAAAGGTTCAAAATATCTTAAATCATGAAATTTTATCTTCTGGCTCAGCAGATACAGAATAATCTCATTTGCATTGATAACACTTGTGATGTATTTTCCTCCCCTAACAAAATCCACACCAGAAAACACCAAGCCTGTATCTGTAGTTACAAATTCAAAATCATCATAAGATTTCAAATGAATATCACAATTTAAATGTTTCCAGTTCTCAGATATGTTAAATGGGATATTAAAACAATACAGTGCTTCAAAATATTTTGTTGTGAACCAGTAATTTTTTCTGTAACAATCATAAAAACCTACAAAAAGCCCAACAATTCTCCTGTGCAGCAGATATATGTATTGTTTCTTCCTGCCCAACAATCCCAGATGCATGCATCCAAATTCACGGCCACAGTCAAGCACCCACCTGAATTCTGTCTCATTTCTAACAGCAAACACATCATATTCACATAAATTGGAAAATACAAGCTTGAACCTATCTACAAGTGATTCTGATTTTACATATTGTGACAAGTTTCTTCTGTCAAAAAACATAGTGCAATCAGTGCTGTGTGTCATCCCTCTAGGACAATGACACATTCAAAAATGCAATGCTGTAATCTTTTAAGGGCATGTTCAACACTATGCCTGAGGATATTGTTCCTCTGCTGCTGATAATCTCTGTTTATTTCCAAATCCCACTGCCGGGGATACATGTTTGATTGTTTGCATTGCGGGATTGATTCCTACTGTACCAACCTATGTATGTATTATTGGGAGTTTAGATAATTGTTTCCCGCACCTGCATGTTTCATTCCAAGAGGTTTTGTCTAGGCACAGTGCAAGGCACTTACTGCTGCAATTTTTGAATTTTTGCCTCAGAAAATACGGAACAAGCTCATTCAGGCATTTGTGCTTTAAATACCCAACAAGATCCGGGTGGAAATCATCTGCACTGAACAAGTGCCCATCATCTGTGGTCACAAATTCAATATTCCTATTAAACAGATTGGGATTGGAAATTATTCTGTTCAAAAATTTAAAATGCACCCAATTTAAGCTCTGATCAGCCATGAGCTCTAAATCATAATCTTCATACCCATCACAACAATTGCTGTACCAACATTCATCAATCAATTTCAACCTGCAGAAATAATAATAGCTCCCAGTGTGGTGATGCACAAACAATCCACAAATTCTCTTAAACTTGTTGTACATAAATTTTTCAAACTTGCTGATGCTCTTCAGTGACAAGTATTGAAAATTCTTGTTACTATGAAGCACCCAGTGCAGGTATCAGGTCTCATTCTGAACTGTAAACAGATCATACTCGGACATGTTCAGGAACCTAAGCCTAAAATCCCCAACAAGTGATTTAGATTTAATGTATTTTGAAATTGATCTCCTGTCAAAAAAATTCTGCATTATGACAGGCACAATGGCAGTGTGAACAATTCCCTGTCGCATTGGCATGTATTTTGTATGTTGTGTGCTTCAAGTGACAGGCATATGCATTCATGCTCACAGTTTTTAAATTTTTGCCTAAACATATACATGAGAATTTCATTGAAGTTTGTATGTTTTAAAAATTTGCTCATGCCTGGCTTAAAATCTTCAGGTAGGTATAAATTGCCCTCATCTGTAGTGACATATTCAAGAGGATTCAGGTCCACATAAACTCTGTTTGAGATTTTATAATGGACCCAGTTTAGACTCTGCGGCATAATTATGTCTATTCTGTGCACAAAACAATTCCTATTGCAATTGTTGTACCAGTAATCATCATACATTGCAAATCCACAATGCCAATAATAACACTCTACAGAATAATGCACAAAAAATCCAACAATTCTTTTGCATGTATTGAACATGGATATTTCAAATCTTGTCAGGGATTTCAGGGACAGGTAGTGAAAAGCAAAATCACTTGAAAGCACCCACTGCATCTCAGTTTCATTCTGCACAGAGAACAGGTCATGCTCAGAGAGTCCAGAGAACCTATGCCTGAAATCCCCAACAAGTGATTCTGATTTTTTATATTTGTAAATAGATCTTCTGTCAAAAAATTCCATACCTTTGATTCAATCCTCTCTCCCACTGCTCTGCTTTCCCTGCTGTTTCTGCTCTCTCTCTGCTGTTTCTGCTCTATCTGAAATTAAATTTTTAATCTAGATAATTGTTTCCCACAATTGCATGTTCCGCTGAGATGGCTCCCACCTAGAATCTTTGCAATGCAATCAGAGTTACAGTGTTTGAATTTTTCTCTTATGAAATACATAATAATCTTATTCAAGTATATATGCTTAGAGTACCACACACAATCAGGATCAAAATCATCCTCACTGTACAAGTGACCACTGTCTGTTGTAACAAATTCAATATTATGATTTGTAGATATCCTGAATTTGTAATGCATCCAATTCAAGCTTGGGTATGAAACAATATTCATCCTATGCTCTACAAACAAATTATAGCAATTACTCAACCAATGATTATTGAATATTTTAAGCATGAAATAATAACCATAATTATCTGTGTAAAAATTCACAAAAAATCCAGCAATTCTGCCACACTTGTTGTAAACAATTTTTTCAAACTTGCTTATATGTTTGAGGCACAGGTAGTGAAAGGGCAAGGCACTGTCAAGCACCCATTGCATCTCTGTTTCATTGCAAATTGCAAACAGGTCATACTCAGGGATACGTACGTATGTTGAAACGTTTATAAAGGAACAATAGTGGAAAATATCAGAATCAGATTATCTGGATTCTCTGAGTATGACCTGTTTGCAATTTGCAATGAAACAGAGATTGTTCTTTTATAAACGTTTCAACATACGTACGTATGTATGTTGAAACGTTTATAAAGGAACAATAGTGGAAAATATCAGAATCAGATTATCTGGATTCTCTGAGTATGACCTGTTTGCAATTTGCAATGAAACAGAGATGCAATGGGTGCTTGACAGTGCCTTGCCCTTTCACTACCTGTGCCTCAAACATATAAGCAAGTTTGAAAAAATTGTTTACAACAAGTGTGGCTGAATTGCTGGATTTTTTGTGAATTTTTACACAGATAATTATGGTTATTATTTCATGCTTAAAATATTCAATAATCATTGGTTGAGTAATTGCTATAATTTGTTTGCAGAGCATAGGATGAATATTGTTTCATACCCAAGCTTGAATTGGATGCATTACAAATTCAGGATATCTACAAATCATAATATTGAATTTGTTACAACAGACAGTGGTCACTTGTACAGTGAGGATGATTTTGATCCTGATTGTGTGTGGTACTCTAAGCATATATACTTGAATAAGATTATTATGTATTTCATAAGAGAAAAATTCAAACACTGTGACTCTGATTGCATTGCAAAGATTCTAGGTGGGAGCCATCTCAGCGGAACATGCAATTGTGGGAAACAATTATCTAGATTAAAAATTTAATTTCAGATAGAGCAGAAACAGCAGAGAGAGAGCAGAAACAGCAGGGAAAGCAGAGCAGTGGGAGAGAGGATTGAATCAAAGGTATGGAATTTTTTGACAGAAGATCTATTTACAAATATAAAAAATCAGAATCACTTGTTGGGGATTTCAGGCATAGGTTCTCTGGACTCTCTGAGCATGACCTGTTCTCTGTGCAGAATGAAACTGAGATGCAGTGGGTGCTTTCAAGTGATTTTGCTTTTCACTACCTGTCCCTGAAATCCCTGACAAGATTTGAAATATCCATGTTCAATACATGCAAAAGAATTGTTGGATTTTTTGTGCATTATTCTGTAGAGTGTTATTATTGGCATTGTGGATTTGCAATGTATGATGATTACTGGTACAACAATTGCAATAGGAATTGTTTTGTGCACAGAATAGACATAATTATGCCGCAGAGTCTAAACTGGGTCCATTATAAAATCTCAAACAGAGTTTATGTGGACCTGAATCCTCTTGAATATGTCACTACAGATGAGGGCAATTTATACCTACCTGAAGATTTTAAGCCAGGCATGAGCAAATTTTTAAAACATACAAACTTCAATGAAATTCTCATGTATATGTTTAGGCAAAAATTTAAAAACTGTGAGCATGAATGCATATGCCTGTCACTTGAAGCACACAACATACAAAATACATGCCAATGCGACAGGGAATTGTTCACACTGCCATTGTGCCTGTCATAATGCAGAATTTTTTTGACAGGAGATCAATTTCAAAATACATTAAATCTAAATCACTTGTTGGGGATTTTAGGCTTAGGTTCCTGAACCTGTCCGAGTATGATCTGTTTACAGTTCAGAATGAGACCTGATACCTGCACTGGGTGCTTCATAGTAACAAGAATTTTCAATACTTGTCACTGAAGAGCATCAGCAAGTTTGAAAAATTTATGTACAACAAGTTTAAGAGAATTTGTGGATTGTTTGTGCATCACCACACTGGGAGCTATTATTATTTCTGCAGGTTGAAATTGATTGATGAATGTTGGTACAGCAATTGTTGTGATGGGTATGAAGATTATGATTTAGAGCTCATGGCTGATCAGAGCTTAAATTGGGTGCATTTTAAATTTTTGAACAGAATAATTTCCAATCCCAATCTGTTTAATAGGAATATTGAATTTGTGACCACAGATGATGGGCACTTGTTCAGTGCAGATGATTTCCACCCGGATCTTGTTGGGTATTTAAAGCACAAATGCCTGAATGAGCTTGTTCTGTATTTTCTGAGGCAAAAATTCAAAAATTGCAGCAGTAAGTGCCTTGCACTGTGCCTAGACAAAACCTCTTGGAATGAAACATGCAGGTGCGGGAAACAATTATCTAAACTCCCAATAATACATACATAGGTTGGTACAGTAGGAATCAATCCCGCAATGCAAACAATCAAACATGTATCCCCGGCAGTGGGATTTGGAAATAAACAGAGATTATCAGCAGCAGAGGAACAATATCCTCAGGCATAGTGTTGAACATGCCCTTAAAAAATTACAGCATTGCATTTTTGAATGTGTCATTGTCCTAGAGGGATGACACACAGCACTGATTGCACTATGTTTTTTGACAGAAGAAACTTGTCACAATATGTAAAATCAGAATCACTTGTAGATAGGTTCAAGCTTGTATTTTTCAATTTATGTGAATATGATGTGTTTGCTGTTAGAAATGAGACAGAATTCAGGTGGGTGCTTGACTGTGGCCGTGAATTTGGATGCATGCATCTGGGATTGTTGGGCAGGAAGAAACAATACATATATCTGCTGCACAAGAGAATTGTTGGGCTTTTTGTAGGTTTTTATGATTGTTACAGAAAAAATTACTGGTTCACAACAAAATATTTTGAAGCACTGTATTGTTTTAATATCCCATTTAACATATCTGAGAACTGGAAACATTTAAATTGTGATATTCATTTGAAATCTTATGATGATTTTGAATTTGTAACTACAGATACAGGCTTGGTGTTTTCTGGTGTGGATTTTGTTAGGGGAGGAAAATACATCACAAGTGTTATCAATGCAAATGAGATTATTCTGTATCTGCTGAGCCAGAAGATAAAATTTCATGATTTAAGATATTTTGAACCTTTGAGGTGCAATTTTCTGCAACCTTCAAATCTTAACATATCTATAGAGCAGTTAATATAGGAATGTTTTTTGACAGGAGGAACCTCTCAAAATACATAAAATCAGATTCACTGCTGTGTGATTACAGGCTTGTTTTTTTTTCCTGACTTGTCGGGAATATGATCTGTTTGCAGTTAGGAATGAAACAGAGTTCAGGTGGTTGCTTGACAGTGGACACGAATTCAACCTGCAAGCAACATGCAACAGGGTAGAAGATCCAAGGATCCCGGCCTGTACAATAAGCCCTGCACACCCGGCAGTTTCAACATAGAACCTGTTGAGATCTATCAACCTGCAAGCAACATGCAACATGATATGAAATTAAAGGATCCCGGCCTGTACAATAAGCCCTGCACACCCGGCAATTTCAACATAGAACCTGTTGAGATCTATCAACCTGCAAGCAACATGCAACATGATATGAAATTAAAAGATCCAGGCCTCTACAATAAGCCCGGCACACCCGGCAGTTCCAACATGGAACATGTTGAGATCGATCAGCCCCCAAGCAACATGCAACAGGGTAAGAAATTCAAGAATCCAGGCCTCTACAATAAGCCCGGCACACCCGGCAGTTTCAACATGGAACATGTTGAGATCTATCAACCTGCAAGCAACATGCAACAGGGTAAGAAATTCAAGGACCCATTCCTGTACAATAAGCCCGGCACATCCGGCAGTTTCAACATAGAACATGTTGAGATCGATCCGCCTGCAAGCAACATGCAACAGGGTAAGAAATTCAAGGATCCAGGCCTCTACAATAAGCCCGGCACACCCGGCAGTTTCAACATGGATGAGCAGAGTATATATGTAGATTATGATAAAATTCCAGATGCTGTTAAAATTAAGAATATACAGTAGTCATGTTGATAAATCTATGATAATAGATATGCCAGAACTGTATGATTCCTGAATCTGGGATATTTGGGAAAGGTTGAATTCACACATAAGAGAATTGTTGGGCTTCAGGAACAATTACTTGGTTCACAAATGCATGTACAATTTATATAAGCCCTTTGATCAGACTTCAAACTCAATCATAATATTGTTATATGTTATTTTGACATATTTGAGTTTATAACTACAAACACAGAATTCATATATTCTGGGTTGGATTTTGTTGTGAGTACCAATTTCCACAACAGGGACTGCTCAGTCTGGGTCCTGTGCACAGTTTTTTGGGTAGGAGCAATATTCACTTATTCTTGGAGTAATAGCTATATGTCATTTTTTGATAGAAGAAATGTTGCAAAATATATTAGGTCTGAATCTCTTATTCCTGATTTCAAAATTAGATTCTCAACACTTTCAGAGTATGATGTATTTTCAATCAACAATAAGACAGAGTTCCACTGGGCACTGCACAGCACACAAAGCTTCAAATATCTAAACTTGAGATACATCACTGATTTTGAGTGCCACAAGTATAATTCTTGCAGGAGACAGTTTGTTGTTTTTTATTATTATATTGATTTTTCCTATTATGGCGGATGGTTTTCAAATCATGCAAGTGTGGGGGAGATTCTATGATTTTGAGATCCTTCCCAATCAGAGCTCAAACTGGAAACATTTCAGATTTTTGCTGATGCATCTGGACAGGTCCCATAGGTCAGAATTTGTCACAACAGACAGTGGGATGTTGTATAGTGGTGCAGATTTCAATCATCACCTACAATATTTTGATGCATACAATTCTCAGATGTTGAACATGACTGAGATAATCATGTATCTTCTTCAGCAAAAATTTAAAAATTGCAGCATAGGGTGCTTTAATAGGATAATAAAATCATGGAATGTATTTACAGAGTGTGAGTGCGGGAAACCACTAAGCTGCATGCCTCTGCTGTTGAGATAGCCCAGCCTAACATGTAATATTGTTTGCAGGTTGATTCAAGATGCAAACATTTTTTGAAAGAAGGGATATTATCCAGATACATCAAATCCAAATCTCTTGTTCCTGAATTTAAATTGAGATTCTCAAAATTGTAAAGTGTATTGTGTGCTCCATGATGCTCACATAATTTGTGGAGAGGCACTTTATAGCCTGTTTCTGGTGCACAGGGTCTAGCTCCTGGTCTATGAAATTACAAAATTTGGCCTTGCAATCCAAACTATACAGGGCAATCACACAAATATTTCCAATCAATTTTGTTTGGCAATATTGATGACTGTGCAGAAGAAGTATCTATATGTTTATATGTGAAGTATTGCATGCTATATTCTCTATGGCATTTTGGGCATATTTTTGTGAGTATTCTGCTTTTATCTGGATTACAATTCTTTTGGTGCTTAACCCAATTGGGGCTGGATATATTCTTATTGCATTGATTACAATATTTTTGATTTGGCATTTTTTATTGTTGGTTTATTATATAAGATTTCCTGGGGTCCAAATCAAAACTTTATACTTAATAAAAAATATCAATTGGGTTCAGCAGTGTGCTTTGTATATTTAGTGTGTGTATATGCGTATGTGTGTTAATATTTTTGGCTTTGGTATTTATATAAAATTTCTTGGGGATCATTCCCTCCAAACAGGAGGACATTTGCAAATTTAAATCAACCCAACACAGAGATTGAGGTTGATCTTGAAGTAGGGGATGGCTTTATACACCCCCACAGAGCAGATCTATACATCAAATTTGATGTTGTAAAGCTCGATGGTACAGATTATCCGGCAAATTCAAATATAAGATTGGTAGACAATTTTGTGCCGCATCTATTCTCTGAAATTGATGCTACAAATTCATTCTCCAGTATACAATATGACATGCCGGATTTTGTGGTGGTACTGTTTCAGACTGGAAAACACAATAATCAGGAAAAAAAATCAAGCAAATTTGATAACTGCAACATCAAGAACATATATCTTAAAAATGGCAGAAATGAGGTATTCCCTAGAGAAAATTATAATTTAGACATGTCCAAGAATGATTTTCTTAAATTATATGAAGCATTTACAGCATACAAAAGGGTCACTACTGGCAATACTGACATGTATTACACACCAGATGAATTCAAAGCACAGAGACCCATGTTTGTCATCAACACTTCAAAAAAAAAAAACAAGTTGTGGTTAATAACAGGACAAACATTAAAATTATCTGTGAATTCCACGAAACACTCCCTGATGACACCATATGTAGTGTTATTCTTACAGGTGAAAAATCATATGTTTATGATGTAAGAAATGAGAGAGTCACAGAGCAATTCTAGAAAGTCTCTGCATATTACATTGTTTTAGTACTAGATATATGAGTTGAGGCTGGTGTCCAATTAAAATATTGAGCATATTCCAGGTAATAAGTGTTTAAGCATATATTACATTATGTTATTGTGTAAGCAAAAGCTCTTATAAGCATTTTTGCACTAGTTTTAAGTATAGTCAAAACAATATCAAGGGGGGCATATTTTTGACAAGTTTATGGACAACAAACTGAGAGATGTAGCTTTTACACACATGGGCAAATCTGTCTGAGGGGAGTTCTTCATTTCTACACTAGAATTCAAAATTCTTTAGATTTAAATATGTACACACATGGCCGATTGGGCTATATGCCCTTTTTGACATAGTTTTAAGTGTAGGCAAACCTGTCTATTGAGGGTTCTTCTTTTCTACACTAGAATTCAGAATTCTTGGGATTAAGAGCATATCACACTTGAAGAAATAGGGAATAAGAGCATCTTGCCATAGTTTTAAGTGTAGGCAAATCGGGCTGTTTAATCAAATAACCTCTTCTTTTGTACAATTTTTGTCCTTATATTATATACTTTCATACTACTTAAACTGATTTTGTGTGGTGACGATAAAATCAAATTGCTGTGTAATTTTGTGGAAATTCTGACTCAGGCAATAATACTCTTTCACTTACAATAAAGGAGTTTTAAGAGTACAAGTGGAACAAGAAGTTGGATAATACGCTGTAAGAGCTTTTAAAGAGATTTCCGGCATCTTCAGCAGAATGAAAGGGTGGTTTTAGCAAGATGAAACTCATCCTGACAGACTTGTGGATTTGGGTGCCAATTCCGACCAATCATTGATGTTTGTGTCCATTAATTCACTTAAAAGTCCTAACAATCTGAACTACGCACCCCAGGTAACGTCTCCTTCAAACACCAGAGCGTTACAATATTACAAATATATTGTGAATAATAATTCAGAAGAAGATAAACAAATCCTAAGCACGATACTTGAAGTTTTATCCAAAATATGGCTAATATTGTAATTGGTGTAAGTTCAAATCCGATAGTCGCGACCCTCTTCGAAAGCACACATGTGCTAGCTGCACGAGTCCAGTGGCAACATTGGAGGGACGGCAACAAGTGGAACGCAGACGTGGAAGCAAGTTCTGCGTTAGACGCTAGTGCGCATGCCCTAACCGGACGAGTTCAGTGGCAAAATAGGGTTGACGGCTGTAATTTGAACGCCGGACAGAGAAGCAGGTTCTACGCTAAACTCAACCGTCAACGCAAGTACGAATGATGTGCAGTCCTAAAGAGTAATAGTTTGATTATGTTTACGCGTGTTGATAAATATAAAATTGGTTTAAATTGGTTGTCAACTGCTGAAAATAGTGAAATGATGTAGTTTCCTCAGATCAATGCCTGAAATGAATTTAGTTATGTAATTATTTCCATTGGCTTGTTGCAATTTCACCATCGAAAAATTCAAAATTAATACTAATTTGGAAATCGATGCCTTCATAATAATAATAATTATTATTACAAGACTCGGAAGCTGATTAACGATATTATTAATTTGATTTTAATGATGTTGGTTGGGGAAAAACTATTTCAGGAGAATCTCGCGGACGGGTATTACTGATGCAAGAACCTGGTACAGTCACGGACACTTCTGGGTTGTAATGCTCGCATTAACTTTCAATGGAATCATTACAACCCAGAAGTGATCGCTGCTCTGCGTTGAGGAACATTGTTTCATGGCATTTTACGTTTTCATGTCCAAATTTCTAGTCACATTCGTCTTTTTGAAAATATTAGCGAAAAGTTAGTGTGGCGGCCATTTTTAAAGATGGAGGCGTTGGCATATCTTAGTTTCAAAACTCTGTGCAGTAACAAAAGCATGTAGACGTCACGTGTATGATTGCATAGCTACTGAGTGCCCAGATAATCACAGACAGCAAGGAATTGGGCTTGTAAGCAAGTGAAGGAAACCGGAAGTAAAAAATCCGACTAAGTAAAAAGCGGGGACGCGTTGTCTGAATCGTCGGGAAACGGAAATCACTCAGTTAGTGCGTGTGTCTATAGTTCATAATGAAGAGAGAGACGGGGAAAGGGGGGGGGGGCAAAAGAAGGAAGAGAGATCTTCAGCTTAATGACTAGGCGAACAAGCCTCGCCAAATGATAATGATGATTGGCGTCATTGCACGCTCTATTCAACCCCTCCATGGTGCTCGATATGGTAACAGCGCGGGGAGTTGCCGAAGTAACGTGGAAGCAACGAAAAAGTAAGAAAAGCGAAGCGTGTGTCTGGATGAGGAAGATCTTGGTAAACAAATAGAATGAATGGCAAAATGGGGCGAGACGCAGCTGGATATTTCAACAGACTTTGTCATTAGAAGCAATTTGATGTTTGTATACACATTTCACGGTACCCTGAGGAAACGTGGCAAGATATACACAGTCATCATCCTCTATTGTATTTTATTTCCTAAAAGAATACAATATGACAATAGTGATAATCATGTAACACTTAGAGACACATATTTTTGGTAAATAAAAAAGCAAAATTTCGGTACAAAAACAAAATCGATTTCGGGTTCAAAAACGGTAAATAAAATAAAATTTCGGTGTTACAGTGGTGAATAATCATATCAAAAGTGCTATATAAAATTACATTTTGGTTTTAAAATTGTGAATATAATCCTAAATTTGATTTAAAAACTGCACAAAATAAACTTATCCCTTCTAATAGCACATTTATGTAGTTACCAGACTATTAACTTTATTCCTGTGTAAAGGGATCAATATTTGCTTCTCAAATATTTACACCAGAATTAATCAATTTTCCGTGAATTGCATAACTCACAG
Source organism: Lepisma saccharinum (assembly GCF_977018435.1). Taxonomy (NCBI): domain Eukaryota; kingdom Metazoa; phylum Arthropoda; class Insecta; order Zygentoma; family Lepismatidae; genus Lepisma; species Lepisma saccharinum. The sequence goes on from NC_139229.1 coordinate 56,416,234, forward strand.
GCTACTTCAGACTACAGAAAGTGTCGCGTCGGTATATAAACGGTAAATTTCGTGTTTAAGAGTACATTTTGCAGTTCATTTCACATTATTTCGTGACAAAACAGGGTAGGAAAATGCACCTCACACCTTTCAGAAACATGAAAAATTAATATTACAACATATTATTTCATATTTCGTGTTTTCGTCAAAAACGAAATGTGCATGCCTCTAGAATACTTCTATTATTTATTTTATTTCTCTTTACATTTCTGCCACTTTTGGCTAATCGTGAAGATGAGGGTGAGTGATGACATGAAATTGATGAAGAGATAGTCATATATTACATTTTATATTTGTTCTTTAGCGTCGCTTTTCTGGTACTTTTTGGCTAATCGTGATTATGACGAGTGATAGATTGATTTGCTTTATTTTACTTCGTTTTTTGTGTCACTTCTGGCTAATGTGCGAAGATGGGGGATGAGTAGTGATATGATGAAATTGATGAATGGACACTCACAAACATCCATGCCCAGGCTGGGATTCAAACCCGGGATCCCTGGCGTCGTAGTGAGATGTGCTAACCACTCCGCCACGGGGACCGGATATGTGACTATGATGAGGATGAGGAATGAGATGAAGGGACACTCACAAAGAACGCCCATGCCCAGGCCGGGATTCGAATCCGGAGACCCTGGTGCCCTAGCACGCTGTGCTAAGCACTCCGCTACGAAGGTCGGAAATAATTATCAGCATCTATTTCTATTCTGGTTATTATTCATTTGTGTTAAGTCCACTTTACCCTCATACAGACTAAACGGGAATAGACCGACAGTGAAAAGTGGGATCTGGGGCCATTGTGCAATGTGACTCCACTGGAACTTAAACCCGTAACCCTTTTGATTATAAGAGGACAGCATTACCACTGTGCTTTCGGGGAGAATCTGTTGTAGATTATGATGATAACAATCATGAATGAAGAATTGATGCAATAGACTATATGAATTTGTCTTGCTGAGAATTCGAACCAGGAATGTATATACGCGTATAATTAAATGATCGACTATATGTGAATGTGATATGATTTACTCCACACTCAGGTCGTCCTTCCATTTTGTCTTTTGAAGGGGCTGACTAGTTCGTCAAATTTTGTATTTTTTTTTCAAGTCCATAGGCTAATCGAGAATAGACCTATAGTTTAAAGAATAGTTTGAGAACGCAGCGGAGCAACGCTCCAACTGCTGAGTACGCTCCAGAGCGACATTCTAAGAATATGTTCACTCCGTTCCAGAGCTGTACTCCAAAATAATACCTGCACTGTAACTGGTGATTGGGTTTCGTGAAGCCACAGTCACAATGCCCTTTCTCTTGCACAGATGCCATTTTGAACGCTACCAATTGCAGCGCCACAAGGGTGATTCATAGATGGCAGCAGTATACAGGAATACAAACCTGCATCATTGCGTTACGTTTCATAACAAACAGCATGTTCCCAACTTTTACGGTTTGCACGCTTATAGTTTGCACGCTACAAAATGTCTTCACCAGACGAATACTTTATGACCACACTGTACTTACCTCTGGAAGAGCCACATAAACCTGTGCTACATCATTGATTTACACGAATAAAGATTCCACCTATGATCGAAACCCTAACCTCGTAACTGTAGGGGGTCCTCCCCGAGGGCGCAGTGGAAGTGTCCTCGACTTGTAATCAAGGGGTCCCGGGTTCGATACCCGGTGGAAGCACATAGTGGTTCAGATCCCACTTTAAACTGTAGGTCGAGTCCCGATTAGCCTTAATGTGCATAAAGTGGACTTAAAACACCAAATCAATCAATCAATCGTAACTGTAGGGCTCCATCTAGAACGCCCAACCGTTCACGATGTCTTTTCTCTAATTGGAATAATAACAGGTTAGCCAAGTAATTAATGCTAACTTTGCATATATTTCGTATGTGTACTCGGTAGGTATTAAGCTGATGTGATAATATAAGGTTTGGCTCTTCTGGGATCTGCCCCGGTTAACGTATGACCAGGGATATCACGTTGTGCGTGTATTAATACGTATATGACGACCACACCCGCCTCTAAATATCAACATTTACTATCCCTTTCCCGCTGATTGTGTGGCTGGCGTATGGTAATCCATTGGGAAACGCTTGGCATATACTCAATTTCGTCCTGTTTTCTCGTGCGTATCTCGACCGGCAGGCGATGGGTGGTGCGTAAGTGTGCGTGTGTGTGTTTGCGTGGAAACTCGGTTTGCTAGGAAGTTGGGATATTTAGCACGTTGTGGTGACAGACATCTACGTAGAGATGATTACAAAATGATGCAGAGTTTACATGTACTTTACTTACATGTAAAGTTTTCTTTGCAATAAATTATATTCTAAAGAGTTTCAATATACAGGGTTTCTATAAATTAGTTATACAAAAGTAACCGTTAATTGTGAAGAAAGTGTATGTGTAACAGAAATAGTTTATACATCAATGAATACAGCATATCTTCAAGTTTACTTTAGCACGTTGTTAGTTTCAGACGCCGCCACTGGAGGCGTGAGCGTTTGTTTATCTTACACAAGTACCAACCTGACCAATCAGGCGAACGAGGTGGCCACGAAATCGTTCCACCACGACCAATCCACCAACAAGATTACATGGTTTTGATTTCCCTTCTGGTCGGTCCCTTTATTCACTAGTTTTTCAGCCTAGATTCCTTTTCTTCCCCTGTTTAAAAAATATATTTGGTCCCTTTATTGGCAGATAAGAGATATCAAATATTTTGTACGACTGTATTTTTCCCTGATCAAAACATTCAACAATTGTTTTATTTGGTACAGCTTAGAGGAAGGAAAGTACAACCTTCCCTTCCCTCCATGAGTATTGTGAGTATGTTCCAGCGATTGTTGAGACAATGCGATCTGGTCTTACACAGCAACAAACGCATTGTAAGCGGCACGCCTGTTGGGTTGAAAAAGTACTTATCTGCTAGATTTAGAGTTTCATTGTGAATTTTTTTAGGATAGTTTTAACTTTACCGTGTGATAGTGACGACAGTATTGAGTGTCAGTGAAATGGAAAAGCCAGGTACTCTTCGCAACACCTTATTTGTCCGCCCTGGAAAAATTCCAAGTCCTGAAGTCGTAAATTTGGCTACATAGCACTTCAGAGCTAACAAATAGTATCCAACTTAGCAACAGTTTCTCTTTCTAAATGAAAACGCTCTTGTGAACTTCTTTCATTCTTTCACATTCTATGAAGTTAGAAATACTAAACCAGTAATGCAATACGCAATTAAACAAACATCGCAAATTGAAATACGAATGTTGAATTTTATTACGATTCTTCGTTCTGAAACTGAAAATAGTGGAATTTATGTGGTAACACTGAACTGGTTATCCTCCACCGGGAGAGAATTTCCATCACATTTGAATGCAATGAGGCAAATTTCTCACGATTTTAGGCGAATTTACAGTAAAGATACCTTGCACAATACCGGACGATTCTGCAAAGTGCGTATTTTCCTTGATCTGTGGCGAAAAATGGTTCGGAACTCCGACACAATGTTCTTTCAACTGAGATCAACTTGTTTTACAGAGTGATTCGTTAGTAGTCTCCTGGAGCAGTTGGTTAGACGGTCGTCTTGTCATACTTTTTCGTCAAGAAAGAAACATCGTAAGTTCAAATCTCACCCTGTCCTGACTTTTTTTATTGTTATTTAGCGAATACGAAGTGTTGTAATAATGTAATATAAGAATAAGATTATAATAAATCACTGTAAATATGTATGCGATGCATACCTCGAGGAATGTTTCTGCTCATCTTCTTGATTTTTCAGTGATTGGCAGGATTTTTGGCAAAACATTTATTTTCTTTCAGCTGTCAAAAGTTATGTTAACACACATTAAGAATGTATATGTCATAAATATATGTTATTAAACAAGATGTTGCAATCAAAGGATTGATATCCGATGGAGGCGCATTGCACAATGGTTCGGGTTTCTGTTTAAGCTGTAGGTCCAGTCCAGATTAGCCTATTTGTGCATAAATTAGGGTTAAAACAACAATACAAATACACACAAACACAAATACGATGTTCTTTCTTTGTGCTCTTCACTGCGGACCTAAAAAATACGTCGGATTTTCAATGATAAAACCACAAATTTTATGCTATATTCAAAGTTTGAAACTACCCACCTCAGACTTTTCATGGCATGGTTCTGCACATTCCACGTTACATTTTGCTTACTAAGATTAATATGTCATCCGGAAATGCTGGACGGAAATTGCATAAATATCAACGAAAATTTCCAAGAAATGTAGATAAGCATTCTCGTCCAAGGCCGCTTACTTTCGGAAAAAGTTTTTGCAAAGAAGTAGGTTTGAACCGCGACCTTCCATCCCGCGAGCAAACACGATCCCCCTACACCACACCGCTCACGTGATTTTAAGCACTCGGTTCGAGATAATGAAGACATACACGAATCTGTAGAGATGAAGTTTTAGGTGGGGAATATTTACTGAGCCTTTAGGATAGCCGGAGAATGCTTGTAGCATTAAAAATTATGACTAGGACTCGGAAGTTGATGACCTAAAAAATGTCAAAAGATGACCTATAGAATTACCTAAAAATGGTAAAATATTGCTCCAAAATTATTTTCGCTCGGATAGTGAAAGCTTAATTTTTTTCATAAATTACAAGAGAAGTTGAATAATTCGATAAAGCAGGTTGTTTGGTGGTTTAAACTAATGAAGCAATAAAGTGCTAATGTAGTTTTTGTTTATTTTTTACTTCAAGGTTACATAAAATACACCTTAAAGTTTTTCTGTATAAATCATTTATCTCCTTCCAGAATAATACACGATACTGTAGTCGGTCAGCACCCGAAAATACAGCTGCGTTACCAGAGTATAATTTCATTTAATGTTGTGACTAATTTTGCTTTAAAACCACAGATTAAAGCGATAATAGCCCATACAGCACAATCCACAATGTCCAGATCAGATCCATGGATATTATGGATATCCATTGGATATCCATTATATATCCATTTCTGGATATCCAATTCTGTATATTCATGGGACGTCTATTGGATATTCAGAACTGGATATCTGAAACTCTACAAAATTCTAGACATCTAATACATAGCCCAAACATGTAGAGAACTAGCTGTCAGAAACATTGTCCAATTCCGAATACCCAATATGTCGCCAGATCTTGTCCAGAACTGGATATCCAAAACACGTCCAATTTTGGATATCCAAAACATATCTATATCTTATCCAAAACGGGATATCCAAAACACGTCCAATTATGGATATCCAAAACATAGCTAGAACTTATCCACAACTGGATATTCAACAATGGACATAAATAGGATGTGTTTTGGATATTAGAAAATGATCATATTATTTCCGTTATGTATACTTTTTCATACTTTATCGTGGAAGTGAAACAATAATTTTATTGAAGCATTAGGGGTGACCATCCCCCAAGGTCTATGATGCACTCCCCCCAAAAAGGTAGAAGATTCCTCCCCCCCTTAAGTCGAATTATTTACTTAATTTTTTTTGGTCAGCCAAAATTTGCGGAACAATATAATACAGATATATTTAAGCAATACATATTGTATATTACTTTGAGTTTTGACATTTTACATAAATGATGATAACTTCTGACGTTGCAAAGTTGTTGCAGCAAACTTATTGATAATTTCCTAATCTTGCCCACTTTTAACATTGTTAGTGTGCTTAATCTTATTCTTAAAAGTTTGTCTGCTTGATTAACCTTGTATTAATGCGAACAGCAGCACGTCCTCCCCACTTTTCAAACCGATTCTAAAGGCATAAAGAGATGGTTTCATTTCAATACCATCCCCGCGATCACCACAGGCAGGTAGAACAACTGTACATAATAACCATAACTAAAAATTAATAACAAGTCAATCAAACGAAACCCCTCCCCCCATTTTTGTGTGAAGATATATGGAATTGGTAGCTAAACTATAAAATGTTGTCCCCCCAAAAAATTCCCATGACGCGGGCGCGTCATCAATCCTCCATGTGGGCGCCCCTGTGAAGCATTAGCGTTTATAAACTTATTTACCTGCTATTTAGTGATTTATTATTTTCTTCTTAGAATCAGAAAATTTCGATTTAGCCTTACTCACCGCTACAACACAATCGATACTCAAATCGAGTCAATTCTGCTAGCGTTAAGCTGGAAAACCTGTTCCTTATATTTAACATAGACAGCAGCTATGCACATCATTTTCAGTTCGCGTGTTTTACGCCTGAGGCCTGAGTGAATCAGAATCTTGTGACGGTTTTTCTTGTTGGTGAGCTTCTTGTTATTTACTATTATTAGCGATTGAAACTTTTTTAAATTTTGGAACAGAAACGCTACAATACAATGCAGACAAGAATCGGGTAAATGCTCGCTTGTAGCATCGCACATCTCCAAGGAATATTCATAGGATATAAGATCCATTTATATTAGCGATGTTCATTTTACATCCATAACAGCTTTAGCGTGGATATTCAGAGGAAAACTCGTTTGGCCATTATCTGTGTCACAGGGAGTCACACATACGCGCACAAGTGCAGGTGAAAGTGCATTGTGTCTCGCTGGTTGACGCCAGTTTGAATTCAAGAAGTTGCGATACGTGGCAGTGAAGAACAAGTTCTCTATATGCTGCTTATCATGGAAATGCATGTGTCTTTTTGTGAGTGTGTGGGTGGGTTTGCGTCCGTGAGTAGTGTGTGTTTCTTTGTGTGTATGTGTGTGGTGTGTGTGTGAGAGAGAGAGAGAGAGTGAAAGAAATGCATGTTACAAATATATGTGTACAAATCTATGAAATCCCCTTAGCTTCAGAAAAGTTTTTTTTTTACTAATGCTGAGTATTTTCTCGTACACATGCGATTTCTTAAGGATTTATAGATAATTCAGTCCAGGAGAAATCTATTTCATGTCTAAATGGTGCCCTAATAAAGTTATAAAATAATAATAATAATAAACTTCCCTGTTATATCCATATAAGATCCAAATGTAGTCTAACATATGTCCATTCAATATCCAAAGTATGCACCAAAAACATCCTTCTTTACATCCCAATAACATCCAGAAAACGTTTTAAAACTGGTCCAAAAAATGTTCTTTTCACATCTAAATTACATACATATAAGATCCAAATGTAGTCCAAAATATGTCCATACAATATCCAAAGTATGTACAAAAGATGTCTAAATCAAAGCATAATGTTCAGATGACGTCGCACTTGATGTCCAAAATACGTCCAAAAGTGATCCGAAAATGTCCAAAACATATCCATTTCTGGATATCACGTACGCGGACAAATGGTTGATTGATTGAATTGGTGTTTTAAGTCCACTTTATGCACAGTAAGGTTAATCGGGACTGGGCCTACAGTTTAAAGTGGGATCCGAACCACTATGTGCCTCCACCGGGTATCGAACCCGAGACCTTTATTACAAGGTGACGACGCTACCACTGCGCGGGGATATCCAATGGATGTCTATTGGATATTCCTGGATATCTATTGGATATCCAGAACTTCCGACACAAATATCCAAAAGATATACAATGGATATATTTTGGACATTTGCCTGCTGTGTGGGAGTGTCCAGCAAAAGAACCTCAAACTAAGCTTCACACAAAGTATTTTAATTCATTTCCAAACATTTCAGAATAATAATAATAATAATAATAATCATATAATATTAATAATAAGAAGAATATTGTGCTTTTCCATTGACCGTATTTTCGTTTCATGGCGAATTTGCTAAAAGGACGATGCCAGAAAATTTAAATATGTAAGCTTTGATAGTAAATGTATTTAAAATTCACGAAACAACAGGGAAGGAGAAAAGGAAACTTCAAACATAAAGAGAAATGCAACCAAAACTGTTAAAATACTGAGAAATAACCTAAAAGCCAAAAAAGAACGAAAGATGAAAAAAATTCAGAATAAAAAGTATTTTCTGGTTCTAACTGAAAGGACACGAACATGATATCAGGTTTAGCATTGTCTTTAATGCACAGAAAAAAAAATGATATTTCGTCAACTTCCAGACCCTAATTACTAATTAGGACCATTGAAAAAGTTGGAGTAAATTTTCCTTGCTAAGGGATCGTATTGTCCCATATCTCCACTTTGTAATGTAGAAAAAATTAGGTTCATATTTCGAAAATGACTTGCAGTTTTCCACAACGAAAATAGGTTTTCATAGTTTGAAGTTCGTTAGGATTCACCTGTAAGGTTTTCCATTGTTTTAGTTTCACACATATTTTAAATTTCATATATTAAATACACCATTCCTCTCTCTCTCTTCCTACAATCTCTGGAAAAGGCTGAAGTTTCTTAGCAACCCGGAGTAGTGGGGTTTGTGGTATTACTAGGACGAGAAATGATGAGCCCCTCTCAGGCAGATTTGGTTACACTTAAAACTAGCTCAAGATGTCCATATGAGCTTATTGCTCAAGTGTGTTACTCTGTCTAACCCAAGACTTTTGTAAAAATGCCCTCGGGAATTTCCCGTGAAATGATGAGTTCCCTCAGATTGATTTGCCTACACTTACAAAAGTTGCATCTGCCAAATTGTTGTCCATAAGCTTGTTAAAAATATGCCTCTCTTGATATTGTTATGACTACACTTAAAACTAAGCCAATAATACTCATAAAACCCACACCCACACCCACCCACACCCACACATATTCACTTCCGGTCAACTTCCGGTCCACTTCCGGTCCACTTCTATTGCATCATGTTGTGCAACAAATTATTATCCAATATTATGCAATAAATTATTAGCCATGTGTTGTTTTCTGATTGGTTGGTTATGACATAATGTGATGATGTGGTATATTCTGATTGGCTTATTGTTTCAGATGTTTTCAATGCGGTCCGTGCTTAGGCTATTTAAAGAGATTTTGCATTACATATCAGTTAGTATTGTGAGAGTGGTTGAGGAGTATGGGTATGTTGTTGCAGTGCTCCTCATATTTTTTTATTAAAAATTTAATATTAATAATATAGAATATCTTATAATTAAAACACAAAAATATTGCAAATTTATATAAATTGAATTACAAATCTATTTGATTTAATATACAGAATTTTTTATTATTCATATCAAACATATTTCTAATATATTGAACAAAGTGTTTATATCTGTCCCAGTTTGTTATACAAGATCAATACATGACACATGGTATTAGGTCATTGCTTTTCTAGGACATGCCTGTGTAGACATGCATTTGTGGTAGGTTAGTGCTTCTGTAGATTAATACTTATTCTACCTTTGTGCATGTAGGCTATCAGCTTTATACAACCTGTCATAGTTTTATTAAGTATAGAGTTTTGATTTGAACCCCAAGAAATCTTATATAATAAAGCAACAACAAAAAATACCAAAGCCAAAAATATTAACACACTTAGTATACACACTAGGTATAAAAAGCACACTGCTGAACCCAACTGATATTTTGTGTTAAGCATAGAATTTTAATTTGAACCCCAAGAAATCTTATATAATAAACCAACAACAAAAATGCCAAATCAAAAATATTGTAATCAATGCAATAAGAATATATCCAGCCCCAATTGGGCTAGGCACCAAAAGAATTGTGATCCAGAAAAATGCAGAACACCCACAAAAATATGCCCAAAATGCCATAGAAAATATAGCATGGAATACTTAACATATAAACATATGGGTACTTGTTCTGCACAGTCATCAACATTGCCCCCACAACCATCTACATCTTCATCTGGTCTGAAAAGGAAGCTTGAAACACCTGTTAATACTAGGCCAGCAAAGCAGCCGCGCAATGCACCTATTCATAGCAGTTTTGCTGGCCAACTTAGTGATTACTGTTTTGTATCAGAGCCAAGATGTGATATTAAGAATTTTTTGAACAGTATAAATCCTGATGTGCAGGATCTTCTAAATGCAGAAAATGGCTCTTATAAGCTGTCCCTCAAATTGTTTACACAATATAAGAAACCAAATGGCACAAAATTTACACAGCCCCACATAACAGAACCTGTAGCTATATATTCAAATACAAATTTAGACAAAATAATAAGCAGTTTGATAGATCAATTGAATATTAAACATTCTGAATTTGCTGCAAAAGAATCAGGATGGAGTTTATGTGGAACTCCACACAAGTTATATATTAATATTTCTGAATTCAGCCCATTACAAGGATCTACATATCTGCCATTACCTACCAATATTAAAAACAAAAAAGCCGTGGTTAACATAGAAAATAATGATGAGAAATGTTTTTTGTGGTGTATTTTAGCTGCTTTGTTTCCAGTTTTAAGGCATCCTGAGAGAATAACTTATTATAAACAACATGAACATGATTTTGATGATGCTATGAAGGGCTTAGAATATCCAATGTCTGTTCAGAATATTGATAAATTTGAAAAAAAGGCCAGGGATATCAATGGTAGACAATTGTTCTACTGGCCGTGGCAATTGCTTGATAGAACCTCTCAGAATCAGTACACTTGATGATGATTCTGCTGTTCCGATTGATCTGCTCTTAATTGAAGAGGATGGTACATATCATTACACTCTGATACACAGTCTTGAAGCTTTAGTCAGAAAACAACTAGACAAATCTAAGACAATATTCAAGTTGTGTAGAAGATGTTTAACTGTATTTGATGGTAGAAAAATGGTGAATGGTGTTTGTGAAGAGAATGCAGAAATTGCTAAAAACAAGTTAATTGAACATTTAAAATACTGTGGCAATCATAAACCTGTTCATATGGTGATGCCTAATCCAAGTGAAAATGCCAAATTCAAAAAATTTGAAGCTTTGTTGGAACACCCAGCATATATAGTTTGTGATTTTGAATCAAACCTCAAACCCCTTGCATTTTGCAGTCCAGATCCTGATGAATCTTCAAGTACATCATACCAGCTACATGAACCTTCTAGTTTTTATTATGTGGTTGGACAGGATGGTGTTGTTAGTGAAGAATATTTATACATGGGACCAGATACCATCAAAGAATTTGCACATAGAATAGAAAATGAGTGCCATGACATAGCATCTAATGTCTTATTAAAATCAAAACCTATGTTGCCTTTAACAGAAGAACAGATTCAAAATTTCAACAATGCAGAAAAATGCCCGGTATGTGATTCTGAATTTTCAGATACAAATATCAAGGTGCATCACCATTCTCATACAGATGGTAAATTCAAAATGGCCCTGTGTAATATCTGTAATATTAAGATCCAGAGACCAAAATTTGTCCCGATATTTTGCCATGGTGCATCTAATTATGATTTTCATCATCTGATCAGGTACGAGGGGTTTGACAAGCAGAATTTAAATATTTTAGCAGAAAATGATGAGAAATATATAGCTATTAGCAAGATAATTAAAGTTAATGGTGTTCCTATTCACTTAAGATTTCTTGATTCCTACAGAATTCCGTCCGCTAGCTTGGCTACACTGGCCAATCAATTATCTGATGACCAATTCAAAATCACATGTGCTTTGTTTCCAAATCAGGACCTGAAATTAATTAGGCGGAAGGGTGTATACCCATATGACTATGTTACAGATTTTTCTAAATTTGATAAGTGTGCTCTGCCACCACAACAAGAGTTCTACAGCAAACTCAGAGCATCTGGAATCACTGATGAAGATTATCACCATGCCCAGTTGATGTGGAACAATTTAAAATGCCAGACATTTGGTGATTATCATAAGGCATTCTTGAAACTTGATGTGACTCTCTTAGCCGATATACTTCAGGCATTTAGAAAATCATCGATGGAAAATTATAAGCTGGATCCAATGTATTTCTACAGTGCTCCAGGCCTAGCATGGTCTGCAATGTTTTTGAATACTAAAATGCAGTTGGATCTCATTCAGGATCAGGACATGTATCTGTTTATGGAACAATGTATAAGAGGAGGCATGGTGCAATGCTCTCAAAGATATGCCAGAGCAAATAACAAATATATTCCTGATTATGATCCAGCCCTGCCATCAAACTATGTACTTTATGTGGATGCCAACAGCTTGTATGGTTATGCTATGATGGATAAATTGCCATATGCAGGGCTTGAGTGGGTTGAAGATTTCAATATTGAAGATCTTCAGGACTTTGATGACAGTGACTATGGCCTGTTCTTAGAAGTTGATCTGACAATTCCTGAAGATTTACGCAACAAATTTTCTGATCTGCCCCCAATTCCTGAGGTTAAGTGTTCACCTGGCTCTAAACAGAAGAAGCTAATGATGACTCTAGAGCCAAAACAAGATTATGTCATATATTACAAAAACCTTCAGTTCCTGATGCATCATGGTGTTAAAGTAACTAAGGTTGGCAAAGTCTTAAGGTTCAGGCACTCAAGATGGTTGAAGCAATACATCGATACAAACATTGAGCTTCGAACACATGCTGTAACCCAATTTGATAAGACCTTGTTCAAATTGATGGTCAATTCAGTGTATGGCAAAACCATAGAAAATGTCAGAAAACATACTGATGTTAAATTAATTACTGACCCCAGCCGGAGCAAAAAATTAATAGCAAAGCCTAATTTCAACTACAGAAGAATTTATGATGACAATATGGCACTCTTCAACATGAAAAAACAAAGATTAAGTTTGATAAGCCTATTTATGTAGGGGTTGTGATATTAGAATTGGCCAAATTACACATGCTAAAGCTCTATTATGATGTGCTCAAGCCTTTTTATGGTGATTGTGTAAAACTGATGTACATGGACACAGATAGCTTTATTCTTGATATTCAGACAGAAGATGTTTATCAAGATATGTCACAGCCTGCATTGCTTAAATATTTTGATACTAGTGAACATACAAAAATTCAACCCCACAACAAAAAGGTGCCTGGCAAGTTAAAAGATGAGACACTTGGTGATGTTATTGTGGCATTTGCTGGGTTAAGGGCCAAGATGTACAGCTTTGAAACATGTAGTGGTGTTGTTGCCAAAAAAGCCAAGGGCATTGGTAGAGTAACTGTGGACAAAGAGCTCCAATTTAAAGATTATGAAGATTGTCTCAAATCACAGAGTTTAATGAGAACATCAGAATGCAGAATTCAGAGTGTGGATCACTTGTTGACTACAAATGTTGTAAGAAAAGTGGCTCTGGACCCACATGATAATAACAGATGTATTTTGTCATGTGGCATACATACTCTACCATGGGGTTATTGTGATTTGATAAGTGGTAATCAATGCCCAATTACAGAGCATGATTTGAAATAAATAAACATGCCAATGAACTTATTTGGGTTCAAAAAACAGGCTATTATGGACCTGCCAACACCAGCACCCTCTTCTGATATACAATCTATGATATCTAAACTAAGTGGTTTGTTAATTATTCATCTGAACAGTATACTTACAGATGTTGATGATAACACATGTAATATATTATACATATTTAACAATAATTTAAATCATTACCAATTACCTGTAGGTGGTCAATTACAATTTATTACAACTCCCAAGGGTAATGTCAAGGTTTCAATAGGGAGAAATATTTATAGAATTAAGCACTCAAACATGGTTTCTGGCACTGTATATACTGTTTCATCTGGTGATTGTTTATAAAGTCCGCGCGTTCATTATATCCCCAGCGGTTAACAAAGGGAGCGGTACTCTTTGTTAAAAGAAACACCCAAGCTGGCGGTTTTCTTTTGAAGTAGAAGCAACAAACTGGAGTAGGATAGCGATGTTGCCAAGCAGAAGGAAATTGTAAGGAAAAAGAAAGAGAAACAAGATTAAAGAATATGGAAAGAGAAAATAAATACAGATAAAGATTAAAAAGGAAGTGTTTAAGGGTATTATCGAAGGGAGGGGGGAGAAATATCCAACTCTTACATATTAGGCCTTAATTGACACCGGGATTCTGAATTAAACGTGTTAAATACTCAAATTGAGTTTTATAAACCCACTCAAAAATACTATTTATATGCATATTTACATATTTTAATTTACTACATTTAACCAATCAATGTGCTAGCTTTACGTCTTTTCGAAAATCGAACAATCAAAAAATATGGACAATGTAACATGGTATTTCATTCAAATAGACATCATCTATTACACATTCATTCAAACTATTTTCGGGGGTTTATGAACGATTTTAGGGGTGTTCTTGAGTGATGGGCACCCCTGTTTAGGGAATAAGGGCAGATCAAGTATAGTGTTCTGTAAAGCGAAGAAAAAGTTAATTTCGGTAGACACACTGTCGTAATTAAATACTTTGTGGGGATTACGATATGGTTTGAGGGCGCGAATGATGTTTTTTTTGGGGGGCACATGATATAATCTGGGGGGACGCATGACATGATTTTTGGGGGGAATGCTCCATTGGCTTTGAGGGGGGTGGGCACCTGTGCTCTCCATGAAGGAAATAATATTCTGCAGTTTTGTTTTCATACTTAGGATTTTCACTAGCAGCCGTGAGTGATAACTTGTATTATGCATAGTCTAAGGAAAAACTAAAAGCACAACACTATAACAAAGCAACAAAACAGCACCATAACACAACACAACTAGTTAAAAAGAATCAACCCCGCACGTGGTTATGGAGCAAAAATAATGAGAGGCCCCTTGCAACTACAAGAAATGTAAAGAAAATGTGGCAACAATGTCTGAGTGCACGCGCTTATCGGGAGCGGCTTGGCTATTGTTTGCTATTGTTGTCAGTGTTAAGTTTTATAAAAGGGTTGCCGATGGGGACATAATAAACGCGCGGACTTTATATTGAGGTCGCGGGATCCTATGACAAGCTTATACCTCTTTTTATAGAATTAAGAATTAGATATTTTATAATAAATAACCACTAAAACAAAATGTCTAATGATATATTTGGCCATACAAGACATGAAGATCACAGTGATGAGATTCTGATGCTTGATGTCAGAGTTAAAAAATTAAGAAGTGATTTACAAGCTTTACAAACCACACTCAATGCCAGTCTTCAACTAGAAATTACAAATTTACAATCACAATGCATGGACCCTCTTCTTAAAATTGATTCAGAACTCAAATTGCTGCTTCAAAAATATACTGACTTGGCAACATTAGATAATTTTCAAAGTTTAGAGGAAGCTGTAGCAGCTCTTCAAGCCAAATTTAAGACTCAGGCTACCAACTCTGAGCAATTGAAACAACAATTAGAAGAACAGATTAATAATGTCCAGACACAGCTCCAAACAATTGTCAAAAGCATACAGTCACAAGAAGATTTTGATCTAGTGATTTCTACTCTAAAAGAACAGATTCAATCACTACAGATTCCTAATCTGGACCCCTTGAACAATGCCATAGCCGAGGTTAAAGAAAAAATGCTTCTGAATTATATGATGTGAAATTGGCACTTGAATCTTTGCAGAATACTGTAGCAAATCTGCCTACATCACAGGAACTTAAAAATATTAAGAGAGCTGTGAAGATGGTAGGTTGTCCATAAAATTCTCAAGTGTCTCAATTTTTTCTTTAACCTCGGCTATGGCATTGTTCAAGGGGTCCAGATTAGGAATCTGTAGTGATTGAATCTGTTCTGGTGTTGGCAGGTCCATAATAGCCTGTTTTTTGAACCCAAATAAGTTCATTGGCATGTTTATTTATTTCAAATCATGCTCTGTAATTGGGCATTGATTACCACTTATCAAATCACAATAACCCCATGGTAGAGTATGTATGCCACATGACAAAATACATCTGTTATTATCATGTGGGTCCAGAGCCACTTTTCTTACAACATTTGTAGTCAACAAGTGATCCACACTCTGAATTCTGCATTCTGATGTTCTCATTAAACTCTGTGATTTGAGACAATCTTCATAATCTTTAAATTGGAGCTCTTTGTCCACAGTTACTCTACCAATGCCCTTGGCTTTTTTGGCAACAACACCACTACATGTTTCAAAGCTGTACATCTTGGCCCTTAACCCAGCAAATGCCACAATAACATCACCAAGTGTCTCATCTTTTAACTTGCCAGGCACCTTTTTGTTGTGGGGTTGAATTTTTGTATGTTCACTAGTATCAAAATATTTAAGCAATGCAGGCTGTGACATATCTTGATAAACATCTTCTGTCTGAATATCAAGAATAAAGCTATCTGTGTCCATGTACATCAGTTTTACACAATCACCATAAAAAGGCTTGAGCACATCATAATAGAGCTTTAGCATGTGTAATTTGGCCAATTCTAATATCACAACCCCTACATAAATAGGCTTATCAAACTTAATCTTTGTTTTTTCATGTTGAAGAGTGCCATATTGTCATCATAAATTCTTCTGTAGTTGAAATTAGGCTTTGCTATTAATTTTTTGCTCCGGCTGGGGTCAGTAATTAATTTAACATCAGTATGTTTTCTGACATTTTCTATGGTTTTGCCATACACTGAATTGACCATCAATTTGAACAAGGTCTTATCAAATTGGGTTACAGCATGTGTTCGAAGCTCAATGTTTGTATCGATGTATTGCTTCAACCATCTTGAGTGCCTGAACCTTAAGACTTTGCCAACCTTAGTTACTTTAACACCATGATGCATCAGGAACTGAAGGTTTTTGTAATATATGACATAATCTTGTTTTGGCTCTAGAGTCATCATTAGCTTCTTCTGTTTAGAGCCAGGTGAACACTTAACCTCAGGAATTGGGGGCAGATCAGAAAATTTGTTGCGTAAATCTTCAGGAATTGTCAGATCAACTTCTAAGAACAGGCCATAGTCACTGTCATCAAAGTCCTGAAGATCTTCAATATTGAAATCTTCAACCCACTCAAGCCCTGCATATGGCAATTTATCCATCATAGCATAACCATACAAGCTGTTGGCATCCACATAAAGTACATAGTTTGATGGCAGGGCTGGATCATAATCAGGAATATATTTGTTATTTGCTCTGGCATATCTTTGAGAGCATTGCACCATGCCTCCTCTTATACATTGTTCCATAAACAGATACATGTCCTGATCCTGAATGAGATCCAACTGCATTTTAGTATTCAAAAACATTGCAGACCATGCTAGGCCTGGAGCACTGTAGAAATACATTGGATCCAGCTTATAATTTTCCATCGATGATTTTCTAAATGCCTGAAGTATATCGGCTAAGAGAGTCACATCAAGTTTCAAGAATGCCTTATGATAATCACCAAATGTCTGGCATTTTAAATTGTTCCACATCAACTGGGCATGGTGATAATCTTCATCAGTGATTCCAGATGCTCTGAGTTTGCTGTAGAACTCTTGTTGTGGTGGCAGAGCACACTTATCAAATTTAGAAAAATCTGTAACATAGTCATATGGGTATACACCCTTCCGCCTAATTAATTTCAGGTCCTGATTTGGAAACAAAGCACATGTGATTTTGAATTGGTCATCAGATAATTGATTGGCCAGTGTAGCCAAGCTAGCGGACGGAATTCTGTAGGAATCAAGAAATCTTAAGTGAATAGGAACACCATTAACTTTAATTATCTTGCTAATAGCTATATATTTCTCATCATTTTCTGCTAAAATATTTAAATTCTGCTTGTCAAACCCCTCGTACCTGATCAGATGATGAAAATCATAATTAGATGCACCATGGCAAAATATCGGGACAAATTTTGGTCTCTGGATCTTAATATTACAGATATTACACAGGGCCATTTTGAATTTACCATCTGTATGAGAATGGTGATGCACCTTGATATTTGTATCTGAAAATTCAGAATCACATACCGGGCATTTTTCTGCATTGTTGAAATTTTGAATCTGTTCTTCTGTTAAAGGCAACATAGGTTTTGATTTTAATAAGACATTAGATGCTATGTCATGGCACTCATTTTCTATTCTATGTGCAAATTCTTTGATGGTATCTGGTCCCATGTATAAATATTCTTCACTAACAACACCATCCTGTCCAACCACATAATAAAAACTAGAAGGTTCATGTAGCTGGTATGATGTACTTGAAGATTCATCAGGATCTGGACTGCAAAATGCAAGGGGTTTGAGGTTTGATTCAAAATCACAAACTATATATGCTGGGTGTTCCAACAAAGCTTCAAATTTTTTGAATTTGGCATTTTCACTTGGATTAGGCATCACCATATGAACAGGTTTATGATTGCCACAGTATTTTAAATGTTCAATTAACTTGTTTTTAGCAATTTCTGCATTCTCTTCACAAACACCATTCACCATTTTTCTACCATCAAATACAGTTAAACATCTTCTACACAACTTGAATATTGTCTTAGATTTGTCTAGTTGTTTTCTGACTAAAGCTTCAAGACTGTGTATCAGAGTGTAATGATATGTACCATCCTCTTCAATTAAGAGCAGATCAATCGGAACAGCAGAATCATCATCAAGTGTACTGATTCTGAGAGGTTCTATCAAGCAATTGCCACGGCCAGTAGAACAATTGTCTACCATTGATATCCCTGGCCTTTTTTTCAAATTTATCAATATTCTGAACAGACATTGGATATTCTAAGCCCTTCATAGCATCATCAAAATCATGTTCATGTTGTTTATAATAAGTTATTCTCTCAGGATGCCTTAAAACTGGAAACAAAGCAGCTAAAATACACCACAAAAAACATTTCTCATCATTATTTTCTATGTTAACCACGGCTTTTTTGTTTTTAATATTGGTAGGTAATGGCAGATATGTAGATCCTTGTAATGGGCTGAATTCAGAAATATTAATATATAACTTGTGTGGAGTTCCACATAAACTCCATCCTGATTCTTTTGCAGCAAATTCAGAATGTTTAATATTCAATTGATCTATCAAACTGCTTATTATTTTGTCTAAATTTGTATTTGAATATATAGCTACAGTTTCTGTTATGTGGGGCTGTGTAAATTTTGTGCCATTTGGTTTCTTATATTGTGTAAACAATTTGAGGGACAGCTTATAAGAGCCATTTTCTGCATTTAGAACATCCTGCACATCAGGATTTATACTGTTCAAAAAATTCTTAATATCACATCTTGGCTCTGATACAAAACAGTAATCACTAAGTTGGCCAGCAAAACTGCTATGAATAGGTGCATTGCGCGGCTGCTTTGCTGGCCTAGTATTAACAGGTGTTTCAAGCTTCCTTTTCAGACCAGATGAAGATGTAGATGGTTGTGGGGGCAATGTTGATGACTGTGCAGAACAAGTACCCATATGTTTATATGTTAAGTATTCCATGCTATATTTTCTATGGCATTTTGGGCATATTTTTGTGGGTGTTCTGCATTTTTCTGGATCACAATTCTTTTGGTGCCTAGCCCAATTGGGGCTGGATATATTCTTATTGCATTGATTACAATATTTTTGATTTGGCATTTTTGTTGTTGGTTTATTATATAAGATTTCTTGGGGTTCAAATTAAAATTCTATGCTTAACACAAAATATCAGTTGGGTTCAGCAGTGTGCTTTTTATACCTAGTGTGTATACTAAGTTGTTAATATTTTTGGCTTTGGTATTTTTTGTTGTTGCTTTATTATATAAGATTTCTTGGGGTTCAAATCAAAACTCTATACTTAATAAAACTATGACAGGTTGTATAAAGCTGATAGCCTACATGCACAAAGGTAGAATAAGTATTAATCTACAGAAGCACTAACCTACCACAAATGCATGTCTACACAGGCATGTCCTAGAAAAGCAATGACCTAATACCATGTGTCATGTATTGATCTTGTATAACAAACTGGGACAGATATAAACACTTTGTTCAATATATTAGAAATATGTTTGATATGAATAATAAAAAATTCTGTATATTAAATCAAATAGATTTGTAATTCAATTTATATAAATTTGCAATATTTTTGTGTTTTAATTATAAGATATTCTATATTATTAGTAGTTGTATTTACAATATTATAAACCCAAGAAAGTATGAACCCCCCCTGAAGCAGATTTGGCTACAGTTAAAACAAGCTCAACATGCCCATATGAGCTTTTTGCTCAAGTGTGGAACCCTGTCTAATCCAAGATTTTTGTAAAAAAGCCCTCATGGATTCCATGAGAAAGTATGACCCCCCTCAGATTAATGAGGCTACACTTACAAAAGGCACTTCTGTGAGATTGTTGTCCATAAACTTGTCAAAAATATGCCCCTCTTGATATTGTATGATATCTTAAGTATAGTAACTGCTATATTGCCCTAGCATGTATAGATTTCAAAATATTAACAATTTTGTTAATATTGCACTTTTCAGAAAATTCTATTTATAAAAATTAGACTTTTACAGCTTAAATATTGTATATATCAGGAAAATTATAGAGACAAAAAATGTAGAGAATCATGCCTAGAATATGTCTACAAAATTTCAAGTCTCCAGCACTGATAGTTTTTGAAAAATCTCAAATTCAAAAAATTATCGATTTTTTAACAAAACTTCTAAACAGCCTCTAGATTTCAAATATGCAACCCCCATGCTCCTATCTTGAAAAATAGGCAAGTTATTAAAGATCTAGAGAACAACAAGATATTTTGAAAAATTTATAGAGATCAAAAAGTTGCATCTTGAAATGCCCAGGCCAAAGCAACAAACCCCATGTCTCTAGGATTCATGGTTCCAGAGATAATCAAAATTCAAAAAATTATCGATTTTTTCAAAATTTGAGTATGTTGCTCTGGGGGCCATGCAGAGTCACCCCCATAAATATAATTGGCCTAGGATCAAAACTAGTGAAAATTGCAAAAATAAAATAATCGATTTTTTCAAAATTTCAGTATGTTGCTCTGGGGACCATGCAGAGTCACCCCCATAAATATAATTATTCTAGGATCAAAATTAGTGACAGAATAGAGAAACAAAAATTATAATAGGGCTTGGATACAGCTACCAGCTATTATATTTTTATTTTGAACACAGTACTTAAAACTAAGCCAAGATGCACCCCCACCCCTACCCACCCCCACCCCCACACACCCCCACACACCCACACCCACCCCCACCCACACCTACCCACACCCACCCACTTCCATACATATTTACTTCCCGGTCCTATTGCATCATGTTGTGCAATATTAATTGATTAAATAGTTATGACATAATGTGATGATGTGGTGTTTTCTGATTGGTTTAAATAAGCAGTGTTTCTATTGGCTCTGTAAATCTATATAAGCCAGGGCACAGTGCAGATTCTTCACCATTGCTGGATCGGCAGTGGAACCCACAAGTGGGGGGCAGAACCTGAACAGGCTCCACCAAAGTATAGGAGAATTGAAGCATATAATTTGGCGGAATAACCCAAGTAAGGTCATAGAAACAATATACATTGATACAATAAAAGCCAAATTTTTGGCAAAAAGAGGGAAAGGGGGGAAAAAGGGCCTGCGGCACGGCCAGTTCCACTGCACGGATCAATACTCGGGGCAGTTCCTCAAATTCCCGCACCGAGGAGCTGCGGCACGGCCAGTTCCACTGCACGGATCAATACTCGGGGCAGTTCCTCAAATTCCCGCACCGAGGAGCTGCGGCACGGCCAGTTCCTCTGCCCGGATCAATACTCGGGGCAGTTCCTCAAATTCCCGCACCGAGGAGTTGTGGGATCAATATTCCCCGCCCGGGCAGTTCTATTTCCGCGCCGCGGAGTTGTGGGATCAATATTCGGGGCAGTTTCTCAGATTCCCGCCCCGCGGAGCTGTGGGATTAATACTCCCCGCCCGGGCAGTTCTATTCCTGCCAAAGTGGTTCCTAAATACAATATCTCAAGAACTAATTGACATAGAGCTATGCAGTTTTTTTGTCTGCACTGAACCCAACTGATTAAGCATAGAATTTTGATTTGATTCCCAAGAAATTTTATATAAATACCAAAGCCAAAAATATTAACACACATACACACATACACATATACACACACAGCACAGTGCTGAACCCAACTGATATTTTTATCCAGCATAGAATTTTGAATTGAAGCCCAGGAAATTGTATATAATAAACAACAACAAAAATGCCAAGTCAAAAATATTGTAATCAATGCAATAAGAATATATCCAGCCCCAATTGGGCCAAGCACCAAAAGATTTGTGACCCAGACAAATGCAGAACTCCCACAAAAATATGCCCCAAATGCCATAGAAAATATAACATGCAATACTTCACATATACACATAAAAATACTTGCTCTATACAGTCATCAATATTGCCCTCACAACCATCCACATCTGGTCTGAAAAGGAAGCATGAAGCACCTGTTAATGCTGGACCTGCAAAGCAGCTATGCTATGCACCTATCCATAGCAGTTTTAATGCCCAACTTAGGGATTATCGGTTTGTATCAGAGCCAAGATGTGGCATTGAGAATTTTTTGAACAGTAAAAAACCTGATGTGCAGGCAATTCTAAATGCACAAAATGGCTCTTATAAGCTGTCCCTCAAATTGTATACACAATATAAGAAGCCAAATGGCACAAAATTTACACAGCCCCACAAAACAGAAACTATACCGGTATATTCAAATACAAATTCAGACAAAATAATAAGCAGGTTGATAGATCAATTGAATATTAAACACTCTGAATTTGCAGCAAAAGAGTCTGGATGGAGCCTATGCGGCTCTCCACACAAGTTATATGTTAATATTTCTGAATTCTGCCCATTACAAGGATCTACATATCTGCCATTACCTGACAATATTAAAAACAAAAGAGCCGTGGTTAATAAAGAAAATACCGACCAGAAATGCTTTTTGTGGTGTATATTAGCTGCTTTGTTTCTAGTTTCAAGGCATCCTGAGAGAATAAGTTGTTATAAACAACATGAACACTTTTTTGACGATGCAATGGAGGGTTTGGAATATCCAATGTCTGTTCAGAATATTGATAAATTTGAAAAAAGAGCCAGGCATATCAATGGCAAACAATTATCTATTAATGTATTTATTTGTTCCACTGGCAATTGCCCGATAGAACCTCTCAGAATCAGTACAATTGATGATGAATCTGCTGTTCCGATTGACCTGCTCTTAATTGAAGGGGATGGCAAATATCATTACACTCTGATACATAATCTTGAATCTTTAGTGAGAACACAACTAGACAAATCCAATACAATATTCAAGTTGTGCAGAAGATGCTTAGCTGTATTTGATGGTCAAAAAATGGTGAAGGGGGTTCGGGAAGTGAATGCAAAAATTGCAAAAAACAAGTTAATTGAGCATCTGAAATACTGTAAAAATCATAAACCTGTTCATATGGTGATGCCTAATCCAAGTGAAAATTGCAAATTCAAAAAGTTTGAAGCCTTGTTGGAACACCCAGCATATATTGTCTGTGATTTTGAATCAATCCTCAAATCTCTTGCATTCTGCAATCCAGATCCTGAAGAATCTTCAATTACACCATACCAGCTACATGAACCTTCCAGCTTTTATTATGTGGTTGTACAGGATGGTGTTGTTACTAAAAAAGATTCATACATGGCAGCAGATGCCATCAAAATATTTGCACATAGAATAGAAAATGAGTGCCGTGACATAGCATCTAATATTTTATTAAAATCAAAACCCATGTTGCCTTTAACAGAGAAACAGATTGAAGATTTCAACAATGCAGAAAAATGCCCGGTATGTGATTCTGAATTTTCAGATACAAATATCAAGGTGAAACACCATTCTCATACAGATGGTAAATTCTTAATGGCCCTGTGTAATAGCTGTAATATTAAGATCAAGAGACCAAAATTTGTCCCCATATTTTGCCATGGAGCATCCAATTATGATTTTCATCATCTGATCAGATATGAGGGGTTTGACAAGCAGAATTTAAATATTTTAGCTGAAAATGATGAGAAATATATTGCTATTAGCAAAATAATTAAAGTTAATGGTGTTCCTATTCACATAAGATTTCTTGATTCATACAGAATTTTATCTGCTAGCCTGGCCACACTGGCCACTCAATTATCTGATGATCAATTCAAAATTACATGTGCATTGTTTCCAAATCAGGACCTGAAATTAATTAGGCGGAAGGGTGTATATCCATATGACTATGTTACAGATTTTTCTAAATTTGATGAATGTTCTTTGCCTCCACAAGAAGAGTTTTACAGCAAAATCAGAGGATCTGGAATCAGTGATGATGATTATCACCATGCCCAATTGATGTGGAACAATTTAAAATGCCGGACATTTGGTGATTATCACATGGCATATTTGAAACTTGATGTGACCCTCTTAGCTGATATAATGCAGGCATTCAGAAAATCATCAATGCAAAATTATAAGCTGGATCCAATGTATTTTTACAGTGCCCCGGGCCTAGCATGGGCTGCAATGTTTTTAAACACCAAAAAGCTATTGGATCTGATCCAAGATCAAGATATGTACTTGTTTATGGAGCAAGGTATAAGAGGAGGCATGGTGCAATGTTCTCAGAGATATGCCAGAGCAAATAACAAATATATGCGTGATTATAATCCAGAATTGCCATCAAATTATATAGTGTATGTAGATGCCAACAGCCTCTATGGTCACGCTATGATGCAAAAACTGCCATATGCAGGGCTTGAATGGGTTGAAGATTTCAATATTGAGGATCTTCAGAACTATGATGACCGTGAATATGGCCTCTTCTTAGAGGTTGATCTGATAATTCCAGATCATTTACATAACAAATTTTCTAATCTGCCCCCAATTCCTGAGGTTCAGTGCTCACCTGGCTCTAAACAGAAGAAGCTCATGATGACACTGGATCCAAAACAAGGCTATGTCATATATTACAAGAACCTCCAGTTCCTGATGAAACATGGTGTTCAAGTGACCAAACTTAGAAAAGTTTTGAGGTTCAGGCACCCAAGATGGTTGAAATCATATATTGATACAAACACGGAGCTTCGAACATCTGCAAAGAGCCAATTTGATAAGGCCTTGTTTAAATTAATGGTTAATTCTGTGTATGGCAAAACTATTGAAAATGTCAGAAAACATACCGATGTTAAAATAATTACTGACCCCAGCCTGAGCAAAAAATTGGTTGCAAAGCCTAATTTCAATTATAGAAGAATTTATGATGAAAATATGGCACTTTTCAACATGAAAAAAACAAAAATTAAGTTTGATAAACCTATTTATGTAGGGGCTGCAATATTGGAATTGGCCAAATCACATATGTTAACATTGTATTATGATGTGTTGAAACCTTTTTATGGTGATAATATAAAATTGATGTACATGGACACGGATAGTTTTATTCTTGATATTAAAACAGAAGATGTTTATAAAGATATGACCCAGCCTGAATTGTTTAAATATTTTGATACCAGTGAATTGCCAGGCCATTTGAATATTCAACCCCACAACAAAAAGGTGCCCGGCAAGTTAAAAGATGAGACACTTGGTGATGTTATTGTGGAATTTGCTGGGTTAAGTGCCAAGATGTACAGTTTTAAAACATGTAGTGGTGTTGCTGCTAAAAAGGCCAAAGGTATTGGCAAAGTAGCTGTGGAAAAAGAGCTCCAATTTGAAGATTATAAAAATTGCCTCAAATCCCAGAGCTTAATCAAAACATCAGAATCCAGAATCCAGAGTGTGGATCACTTATTGACTTCAAATGTTGTAAGAAAAGTGGCTCTGGACCCACATGATGATAAGAGATGCATTTTATCATGTGGGATACATACTTTACCATGGGGTCATTGTGATTTGAAAAATGGGAATCAATGCCCAATTCCAGAGCATGATTTGAAATAAATAAACATGCCTATGAACTTATTTGGGTTCAAAAAACAGGCTATTATGGACCTGCCAACACCACAACCCTCTTCTGATATGCTGTCTAAACTGAGTGGCTTGTTAATTATTCATCTGAACAGCATATTTACAGATGTTGATGATGAAACAGGCAAAATATTGTACATATTTAACAATAATTTAAATCATTACCAATTACCTGTAGGTGGGCAATTGCAATTTATTACAACCCCTGAGGGTGATGTCAAGATTTCAGTAGGGAGAAATATTTATAGAATTAAGCACTCAAACATGGTTTCTGGCACTGTTTATACTGTTTCTGCTGGTGACTGCTTATATATTGAGGTCCCTGGATCCTATGATAAGCTTATACCTTTTTTTATAGAATTAAGAATCAGATACTCTATAATAAATAACTACTAAACAAAATGCCTAATGATATTTTTGGCCATACAAGACATGAAGATCACAGTGATGAGATTCTGATGCTTGATGTCAGAGTCAAGAAATTAAGAAGTGATTTACAAGCTTTACAAACTACACTCAATGCCAGTCTTCAATTAGAAATTACAAATTTGCAATCACAATGCATGGACCCTCTTCTTAAAATTGATTCTGAACTCAAATTATTGCTTCAGAAATATACTGATTTGGCCACATTAGATAATTTTCAAAGTTTAGAAGAGGCTGTAGCAGCTCTTCAAGCCAAATTTAAGACCCAGGCCACCAATTCTGAGCAATTGAAACAGCAATTAGAAGAGCAAATAAATAATGTCCAGACACAGCTCCAAACAATTGTCAAAAGCATAAAATCACAAGAAGATTTTGATCTAGTGATTTCCACTCTAAAAGAACAGATTCAGTCACTCCAAATACCTAATCTGGATCCTCTGAACAATGCCATAGCCGAGGTTAAAGAAAAAATTGAGACACTTGAAAATTTTATGAACAACTTGCCATCTTCTGATGCTTTGAATGCAATAACTCGGAGTGTAGCAAATATTAAGCTGCAACTTGAAACATATGAAGATTTTGGAAAAATTCAAAGTTCCATAACCCATCTTGAAGGTACAATAGCAGCAGTGCAAAGTGATTTGGCAAATGTACTAGAATCCAGATTGCCCGGTATTGTAGATACCCTTGTCAGTGTCCAGCAACAAATCACAAAGCTTGAAAACCTCAATACTGAATCTGAACTATCTCATTTTCATCACTTGATAGATGATATCCAAACAAAACTTGAAATTTTACAACAATCCACACCCTCTCAGGCAGATATAGCCCTGCTCCAAAATGCTATGCAAAATGTGGCCGATGCATCTGAATTAAACACTGTGAAATTGGCACTTGAATTTTTACAAAATACAGTATCAAATCTGCCTACATCACAGGAACTTAAAAATATTAAGAGGGCAGTGAATAGGATATTGAAATCAGAAGATATCAAGAATATCCAGGCAGAGATCAAACATCTCACACAGACAGTGGCCACTCTTCCAACCAATCAACATATTAATGAACTGCATGCCCTGTTTGAGGATATCAGAAGACAGGTCCATGATCTTACAGCTCAAAATTCAAAATTGGCAATTGTTGAAAATTTGCAACAAATTGTAGCTAATATCAAGCAACAGCTAGGAACCATGGAATCCAATCAGGCAAATGCTCTGTCTGTTTTTGCCACCCAGCTTCAAGAAATTGTGCAACAATACAAAAAACTTGCTGTTGACATAAGAATCAAGCCTGGGCACGATGAGATTGTTAGGACCATCAATGAGCACCTTGAATCTGTAACAAGCAGATTGCTCACAGCAGAAAAAGAAATAACAGGCATAATCGAGAATCCAAAACATTCAGTAATTCTTGAATTGTACAGCATCCCCAACAAAGAATATGATTCTCCATTTACACCAGGTGGCAAAATATATATGCTGTCCCCTGCACAATTTTATTACCATTTTTTTGTTGGGGGCACATTGAGACCAATCAAGATCAAATATTGGCTTCAACCACAGGCACACCACTACCCCACCTTATCAATAACAAATGCTGATAACAAAGTGAAAATCACCAGTGTAGAATTGGAGGATTTTACAGATCCCAATACATTAGAAACAGCCTATGCTGAAGATGATGGCTCTTTGGAATTTAAAATACAAATTGGAGACAAATTATATTTAGAAAATCCTGCAGTCTCAGCTGCTGAACACCCCATAGTTGCAATATTCTTGTTTACATATTATGTCTAGACAAATTATTGTTGATGAATTACACAGACAAGCCAGACATAATTTTAAGAGACTCCCAGTAGTCACAAAGGGCATAGATGATTTATGGCAGAGCGACTTGATTGAAATGTCAAGTGGGCAGTTGAAAAACTTAGACAAAATCAACAAGGGCTACAAGTATCTACTCACTGTAATAGACACATTTTCAAAATTTGCCTGGGCTGTGCCACTCAAATCCAAGACTGGAAAATGTGTTACAGAAGCCATCAGGACAATCATCAATCAGAGTGGAAGATCCCCGCGCTATTTGCAAACAGATAATGGCAAAGAATTTTATAATTCAGTGTTTCAACAATTTATTAAAAGCCAGGCAATACAACATTATTCGAGTTACAGTGACCTCAAAGCCTCAATTGTAGAGAGATTCAACAGAACCCTAAAAAATCTTATGTATAAACAATTTACACTGCAGGGTAATTATAAATGGATTAATATTCTTCCAGAACTTCTACATAAATATAACAACTCGGTCCATTCCACAATCAACATGAAACCCTCTGAAGTAACTTCATCTGATGAGCAAAAATTGATCAGCACTGTTTATTATCCTAGATATCAGCCAACAACAAGAAAGGCCAAATACAAGGTGGGGGATCAAGTAAGAATCAGCAAATATAAGCACTTATTCAAGAGAGGCTTTACAAGAAACTGGAGCACTGAATTATTTACAGTGGTTCAAGTTAAACCTGGGACCCTTAACACATATATAATAAAGGATCACCGAGGAGAAATTCTCAAAGGCAGGTTCTATGAACAAGAGCTCAGCAAAACTAAACAGCCTGACACATATCTCATAGAAAAAATTATCCGCAGAAAAGGCAACAAATTATTTGTCAAATGGCTAGGACTCCCAGAACACAGCTGGATCGATGCAAACAAAATAATAATATGAGCACCTGGGATGTTATAAAAAGGCTGCCAGAACCTGAACAACAAAATAAGAGAAATGGCAAGTTGCTACCTGATAATATTAGGTGTCTTATTGTTGGGCCATCTGCTTGTGGTAAAACTACACTAATGGTTGATAATTTTTTATTGGCACCCAATTGGTTAGACTGGAAAAACAGGCACTTGTATATCTTCTCTAAGAGCTTGGAACAATTAAAATATCAGCAGCTGATGAAGCTATATGATGGATTGGATATTGCCACTTTTGAACCAGATGTTAAGCCACTTCATGAATGTCTCGATAATTCTGTTGTTGTGTTTGATGACATTATATTGGATAATCAAAACAAGGTTAGGAATTTTTTTACACAGGGCCGGCACAAAAACATTGATTGCTTCTACCTGGCACAGACTTTTTCAAAAATACCGAAGCAGCTGATTCGTGACAACAGCAATTTTATATGTGTGTTTCATCAAGACCATACCAACCTCAAACACATACATGATGAATATGTAGGTGGGGACCTCAGCTACAATGATTTTTCCAAATTTTGCAGCAAGTGCTGGAACCAGGACAGTTATGGGTTTGTCACAATTGATATGACAAGAACACCCAATAGTGGCAAATACAGAAATAAAATCAACAATTTTTTAGACATTGAAACATAAATAAATAACCATGAAAAGGCCAATCATTGATGATCTTAAATTAAGAGATTATCTTGTAAAAAGATTTAAGGGATGGAAATCAGAGAACCGTGGAATTTATGAAAAACACAAACAAACAGAACAGCCTGTAATTGATGCTATTAATAATTTAGGTAAGAATATCAAAACTGTTACAGAGCAAAATCAAAATTTGATCACAGAGCTTGTACCTGTAGCTGCAAGGAACATATTAGATTATCCATTCACCCCACTTTCCAGTATTCATACACCTAGTCCTATTGCTCCTAGAAGAATTGAGGCTAGTCAGGATCCTATTGAATTGGGTCTTCTTGCTCAAAAATATTTAACCACACCTAAAGACAATAAAGATGAGGTGTTTGGCTTATATGCTGACACAGAGCTTGATGGCAGCATCATACATAGAATTGGCAATTTCAGAGTAACATTTATGGGAGATGATATAATTGTATATTCAGAATCTCGTCTCGGAGAAAAAGGTGCTTTTGTTAAGTACACCGGTACACCTGGATTGTGGGAATTGATGACTAGGAAGAGACCTGGCAGCTATACAGATCAAGATTATGAGGATTACAAAGAAATATTAATAAAATCAGATGCTCTATACCAGAACAATGATCCCACACAAAAAAGAGTCAAGACGAGCAGTGGGGCAAAATACAACAATTTAATCAAGCCCATATGGTCACAAATCAAGACTGGCAGTGGAATCAAACAATACAACACCCTGCCTAAAGAATTTGTCTGGGTTGATGATGTCAGGAAACTTGTAGATAGGCTATTGGTGATAGCTGGGGAGGAAAATGCTGGGAACCACAATTTTTACAATGAAAAGGTTGGAATTATGGACATGATAAGCACAAAATTGTCTAATTTTATAGTGAATGACACTAAGGGGATTGGATATCTCATAAAAATTATTAATACTCTACCCCCCAAATTTTGGAATATTTCTGAGGGTCGGGGCCTTGTTAATGACATTATAAACAAGCTGCCATTTGAACTACATATTCCAGGCTATCAGTATTGTGGTCCAGGCACAAAATTGGACCATAGATTAAACAGAGGGGATCCTGGTGTTAATCCTTTAGATGCTGCTTGTAGAGACCATGATATTGCATACAACACACATTCTGATCTTGACAAGAGACATGTTGCAGATAAGAAATTAGAAGAGGCTGCATTTGGCAGATTTGTAAGCAAAGATGCTTCTTTGAGTGAAAAAATAGCAGCATTGGGAACCACCATAGCTATGAGCACCAAACAAAAACTGGGGTGGGGGTTGTGAATATGTATATAATAAACCTACAATGAAGGCCAAGGGTGTTATGTATCAAATACCTTATGCAGGTCTCAAATCTCTTAAAACTATTGACAGTTTTTTGACCAAAAAGCAGCGCAAGAAAAAAAATTCTTGTATTGCCAAGGGCCATGGTATGAAATTGTTACTTAGTACCCCCCAATTAAAAAAATTACAGCAATCAAGAAAAAAATCACATGTGGGGGGATTTATATTTACCATCCCTGCCATCTTAGCTGCTCTCGGGGCTGTTGGGAGCTTGTCGGGGGGATCAGCTGCAATAGCAAAAACAGTAATAGATGCCAAAAAAAATAGGGCAGAATTAGATGAGCAGAAGCGCCATAACCTGGCCATTGAGAAACAAGGCAAAGGTGTTAAAAGAGCCATGAATAAGTTTAAAAAAAACAAGAGCCGCTTACAAACCAAGATATTGAAGCTTTAATCAAGCCACTGGGCATCAAAAATTTTAGAGGTGTGTACATGTCTGATTCTTTACCGGAACAACCACTCAACAAAGAGTGTGGCATTGTTAATTTGGATAAGTTCAAAAATCAGGGCACTCACTGGATTTGTTATCTTAAATATTTAAAAAATGAGGCATTTGTGTTTGATTCATTTGGAGGTGTTCCACCTGAAAATTTAATAAAATATCTAAATTCACCTAATCTTTATTACAATAATGCCCGTGTTCAAAATTTCAAAGATGTTAATTGCGGACATTTGTGTTTATCTGTTCTTAGATATATGTCTCAAATAAATAAACCATCAATTGAAGATTTTCAAAAAGCCTTGTGGTATTTAAAACATCATGGGGGTATTTCATCTCACCAGCCAAAATTCAATATTGAAACTCAAATTACATGATGACATAGTGTATCCCAAAACAATAGCTCTCAGAGCATTTTATGGCATGTACCTGATCCCAAATATTACACACCACAACAACAAAATTGCAGTTGGGGATGAAAAAATTGTCATCACTCCAGGGCAGTATAATCTATCCACTCTAAATGCTCAATTACCCAGAGGTGTAGTGTTAAGTCAAAATTCTGTCACTCACAGAGTAGAGATTGTATCTGCCACAGAAACAGTGGATCTGGGTACTATAGGAGAGCTGTTAGGCTTTGAGAACAACACAAAACTTGAAGCAGGCATCAAACACACTGCTATGAATATACCTAAATTCTTAGCCATAGAGACTCTAAATATTCACTGTAATGTGGCTGAGGGTATGATCACCAAATCAAATGGCATAGGCACTCACAAACAAACTGGGATCATTGCAACATTCAAACCTAATTCTGAATTTATGGAGCCAATCATCTACAATCCATCCCCAACATTATATTTTCCTGTGTGCCATAATAGAATAGATTATATTGAATTGATGGTCACTAATGAAAAAGAAGAATTAGTTGATTTTGCTGGAGCCACAACAACTGCAATCATAGAGATTAATATTTAAATAAAAATACATACAAGAAAAAAATGGAAAATATTGAGAGTTATGAGCTACAATCATTCCCCCCAAACAGGAGGACATTTGCAAATTTAAATCAACCCAACACAGAAATTGAGGTTGATCTTGATGTAGGGGATGGATTTATACACCCTCACAGAGCAGATTTATACATCAAATTTGATGTTGTAAAGCTCGATGGTACAGATTACCCGGCAAATTCAAATATAAGACTTGTAGATAATTTTGTGCCACATCTATTCTCTGAAATTGAGATCAGAAAGCATGGCGTTGTTATAAACAGAGTGGATTATCCCGGCATTACCTCCACAGCTTTGGCCACATTAAAATTATCCAAAACCGAGGCTTCATACTACAAAATAGGTGGATTTGAGGCTGGTGATAAGATATTATCTAAAAACCACACAGTGCTGTTCCCCATGCGCCTGTTGCCAGGATTCTTCTCAGATTACAAAGATATTATGTGGAAGGGTGGGTTAAGAATCACATTTAGAAGAGCTGCAAATGATAACAATGCTTTGATGAGGTACAGTGCAATAAACCCTACAGGAGAAGCTCTGCCCAATACCCTACCAGATGCAGGCAAATGCATTATTCAGACTATGGAGTTAAGAATCCCTGTTGTTGAGTATGAAGCCAGTTATGCTCTTAAATACAAAGCAGATATAATAAAAAATCCACAAATTTCTCTACAATTTTATACATATCAATGTGTACAGAAGCCCGCATCTGGTACCTATTATGAATTTGATGCTACAAATTCATTCTCCAGCATACAATACGACATGCCTGATTTTGTGGTGGTATTGTTTCAGACTGGAAGAAACAATAATCAGGAAAAAAATTCAAGTAAATTTGATAGCTGCAACATCAAGAATATATATCTTAAAAATGGCAGAAATGAGGTATTTCCTAGAGAAAATTACAATTTAGACATGTCCAAGAATGATTTCCTCAAATTATATGAGGCATTTACATCATACAAAAGGGTCACTACTGGCAATACTGACATGTATTACACACCAGATGAATTCAAAACACAGAGACCCATGTTTGTAATTAACACTTCAAAAAGGAAACAAGTTGTGGTGAATGACAGAACAAATATTAAAATTATCTGTGAATTCCATGAGGCATTACCTGATGACACCATATGTAGTGTTATTCTCATAGGTGAAAAATCATATGTTTATGATGTAAGAAATGAGAGGGTCACAGAGCAATTCTAGAGGGTCTCTGCATATTACATTGTTTTAATATTAGATAAACAAATTGAAGCTGGTATCCAATTGAACTTAAACCGGAAGTAAATATGTGTGTATGTGTGTATATGGGTGTATCTTGGCCTAGTTTTAAGTGTGGCCAAAAAAAATATCAAGAGGGGCATATTTTTAACAAATTTATGGACAACAATCTCACAGAAGTGCCTTTTGTAAGTGTAGCCTCATTAATCTGAGGGGGGTCATACTTTCTCATGGAATCCATGAGGGCTTTTTTACAAAAATCATGGATTAGACAGGGTTCCACACTTGAGCAAAAAGCTCATATGGGCATGTTGAGCTTGTTTTAAGTGTAGCCAAATCTGCTTCAGGGGGGTTCATACTTTCTTGGGTTTATAATATTGTAAATACAACTACTATTATTAATATTTAATTTTTAATAAAAAAATATGAGGAGCACTGCAACAACATACCCATACTCCTCAACCACTCTCACAATACTAACTGATATTTTTTTTTTTTTTTACCTAAGTGGGTCAGGACATCAGCAGTTTAAGTAACCTGCATCTTGTTCATGTGACTCATTAACAGGTGTCGCTAATTTTATTTACAATAATAATGGGGTTACAGTCATAATGTACAATTACCCTCTGCAACTGTCGCAAGAGGTGTGATATGCTAATGTTCCCAAAAATCCCAAACATACATACAAAAGGACGGCACAGGACATTACGTGGTACCTTACGGCACCAGACTAAATGGGTGATAACCCGATGTCGAGACGAACGGTCCGGCGCCTGCTGAATCTGCTGCAATCCTTGTCAGGATGTCTGGTTGTGCGAGTTGTTGGAGTAGATCCAGGAGGGTCGCTTGAGGATTGGTCGAAGGTTGTGGAGCTGCTTGGCTGGTAGCCGGTCGAGCCGCCGGAGTGCTGGGGCCTCTCCTGCTAGGTGGTGGCCGCTGATTGGCCGGTCTCTGCAGTGGTGCTGATCTTGGAGCCGTGGCGGATGACGTCACTGGGACTTCCTGTCGAAT
The DNA here is from genome assembly GCF_977018435.1 of Lepisma saccharinum. Taxonomy (NCBI): domain Eukaryota; kingdom Metazoa; phylum Arthropoda; class Insecta; order Zygentoma; family Lepismatidae; genus Lepisma; species Lepisma saccharinum. The sequence goes on from NC_139229.1 coordinate 56,450,865, forward strand.
TGGCCGGGTTGGAACTCGGCGTCGGTGGTCAGATGGAGTTTTCATCTCTGCTTTGATCTTTTTGAAGAGCGGACAGCCTCTGTAGCTGGCGTAGTGCTGTTGGTTGCAATTCACGCATCTTGGTGGGGTGGCCCGGTCTTTTTCCGGGCAGTCAGCAAAGCGGTGAGCCCCCGCGCACTTAAGACAGCGGGGCGGGGCGAAGCAATGCCGCTGACCGTGCCCGACCCTCTGGCACGCGTGGCATTGGAGTATTTGTGTAGAGCGATATTTTTCAACCCTCAGCGAATATTCTCCTAATTCATGTAGCTTGTAGATCTCATACGACTTCGGAACTTTCGGTAGGACGACCATTATCAAAGGTAATGGGCGTCTGGACGGAGTGGGATCGGGGGTGGCGTGGTCCACATCAGTAGCTGGTGAGGAGCGTCTAGATGAAGCTTGAAGGCGACTGGCACTGTGGACGGTAAATCCATGTACCCTGGTCAAGAATGATGCGACTTCCTCGGGGGTCAAATCGTCCGGGAGGTGTCGAAGGATAACCTTTAATTTTGCGGCGGCTGAAGAGCCGTAAGCATATCCAATCCTTCTGCTGTTCAGGAATTCACAAACTGTTGTGAAATCCCGTTGGTCTTCCGTTATAACTCTGCAGCACCCTCTTTTAAAGGTGAATTTGGCGCGTTTATTGACAGCTTTTCCAATGTAGAAGGAAAGTTCCTTACCCGTCGTGCTGAAAATAGATATGCAGGGAGGCCTGCGTGTCGAAGTTGGAGCTGTGGAAACTGGCTTGTTTCCTCGTGTCGAACTACTGGGCGGCGACTCAGACTGGCTGTCGCTTTCGGATTCGCTAGTGGTGGGGTCCTCATCATCTATTGCTTCTGTTTCTGGTGGTTTCTTACGGGGTCTCTTCTTTTGGTTCCCCCTATCCATGCCGGGGAAAACCAGGAACGAACGTGTCTCCTCGTTACCTGTGCTGGGCTGTGCGGACGAGGTACTACGGCCTCGTGCCTGTCATTTCTGCAGTGCACGTACGTGGATTCGAAAGATGAGAATGGACTGATATGTAATGCAAAATCTCTTTAAATAGCCTAAGCACGGACCGCATTGAAAACATCTGAAACAATAAGCCAATCAGAATATACCACATCATCACATTATGTCATAACCAACCAATCAGAAAACAACACATGCCTAATAATTTATTGCATAATATTGGATAATGATTTGTTGCACAACATGATGCAATAGAAGTGGACCGGAAGTGGACCGGAAGTGGACCGGAAGTTGACCGGAAGTGAATATGTGTGGGTGTGGGTGGGTGTGGGTGTGGGTTTTATGAGCATTTTTGGCTTAGTTTTAAGTGTAGCCATAACAATATCAAGAGAGGCATATTTTTAACAAGCTTATGGACAACAATTTGGCAGATGCAACTTTTGTAAGTGTAGGCAAATCAATCTGAGGGAACTCATCATTTCACGGGAAATTCCCGAGGGCATTTTTACAAAAGTCTTGGGTTAGACAGAGTAACACACTTGAGCAATAAGCTCATATGGACATCTTGAGCTAGTTTTAAGTGTAACCAAATCTGCCTGAGAGGGGCTCATCATTTCTCGTCCTAGTAATACCACAAACCCCACTACTACCCGGCTCTGGTTCAACTGACCCTTCTTCGCTTTCCTGTTCCTACTTTCAACAAACAAGAAAAAACTTCGTAACTAAACGATTGCTTGTTCAAAACACAGCATTTACACACAATTTACAAAATATGACAAAACACCAATAGAGATGTTCATCATTCTTCCCTTTCAGCATTTCTCGATTTTTACTGAATTTGTTTCCACTTCCACGAGGAAATTATGGACATGATATTATATGTGAATTGGCTTCTTCCAACTGGTAGCTGATTTTAACGTGAGATGCCTGGAGAAGGGGCAGCGTACTTGATTCTCACGAGAAAGGTCGTAGGTTCGATTCTCCATCTAGGCAGGATTTTTTCTTTCAGGAGTGTATCGTTGGGGGTAAAGTTTATCCACCGTGCTAAGAAGCCAACATTGGTCTCTGTATTTCACAAGGTGAAAGGAAATAGTAAGAGGAAGTTATTTCGATAGTACGTACAATATTGCGAAGTTAGAGGAAAATTTGTTAGATCTAATACTTGTACTTTCTGTTGAAATAAGACAAATATTTTGGATACAAAGCAGGAGCGAATTAACGACCATTCTCAGGTTTTTAATTTTTTTGTTTGTCACTCACTACGTAAATAGTTATTAGTAGTTTATTTTGCATCGGCTTCCGTCGCAATAACCATTTACTTATGTTAATTGGCAATTTATTATTAGTTTTAGACACATCGTAAGATAGAGGTGAGGGGATTAACAACAGTCATTATGAAGGAACGGACATTATATTACCAATCTTAGCAATTAGAACTCCTGAAACTCTCTCCTTCGTTATAGTAATGCACTACATCACTGCTTAACATAATTGTATGTGTGTGTGTTAGTGTTAGTATATCGAAATAATCAATATTTTAGGTGTCAGTGAAGAGCAGAAACAATACATAACTTAACGTTACATTTTGCATCGTGAATGCATATATGTGAATTAATCATAATGTGTGTGTTTACACAACTTATGAAGAATAGCTAAAAGAAAAAAGCTTTAACCTTAAATCCTTGTAATCAACAACTTCTAAGGTGGAAAATGTGCAGAAGGAAAATGCGCTCAAAGTATCCATCGAATTCATTTTTTAATGTTCTAATATCAACGGCCTCTGTTCAGCGAACAAAAAAAGGAGAAGGTGGGATTTTAACCCGCGACCTTTTGTGTATGATGAACGTCTAACCAACTGCTCTACATTAATTTACTGTCAACATTCCCTTAAAAACACGTTGACGTTTATGAAAACATCTACTTTCCTATGTTCCAAGCACATTTTCTCTACAAGTCGTGAAAAATATTATTTTTTGAGAACTGTTCGATATTGTGCAAGGCATTGTAAAAAAAATGTCGTATAAACTTCTCACAAATTTGCCTGTTTCTGCTCAAACTTGATGACGATTTCCTTCAGGTAGAGAAAAACTCTATTCAGTGTTCCAAACCCCTATGATTTCAAGTTGAGCAAGCAGAATCGTAAAATTTCCTCCATGTTCTTTATCCAGTTTATTATATCTGTTCGATTCTGCATTATAATAGCGGTTTATAGTTTCTAAGTTCATCTAATGTGCTAAATTGAAAAACTCTCACCACAGCGTTTCTCGCCTAGTGGAGGGACCAACTCAAAGATGGCTACTCTCAGCTGACGCCGAAGTGCAATGTTGCTAAGTTTACGACTTCGGGACTTAGAATTCTTTCGGGACGGTCAAATAAGAAGTTGCGAAGAGTACAAGTGGCAGCAAGCTATGGAATGCGGTAGGCTGTTGAAAGAAAGATTTCATCGAAACGGATGGTAAGATTATTCTTCATATTTTACCTTCAAAAAAGGAAATGAAAAAGGATTATAGTTTATTTTTGCACTCCACCAAAAATATTAATTCAAATCAAAACACAATATATACCATTCATACATAAAAAGGGATAAATTAATACAAAATTTAATGTATCCCTTTTTATATATGAATGGTCTCGTATCTTGAGCAGCCGGCCCCCGTAGCAGAGTGGTTAGCACATCGCGCTGCGACGCCTGGGGTCCCGGGTTCGAATCCTGGCTTGGGCATGGAAGTTTCTGATGTCTATTCGTCAATTTCATCATATCATCACTGATCCCCTTTTTGTCCCTTTCAGAGGAAAAGTTTTCACTTTAAAATCTGGTCTTTAGTGATGACATGATGAAATTGATGAAGGATTCGAACCCGGGACCTACGGCGTCGTAGCGCGCTGTGATATCCACTCCGCCATGAAGTGAAAATTTTGTTTTTCTCAAAATTTTGGAAGGAGTTGTAGCCTCATCAGCTCCCCCTGGGTACACCAGTGATTAGAACGTTTTTCGTTGCAGCTATTGTGGACAGATGCCAGCCTTTTCTATATCTTGAAACTTCCGTTTGGAAGAACAAGAGGGTAAAGCAGCGTGGCCCATTGCTGTGTCTGTTAATGCGAAATTTTGTGTTTGTCGGTCACAACGTTGTCCTATGACCAATTCAATTTGTCCAACGACGTGAATACATGTATTCTGCTACCGTTGTTCCTTGTAACAGATGTTTCCAAAGCACTTGACTGTCTTCAACGGAAGGACAATTGATACGGCTATGAGAACTGAAGGAAAGAGACGTTGGGAGGGGAAAGGCATTTGAAAACAGCTGCCGTGGTCGGAGAGAAGGATTCTTTTTAACAGGAAATTGTTTATTGGAGCTACGATGTCGACTAATTCAGTTAGAAGAAATGGCGGAGTGGGGAGAGGAACTAATTGCTACGTTTGATGCAGATGCGGTGAATGTCTGTCTGTCTGTCTATCCATTTTTACCGCTGCGAAACAGATTGAAAGACAACGCTAGCATACTTAGAAAGAGGAAGAAGAATGGAAAAGATTATCCAATTGTTTCCAACCCTTTTCTGCTTCCACCCCCCACATCGAGGAAGCCAAAATTGGATGAACCTTCAGCAGATGAGGAAGAAACTAAGTTAGTGGAATTGACGTGCAAAAGGAGAAGAGAAGAGAGACAGGCGGGACGTGGGGGAAGGAGGGGAAGAAGGACTGGGGATCATGGAACAAGAGAAGGGGAATAGAAATTATATGGGTGAGTATGAACGAGTATCAAACCGAAGTATTCCGCCTATGCTAACGAGAACTGTTCAATGTTTGACTTGCATGTTTACTGCAACGACATACGACACGTTAGAAAGCCATGCAAAATCAAAGCGTTTGTGAGTTCGGTATGTTCCTACGGCTGTCTGCCTATTAGAGTCTGTCTATTGAATCATATTTTCAAAACAGCGCCATCGCCACAGGCTACGATGGCGCCCCTCTAACACAATCGCGGCGATGAATGGGGCAAAATAGACATTCGCCCTTGATATGTTATTAAGCCGTCATTATTTACTCTTAACCGAATACAGTGGCAGTGATTAGGGGAGGGTGTAGGGGGCAACTGTCCCGCGCCACTACCCCCCCCCCCATTATGGCCATAATTTAGAACTGCATGATTTGTATTGATATCCAGATATTATAATAATTAAATCAAGACGACTTAGGTGGGCAGGTCATGTGGCACGAATGGGGGAGGATAGAAGAGTTTACAGGATTCTTGTTGGGAAACCTGAGGGTAAGAGACCTGTAGGAAGGCCAAGGAGAAGATGGACGGAAAACGTTGAAATAGAACTGAAGAAATCGGTAAGGATGGAAAAGACTGGATTGATATTGACAGGATAGGGACAGATGGAAGTCCTGTGTTGCTGTAGCCATATACCTTAGGGTTTTAGAAAACTAGAGAGTTAGTTAGTTATTATGACCCCTTAATCCCCCACTCCTCCCAAGTTTCTCATCTCTATGTATAGTGTACGAAGGTCACTATTTATATTTTGAGCCTAACAATGAAAAAACAGGAATTTGGCATTGAAAACTGCTTTATTGTTTTTCGAAATATTCTCCTTTATGGTCAATACACTTTTGCATTCGTTCGAACCATTTGTCAAAGCAGTTTTTCCAATCTTCTTGAGACACCTCCATAATATGGTTTTTGAACGCATCAACGGCGTCTTCCGCCGACGAGAATTGTTGTCCACGCAATTTATTCTTGACATTCGGGAACAAGAAGAAGTCATTGGGTGCCAAATCAGGACTGTACGGCGGATGACCCATCAATTCGATTTTTTGACTGTTCATAAAGTCGGTTGTTAGACGAGATGTGTGACAGCTGGCATTGTTTTGATGAAGAATGATCCGACGGCGTTTGTTTGTTTTCCGTATTTGACCGAAGACCTCTGGCAAACAAATTGTTGTGTATAATTCAGAGTTGACCGTTCTACGTTCCTCTAAAGGCACAGTTGCCACATGACCAGTTTTTCCGAAAAAACAGGAGACCATTTGTTTCGATGTGCTTCGAGCGCGAACAACTTTTGTTGGATTGGGTTCATCTTGAAACACCCATACAGTCGACTGCTGTTTACGTTCCGGCTCATATGCATATATCCATGATTCGTCACCTGTTACAATCTTATATACGTCTTTTGAAGCACCACGATTGTATTTATTGAGCATTTGTTTGCACCAATTGACGCGAGCGTCTTTTTGAGTTTTTGTCAAATTGTGTGGGATCCAACGAGAACATACTTTTGTCACAGCTAAATGATCATGTAATATTTTATATATGCTGGTGGAACTAACGCCTATGGTTGCCTCAATCTCACAGTATGTCACATGACGATCTTGCAGGATTAGGTTTTGCACAGCATCAAAGTTTTCTTGAACAACAACTGATTTTGAACGACCTTCGCGAATCTCGTCGGTGAGCGAATGGCGGCCACGATTAAATTCATTATACCAGCGTTTCACAGTGGCAAAGAATGGGGCTTCATCATCAAATGTGGAAGTAAGTTGATCGATGCACTCTTGTCTTGATAATCCACGTCGAAAATCGTAAAAAATCATCGCACGAAAATGTTCACGAGTTAATTCCATTTTATTGTTGTCGCGCAATCTCCAAGGCAACATAAACAACACAAATGAAGCTATTGACAAAACATTTGAAGTACGTTATGGTCAATAATGCCAGACGATTCCGTGCAAACGTCAAATCGCGCCTAACTTCAATCAGCGTTGCCAAGGCTCAAAATATAAATAGTGACCCTCGTATCAGGCTTGAGCAGCTCACTTTTACTTCTGGGGACTAGCAAGTGATCCGTGCGGTGCGAGCATCCCGCCTACACACAGCACCCTCAGGCCAGCAAGAAGCAGAATAGGAGTAGAGGAGCCGTTAGCGTAAAGAGGAAAAAATACTGGGGGGGTAAGGCGCCCTCCTATTCGCGGAACCACCACCTGTTTCTTCTGCCACCAACCTCCTTGACGGAGTGGTTAGCCCAGCGTACTGCGATGCCAGGGGCCCCGGGTTCGAATCCCGGCCTGGGCATGGGTGCTCTTATTGAGTGTCCCTTGATCAAATTCATCACATGATCACTCATCCTCATCTTCGCGATAAGTCAAAAGTGGCAGAAAAGTGAAGTAAAATAAACCAAATCAATCAGTTCCTTCTGCCATGATTGCAATACCACACTTCACTGTTACTCACGAATCAGATGACGAGAACTTTCCCACTGAACGAACGAGACCGTCGAAGCCTCCTGTCCCTCTCCCTCCCTCCTTTCCGCACCTCTTACAACGCTACAGTACAGCTGCTCCCTCTGCAGTCCACACGTTCACACGAAAGCGTTCTTTCACAAATACGGCGCGTTGGCCAGGCCTGATTACGGAAGTACGGAATCCTCTTACACTCCGTTCCGGGAATCTGTAGAGCAAGCGAATTAAAGAGGTCCTATGCGCAAGTAGGACTCGAGAGGGGAAATGAGTACATTCTGGCGGGGGAAGCTGCTACAGCTACAAGCTGTTAGCAGCAGCGCGCACTGCTTCGCACTGCCCACTCGCTTACTCCTCTTCTCTACCGTCATGAGCGGCCATGCTCCACAGTTTACCGAGACAGAGCGTAATTCCGAAGTTCCCCTGTACGAAGATAATCAGGATGTTATAAGTTGTCCCCCTGCGCTCGTCTCAATGCACAAATTGTTTGAATATAAAACTACCAGAATTTTCCTCCATTAGAAAGATGCTTTAGTCGAAGCCGGTGTTCTAGACTGGGTGGGGTGGGGGTGGGGTGTTCTGGATATGCTGTTGATTCCACTGGGAGCGCCAAAACGTGGCCGAAGAGCGTTAGAATGGATCTATTGATCCTTTCGCTTGGAGCGATATCAGGATGAGTAGGAGGCTTCGTAATGGAAGAAAAAGGGAAAAGGTGAAATAGAAATGGGATATGAAAGACAATGGTAGAATTCGTGAGAAGGTAAAGTGTGGATTCCAGGAAGGGACTAGTGTCATCTATCAATCTAAAGTTTACTCATTATCTTCTGCTGGCCATGAAAAATTTGTTATTTATTCACATTAACGAATTTATAGAGAAATCTGAATTAATTTGCCTAGTTCTACTAATTGAAAATATTTTTTGTACTGACTAAACATTCCATTACTAAAAATTTCGACATAATTTCAAATGTCTTTTTCAATATTTATATAAAGAATAAAATGCAACAATCAGTAACAAAAGCTAAGCAAGTAAATATTAACATGTTAAGTAACATTTTTGAAGTTGAAAATTAACGGTAAATGATCAAAAACTTTTACATTATTACATTTGAATCGCATTTTTCATACAGACTATTTATTTTGTGGAATGAAATTAAGGATAATATTAGCGTTAATAATGACTAACTATTCTTCTTTAATGTCTCCATCTCGGTGACACTACACGGGAAATTTGCAAACAATTGACTTTCTTAACAATGTACAGATATAAAATCAGCATCTCCACCACGTATCATTCTACAGAATGATGGGTATCAAAACCAGTCACTCCCACAATTAATCAATGGGTGATGTAACTTATTCATCATTCATCGTCAATGATGAGAGCACTTGTCATTCAAGTCAAACGCTTGGCAGTGCGAAAGGCACAACTAAAACTAAACAGTTTAACAATTAGAAAATACAATGGTCACTCATTGGGTTTTATGAACCTTCGAACCTGAATCATGGCTGGGTTAGGATAATTACCTGTCTATCTGAAGAGTGATGATAAATTCGAAGAATAAAATAAACTAAGACCTCTCTAGGCTTCGTTGCTCGTTGACCAGGCCTCGTCTCACTTTCCCTCAAATCCTTTCTCTAAGCTCCTCTCTCTCCTCAATCCAAATCAAAAGTCAGTCCCTTCTCAGTCTGTCTCACCTCTATATCACCCAGGCCATGGAGACCTTCCTCCATGCCGAATCGTGATTTTTATTACCTCTATTGCAAACAGCTGACTCCATAAGCTGATGGAACTTCCTATATCCTGAATACATCAGGAAGTTTGCATAGCACAACACTGTGCATTATTCACATGCCACAGAGGTTGAGACAACTGAAGTAAACAAGTGAATGCCCTGGTCAACATGAAGCATCCAGAGAGAGTTAAGTAAAATATAATCTTATGGATTAATACGGAATAACAAGTATGAAGTTTGTCAAAACTAAACATACATATATATATATATATACCGTACAATTGGTGTAAGACAGTAGGCCTATCTAATCGGCTGTTAAATACTTGCTGCTGTCAGACGGCCAATGGTCAATGTTGTTGTTGTCGTTGTTGTTGATTTGGTGCTTTATGTCCACTTTATGCACAGGAAGGCTAATCGGGACTGGACGTACAGTTTAAAGTGGAATCCGAACCACTAGGTGCCTCCACTGGGTATCGAGCCCGGGACCCCTTGATTACAAGGCGGCGACACTACCACTGCGACATCAGGGAGGCCACTGGTGGTTTCAGGATTCGTGAACAAGGGGTACGATGAGCAAAACAGCGCCCCCACGCCCCCTGTACTTATACCGAATGAAAATCGATTACACAGTTCCACACCGTCTTTCATATATTACAACCTTTACCAATTGACGTGACTAATGTGCAATTTACTGCAAAAGCGAAGCAAGTGCAAAAGCAAACCTATTTTTGCGTAAGTGCGTAACCTATTTTTGTTCACATTGAATTTCAAAAAAATTTAAATTTCCTGCTTTTCCGTTGATCCATTAATAATTTGGTACAATAAAATTTGCTCGTGGATTTATACTAAATTTTTCCTAGCAATTTTATATGTAGTATCTGTATGACGATTTTTTTTATAAGTTTAATAATACAGTATAATTAACGTAAGAACGTCTTGGAATATACAGCACTAGTAATACATATTATACAGGTATATTTCTATATGCTTCTAAGGAAACTATTAACATTTAATTATTAATATTTAATAATTCAATAATATAATTAATGCTTGTATATTGTTAATGTCTTTTGCATTTGTTATAATAAAACTTAGTACATGATACGAGGTATTACATACAATATTTTTTTCAATATGTGTTCTGAAAGACGAAAGTTAACTTATGATCGATCATTTATTTCTGTCCTCCTTTCCAAAATACTCATATTATCATCCACCTTACACTCTAAGCAAACGAAATCTATTCTCTTGTGGCGCCGGTGCAGTAAGGTTTCTTTAATTTTCCTCTATTTGTACTGAAATGTTTGTGCATGTTTAAATACCAAGGTTAACAGTTGAGTTTACAAAAGAAGCCTACGAGGGCCGTACGATCTGAATCTGTCAATGCAATCGAAATATTAACATTTCTGCACAAGTTTTGTTCAACAAACATCATCAATAATTCCTCGAGTCGATCTTGTGTCGTGGTGGTTCTTAATTTTGATTTCACCAAAGTGAACTTCGAGAAACTTCTCTCTACGCTGGCTGTCGAAATTGGTATGCACAAAAAAGATCTAATGATTGACTTTACTGTTGGTAAAGAACAGCTGTCGCTGCAGATCTGAAACACTCCACCAATAAGGGAATGGTCCTAGTATCAGAAAACTGCGCATCGTTTCTCAACACATACGTATTATCACAGATCATTTGTGTCTGGTTAAACAAAATACAAAATGCGCATACAATATCATTTATAAAACCTTAAGTTATTGAGAGACAATCTAAACACGTAACCTGTTGCCCATGAGAAAGAAATGCATAATAATTTTTCCAGACATCTTCCCCATTAGATACCGTGTTAAACCTGAAAATTAAGATTTTTGGTCCTAAGTATACATACCAACATAAAAAAAACTAGAAGCCACAAAGAAGAAATCGGGAACTTCAGAGTTCCGAACAGTATAATTACATGACTAATCCTGATATTTGATTTTCTTTGAGGAACGATAAAAGAGAATTTGTTTCTTGCTTTTAGAATCATTAAGACGACCAGAAGTATTGGATGTGGATTAAACTATAAAATTAGGTACGACTACTTCACTCAAATACTCGCCCAAAACATATGATTTGTTAACTTTTTTCTCAGGGGCGAAATGTTACGTGTTCTCATTGTCTCTCAATAACTTAGCTTCACGGACGAAAGGTTGGTTAACTCACGTTTCGTTTTGTTGTTGTTAGCCGTACCTGATACTATACGTAGTTTTACCAAGAAATGTCCAATTCTTGCAGCAATATTTTATTGTGATTTCAAAAGAAAAGGTCAGGAGAGAAGCAAAGACAAAAACAACATTAAACCTGACATAACTAATGTTATCCAAAATTCAAGTGTCAATATCTCTAGTTTCGAAACTCGAATCGCAAGTTTTTTTTCACTATGATACAGTTCGGAAAAGTGTACAAAAATGATTCGCTAAAAGTAGGCCGTTTTTCAATGATTTCAATACCTGATTTCGAACGTTTCAGAAAATTATTCATGAAAGTAGACTGACGCAAGGTAGCCTTTCCCCGTTCCCTCTGTCTTTTCCTATTGTCTACCCCTGACAGTTTTTTTCTTTGCTGTACTAATTTTCATTGGATGCAAAAACGGAAAACCAGAAAGAAAAATTCAGAAATATGCAAACTGTTAAGACCGTACTCTTCTAATGCATGCGATTCACTCACTACCAGACCACAACTGAGTATTGGAAGGGAAGCAATACTACCAACTATTTTCAAGAAATGTTTATCGTGCCGCTTATTGTGCGGATTATTAAAATGTTCAAAAACATCCAGTAGCCTTTTCGAACAGTCGCCTGCCGCGTTCTGAAGCAGTGATCGGAAAAAGAAACATCTACAATTTAATTCGTAAAGTGAGAATGGATCTTATAAGGGATTGTTGACGTCAGAGGACCGGTTTCAGCCCGATTGTTGACAGTTGATTGAAGCAGCAAGAAAATAAAAACCCAACAAAAGGAACGATGTTTTGGATTTTTTTCCTCTTACAGTGTTTGTGTTTCAGTCGGAACTTTGCAAAGTGGAAGCTGCATAGCAACAAATATGCGCAAGAACAAGAACAAGCTTATCCCAAAAGATGCATTCAGTAAATAAAAATCCCGCTACGTTCTGCCTTCATGTCGCCCCGGCGTCCGTGATACAACAGGGGGTACGGCCGTAGCATCGTACCTCCCCTGGAGCCGCCGGTGAGGGAGGCCCTCCAATGGTCAATGGTGTTACGAGATACCGAAGATGATCATGAACAACGACAATTCCGCAAGAATACCAAAAGGAAAGTAACACCACGCTTAGTGTTACTTTGCACCACACGTTTAGGGAAATTTCACACCGAAGAGATACATGTTGCTTGAGAACAAGCCAATCAAGAGCAGCGTTTCACACCGCTACTGTGGCGTGACAAGACGCCCAAGCTGCGTTCGATTGGTGAAATACTCAAGCGACACATGTCGCGTGCCGTGAAATCTCTCTTACAGTTTGTTAAGGTGGTTGTTATTTCCACGTTATGCACAGAAAGTCTAACCGGGACTGAGGCTACAGTTTAAAGTGGGTACCGAACCAATGTGGTTCTACCCGGAATCGAACCATTACAAGGTGACGGCGTTAACACTACGCCATAGGGGAGGCCAATACACTTTTAAAGTGTACGGAAATGGATTAAGGTTGAATGTGGACGGGATGATCGCCTCTCCTTCCCTCGCAGAGACTTGTTTGGTTTCAAATATGTTATCAATAATTTACATAGGCCTATTTATTTTTCTGCACCGTATCTAAACTTAAGCATGTATTATTTACTTGATTACCGAATTACATAATTACCCGATGTGTGGCTTATTGAGTGAAAATAGTTTGGCATTGTCACTGGACGGTGGATGGATTGTAAAACTAGGAGGAAAATGTCTGTTTCCTACAGGATTGGTAGACATTTCTTTTGCTTGTTTATTTGTTCACTCACATCATAACTATAGAATAGAAAGAGGAAAGTTCCTTAGTTTCGAGTCCTGGCGTGGACATAGGTGTATTTTGTGAGTGTCCCTTAATCAATTCCATTTATCCATCACCCAACCCCATCTTCACGATTAGCCAAAATAGCAGAAAAGCCATGTATAATATAAGATATATTTTATTACGTATTTACGTCACTAAGCATTAAGCTAAAGCAAAAATGAGGGAGGACAGAGTTTCCTGTAAGCCCATTTTTCTCACAGCCTGACTTAGGGATTACAATGACATCCGATCTACTGAAATGTCCAACTGGGAATCATACCAGAGATCGTTTGATTACAAGGCACCAGCGTTAAATACTACACTATCACTCCCCACCTTCCCAGAAAATAAGAAAATACAGTAAAACCTCGTTAATCCGGACTTCGCTTAATCCGGACAGTCAAAAGCATAATGCAAGGTTTTAAATGTGGCTAGAAGTCAATACGAGAACTTCCCAAAGAAAAGGGTGTCAACCACTGATGAAATTATGTTTTCCGCAGACTTTGTACTGTACTGTATAGTGTATTTAGGCCTTTTAAATACACCATAATAATAAACGTGTTTTGTTGCTATAAACTGAATTTTAATGCACTTTCTACTATTATTTTAGGTTATTTCAGTTAATCCTGACTTTCGTTAAACCGGTCAACTTATCCCCCCCCCATTAGTCCGGATTAACGAGTTTTTACTGTATAAGGATTAGAAGACAAACGACAAACAATGTCATGCTAGAATCGAACTTCAAGATTTCTGACTTTGCACGCACATTGTGTCGACAGCTGGGCTTCACCGACTCGATTCAGGTTGCACAGTGAAAGTCAATATGTTCGTGAACAGGCAAAGCTCATTCTTGCTGTCAATGGGGCATTGATTTGCTTTGCAACACTATCATGAACATTGCGTCTTTCTCCGACTGGCTGCAGGGGAACACACCTTTTGTCACGTGTTGGACAAAGTTCAGCTGCTGAATACTCGCAGTCACCTTCATTATGACAGCCAATAAGAAGAGTGCACCGTTTGCAAGGGATCTACAACTTCCTCTGCTCACTTTGAGAGACAGGCAAAAATACATCCAACCATCTTCCTTGATTCTGTTTGCGCCGTCTTAGACTTGACTTGTCAATACTCTTCGGTAAACAACATGGTCACAGGCCTTCCCAGAAGTCTCTGGTTGTGCTCAAATTGCCTCGGGTTTCATTTACTTCCGTGCGCTCAGGATCTACACAGAGGTGCACCCTTGTTGATGCCTCCTGATCCTTTGGATTTGCATGTGTGTTTTTATAAATTATTTTTTTTCGTAGAATTTCTTAGTGAAAGTTAGGAACCTTGATTTTTCGCCTTATCACCGAAAAATATTAATTGCTGCAAACAAGTGTTTATACATGCGCAGTGACAGGTTCTCAACGCATTTATCGTCCATTCAAATTGCGAAATAATGCAAATTTGGCATAAAATACTAATTGTAGCCTTTTTAGCGAATTTCAACATATTTCGTGCATAAAAACAAAAATATACCGCGAACATGTCTTGCGTTTTAGGATTAAAAATAAAATGTACCATATTTAGAGTACACGTCCAAAATTCTATCTTCAAAAAACTATGATGCGTACGTGTTATACATGGAATAATTCCTACAGCTACATGAAACCACATATAAATAGATGTTTCACACGATTTCTAACATTCTATAGAAACGTATTGCATCGCTGAGCAATGTAGCTAAGATATCAAGTGCGCATCTACCGTCACACGGAAGCAGTAATATCGGTATTTGTCGCGCGAAAAACTTCTTGTTTCACCGAGCAAAGTGGCGCGGTTTTGGCGGAGATCAAGTGCGCACCTTCCGTCACACGGAAGCCGCAACATCTGTATTTCTCGCGCGAGAAGTAATGTGAAACAATTTGTGTGAAAATTGTTTACAATATATGAAACTCCCGAAAAGCCTTAGGTCATGTGATCTACAAATGAAAATAATAATTTAAAAGCATAATGAGGTATATACTTTTAGGTATAATATGCAGAAAAGTGTGCTAAAATTAAAACGCGAATTTTGTGACAAATAACCCTGACAAGTAATAATAATAATAATAAAAAAAAGAATAAATCGGGACTGGATCTTCAGTTTAAATGCTGTTCTGCCGGAGATCGAACCTGTGGCTTCTTTATTACAAACACAGAGTGGAACACACTTGTATGATGGTTTAGTACAAGTTTCTGAATTCGTATTTATATTTATAGCGCCGAATTTTATCCTCGCAATTCTACTGGTCAAGAATCAACAAAGTAAAATATTTTTCTATTGTGTTCCGCCTTTGCCTAATTGAGTAATACGACATTTAAAATGTTACATTTAAAAACAGAATACATTTCTCATATTATGACTTCAATTCTGTTATGACACAATTCTGTACTCCTACCTAATGGTTATTGACTAACCTGTATGTTTTTTTCCGGTTGCTAGGAGATGGTAGTTGCTTAGAGAGATTATGATGTATACTGAATAAAAGATGTACGGTTTATGTTTTATGGTATTTGGGCAAGTGGGCCTCCCCGATGGCGTAGTGGTAGCGTCGTCGCCTTGTAATCAAGGGGCCCAGGGTTCGATACCCGGTGGAGGTACATAGTGGTTCGGATCCCACTTTAAACTGTAGGTCCAGTCCCGATTAGCCTTACTGTGCACAAAGTGGACTTAAAACACCAATTAAATCAATTCATTCAATTTGGGCCAGTGTAATTGAAGAATATTTTTTTTAACGTTGTTTTGTTCGATGTGAGGTTCCAGATATGGAACACAACTGTGTGCATGTGTGAGGTTATTCTCTCAGACAGCACCTGTACAAATTCACTGCATTCATCGGATGTAAAATTTAAGTGTTTGAAGATAGTGATGGATAGGTTGTGTCCATATATCTTGAAACTCGACTGTGCCACGTAACGTAACACGTTTCTTGGAGCTCAGCCTTTTCATTTGTGACAGTTGGGATTCATTTAAAAATTGAGGTGTAGGGGCTGTAGTCACTAGTATGTACCACTTTTCACAACTTACTTCTCCCACACTGACCGTCAAACAAATGTTTGGCCAACTCAACTCAAAAATAAAATACCGGTGAATAATTCAAATTTACCCACCCCATTCGTATTCGTTAGTTTCTGCTTCCTGTTGACAGTCTGCGATGTTTTAACCCCCAAGCAGAGTTTCACAAGGCACATAGTAGGTACTTTTTAGCCTCTCTCTATTACATTCGTTGAATTTTCCCATGGAGTTAGCTTTCGACAATGTGCACATCGCTTGTCTTGAATAGCTCTGTACTAAACGGAGAAATTCTTCCGTTAACATGAAAGCACCAAGGGTGCCCATCACCTCCAAAGCCAATGGCGCACTCCCCAAATAATGTCGTGCGTCCTCCCCCCCCCCCCAAAATTATATAATTCGCGCCCTCAAACCATATCGTAATCCCTACAAAGTATGTAATTACGACAGCGTGTCTACCGAAAATAACTCTTTTCTTAGCATGTTGTTCCAAATGATGCACCTGCTTTAAATTAAGCAGTATACCAACACTAAGATTATATTTTAAGGAGTGATATTATTAATGAATATGGAGAATATCGCTTATGACTTCTAATGCAGCTATAGTATAAAACTTCACATTCACATCGGTAAAGCGCGAAACACGTATTCTCGCAAGAAACGAAGCGAGCAAGAACATTTTTACATCCATTTCTTTGCAGGCTTTTAAGAATATTAATTTAATGGGGTGTCAAAACTTCCTTAGAATCCCGAGATATTTAGTCCATTCCAGCTTCTCTTTTGGCACGTTCGGGGTCGAAAACGTGTGGATACCAAATCGCTAAATACAGACTCCAAAATTTTATGTTGGAACTCTCTCTTCACTACAGAAATCCTTTAACGCTTTGTCAAGAGCTTCTAGTAATACACAAGAATTCGATACCCCCTTCAAGTTAATGCTCAATCCCCCTCTAACTAAAATACCCGCCGTAATCTAAGACCTAGAGTTAGATACTTTCGCCCCCAACGGTTAATTCAGAATCCCCCCTCCGAAACCCACGTGTCAATTAAGGCCTAATATGTAAGAGTTGGATATTTATCCTCCCTCCCCTACGATCAACTGAAAACACTAACCTTTAGAGTGTCATATTATGTCATGTCGTCATATTGACTGCCGAATGTTAGATACTGAAGTAAGACCGTTATTATTGTATGCAACTGACAAGCACTTTAAGAGAGTGCATATATATATGATTTTCTGTACTGGCGGCAGCCTCTATGAAGATCAGCTTTCTTCCTCTCGTCAGCATTGTTCTTATGAGTTTTTTCTTCTTTTTGTTTCTTCAAGTGGTATGTACGAGGGCCGTACCGAAAATAATGCAAAAGTGATCATAACCTCTTTATTAACTGATGTAGATCGTTCAAATTGCACATGTAGTTGGAGTGACTCTTCCTATATACAAACCAGCTACTCAACATAGTCTCCATTTAAAGCTATGCATTTGCGCCATCGTTGAACCCAACTCTAGAATCCTCTTTGAAAAAAGTCCGGTGTGCACAGTCCAATATCCACAGAAGGCTACAGAATGTGTACGGAGATGACCCCATTGACAAGAGCAATGTGGACAAGTGGGTGAAGAAGTTTACAGAAGGGAAAACGAGCATTGAAGACAAACCGCGCAGTAGGTGACCATCAACTGCGACCACTGACACGAATCGTCAGCGAGTGGATGAGTTGATTGCGCGTCATTCCTGGAATGCGGCCGTACCATAAACAGCAAGCGGTACATTGAGACACTCCATAAGCTTACAGGAGCCATTAGGAGGAAAAGACCGCACATGAATCTGAAAGCGATCCACATTCTCCTTGACAATGCGCGACCACACACCTCTTTGGCAACATATCAGGTGATCGGCAAAATGGGTTGGTCCGTGGTCCCCCATCAACCGTACAGCCCGATCTGGCACCCTCAGACACCTTGGTTGGTCCCATGAAGGACAGTCTTCGGGGACAACGATTTGATGACGCAGACGAGGTAAGTGGCTGTGAAGAAGTGGATGTCGGACAGTGCACACCGGACTTTTTTCAAAGAGGATTCGAGAGTTGGGTTCAACGATGGCGCAAATGCATCGCTTTAAATGGAGACTATGTTGAGTAGCTGGTTTGTATAGAGGAAGAGTCACTCCAACTACATCCACACACATATGGCTTATTCCACAGAATTTGAAACCAAGGTGCCAAACTTTTTTCATTGAATTATGGTGGCAAACACTTTATTCTCTTTAAAAATATGTGATTTTCTTTCTGGTAGTCAACTTTATTTTAGCTCCAGATGTTCAAATGTTGGCATATATTGCATATTGCAAATATTGTGTAGCTGTTCAGAAATCTTGTAGTGAAATACGTATGAAGTGTTAATTACATATGCATTTTCAATTTTGAATATACATATTCTCTATGATACTACACCATTACAAACCTTGGGTGTATTGTGGGTATTCTGGGTATCAGATAGTGTGGAGGTTTTTGAAGTGTCACAAACATAACCATTCGCAGGTTTTATTCCTCTCCATACTACATGGTTCAAATGTAAATCTCCAAATATTGTGTGCAAAAAGCAATTATGGAAGGTTCTCAAAATATACAAAAAATAATCTAATAAAAATTTTAATCAATATTACAATTTATGGTGGTCATGTACGTGACAGTGGTCAGGTTTATGACTTGAGACAGGTATGTGACATTGTGACATTATTATTACGCAGATATTAACTACTAGAATAGTGCATTTTATTTTCTATTTGACAGTGGCAGTGACAATAGTGAATACAGAGTATTAGCAGGTATATAGTGTTATTATACCGTTTGGATATTGTATATACTCTTCCGGGTATGCATGATGAGATGACTATGGAAAGATGGCATTATATTGAATTGATTGAATTAATTGTTGCTTAAAGTCCACTTTATGCACAGATAGGCTATATGGACTGGACCTACAAATTAAAGTGGAATCCGAACCACTGTGCAATGTGCCTCCAACGGGTATCGAACCCGGGATCCCATGATTACAAAGCAGATACCATTAGAAAACATGTTCAAAATACTACCTTACAGTGCACATGCTTACTCAACGCAGAGTGTCCTGATGTAAGTAATGGGTATTCAAAGTTTTTTCCTTAAAAATACACCTAGTGACCAATAGAAAAGAATTCAAGCTGCAGACTTCCAATGTGACATACAAAAAAGCAATACTGTTGATTTTGCCATTAATTATTCAGGTGAACAACAATCTGAAATACAATCAGCGCTTTGGAGTAGACAATGTGTGATCTTATTCACTGCTGCTCTTTTTTTAAGACAAGCAAAAGACACAGTGCTATCTTATTGTTAGTCATACAAAAGATAAATCAGATAAAGCAGTTCATGTCTGCCTTCATTTTGAAGGTCATTGAAATTCTCAGATTTCAAGTTAATAAACCAAAACTGATAGTCAGGAGTGATGCACCATTGAATAAATTTATAAACAAGTTCATCTCCTAACTTGTCTACATGCTATCCAGGTCACAAGAACGATTTTCGGGTTTTGAATGAAAGTATTCAGCAACTTTCCGTTGGAAATGAGTTGTTGATGGTATTTGTGGCAGTGCAAGTCTCGAGTCGTATGAAAAAAGGTATAGATCAAGTCCAAATTGAGTGGAATCTCAGCAAAGAAGTTCCAGGAATTAAGAATGAATATCTAATCAGATCATGTTCTAGGGGTCATGTTGGTCCCTTTAGAAGTGAAGTCATTGAACAGCCCGATACAAGCGATTTGTTACTGTGAGGATAAAGAGTCATGCTGTGATCGTCAAAGTAGTGCACACGGCACTAAATATTCAGTCATCTGCTACAAAATGCATTTCAAATATTTCACCTGGCGCTTTCCTGCTGTAAAAAGATTTAGAAAGGAATGTGGAAACTATGTGTTTCACAAGTGTCTGCAGTACAAAGGTCTGATTTTAGTGTAGTTTTCGTTAAGAAACAGTCTGAACATAACTGAACATAACTTCATAGATATCAAGAAAATGATATAATTTAAAGAATGCCTAATTATCGTGGAATTATGGTATTTCCATTCTCAGTTAAGAAAGATTAATATCAATAGTTTGCCAGGTAACCATGGTTACCTGCAGAATCCATGTATTCTCATACAATGTCTGAACTTGATTGTCTGTCACATACATGACTGGCACAATTTTCCTGTAAATAGAAATCTGTTAATTCTGCTAAGTGATATTTATTTGTTAGTCCTTTAGTAGTTTGTAAAGACTTCAAAATGCATGTTGTTTTGTATAATTCACAGAATTTTGAAGAAGAAGAAATATATGTGAAATGTAATTTCTATTTTCTGTCACATACATGATCATAATAAAGAAGCAATTTAAACAGTAAAACATTCAAAGTAATCTATTCTCTGATTTTATTTACTGTTAAAAACATTATAATTTATGCGATAAAATAGGTTTCATCTCAATACTTCATTTGTGAGCCAGATTACAATTAGTTGTGTCGGTATATGAAGGTATGTTTGTCACATACGTGGCTGTGGAATGAGCCATATATATGCATTTCATATATTTACACTCCTTGAAACATTTTTTTTTTAAAAAAAAAGTGCTAAATATGTAGATTGTATTGAATGTGTGAAAAATATTGTAAAATAATATTAACATGCACGAGCCCTATTACTTCCAATTAATGACAAATTTGAGAAGAACTACAAATAAATATTGTAATTATGTGTGTTCCGTGCCGGAGCTAGGCTTTGTGGTGTGGAGGGGCGCATTAGATGACTGTCAAAGATTTCGGTGGGGTTCATCTTCAAATAAATATGTACATAATATTATACATTGGTATTACTTGATCCAAACAAGGATTTATTAACTAATTGGATGTTTAAATACTGGAGTAAAAGAAAATTATACAAATTCAAATGTTGCATTGAAAATGTGTAAAATTTAGGCTTGGTAATATTTTACAAAATGATATGGTAATAATAAAAAATATACACTAATTAGCGGTATAATGTGTTTATGGGAAATGGGGGGATTACGATAGCATTATATTCCAGATCTCTATGATATAGGAGTTAGTAGAGAGTCCAAGATGGCGTACTTGTAACGTCGTCACCTTGTAAACAAGAGTTCCCTGGTTCCATACCCGCTGGAGGCACATTGCACAGTGGTAAGGATCTCACTTTAAACTGAAGTCCAGTCCCGAATGACCTATCTGTGAGTAAAGTGGACTTGAAACAAAAAATCAAACAAACAAGCCACGAGTTAGTAGAGGGCGGTCCGAAACTAGAGGTCCTGGATTCAAATCTTTGTAGGTTAGGTTCCCAACCATGTACAATCATCTATGTACTTTTATTTTATTTTATTCACAAAATTTGTCAATTACATTTTGACAGGGTGGATCAGCATGATTTTGGGCGGGACAATAATTCACGCATAATTCCCGGAATTCAAGGAATTCCCGGTGAGTAGCCACCCTGTGTATATTACAGCACATTTCTCATTAACTAACCATACTTATCGTTAACAGTATAGAACCGACCATTTCCTGCAGCATTTATAAAACGTCATAACATCTAAAAAAAACTTCCAGTGGGAAAGAAAACTTCAAAATTCCAATGGAAACACACACAATGCAAACTACACTCTTAAATATCTCACAGTCAAGGACGTATTTAGGGGTCCAGGTGGTCCGGACCCCAACGAAAGACTTATCAAGTACTAACATTAAATGAAAAATATATTCGTTTATCCTTTGTTGTATAATTTCCTCTGAACTTATTGGAAGACAAGGATTGCCGTATATTGGGATCATACGGTTTTGAAGGACAGGAAGGACGTATTTGGGGGGGAGTCCAGGTGTCCGGAGCCCCCGAAAGACTTACCAAGTACTAAAATTAAGTAATGGAAATATTACCATTTGTTGCAAAATTGATGGTTATTTTTAGAAGCCAAGGATTATATTTGGATCATACGGCTTTGAATGACATTACAAAGAAGATTTATTTATATATAATATGCATAAAATATTAATCAGAAACTTACTTTTCTCCAACTACATGTAACATAATTTTTGTTATTCGATAAATATCAATTATTAATCTATTTGACATTAATTTCATTGCCAGGGCACTTCTTTTTATTTAAATTAGCCTATGTCGATCTTAACTACAGGCAAGCTTCGTAATGAATATGCGCTGTTATATCTCTATTCTTATGCAGTCTTTTTACCTATTCTTCTAATAATAATATAATATTTTTCGCGGTGGCTCAGTCGGTAACGCGTCTGACTACCATGACCCAGGTCCCGGGTTCGATCCCCGGCCGGTTCAAACCCAGGAACTTTTCTAACGTTGGAAGCGGCCCCGGCGCCCACCCAGCGTCGAATAACATGGGTACCTGGGGGGTAAAGGCGGTCAGGGGCGTATGCTGATCACATCACCCCCACTCACGACCGGATCAAGGAAGTGTGGGACGTTACCCCCACACCCCCTATTCCTACGCCTTCATGGCGTGGTGCTAAGCACAGGGAGCACTTTACCTTTTTTATATTAATTTATGTATTGTAATTAGTATTAATTTGATTTAATATAATTATTTTAATTTAAACATTATTATTCCTGAGACACTTGGTTCGAACCCCCCCCCACCCCCCACCCGCGAAATATATTTCTAGATACGTGCCTGCTCACAGTTCACTGCTTTCGCACTAATTCTAACGTTAAGACCCATGGCAGTTGATGACAACTCATACCAGCTGAAAAACTCTGGTTACTTTCTCCTACCATGATCAAATAGTGTTCAACAAACTCTGATTTGATTTGTGCTACTTAACATCACTTTTCTGCTACTCTTGGCTATCGCGATGATCAGAATGAGTGATGATATGATGAAATTGATGAAGGGACACTCACACAGAACACCCATGCTCAGGCCGAGATTCGAACCCGGGACACCTGACGTTTTCAACATCGCAGAACACAAAGATTATTTTGTTGCGGACACAGTTCGAAATGACTTATTTCGTTCTGTACTGGAAGTGTATTAATACCCATATAAACAACCAAGATTCAATTATAATTGAATGATTGATTGATTTGGAGTTTTAAGTTCACTTTATGCACAGTAAGGCTAATCGTGACTGGACCTACAGTTTAAACATGGATCCGAACCACTATGTGCTTTCACCGGGTATCGAACCCGGGACCCCATGATTACAAGGCGACGACGCTACCACTGGGAAGACTCCTATATAATTATAATTATATTTGACTATAAAATTGTGTATTAAAAAAATATGAACAATGCCAAAAAGTTGACACTTTTAAGAAAGATTCTCCTTGAATTCGTGGAGATTCCGAAAAACACAGGTATAAATCAGGAATTATCTGTAAAGTTACACGCAGGCACATCCCACATATTCCTTGTAACGATGGCCAATTTATGTTGCGCGCCAATACGTTCTGAGGCGGACCACTAGGGCACTTGATGGGCGGTTCCAAAAAGCTCGTTACGACGTCAGCGCGCTGGCTGAATCCCCTAAACCGCTAACATATTGACTCATAAACGGACATGTGCGAATTTATGGCAACACTTGACCTCCCCTTTCCCCCTCTCTTCAACACTGGAAGGATAGTAAAAAACGGAAACTCATAGAAGAACATAAAGCTGGCACAAAATTGAAATAAATTAAGAGACGACGTGGTGGGAAGAATGCAAAATAACCTGTGAAAATAAACGGTAAGGAAAGGCGAAATTGAACTGCAAAAGTGGTGAATATACGAGGTCACTTTCGTATGTCGAAGAATCATTCCGTAAGATGGCACTGGATGCAATAATGTCGATCGGAGCGCCTTTTGCAGTGAAAACCGCACAGGAGTGCCTGCTGCAGATATTCGGTTATTAAATATTTATTTTACCAAATAAATGGGGAAAGAATGTTCATTGAACTGTAAGCCATTACACAGATCTGCTTCTACGACTTACGATTCTTGCGTTATTATGCTGCATAAAGTTTCATATGACTATTAAAAAAAGAGGAGGCATATAAAATGCCTTAAACCTGGAGGGATTCACATTTCTGTGTGTGAAAAATATATTCATGAAAAAATAAAGACTTGTGTGTAAAAATTATCTTTGTTTCAATGTCTGATGTACTCTCGTGCATTTTGTGGGAAGAAAATGTTGTAAATATTTGCAAACCTAAGTAATGCAATGTTGGGACATGCAGAATTTCAACTGGCTAATAAGACGGACTCTGCAGCTGAGTGGTTAGCACATCGCGCTGCGACGCCAGGGGTCCAAGGTTCGAATCCCGCTCGGGCATGGTTGTTTGTGAATGTCTATTCATCAATTTCATCACTCATCCCCATCTTCGAAAATTAGCCAAGAGGCACAAAACGCGACGTAAAATAAAATCAATCAATCAATAAACTTGCTAATGAGATCTTGAACTTTCCAAGGAACTCAAATACGACAAGAAAAATATGATGCAAAAATACTGCGTTACGATATTTGATAGTGACTGTGCATAAAGTTTATGTGTATAACCATATATATACTATATATATATATGTGTGTGTGTGTGTGTGTGTGTGTGTGTGTGTGTGTGTGTGTGTGTGTGTGTGTGTGTGTGTGTGTGTGATGGTGTGTGTGTGTGTGTGTGTGCGTGCGTGTGCCTGTGCGTGTGTGTGTGTGTGTGTGCATGTAATTATGTACGTAACTACAAACAAAAAGTTTAACTAAAACATCAGCATAGATGTAAGTGTAACAAAAAACTGCTGTAAAGTACGAGTATTTCAGAAAAAAAAATCCTCTTTCTTTACTCATTTCCTTAGCTGGATTGACATGTCTCCTAAACTATTCTATTCAATTTTTAATACAAGTAACTTGAAAGAGCCAGAAAGGTATTCTCCCGGACGGACGGACTTGGGGGCATAAGGTTCGTAGCACACCCATATAACAAAATCGGCAAGTACGAATATCGTACATCATTTAGACTGCTACGTACAGAAGAATCATGCATCATATTTGCTTTATAATACTTCTTTTAGTGTAGAAATTTCCTAATATTACTTCCTCCACAGTCGATTAATACTACATAAGATCGCTACTAAAGAGGTCAGCAGGGGTGGCTTAAGAGCCAGGTGTCCCGAGCCGCCATCCTTGTTGGGGCGCCAAACCGGGTCGTGCTCCTTGATTAGCGCCAAAGGCTTATTTTTTATTTCATAAGCGTGGCTATTTGTTTGTTTGTTTAAGTCCACTTTATGCGCAGAAAGGCTAATCGGGACTGGACTTACAGTTTTAAATTGGAGGAAGATAGAAACTAAGAGGCCCAGGGTAGAAAGATGGAGGATAGGGTGAAAAGTGGGGGTGGGGGAAACCAGGGGAACATTTACCTTGGGCCACCTCTGGAGGGCAGTTACCACATTGTGTGGGATAAGCGCATTCCTGTATAGATAAGTGCTAAACTGCTGAAAGGCGCTACATGCTAACACCAACGGAATATAATTCAAAAGCGATCGATGACGTGTTACTGGTTAAGTTTCAAATTAATGTCTCGTCTTACGAAATCTATAAAAATCGAGTTGCATAACTTTTCAATTCCATCTGAAAAAGTAATGATTTAAAGACAAAGTTAATGATACGAAACCAGCCGTTTGAGGGATCCACCCCTTTACTCGGAGCCCTTTTTGCCACCCACTCCTTTTTAAAGAAACATGTTAATACAGTATGCATCAAAATATACAGTACTGAAATGAAAAGATGACCAAAAGTATAAGACATGTTACAATAAAGTAACTGGTCTATATGCAACCCAAATAACAATCGTGCCTTTTGGGTTGCATAACTGTCAGGAAACCTAAGGTTAGGTTAGGTTAGGGCATGTGGAGTGGACGATTGTCATTTGGGTTGCATATAGACCAGTCACCTTTTTCAAACTCGGTCCACCTTCACGACCGCTTCCGTATGAGCGGAAATAATGCTCAACTATGAATACGTTTTCCTCCGTCGAGAGACCCATTTCCAACAACAACTGCACAACACAACTTCCTCTTCACTACTGCGAACACGTGCAGCTGGAGCTATGCCCCGTCGACAAACGCAACCACGTGTTCGAGATGCACGAGTTTCAGTACTGTATATTTTGGCGCATACCGTACTTCTAACCTTACACAATGGTGTGTAGTCAGAGTTCGTTTTAAGACAGCTTCATGCATCGGCAGGCTAATCGGGACTGGAAATACAATTTAAAGTTTAATCCACTATGTACCCCTACCACTAATCGATCCCGAGACTCCGTTCTTACTACGCGACAGTATTAGCCACTCTGTTATGAGAGGCACTGATCTTACAAAAAATGTAAAACGACCACTTTGATTTTCTAATCTAAATGAAGATAAATGGTGATTACATGGAAGGGATTCAAGAAGAAATGGAATGGAACACTCAATCCTTGGTCGAACGTTGAACCCACGACCCTCTGTTGGAAGATCGAGAGTTCACTCATGCTAGGTCGGGATTCGAACCCGGGACCTCTGGCGTCGTAGCGTGATGTGTTAACCACTTCGCCACGGAGGCCGGCGCCCGCATTTGCGATTAACATACTGCAAAAATATGTCGATTGTTCTATTCTTGTCGAAAGAAATATACATTGTAATAATTTGAAAATCGTCAAAATTCCTTGCTAGAGATTGTTCACGACAATGATATTTTCCCCTTCACAATATAGAAAATATTACTTAATCTTTAAGGTTACGAGTAGGAGACGGAAAACATATTTGTAAAAATGGCGGTAGAGTTATCGGCAAACTTACCAATGGTCCATCAGCCAGCTATACCTAACAAAATAGTGTACGCCCTTTGAAAGTACAAATTCTGCATCGCTACATTCGTACTTTTCTTCCCTTTTTAGGTTGGAGCAGAGGTTAATTGGTAAATTTTGAACTGCACGATGAGCATGTTAATGGACCATTTGCCTACTTTTATCTTTGCCGTTGGCTGAAATAAGCTGCAAAGCGGGGGAAAATACCTTTATGACGTAATCGAGTCATATTGTCGTAAGTGTCCAGTAATGGTGTAAAGGCCGAATCACACGGCACTGGATACCCAGTTAGTTGGCGCTGAACTGGCTAACTGTCCGGATGTCATGGCTGTGATGGCTGGTCGCTTGACTGGTTTGGTGGAATAGGATATGTTCTAATTGCTACTGGCTTTCCTCGACTGGATTCTGTGGAACAACCAATCAGAGAAAAGTTTGGCCATGTGAAGATAATCTGTGAGTTTGCAAAGTGGAGTTTTTTGTCTGTGTTTTCCGAGTGTTGGCTGTTTTTGTTAGTTTCTCGATAAAAAAAAAGGAAAGAGATGACTTGCAGTGAATTCGTGTTCAGTTAATTAACATTTAGGTATTTATACAAAGCGATGAGATGATTGCGTGACAAATATGATTGGCCGAAAATGAAAATCTTTATTTTTACAAGTGTATTAAATTAAATGTTTGATTTTCTTTTAAATTTGCGAATTTCATGTATGAATATGCATACGTGAGTTAATTAAAAAGCTTGTTCGGTACGTATTGATTACCATTTTTTTTAGTCAATCTCTACTCCATATTTTTCTATTTTAATTTTTAATAAAAGCAAAAAAGCAGTAATTCTCCTACAACATTCTTCAAATTGCTTGTCCATCTTTACAGATTGTCTGCTCTGCGCAATGTCTTATGGGAACAAAGGTTTATCGACAAGTACGGTAACAAGTATCGTATGAGGCGAAAACTAGCAAATGGGTAGCCAGTTCAGCGCTAACTAGGGCATTCCTACTGGAAATCCAGTTCCGTGTGATTCAGGCTTAAGTGTTTTGCAAGCAGTTTCCCTTCAAATACAATGTTTTAGGAACTAATATACGTACTTATATGCTGCGATTATTTTCACTTAGCACAGCGTAATCACAGCTCCAACGTTTTATGCATTGTGCACGGAAACTCAAAAGGTAATCCCTTCGCTGTTTCAAGTTAAAGCGTTGTCTCTTGACTCGTTCTGTCGTGCACTGCTGCGGAAGACTTGAATCAGCTGTTAAACTCAATTGAGACATTCCACCAGATGTCACTGCAAGCTCGAAATAATCGGGCGATTCGGGTAGGCTTAATGCAGCATTCTAGAAGAGACATGTCCGTTAAACCCACGAACTGCAACCTATCTCCGATCTTCCTTGAGTTTAATCGGACTCCCCTCTCCTCCCTGTTCCTCTCCCTTCCTGATAATTGTCTTCAAAGCAATGTTCAAGAAGATCATGCCAAGAACATTCCGAAACCTTTACGCGCTATCATTTCAGCACTTTCATTCCTCTGTAACCCCACCTCTCACTTTTCCTCTCTCACTCTACCTCCCCCCTTTACGTTCTAATATCATTAAAAATGACTTCCCTCCCGTCTTTTTAAGAGGCATTTCCATGCAAACCGGATTAAGTCATAATCAATTCCATAGCCTCATCAAAGTTGTAACGGCACGCAGCTTCATGGGTCGTGGTTGTGCGCGTGAATTCTCTGCGAGGGGAAAAAAATGATGAGATGCACTGATAATAACTGAATGAACTAGACCTCGACAGATATGCATTAAAATGCTCTTTGCTTCTCTCCTTCCCCGCCAAAAAAAAAATGTTCTAATGATGGAAGCAGAAGCTGGTTTCAATTTGACGCATCAAAATCAGACATTTTAATTGAGACGTCCTGATAAGCACGATTTTTTACCATCACTTGTCTTCAATCTTTTATTTGACAGTTACTTTTAGGAGCAGCGACGGAAACGCCACCATTAGACGAACCGGCCATGTTGATTATGTACGATCATCGTAGCAAAAGCTAATAATAGAGAATTTTGTTAACCATGGGCGTTACTCCATTTTCCGTAGTGCGAATAAAAAACAGAAAAAAAAAGAAGGGAGAAGGGCAGAAAAGGGGACAAATGAAAGGGGAAAGAAGACAACGAGAACAAAAACAAAGAAACAGCGAGATTTCCACAAAATACTGAATTAGTGGAGTTTAAATTCAGTACATTCGTGTTAAATCGCTTTAACATGCCTTTTGATTTTTACCATTTCCTGGCTTGTCTGTCAAAAATGAATACAAATTATAAGAATTTTAGGACGTTTTAGTGATTCAGTAACAGCGTCAATTTTCTCACAACTGTACAAGTTGTGCAACGTGTTTGCGACATTACATTTATACCAGAGAGAATGAAACAGTAGGTCAAAATTATGTACCTTACCTGTAATTCGGACCATTCCGCCAACTTTTTGATGTACATTTTCACGTCTCGTCTTGCGGGACCATTAAAGTTATTTCGCAGACACTATCAAAATAATACTAGCCGTACATAGCAGGATGCAAACTTGAAGTTCTTCAAACTCGAAAGAAGGATCGCAACAGACACTGGAACTTGACAGTACCGAAAACAACAGCCACACAAGCACTGCTACCCCACAACTGACTTGTTCCAGCGCTAACACACGCTTTCCTACATCTTACACTAATTGTATATTTTATTCCTCGACCCACGGTTATAAATTGTAGTCAATTTCGTTTTTATAAATAGTGAATAAATCTTCTGTGTTACAATTAACTCTTTCTACTTCACAACTCAATTTCAGGTCAATGTTGCCAAATTGCATTTCCATTTACTCACCGAAAATATTACGAAATGTTACGAAAGCTCACCTGGATATTAAAAATAACAAAATGTGTTGAAAAACAATCAAAGGATGATTTAGGTTAAAAATGACAAGATTACACTCTCTTTCACACACACACACCAGTTAATCAGTCTCATATTTGAAAATTTTCCAATGTGGTTGATAGATTCCAATAACTTCTTTCAAAGCATACACATGGACGTGCGGAAGGGGGGGGGCAAGGGCCCCCTCCCCTTTCGAAAATGAATGTAAACCTAAAAAGTATACATTTCACACATAATTTCATTTCAGTCACAGTAATTTATGTTAATTATTATAAGGCCGTTGAAGGAACATGATAATTTCAGACTGAAGCCGTGTTTTCTGAGGGGGTATCTATCACTAATATTGGGGAAAATATGCCTCCCCGGCAAAATTATCTTGCTTGCCCCTCACTGGTAAAAATCCTGTGGACGTCCATGAGTATACATATCATGGCCGTAGGCAGGAAAAAAATTCGGGGGGGGGGGGTTATTCATAACTGTTCCCATGGGCGTCGTCAGAAATTTGAATAATAGAAATAACAACAATAATTATACAATAATAATTAAAATTTCACAGTGAAACAATTTTATTCCATAAAAATATAATAATAATATTATAATTATTATATTCTTGAGGGGCCTTAATCAATCCAGCACAAGTTGTTTTTTTACGTTTCATACAGTGCGTACTGAAATGCACAATTATTATACTTTTTTTTAAATTTTAGATAACCAAAAAAAAGCTTTCAAAGTTAGATGGAAATTATAGTCAAAGTTTGTGTTGTTTGACCTTAAAACTTAATTTTTGGAATTTTGAAAAGTGTGGAACCAGTTATTCTTTTTAAAAACAGCCTGGTGCATGGATTGTAACCTCAATCGCGAACGTAATGCGCTAAGAAAGTGGAGATCCTAGGTTTGAAACCCTATCAAGGGGGATTTTCGACTTTATGGGACAGGTAATTTTGGGACAATCACAAGGGAATTTTCAGTCTATATTCCTTGTGACGCAGGAACAACACTGCAAAGAGGACACCAGAAGTGAAAATGGTGGGGTCGTATTTGGGCTACGATTCCGAGAATAAATCCTGTTTCACTCAAGTTTCAGAATTCCGAATGTATGAAAAATATAGCTCGATCGTTTCAACATTGTCTCCTTGTATTTGTGTGATGCTTCGAAAAAAAATTGAAAATGAGCCACATATTTTGGTTTCTGAACTTCCATTAATCCAAAATGTCAGACGTTTCGAGGGGGGGATTGAACCCTAGAATCCCCCCTCTAAATACGGCCAGAATACATATAGCATATCACTAGGGGACAAAAAATGCAACCAAAGAAGGTGAGATTCCCACTCATATCCCTTACAAATACTACACACTCAAGAGAACAGAGTGATGTTCTGAAGTACAATTTCCTACATTATATGGATACAACCTTTTCCAATATATATATAAAAAGAAAAATTCTTAAAGAGAAGGCAATCCAAAGGTAATGTCAAATCATAATCTTCATTATGATACCAACACAAACCAGAGATTCCTACTTTCAGTTTTAAGTCCACTTTACATAGAGATAGGTTAATTGGAACTGGACTTGCAATTTTAAGTAAATGACGTTACTACTATACCATCAGGGAGGATCCATAATTTCTAATTAAATCCATCCTTTGTTGACTTTTCCTTCTAACACTTGCTACTCTACTCCATCCCGGGGTAGATATTGTAAAATATATAAAAATATTAAGGCTAAAATGGGCATAGCATGTTAGGAGGATGGCAGATAGGAGGTATTGATAAAAAATTATCATCAATTAATTCTTAATTTTTATGCTTGTTGCTTATTCACACTGAACATTATCAATAGTCTGGTGCACAGGAATAAATGAAAGATTACATACCCATAATCCTCTTCTCATATATTTATGATCATGAATGAGTTACAGGAGTGTTCTATTACCTGAAGTTCTGTAGTCACAAGGACTATTCGTAATGTTAAGATTTAAAGGGTATAGAAATGTATCTGTATATGAGCGTACTATTTTCTTGAATAGCATTGATGCATCCACAAAAAAAATAAACTATCTTCATTTCAAATAATAATAATGATACCCGGTGGAGGCACAAGTGGTTCGGATCCCACTTTAAACTGTAGGTCCAGTCCCGATTAGCCTTACTGTGTATAAAGTGGACTTAAAACAACATATCAATCAAACAATCAATCAAAAATAACATTACTGTCAGTCAGTTTATTAAACAAAACGTAAGTCAACAAAACGTGTGGTTCAACAAGTTCTTACCAAATTCTGACATTTTGAAGCTCTTGCCAGAACCTTCCTCCGGGTGTTAAAAAGACAGAACATTAAAAGGATAAAAATGGAATAAAAAATGGTTAAGAGGATTAAAGTCTTTGGATTACGAAAACCTGCATTGTGACCACCAACTGTCATGAGTAAAAGATACACATCACTATCTAATATCGTGTCACTAGCCTCACTTTACTGAAGCATATTCATTTACTCCTAATTGCCTTTGCTCCCTGCCCCCTCCTCTTACATCATCTGGTAAATACAACAATGTTGTAGTTAAAATTGGTGAGGAAGACTGGAAATCTTATAGAGGTAGATAACCTGTTGCTTTCTTATATTAATTGATATCTCTCCAATCACTATCATATCTATTGATTCTTTGTGCTTTGTTCCCACAAATTATTTTTGTTTCAAGCACTCTTTTTCATGAACAGATATTATATTCTCCAATTGAATGATTCGTAAATATCATCTGTTCGTTCAGATCAGTTCTGGAGTTCCTGTAACTTTTTTCGCATCAGTCACATTTAATTTCATACAAGACAAGATAATCATTTAACCTTTGGCAGACCAAAGGTGGGTGTATATATCCTCACAAGATGAGAACTTTTCAAACTTAGCGTGAAGTACAAGGGTCGTTCAAGGTTGACCGGGACTTTTATTTCTGCAGAGGAAATAATAGGTAGCAGAAGAAACACCAAACTATGTCAGTTTTTCAAAGTATTCTCCGTGCACGCCGAGGCACCGTTGCCATCGTTCTGGCAGCTCCCGAATTCCTTTGGCGTAGAAAGAACTTGGTTGTTGTCGTAGCCACTGGAGGACATCGCTCCGCAGTGCTTCATCTGACGTGAATTTCTTCCCTCCCAGATCGTCTTTAAGGGGTGCAAACAAATGATAATCACTGGGGGCTAAATCCGGACTGTAGGGGGGATGGGCAGAACTTCCCAGCGCATGTTGGCCAGAGTTGTTGTTGTCACATTGGCCGTATGAGGGCGGGCATTGTCATGGAGAAGAATGACATTTCCAGACAACATCCCAGGTCTTTTCTTGCGAATGGACTTTCGTACAGCACCACTCAACAATGTGGAGTAATACTGGGCATTAATCGTGCTCCCTTTGTCCAGAAAATCACATGGATAACGCCCTTCATGTCCCAGAAGACACTTGCCATGATCTTTCCAGCAGATGGCTGCGTTTTGCTTTTCTTGGGGGGCGGGGAACCTTTATGCCGCCACTCCATGCTGCGTCTTTTGGTCTCTGGGGTTGAATTGTGCAACCATGTTTCATCACACGTGATGATGGATTGCAACAATTCATCACCTTCTGCTCGAAACCGATTCAGAAGCTGTTCACAGACCGTCCTGCGTGTCCACTTCTGATCGAATGTCAGCTGGCGGGGAACCCACCTTGCACAGATTTTGCGGAAGCATAAGTGGTCGTGAATGATTGTCTCAACACTCCCGACACTGATATTCACCTCGGCAGCAATATCTCGCACTGTTACTCACCGGTTCTCAAGAATCATTTGCTCAACACGTGCGATATTCACTGGTGTGACTGCAGTCGGGCGAATGTGTCCATGCGCTTCATTTGTCACCAGCTCCCGTCCTTCGCGAAACTGCTCACACCATTCGTACACTCTTGTCCACGGCATCGTTTGTTCACCATACTGTGCTTGCAATCGTCTGAAAATCTCAGCTGTTTCACTTTCTCCTTCACAAGAAATTTGATTACACACCGCTGCTCCACAGCCACAGACACACTGCTTGCCGCCATGTTCGCTGCAACTGCTGCGCATGCGCAAAATATGTCATGCCGGGCACTAGTTACTCGCGAAGGAATACATTACATCACCCGCACGTTTCATCATGATCCGGCTATTCATCGATTTTTTACGTACGAAAATCCCGGTCAACCTTGAACGACCCTTGTATTAAAAAACAACCTAGCTCAAGAACTAATTGTCAGATATGTGAAATCCTTTTTTTTTTTTAATGATAGGGCTTCAGAGGATGTAAAATGTATACATTGCACCTTGCACGAATGAAATTTGAAGGAAAAATAAATTCGAAATTTTACAAAAAAATTGTTTTCCGGCATTCCCGTGGCCACCACAATAGAAAAAATGTAGTACGAGAGTCACTGAAAGTTTTGAGAATGGAAGCCTTAAAATTAAAAAAAAATATATTCTTTCCATTACATCTTCTCAAAGTACTCTCCACCACACACTATACAATGTGTCATCCGTTCAAACCACTTTTTGAATGCTGAACGCCATGCGTCATGCTACAAAGACACTTTTCATATGCAGCCATCGCAGCTGCAGGTGAGTCAAATCGACGACTACAAATGTCTACTTTCACTTTAGGAAAAATAAAAAAAATCACATGGGGCCAGGTCTGGGCTGTAAGGGGGATGGTGTAATGTTTTGACTCGTGACTTGTTCAGAAAATCTATTGTCTCCCTTGCGGTGTGAGCAGAGGCATTGTCATGATGCAGCATGATCCCACGCAGGCCTGTCTTTGGACGGTTCCTCCTCAACGCATCGAAAACTCTTTGGGCAGACATTTTGTCGTGTACCATCTTTTTTTTTTGTTTTTTTAACTAAAAACAGTCACATTTCAAGTGGAACTGTCACAATGTTTTTTTTGTTGTTTTTTTAACTAAAAACAGTCACATTTCAAGTGGAACTGTCACAATGTGCCCACTAGCAGAGAAAAAAGAACAGATCATTTTTTTGCCAACACTTCTTGATCTCTTCACTTTTGTTGGAGGATCCTCCCCAGGGAAGACCCACACTGATGACTGCAGCTTCGTTTCAGGATCATATTGGTATATCCTGCTTTCGTCACCTGTTATGATGTTAAAAATGTTTTTTGATCTTCCTCCACTGAATTTGTCCAACATTTTCTGGCACCAATCCACTCGTGTCCTTTTCTGCTCATTTGTTAGGTTGTGGGGAATCCAGCGACTGAAAATCTTCCTGACATGAAGTTTTCATCCAGGATCTGTCTAACTGCTGCCAATCCAATATTTAGGCTTGTCTGAATCTTCACATATGTACATTGTTGATCTTCTCTCAACATTTATTCAACTTTAGCCACATTTTCATCTGTTGTGGCTGTTGCAGGTTGCCCTGAACAATCTTCATCTTCAAGGTAGTCCCTTCCTCTCTTAAATTCTGCAAACCATCGATAGGTGGTGGCTTGTGAAGGGCAAAGATCCCCAAATGCACGGTGCAATCTTTCAAGATACTCACTCTTGCCTAAACCAACTTTCAAGTCATAAAAAATCATAGCGCAGAAATGATTGATTGATTGAATTGTTGTTTTAAGTCCACTTTATGCACAGAAAGGCTAATCGGGACTGGACCTACAGTTTAAAGTGGGATCCGAACCACTATGTGCCTCCACCGGGTATCGAACCCAGGACTCATTGATTACAAGGCGAGGACACTACCACTGCACCATCTGGGAGGCCCTATATAGCGTGGAAATACTCTCATTTCAGATCCATCCTTGCTCGAAACGAAACCTCAACTGCTGTTGTGTAAACTATCATGCTGATTCAGCACATTGTTCGGGCAAGTTGAAACTTGCAGAGTTTGCTATTGAAATGCCAATCTAAATATAGAAACACCAGCAGCGTGTTGCGTTGGCTTATTGTTGTCGATTCTCAAAACTTTCAGAGTGACTGTAGCAGTGGCCTACATAACTATGCAAAGTTATGTTGAAAATATGCATATTTCCAGAAAATAGATTCTAGCATCAACTCTATGAATCGAAATTTTATAGCCTTGTCCCTGCATAAAAAAGTAGCTCTGGGGCTCACCCAGCCTCAATTAAATGGGTACCTGGGGGCAACCCTGAGGTGTAAATGTGGCCAGGGCATAGTGCTGATTATATCAGCTCCAACATGGCACGTGCAGGGAACTTTACCCTATCTTACTAGATGAACCAAGCTTCTGCAATACAAAAGAAGCTGCATATTTAGACATTTACTTTAATAAAAAAGTACAGAATGGAGATTACATGTTTATATCACAAAAATTATAACAAAATTCACAATAAACTGTATGATATTTGTAGGTATATTGGATAAGTAAAATTATCTCTAATTTCAACAATAAACCAATATACCTAACTTGGTTGATACTGATAGAGTACTGATTAACCTGTCCCATCCCTAATATAATCTCACAAAAAGTTTGGAATATTGTTATATTTGACAATAGGTGATAGACACGGCCTTGGAATTCAACAACACATGGTATCTGTCTGGTGGACGTTCTCGTCTTTTCACCAACATATGCCACCGTGCCCATCACCTATTGCCAAGCAATAATATTCCGAACTTGTTTTGCCTAATACAACAATATTCCAAATTTTTTGTGAGAGTGTATAACAGTTGGGCTGAAAAGTTCGTAGGCTGACTCATAGATGGCGTTACTAGAATTAAATCCATGTGATTTTTACTTAGTAAACCTTCAAAAGATACGTGTATAAATTTCACAGCTGCTGGATAATTAGTTCGTGAGATATAGCATTGTGAGTGAAGCAGCTTTTGTTATTGTGAAAAAATGGATAAAAAAGAATTTTGTGTGTTAATAAAGCATTGCTTTTTGGCGAAAAAAAATACTGTTGAAGCCAAGGCTTGGCTTGATAAATATTATTCGGACTCTACACCAGGAAAATAAACCGTTGAGAAGTGGTTTGCTAAATTTAAACGAGGCGAAATGAGCATCGAAGACGATGCACGCAGTGGACGCCCCAAAGAGGCTGTTACCGACGAAAACATCAAAAAAGTCCACAAAATAATTTTAAATGATCGTAAAGTGAAGTTGATCGAGATAGCTGAGACTTTAAAAATATCAAAGGAACGTGTTGGACATATTGTGCATGAATATTTGAACATGCGAAAGCTGTGTGCAAAATGGGTGCTGTGCGTGCTCACAATCGATCAAAAGCAACAACGTTTTGATGATTTGGAGCAATGTTTAGCGATATTCAACCATAATAAAATTGCTTCCCCATCCACCATATTCTCCAGATCTGGCCCCCAGTGACTTTTTCCTGTTTGCAGACCTTAAAAGAATGCTCGCTGGAAAGAAATTTAGCACTGATGAAGAGGTAATCGCCGAAACTGAGGCCTATTTTGAGGCTAAAGAGAAATCGTACTATAAAAAGGGCATCGAAAAATTGTATGACCGCTATAATCGTTGTATCGCCCTCGAAGGCAACTATATTGAATAATAAAATCGAATTTTGTCAAAAAAATATTTTTTACTATGTTAGCCTACGAACTTTTCAGCCCAACTGTTATATGCATAAAGTGAACATAAAACAAACTTTGCAGGCATTTTGCCACAGGTCTTGCAATTACTGCTTTTCAAGCAAGCAAGATATAATGACCATTATTATTTTCATTCATTTATATTATATATATATATATATATATATATATATATATATATATATATATATATATATACATACATACATATATATATATATATATATATATATATATATATATATATATATATATATATATATATATATATATATATATATATATATATATACACACACACACACACACAGGCAAGATTGTGTGCAGTTCTGCTTACTTCATGGAGCTAAGACTGTCACTAAACCCCACCACTACAAGCAACATGTTCAAATATATGTACAAACTGTGTTACACCTGGTTTATTTTTAACTTGTGTACATTTTGTTTTGTTGGGTTCTTAATTTTTCCCTCTAACACGTTTTATTTGTTTAAAGTTACTGTTGAATTTATTATTTTTGGAGTAAGTCTTGAAGCTTTCCTGGCAACAAATGATGAAAAAGATTCTCTCAGGTGAGTTGTGGAAAGGATCTCAAGCTTCTACCCTGAAGATGAGAGTGGCGTTAGCTCTCCAAAGCTATTATTTTTGGTTTTATGTTATTAAACTCAATAAAAAGAAACTGTCTAAGATTCCCAGACCTCAACACCGGAAGCTGAAGCCATTTCTAGAAAAATCCAGACTTAGTTACGAAAATCTATGGTAGAGACATTATCCAAGGCAACGGGTGACTGAGGACACAGAAAAAAATACGTTATAGTAGATGTTAATTTTATAAAGACACAATTTTGGGAGGATCTTTGTACTAAGATTATGTGTCATGAATGTTAATAGTCACATTGTGTTTCTGAGCATGTCAATATTGCTAAGGGTAAATCTTGTTTATAAGGTAAGGAGAAGTTTTCTTTTTACCATGACATCCTGCAAAGGTTCAGTACCACCCTTATTTTAAGAAGTCTCATAACTCTGCTATGAATGGAGATTGGGTAGGTTACCATGACATGGTAATATTGGGCTAGACAAAAATAAATGTCACAACTGCATGGGACAATCAACCTTTTCCAGCCACTAGTTTTGCCAGTTCAAATTATTCCCAATCACCACTAAAACCATGGAATTTAGTATACGTTTAGTAAGTCTTTGCTACTAAGAAACTAATTTTACTTCAACTTATTTGATCTGTTGAAATAAATGAAAACACAGAATATTTAATAATTAAACATTTTAATAATTATGATACAAAAGTAGAATACAGCATTTACATCATAATCATATCTCCAAAAATCTACCTTGTACAGAACTAAGAAAGGCACCTAGCTTTGAAAATATTCATCAAAAATATGTCATTTTTATCAGCATTTCAACACATACACATGAAAAAAGGCATTTTTTACTTGATATGTTGTTGCAGGATTTTTCACACGATAGTGAGAAAACATTCCAGTTTGTATTTATCAATGCTGGAGCATGATACTATTTTTCACAGTGTTCTGAAAAGAGATTAGACAAGAAGTAAATATAGATATACATATAAAACATTGTATGTTTAAAATCTAATGTAGTAAAAATTTTATGTTTAATCTTTGGAGCAAATACTGCCAAGTATTTTCCCTAAGTTTTCTAACGTTAAGATACACTGATTTAGCTCCCTTGTTCATTAATTTTCATGTACATATCACATATATTATATAAAGAAAAATTATATCGAGTCCTATGTGGGTACAAGCAACTACTATGTGTTTTCTTTTTCATATATAACATGCGTATATTCTCAGATTCACATAAATTAAATATCAAAAATATTCAACTTTAGCCTTCTACAGATGGGTGGTTGATATATCAACCACTGTGTGTGTTGCACTATGACAGTTGATATATCAACATAGTGCACTATTTCTCCAAAAGTATACATCATATTTCAGTTCTGTCTTATTGGTTCATTTGTAAACATGTGAGGGTATAATATACTTGAATTACAAAAAAATATTGTTATTCTTTCTATTGTTAATAAATGCCTTTTGCAAAAATATGGTTTCCTTGCAGAAAAAAATATACAGTATTACTGAAAAGATGGCATATAATTAGGTTTTTACTTTACGAGCAATGGTTCTTGCCAATTTGTATTACTTATAACTGCAATGATGCAGTGTGGAAATTAGGGGTCCAGTGGGAGATGCCCACCTTTGCATGCTCGCCGGAAATTACATTAAAAAAATATAGCTACTTTTCCAATTTTTTGTACCAAAATGTGCGAACAGAAGTTCTATTGTATTGATGAGTGGTCTGTTCGTAAAGTTCTGAAAATTTCGTGCATCCAGCTTCCATAGGACTGACACTGGGACAGATTTTTTGGAAACCTATGTCATAAGACTGAAAAACTAAACTGATTTCACCTTTCTCTAGCAAATAGTTCTGCTACGATACTGTTTGTGCATGACTGCAGATTTGAAAAAAAAAGATGCACATGGAAACTTCCCATCTGTAGAGGCTTACAGGGTGGAAAAGCTGCTGTTCTCAGGATGCTCTAAGCCAGCGGTTCTCAAACTTTTTTCTCATTGTACCCTTTAGTCATTCATAACCAAGTGTCGAATGTTTCATAGGTTATCTCCAAATAGTGGATTTTGGGAAATTGTTTTGACTGCCTGATTGGTGGGGAGTTTTTGATACATTGGAGGCGTGTATCTGCAATAGAGTAAAGTTACCATGTGGAAAGATGGTAAACAAATAAACATTAGAAGGGTGTTCCTATGTTTACAGTCTTTATGCTTAGTTACAAAAATTAAAATGTGAAACATGTATGCTAAGAAAAAATAAAACAACTTTAATTTTCACATATTTTTCAAGAGTTATTGAAAAAATTAAGAACGAAAATAAGTTTGTAAACAAACTGTCAAGCGCAATTTTGTAGTTTTGTTGTAAATCCTCAGTTTCTAGTGAGAAGTATGTGCCTACATAGCCGGACACAGTTTCCTGATGTCTGGTTGCACACTTGAAACTTTCAAGCGGAGATTCGACTCCAAATTAAATCTATTTCAGTACTAATCCCAGTTGTACTTGAGACTTTCTGGGTTTTTGAGTTGAAGAATGAAGTGGGTAGATATTTCGAACGAGTATTTTATTTCAAAACACATGAAACGAACAGTGTCAGCAACTAAAGGCCTTATTTTCATATTGAGCATTGAAGCTATGAAGACTGCTCTACACACCTGCAACAAAAAATGTTGTCTTGTGGGTATTCTCGACATTTCTCTTCCAAGCTGATAACGTACCCCCTTCAAGTGGTAAATGTACCCTTGGGGACATGCGTACAACAGTCTGAGAGCCACTGCTCTAAGCAATTCAATATTTCCCACCCTACTAAATTATGTTATTAGTAGCTTCTTTCTATAAATTGCCAGTTGATTTCTGATAATGTTTACATCCTTGACATATGTGCATATACCTCATAGTGTAATGAGAACTACTGTATCTTCTCGTAATAAACACGTTTCAGGTACAATCCCAGACTGTTGCACATTTCAAGTGGTTTGGATTCCAATTTTGTGCACAAAAAGCCTGCTGAAATTATTTTCTTATGGTTGTAAATCATAACTTCCAATCATACTTATGGTTTATGTATACACAAAAATTTTATTTTTCATTGTCATACATAGAATACTTCAAAAGTAAAAACTAATTTCAAAACTATGAAGAAGAAAAACCATTTATCAAGTAGAAGACAGTGAAAGTTTCAATTCATTGGGCTCCCACATAGGCAATATGGGAAAATTAGGGTTCAAAATGGTACATGCATATTACCTGACATGGGCTCCACTCTTGTGGCAAGTATTCCACACTTGCTTTTGATACTTTCAGAGAAAAACATATTTTCTATGTAAAAGCTGTGCTTGTTTTCAGTGGGAAATTTAAAATCCCCGACAAATATAGTCAGAATCAAATTAAACTTTACTAATTACTACTGAGATACCTCAAGGCTCATGTAGCACTCAACACATGTATTTCCGAACATGCATAACAGTGTGTTGCAAAAGTCAAAAATGCTAATGTGACACACGCCACATCCGGCGAATGAGGGTTAACAACATCACAGTTTTCTTGCTGCATAATGTTTTCTTCATTCCCCACTCAGAATCTCTTCCACTGAAATTCTTTTCCTCTGCCTGACAGGAAAAAGAATTAGTAAGTCTCCTCCCATCAATTCCAAAGTGAGAATGTGGCAGGTGTCACACAGGCACCAGTTTGCTGCAGTATCATCAGCAGCTGACCTGGAACTGGGTAAGTTCCATTAATATGTTGGGGGTGTTGATCCCATAGACAAACCACTGTTTGACCCAACCGAGAATATTATTCTAAGAGTGAAAGCATATGAATGCAAAGTTCAATGCAAATGTGAAGTTCTTTCTGTTTTGTGTTTGTGATTTAGTACAAACATTTGTAAGTCTTAGTGGCATGTGAATTCATTATGAAATGCGCAGCAATAAATGAAAAATCGCAGAGCTGGAAGCAGTCTCGGCAAACAATGTTTTTTTTTTTTTGTTTTTTTTTCCCCATTCCTTCGAAAAAGAAACCCTAGTTTGAGTACATCAGAACCATGTGGGGTAGTGGCTGCAATATTCAGTCGAATAATTTCCAAATGCTGAAAATTTAAGGAAGAATGGTGCAACGAACTAAAGTGACTTAAATTTGATCCCAATGTTAGTGTTACGAGATGTGAGACATGTGCTTTATTTCCCGCCATATCAGACAGAAATTCAAAAATTGTGAAAAGATTTACTGGTCTGTTCAAGAGGGAATCTTTCAGAAAAAGAAATTAAATTCCCTATAAAAAATGCGTTGCTGCAAACAGGCCAGTAACTTCACCGAAATCAGCCTCTTTGGCAGGATGTGTGAAGAAGATGGACGAAAAGATGTTTGCACAACTCAAAGTGTTTTCACTGTAAATGTTATGTAGCAAAAAAGTAACAAGGCATCCTCCAATTGAGAAGGCTTGTTAACATTAACAACAAACTAGGTGTTAAAATGAGTGAGTAAATAAATGGCATGATGTGTGCCGTTGTGTCTCATATTGCAGAATTAATCAGCGAACTGAAAGAACAAAAGTATGAAGATGAGAGTGACATTAGATCTTGAAAGTTTGGAATATTTTCCACAACTCACCTAGTCGATAGCCCGAGAGAATCTATTCATCATTCGTCGCCAGGAAAGCTTCAAGTCTTACTACTAAAAGTATGTAAGTTTAATGTTATGATTGGACAGATAAAACCTCTATGTTCTATTGACGACTATGTGTGGTGAATATATCAGTGTTACTCCATGTGTGCCCAACAAAAAAGTTCTGATAAATTGGGAATATTTCTTTCTTGAACAAACTACAGTTAATACACCATTGGAAACCCTCTCAACACAACAGTGAGTTTATACCTTTTCAATCGCAATTTAAAGCTTCACCTGATTTTCAGAGCTGACGTCTGGATCTGAAGACGATATTTTGAGCCCTTGTTGCAACTCTTGGAAGTCTGATG
The DNA here is from genome assembly GCF_977018435.1 of Lepisma saccharinum. Lineage (NCBI taxonomy): Eukaryota > Metazoa > Arthropoda > Insecta > Zygentoma > Lepismatidae > Lepisma > Lepisma saccharinum. The sequence continues at coordinate 56,493,788 of NC_139229.1, forward strand.
TAACTGACAACTGTGACGGAGTTTGGAGGGGATGGGGAAGGAAAGGCTACCTGACATAAGAATCTTATGTCATAAATCTACACACAGCCTCTATTGCAGTGTTTCCAATTTCATAATATCTCACAAAAAGAGAGATTCACTTCATGGAAAAATTGGCATTCTGTATAAACTTCACAAATATTCATGAATGACCTTACTTGCAAGACTAAAAATTACATCGGTTCTTCACATCTTGCATTTTTGATCATGATGAAAATTAAATGTGTTTAATGGACATTTCCACTTTGACATGAAAAACGTTTTAAATCCATTCATTTTACAGATAAAACACAAACATGAGATGTGCAAAATATCTCGGCGATATTTGTTTCGATTCTCGAGAAACATGCCTTCAAACACCGCTGAAATTCACCTACTACGTCACGGATTTGAAAACTTCCTCTCCACAGACAGGAGGTCCTCTGACGTCATCACTTAGAAATGCGTGCAGGCGGGGCTTCTACTCGTCCCGTCAACTTAGCATGAGGCGCGGAAGTGACAGAAAATTCACTTGTTACTGTGTAAAACAAGTATCTTACAACTTCCAGTGCAAAAATCTGTGCTCCATTTCTTGGAGATGAATTATGCCCTAGCAGTATAGTAGTATTTACTATAATTCAGCCACCTGGTAGAGGGTTTTCCCATTAGGGTGACAAAGCAAACCTTGTAACAGTCAATGGCTGAACACGTGAACAGCCTTGTTCATTGCGAATACATATGTTAGTTCTGACTGGCAAGAACTTAATGTTAGGAATGCCTTTTCTGGAATTACAGTTATTTGTCATAATATTTTCTTCACAAATTTTAAGATAATACTTTTAGAACACATTGGTTTACATGCCAATTTCTGCAATATAAGAGGTGATACGGTATAAAAAGGTATGGTGAGTTTTAAAATTTCCTGCAGTAAATGACAGTTTTCTTCAGTTAATATATATATTGCAAATTTTTGTATTTAGCCTACTTTTACGTCGCTTTTCCGTTCACTTTGTTTAACCACAACGATGAGAACGCATGGTTAATTTATTATGTATCATCTCTAACATCACATTTCTTCCCTCTTTTGGCTAATCGCTACAATGAAGGTGAATAACTACAAGCTGTATTCGAAGTCGGGGTGCAGGAGTACCCCCCCCCCCCCACACACACACACACACTACCACCAACTGCACAATCTAAGTATCACCCAACCTGCCATGATAAGAGATGAACTACCCGGTGGAGGCACAAGTGGTTCGGATCCCACTTTAAACTGTAGGTCCAGTCCCGATTAGCCTTACTGTGCATAAAGTGGACTTAAAACAACAAATCAAATCAAGAGACAAACTTTTTCTTCTGTCCCATCTCATTTCAAAAACATTCACTTGTCCCATCTCCTTTTATGAGACGGGACGGAACATGCCTCGTCTCGTGAGCAACACTAATATTAACAATAGAAGCATCCCCCTAGCTGTCCCCAAAGTCTCGAGCAAACATCTTCCCATGTAACAATTTCCAGTTCAATGAAATGTCACTCACAAGGAAACAGTCATGCCCAGGTCGAGAGTCAAACCTGGAACATGCGACTTCCTCAGATAAATCATGAATTTTGTGTATAATAATTATAACGCCAGTTCATTCCTGGTAATTCTGAATCTGCAGTTTGGTTTGCATATATAAGCAGGATAATATTTAGTTTTCGAGGGCTGTACCGTCGAAACGAGGAGTCAAAAATAATAATAATAATAATAATAAAAAAAATATTAAGAAAGGTTTTTTTTGTATTTATAATGATAAGCCTCTGCATACGTTGTTAATTCTATATTTTTCTAGACTTGAGACGAGAACGAGAATTGCCCTCCCAAACCGAGACGGATGTTTATAAATTAAGACGAGACTGTCAATGAGACATTTACAAATAAACACGAGACAGACATTTACAACTCTCAATGAGAACGAGACCAAGGCTGCCATGTCTCGTCTCGATAGGATCCTTAGTGGTGAAGTTGTGAACCAACCAATTAATGCATTCGGGGTAACGAGATAAGGCGGCTTGTTTCGCAGTACAAAATTCAAAATAATTATATCGTACCATTTCAGTATAGGATATTGTTATACACATGGGCGTATATATAGTTTACAGGGTGGGGGGGGGGGATGGATCAACTTTTGGTATGATTAGGGTTGCTTTATTTCGTAAGTGAAAATCCAGGACACTGCTGGCCGGAAGCATGGGGGGAGGGGATGTTGGGACCAGACAAAGTTGTGTGTTTGTAGTCACGAAGTATTGATACTTTTCTGTTCATCTTGTGTCACTACGTTTTTAAGAACCAAATTTCTTTATTATGATTCGAGGGGGAAAAAATAACTGATTTGATAGTCTCAATGCAGTTTCTTATCGCAGAAATTCCGAAACTATCAGGAAATTGCAGATATTGGTCTGCAGTCCCATCTGGTGTGTGGAATTACGAAATTTCCTTCCCATCCGTATCCCGTCCTATACGTCTCTAATTTAAGAGAATGAAATAAGTCCGAAGGAATTCTTTATGAACAAGCAGATAGAACAAGGAAACTGGTAATTTTAGTGAACCAAAAAAAGAGGGGGGTTGGACCCGTTGAATCCCCCTTAAATACGCCCATGGTTTTACACATTATTTCCTTGTAATAATTATACATAAACTAAGTATAGATATGTACTGTGCAACTAATGTAATCTTCTCAGTGTATTTTCTCTTATCTGCACAAAAAATATTTGATCATAATTTGCGCAACAGAAATGGAACACAAACTGAAATTGCTTTATGGAAAAGAAAGTTAAATAGGCTTTATAAATAAAGTGAAGAATGTGAAAATTCCTATTTTGCACTACATAGGTTACGGTAAATATTGATAAACATAAGTTTAAAAAATATTTTTGAGTGTCTGGTCAGCAACCAATTTTATAAGCAATATTTTTCACATGGTCTGAGAACACACACACAGCTGAACCCTTTCATTTATCTTGCACGTGAGCAGCACGCATATTTCATAGAAGAATGATCATTACAAAGCATAGCTTTCCTTTCTCCTATCGCTCCTTCTTCCATTATTTAAATCGGTACAGATTTGTAAAACTGCTGCACGTGTTCGCTCACCGTGGGCTACCCATCCGAAACTGGATGCTCGAAGCAGACGACAAACGAGCTCTCCCTAAGGAGTGACGTAGTAACATGGCGGCGGCGTGTTTTCAGCGCAACGCTAGCCTCGCAACTTTTGAAGTCTCTTTTCTGCCTTAAACTGGACGCAGAGAAACGCGAGAACTTGCAGGGGTCATTTTTCCAGGGTGTAGTTTTTAAAATTGCTGTAAAAAAAATTGAGTGGAAATGTCCATTATATCCCATCAAGACACTGGTTCAAGAGTTTAGTGTCATTCCCAAATCCTGGCACTCACATAAAATAATACAATTTTCATAATTTTTCAGGTTTCAGATGTACAGCGTAACCTCAATTTAATGACAAAGCTGAAAAAACCTTAAATGTGGGAAAATGCAAAATCAAATCACTCATAGGGCGAACTACCATATTTTTAACAGATTTCGAGTGGGAGGAAACTGCAATGAAAAATGTGCAGCTTTCTGATTATGCTACATGATGTAATGAATCTGATACAGAAATAGTTACATGCAAATGTTCGACACTAATAAGTTCTTACATTTAAGAAAAATCCATCCTACAGCATACAAATGGCAGTAATTCATGATGGATGCGGTAAAAGTGGTTTAAAATTACTTATGTGAAATATAGAAAATTTCGCACTTCCGCCTTGTACAATTTATTGGTTAAAATCCTATTAATTTCGAAGATCCACTGTTTTCATTTACAAAAGGGTACGGCATTTGAAGCGGAGATGGTACCACGTCACTGCTTTGTTTGTTCCCGGGGAGCGGTAGTTGCGATTTCTCCCATTCAGCGGCGCTGGCACGCGCATCCTGGTTTGCATCATCTGCTTCCTGTTGTCAGGTGGCACCGCCGTTTGGTGGTTGGGGGGCTGGGCTGTGCTGCTCGGCATGGTGCAGTTCCTGTTCCCCGCGTGGCTGGAGGGGGGTCGAGTATGTGCACCGCATCTTTTCTTTTTCAGGTGAGGGATCTTTCTGAGGACGGGGTGCCAAATCAGGTGTGCCTGTCCATTGTTCAAGTTCAGTGCTGGTTTCTGTTGTATGACAGCATGGGTTTCTTTGACAGTGTTTTCTATGACAGACTCTGTTGGGTGAAGTATGGATATGGAGGAGATGGTGTGGTTGCAGCACAGATCACCTCCATGATGAAAAAGCATGCATAACTGAAATAGGACTAAACAACGGGTACACCGAGTGGCGTTCAAAAGCAGAAGCCCAGCTCAGACACCCAAGAGACAGAGATAACCCGAACCAAAATCCCAAACCCAAATGGATTGCTTACCACCCCACCACATCTGGAAAATTTGCCAAGGCCCTCAAACCTTTCAACATTAGAGTGGCACACAAACCTATATCCCAAATCGGAAGAGCATTACCCAACTTCAAGAGATACTACCTACCCAAACTTGCTTCCCCTGGGGTCTACAAGGCCACATACCAATGCCACAACACCTACATTGGCAGAACCATCCGCACTGTCCAAGAACGGATTAATGAACACGTAAAAGATGCCAAAAAAGACACACCAAAATCAGGCCTTTCTCAACACCTCCACTCCACTAGCCACACAATCTCCTCCATATCCATACTTCACCCAACCGGCTCATCATAGAAAACACTGTCAAAGAAACCCATACTATCATCCAACAGAAACCAGCACTGAACTTGGACAATGGACAGGCACACCTGACTAGGCACCTCGTCCTCGAAAGATCCCCGACCTGAAAAAGAAAAGATGCGGTGCACATACTCGACCCCTCTCCAGCCACGCAGGGAACAGGAACTGCACCATGCCGAGCAACACAGCCAAGCCCCCCAACCACCACCTGGCAGCGCCACCTGACAACAGGAAGCAGACGATGCAAACCAGGATGTGCACGCCAGCATCGCTGAACGGGAGAAATTGCAACTACCGCTGCCCAGGAACAAACAAAGCAGTGACACGGTACCATCTCCGCTTCAAATGCCCTACCCTTTTCTGAATGAAGACAGTGGATCTTCAAAATTAATAAGATTTTAACCATTAAATTGTGCAATGCGAAAGTGCAAAATTTTCTAAATTTCACGTAAGTAAATGGCAGTAAGTTACATTATTTTCTTAACTGTTAGGTCTATGCAATAAAGATATAAATCTGAAGTTCAATGTAAGTACCTTCAAATCTTCTATTTCACACTTCCAACTTCTTTCTGCAACTTTTGGTACAATGTGTTTAAACAGTTTGGTAACTTTTTCTGCATTTTCTTGAAATGTTTTCAGCACATCCTGAACATTCACATGTTCTCCCTTTTCTCTCCAACAGTCATAATCTGTAGCCATGGCGATAGCTGCATAACACAAACCAGCTTCTTTTGCTAGCACCACCTGCAAAGTAATGAAAAATTGAACAGCAAAAAGCAACATTTCATACAATGTCAGTATTAAATATGAAACACCACATAGATACATAAGACAACAGCCACATTTAATATTAACCTTCAGCAAACAAAGCCTCCTCCCATGCCGGTAAGCTCTCTCTGGATGGGAAATTTTTAAAAGCGTTCTTTTTGAACTTGGCACAAATTAGAGATATGGATTTTTTGTCCCCCAGAATGACAAGGCTTTAACGGAGGTAAAATTTATACATTGAAATTTTTCAAAAAAATTGGCAGGCCTCTGTGGCCAGCACAATAGACCAAACTGAATAAAATAATGTAGTATGTGTAGCAGTGTTGCCAGCTTATGGAAACAATTTCCGGAATTTCACTTCCATTGTTGGCCCTATGGACACTAAATGGATCAAATTTGGAGGGGAACACAGCAAAAGACAGCTCTTTGAGGATACGTAATGCCCGTAACACAATTTGGGAAAAAAAAATGCAAATTATGCAACATTTTTGAAAATTGTAATTTTAAAGAAATTCCGAATTTGCTACTTGACCACTAATTGTCAATGCTGTTAAAGTGTTCTTTTGTTCTCATTATTACACATAAAAGTTAAATATATCAGAAAAAAGGAGTTGCTGAGGAGTTATAGCTCATTTTATAACATCTATCTCATGATACTCAGAGGGGAAACAAAAGGAATTTTTCAAAATCTGCTTGTTCATAGTAGTAACAATGGATATATTGTTTTGTAAGTGGAGTATGTCATACCTTTATATGTATACTAATGAATGAGTAACAAAGATAAAACTGAAATATCATCTGGCTCATGTTTCCTATAATATTTACTTGAAATTATGAGGTGTATCTAACTAAGTCCTGCTCAACCTTCTTCCACATTAAAAAATGTACATGTATTTGTATTTTCTGGTCATTTAAATTGCTTTTCTGCCAATTTGTATCGCCCCAGTCGACTGCAGCTTTTTCAAGCACAAACCGTTGCATCTGTGTTGTATTGATCTGTGTTGAAATCTTTTCTTCCTTAAGAATTGTTGGATTTTTTCTTAACAGATACGTTATTGTTAATATAGCATATGTAAAGGATTTTTTATAACTAAATTCTTACTCAAAAATAATTTAATTGCTTTTGGTATTTTGTTAAATGTTGTATAAACAACTATGGAGTTACCTTGGTAAAATGTAAACTAAATTTCTGTATAAAAGGGCAATAGCTTTGTAAGCCCGAGGAGACATTCTCCTGGTTGCTGAAAGGCTGATGATTCAGGGGACGTTGCGCAGATATCTTGCCTCGTTCTTCGGATCGGCTGGGGTACTTGTATTCCACGGCAGATATTTCACTACCCAACTCTGAATAAGGCATTCTCCTGTATCATCAAAAGACCAGGGATTTAAACTGCGGTATAACTAACAGGTTTAGGCCTACAAGTTATATCGGGTGAATTGTCTGTTTAAAAGTGTTTGTATATCATCAGAAGCCTGAATAAATCTCCAAGTAAGAGATCCTAATAATCTTTCATTCCAAACTAATATCAAAACAAATCCTGCACCACAGACCACGCAAGGGCTTGGTCCTAATAACCCTCTGATGCTCTTTGAGAAGTCCGATAAAAGGGTTGTAACCGGACTAGCATAAAGCCCTAAAGGCAGAAGGTGCGTGTCAACTTCCAGTTAATTATGGCGAAGACAAGTGATGGTTAAATGAAATTGATGAAGAGAGACTCACAAAGAACACCAGTGTCCCAGCTGGAAATATCTGTGGTGAGATTGAAAGTCAACCACTTAAGGGCACAAGGGACAATTTCTACATCCAGCCAGTCGCGAGAACCCGAAACTGCTCCTCTCCCACAGACTTTTCCCCACATCAAGCTGGGGAAAGAGAGGTCTGTGTGCTGGATGTGGCTGGAGGTGGAGACAACTTAGCATTACGTTTATAGGAGTATTGCTTTACTTGTTATCTTGGGAATACGTATCAAACTTCCAATGGTGTAGAAAAAAAACACATCAGCGGGAACAGGACAGGTTGAAGATCATGCTTGGGTTAGGAAGTCAAAACTTCCATTTGATTAAGTCATAACTTCAAGTTGAAGTTCTTTGTCCATAAGGTATTGGAGTATATAAATTATTATTCATATTTTTTACAGATAGTATCTAGCTTAACCCCTAAGGCCGGTTTGACATACAGCGTACTGACCTACATGTTTCTACCATGGGTGGTTTGACGTACACCATACATCCGCATCATGGCTCTAAATGAATGCCTGTTCCATGCCATCTATTGGCACGGAAAGAAAAAATTTTCTTATGCTTGCTAGTGAGGCTGTATTTTACTTCCACCTAGTGTCATTTTGTGAAAATATTTCGTAAGTTACTTTTGTTTGTCCCTTGCTTGCGGTACTTTTTTGTAAAAAAAAGGTTGATGGGGAGCAGCGTATTGAAGGGTCTTGTGAGCGACAAAATTCGTGAAATTATTGAAGAAAGTGACGATGATTCATCCTCTAGATTATTGTCAGGTAGTGAGGAAAGTGATTTAGACTACGCTGAAGTTGAATCTCAACAATGAAATGAAAACTGCCAATGACGAAACAGATTTGTCACCTGTCTTATCAGGCAACAAAACTAGCTTTTTCTGGTGCATGTGGACTTCAAAAAAATTTAAGTAGTGTACTTGATGCTTTTCTCTTGTTTTTTGATAAGGACATTGTTGATCTTTTCGTAAAAGAAACAAACTTATATGCTGAAAATTTAATACAACAATGTACACTGATGCCTAGGTCGACTATTCAATATTATACATTACTAAATTATTGTATACAGTATTGTATTGCATTATTGTATTTATACTTTCTGAACAATGTTTGCAGGTTTAACAAACCCATGGATATGTAGTATTTTACTTATGTTGAAAGTTTCAATTGAATTACATTAGTGGTACCGAAGATTCAGCATTTCAAACAATGCTCTACAAAATCTACCGCATTTCTGAGTTTAAAATTACCGCTCAGGCACTAGACTTCTGGGTATTAAAATTCCAGCCTTAGGGGTTAATAATATATTTTAAAAAATGTTTCCACTTGCAACATGGAGAAAAATTCATACTCTCTTGCCCTATGTTTTGTTTTTTTCAGTAGCAGTGCCCGTTCCAATGATATAATAAATGCATACCTGGAGCGAAACTGTTACTCTTCAACTTAACGTGCATGGCCACCGAGCCAGTAAGATTTTTGAATGAACTTTCGTAGTTCCAAATACCAATTGACTAGCTGCTTGCACTTTCATGTGGTAACAAGTTTTGCTTTCTCAGGCTCTACACTTTTACAGGCTTCATGGATAAGGCTCAGTGTGTAGGATATTTCTACTCTATGAGATGTTATTAGTGGATAAGCTGTTTCCCATTTACTCTCTCAAAGCAAAATTCCCTGACTTTTCCAGGTATTTTGAAATGTACAAGTACACAACACAAATCCTTCTCCCGTAGGAATAAACATCTATTAGCCTGCAACCCATTTACATGCAATAATAGAACCTTTTAACTTCCTACCTGTTTTTGTACTTTTTAACTCTCATCTCCACATGTAAGTAAGTACCCCCTGTTTAAATTAATGTGCTACAGTGAATGCCCTTTCTTTAATATTACAATGTTGGCACGTGGCATATGCCAAGCTTTTAACAGAAAATCAAGGTTTAATGGAATTAAAATATGTTTCCTAAATGAAAATATTTTAGTAAAAAAAGTATTCCCTTTAAAGACTAATAAATATGAGAGCAAATTACAGATTCTTTTTATTTACTTGATAATTTCTAATTCTCTTCTTTAGTTGCTTTCTCCCCTCCTCCTAGCATGACTTGCACCATGTTGATTCCATAATGTTATATATTATCTGCAATAGCAAACTGCAGTCACAGATCATAACCCCAAGAAAAAGACAAAATTTCAACGTACAATGGAACCCCGATAATAAGTTCCAGAATTTTACATTTTTTCACATGATACATTCAACCTTGATGGCCCCAACAAAGCAAGATGTTATAAAATTTTCCTCCATTTTATATTTTCCCACATTTTAAGTTTTTCGAGCTTGGTCCACTGAAAAAACAATAACGCGGTTCCACTTCTATTATAGTGTTGTGTATTATTTTTAAACAAAAAAAAAGTTATTTTCCTCAACAGCCTTTGTCATGCAGTTTTGCTGTAACACACCCAAAAAAAGTCACAAACTACAATCATGTGGACAAAAATAAAGTATTTTTGTGGACTTCACTGAGCACTTTCTACCACTGCATTACATGTACTGAAAATAACATCCACACACACAAAGTAAGACTAAAGTACACAGTGTGTGTATTAAGTTTTTAGACTGGCAAAATTGTAAGAAGATAAATGCAGCAATGTGGCATTTGGTACATGTATTACGTAGTGTCAGTGAGGGTGTAGTGAAATTGGTGTCTCATTCGGTGCAATATTGAGCAAGTTACAGTTTTTAATCTACTGCAGTGTTTTGTACCCTCATCATGCATTTGAAAACAGAACAAAGAGTGGCGATTAAGTTTTGTGTAAAACTCAGTAAAACCTAGTGTCGGATCTATAAGCCCCAAAATCCCGCAGTGTGTGGGGGTGGGGCAGAGACAAGTAAGCTTTTAGGGGGGCCTCAGCCATTGGCATAGTAGAGGGTTGTCATTTGCATATGTAAAAAATAAACGTAGTTACTTAGTACAGAAACGAACACAATATATACAGGTAAAGGTGAAGTCAGTGCCCGATCTACAAACCGAAAAACCCCTCAGGGGGGCAAAACATAAGTCAACATCTTATCTTTGGGGTGAAGGGGGAGGGGTGGAGGCTGACAAGTAAGCATTAGGGGACCCTCAGCCATTGGCATAGTAGGGGGTTCGTATTTGTGTATGTTTGTTTCCCAAATGGAAGTCAGACTAGATTCAAATCAGGCTAGAATTCACGAGAAATGCAGTGTTGAAGGTTTCTTCAACCTATCTTTAATCAGGAAAGATCTATGACTGCATGATTATAACAAATGTATCATTTTCCAGGTGTGAGAAGAAATCAGTGTCATATATATATATATATCACTAACCCCTTACCATTTAAAAATTTTGAGTTGAATTAAGTATGGCGGACATCTGCTTGGAAGACACCAATGTGGTTCCCCCACTAGGCCTAACCTGTTTCTATCATGACCAATTGTACCCAGCCTAACTCCTTTACTTTTTGAAGAGGGGTGTTAACGGACTTTTGAATCACCCTCTAGGCCCTTATATGTGACTTTGTCAACATGAGATCAAGAATTACACACACACACACACACACACACATATTGTATATGTGTGCGAGTAAAGGTAGGTAGGTAGAGGGGACCTTTGGTTATATTTTGCAGGGGGGCTCAAGACTTGTAGATCCGGCACTGGTAAAACACCTTCAGAAACCGTTGAAATGCTGAAAACTGCATATGGCAATGAAGCCTTTTGTCGTTCCAATGTTTTCATTTGGCATCGTCGATTCCGCAATGGTCAGGAAGATGTGGTCATCCCTCCACCAGTCGAACTGGCAGTAATGTTGAAAAAGTTAGACAAAAACTGAATGAAAAGTGGGCACAGTCACTGAGGATGATTCATGATTGCAGCTGTGTGTAGTGAGACCAGAGCTGGTTGAATCCGGTGCTTGGTTCCTGCTGCACGGCAATGTGCCAAGCCACAAGGCAATTATTATCCACCAGTTTTTGGCACAGAAACAAGTGATTGTGTTAAACCACCCACCTTATTTGCCAGACTTGGCACTGGATGACTACTTTTTATTCCACAAATTGAAATCCAACCTGAAGTGCCAACGTTCTTGACACCATTTTGGAAACTGAAGAAGCTGTGACGAGGCACCTAAACACAATCCCAAAAGAAGATATCCGCAGGGGCAATTGTACAGCCATGTCACTAAGTGTATGGAGGACGGATGTAAATCAAAGACGAACCAAGGCTTACGGCAAGTCTCACATGTTTACACTTTTTATTAAGCCAGTCTAAAAACTTTCTGCCACACCGTGTAAAAGTTACATCTTCAAGTTGGGAAAAAAAAGGTTGAAATTTTTATCTGTTAATAATATGATTACCACAAATTTCCACTTCCTGTTTTCCTCTTTTGGTCCCCTTGTAAAAGAGGTTGTGTACATAAAATTAAGAGTAGCATCATAATTTGTCATAATTTTGTTAGTTACAATATTACACAATTTCTTCACGATTATGTACTACATGACTTGATGTGATACCTACTGAATGGAAATTGTTGAAATCTGATTAATATACTTTGTATACTAAAGGATGAAAACACAGATCATTTGAGATATTTTTGCATAAAGAGAAGAAGTCAGCACTGAAAGGGTTATTTAAAGAATGTATTTGATAACCTTCTGACAGGATCCTTCAGTGCATGGTCATCATTTTTTTAAAAAATGGCTATTAAATGGACACATAGGTTGAATTCCTGTGTTGTGTATACTATGAGGATTATATACAAATAATATTATCTAGAGCACATGCTATTATAGTGAATGTGATATAAAACTCAAATTACCTCCGGAACAGTTGTCATGTTCACAACATCTGCACCCCACAAACGAAACATTTTGCTTTCGGCTTTTGATGAAAATCTAGGGCCTTCAATAGTCACACAAGTCCCTCTTGTATGGCACTTTATCCCCAATTGTGAAGTTCCTTCGATAATAACCTGTCTGGTAGCATTGCAAAAGGCTGGTTCCATTGGAATATGGCACACACCTTGGTATGAAGAACTGCTATTGTCGTAAAATGTCTGAACTCTCTTTGTTGTCCTGAAAAAGTATTTAGAGTAAATGAGTATTACATTTTATCATCATTATGTCGAAACAAATATGATCAAATCAAAACAGCAGCAGTGAAGAAGTAATAAATTCCAGGCAGAGAGTTGAAAATTTGGTGGAACAATTGTGAACATATATTTTTCAAGTTTTCTTTTAATTTTACAATGATGAGATATTAAAAGCAGTCCTAGTTTATCTCAAGCCTATTTTGTTGCAGATCAATCGTTATCAGGTGAAAAAGGCATATTTCTATGAGGTTTCGCACATGCATGTACAGTCACGAACATTTTTGAGTTATAACAACTCCACTGAATTTCAATGAGATCATCACAAATCAGAAGTGTCTGTGAATGTACCATGACCACTCTGTTTTCTCCAGGTGAGAGCTCCAGAATTTGGGTTTTCTCGCAGCACTGTGATAAAAACTGGGGAGCTGTTGGAAACATATAGCAGCATACTCGTCCACAATGACATATAATAATGGCAATGGAAATCCATGTTCTCAAAGGGAACTTCAGCTATGGAATATGATTTCAGATGTTAAATATAAAGGTATAATCTATATAGCCTTGTTGTACAAAGTAAACATTTAAATATGCATCACAATTTTATTATCAGTATTGGTACTTGATTGGTATCGGTAAACGATTCATATTGTTCCATTTCAATTATAGAGGTGACTGTAAAAGGAAAATTAAAAATGTTTGTAGATTGTAAATATCTGTAGACATTTTACGCTGATATAGTTTTCACACATTTATAAGAAGGAATAACAACTTCAAAACATATTTCTTAAGTTCCTTTTAGGCGAACAGTCAACACCACATTAAGCTTGCATGTCCTCTACTATCACACTTTTGAAAGCATTACACCGAATATTGGTATCTGTTTAAATACCAAATTTTTACAGATCCATAAAGTGGTTCTGATGTGCCATTTTGGCCAATACTTATATGTATCAGACTCATCACATCCCTAACACTAAAGCAGAGCTTTTCTTTTAAAAAGGGGTGGTGAAAAAATGTCTTGCCTCCATAAGTATAGCACAATGACTAGTAAAGTCATAAAGTCAAAAAGGAATTACACTCACTTTCACCTTTCTCCCAGAAAACAAATCCAGTAATTTGTTTCAATGATAATTTTGATACGTAACTACTGCTTGTAATACTTGACAATTTCCTCCACTTTCAACATTGTTATAGTTTTTATGATGCATCTTTTAGGAACCATCCAAATGGACTAGAAGTATGTTCATCACAACTACACTACATAATTACTGTTATGTGCATTTGCATTACAGTATGGATTCTACAAGCAGAAATTCTGATTTGATAAGGTTTCAGGACATTAAATGCAGCACCTTTGGTAGGACACAAGACACAATGAAACAACTAAGTTTCTTTGTAGCAAAACAGTATATTTTTGTTGAAAATATTGATAAATAATTAAAACATACAGTGTCAATTATATTAATAAACACAACATTTCATTTCTTGGCACAACTTTAACACTTCACTCAATACCTTGCTTGCCAGATAATAGTATTAAATATTGTTTCTGGCGAGCATTGTTACATATTAAGGAGGCACTGATATGAACCGATAAAAAATTACTGATAATTGATGAAATATAAACTGACAAAGTTCCTTGAAGAACATTAATGGTTCATTAATTTCATTAATTAATGCATGTAATAGGGTAACTGTAATGAGTTTTGATTTGAAAATGAAACTACACGTTTCGACACTTACAAAACTAAACGAACAGCCATGAAAATAGGTGGCTGGGTGAATTGCGCTGGTGTGTCATGTGGGAAAAGCAAAGCAAGAGCATGACAAAAGTTGCAGGTTCCAAACACTGTGTGGCAATGTCAACCGGGCTGTGTTTCCTAGTTCGAGCATCAGACCAATCTCTCTCCAGGGCACTTTTGTGTCATCTCTGGCCTTTCGAGCAAATGTCAGTTTGTATCACGTGGATTACAAAGACAAACCGTACAAGATCTGTAATTCTCTTAAACCTCCGAACACACGAGGTTCTGCTCCGATGTGGCAACAGTGCAAAATTTTACCACCAGTCTAATTTCATGGCTGGGTGTTTAGGAAATTATATCCTAATATCCATAACAATGATAAATAAAACACGCAGTCTATAAATGACCACAGTTCAATACAAAAATCAAACATGCAAGAAAATAAAAATGAACAAGATAAAAATAACTATTTGGAGGAGAAATAATTGTTCAATATTTTAAGTCACCTGTCAATAAAAGAGTCCAAAACAACAAGATCTCCAGGATGTATCTCCTCTTTCAGGGACCCAGTCGCTGTTGATACAATCAGGTGTGTACAGCCAGCTTCTTTCAGAGCACAAATATTTGCACGGTAGTTCACGTTGCTGGGCATAATGGAATGCTTCCTTCCATGTCTGAAAGAGAAAAACATGAATCAAGGTCAGTTGCTACAACAGTATCATAACAGTTGCATGCTTGGGTGGTTTTAAAGTCCATCAATAACGCTATGTGCAACTTTCTGACAACAGGGAGAGCAGCAAAGGAATATGCAGTGGAAACACCATTTTTAATTTTCCCACATTATAACTGAATCTTCATGAAACCATTGGAGCAAAATGCATTTTAAGTATTTCACCTTGGTCCTCTGAAAAGTATAAAATTGAGATTCCACATACATAATAATTCTTTGAACATCTTCTAAAACAAATTGATACCTGCTAGTTGTTTCAAGGTCTAGAAACCAAATATCACATTTCTGTTGCCGTTCTATATAAACATTAATACAGTAATGATAAGTTAGTATACAATAAAATGTAGATAGTTACATTAGCACTAAATATGAATACAGCAATGATGTAGATATTTTCAGAATTTGCTGACAAGAGATATTCCATCTGATTGATTGACTGATTGCATTAAATTATTTCATATTGCTTTTCCACCACATTTTGACTAATTGCAATGACAATGAGAAGGATGAGTGATGATACACGGAATTGATGAAAAAACACTCGAAAGGAACACCCATGAACAGAATGGTGTCACAGAATGCCATGCCACAGAGGTTGGCAAATGGTAGCTAGTTCTCATATTTACTGGCTCTTTCAATTAACAGGAAGATATTGATGTGCCGAAGCAGATTACCGATGCATGAATATCGGCTATTTTGTCTAGTCGTCAGCAATCTTGCAAACTTTGTTAACATACCTGCTGTTTTACACTAGTTTATTTTTACAAGCTGGAATAGACTTTAGGTCTGCCATCAGAACTAGACTTCTGTGGTAACGTATTCTCTCCTGTCTACTCTAATGTGACAAATCTCGTGTATCGTAAATGCGAAGTGGCATTGTCACACGTTGCAAATAATTTCTCATACCGTTAGTTCCAGCTTTGGCTACATCCACCAAGCATTTACTTTCTGGACAGATACTACATGTGCCAAAACATTACACCATTAAAAAATAGAACCACACAAAAAGTATATATTTTCAAAATTAGTGCAGAATAATAATGTGTAATATATTTCAAAGTTTTGAGACAGCTAAATAATTTTATGACTTTGCATATATTACACACACATATACATATGAGGGTCTGCAATAATTATCTGCTCTTCTGTAACATTCTTTAGGTTGATCATTCTGCTAGCGGAACGTGGTAGGTCATGTGCACATTAGTAATGGTTCTGCAAATTAGATAATCCACAACAGACTTGGCTATCAACAAATCAGTGCAAGACAGGTTATGAAACAGCTAACCAGAGATAGTAGTGAATGTGAAGGTTTTGTGCTTCTCCTTTGTGCTTAAGGACATGAGGGACAGTTTCCATGGGGCTCCCCCCCCCACCATGGTAGTGTTGACAACTTAGCTCTATTGGTGCCAGATCTGGCTCTTTCGTGCACCCGTATGGCTGTGAACTAGGGTGCCTGTCATCGTTCCATACTATGATGACATCACTGGTTCCGGCCCACATATACCAACTTTTGCCATGATTATACATTTTGCATGTGACATGATATTGTTATATTGGCTGCATCACCCCACCCTCTCTTATATTCCCAGCAACTTTTTTATAGCGCCGTGTTGACGTGAAATTGACATATTGTTATCAGGGAATCCTTTATTTTCGATTTCATATGGCCAATGGCAGATTATTGAGATGGTTGATGCCGCCGGATCTAAATGGTAAAAACTAAGAATAAATTGTCATCAATTTAGAGTTAACACGTTCACTGCTGATCTAAATTTGAATACTCACCACAGGTGCTGAATTTTTTGTTTTCCCAATTATGTACTTTTATGGTTCCTTGTAGTTACTAGACAACATAAAACACGTTTTTTTTGTTATGGAAGTCAAACATGGCGGTGGATGCCTTTCGGCGCCATTAGCACACAGCATGAAATTTCCTTGCTCAGTGCTGAAGATGCCGAAAGGCGCCCACTGATACTTTTGCTTTTATCTACATTCACAACATTCAATTCTGAGGGAGTTGTTAAAAAATATTATTTATTATGTTATACAATGTTATATAAATAATTGCTTTCGTTTTTAGAGATAAAAATTTTACATACTTATTACTTGTACATGCAGCAAACAAAATATTGGTACATCAAAACTTCTACGTATTCTTTACATGACATACAGACATTATTTTCAAATAATTACTTTACTTGTTTGTGATAATTATAAAAACATGGATGCAAACACAGTCCAGGAGCACCAGGACAGATTACACAGTTGTAAATAGTGTCGGTTCTCTTTCCATTTTTCTTGCATTCCCGGCATTTCTTCCGCAGTGTTCTTCCCTTTGGTCCTTGCTGACACTTTGTTGGTAGATGATCTGATTTTCTTGAAGGAGTTGGAAGAACTTCCTGTCTGGCTGATTTGAAGGACAGCAAGTGTCTAATTATAACCAATCTGAAATCATATAGGTTCATTGTTTTGTTTACAGTGTATTTGTTGTGGAGGTGGAAAGCATTTAGAACCATAAGCTGTACGTAGTGGACAAACAGTTTTTTATAGCACCTTATTGTCTTGCGATCACTTGGGTAGTAAGCCATCATTTGGTCCTGTCTGTCTACTCCCGACATGTAGCAATTGTACTGTACAATCGGAAGTGGTTTCATGTGTTTTTCATTTCTTTTATTTATGATCTCAACTAATTCATTTTGAAATTCTGTAGATATATAAAGCACTTCTCTTTTATCGCGCCACTTGCCGATCATGATGCCTCCATCAGAGTATTTCCCTGTGCTTTCCCCCTTTTTGAATTTCGCTCGTGTGACTGTCTGTGGGTTGTTTTTTCTGTTAGCCCTAAGGGTACCTGTGGAATAAGTTTTTTTTCTCCAGGAGAACCTGGGATAGTTCATAACTGTTGTAGGAGTTGTCCATGTAGAGGGAATGTCCACTATATAATTTTCCCTCCATGAGATGCAGGACTACTTTACTGGAGTGACCCTTTCCACCTAGTTCATCATATGCACCACTGTATACCAAAGTCTTTAGTACAAGGCCATCAGGTTCTGTTAGTACATATATTTTCATACCATATTTATGTCCTTTACCTTTTATGTACTGCCTAAAGAAAAGCCTACCACTCCACAGAAGCATTGCTTCATCTAAGCTGAGCTCCTTACCTGGATAGTATACTGAGTGCATCTTATTGTTAAAATGGTCTAACACTGATCTTATTTTGTATAAACGATCATCAGGTTCAGGCTCATCAGAACGAGGATTTCTGCAGAAATGTAAACAGCGCAGTATGATCAAAAATCTGTCTCTGCTCATAAATTGAGGAAAACAACTCTAGAATAAGGTATCAACTTTCCAATAGTCCTGTAAACGAGGCATAGCGACTGTCCCAGTATGTAGAAGAAGACCTAAAAATATTTTTAGTTCTTCCACAGTCAAGTCCCTCCACATTGAAATACGTGAATTAACCTTCATAACTTCTGAAAGAAATATCTCTTCAGCGTAGTTGTTTGTATATCTGACAATTTCCTCAAGAAACAAATCATCAAGCAATAATTGGAAATAATCACATGGGCTATTGTTACCAGGCAAAGGAACTAGAAGCACATTACCTTTAGTAAAATGAATTAGCCTTAGATGTGAAGGATCATCAGTCCAAGGGTCGTGTCTGCTTCGTTTGAATAGACATCACTGGCACCTTCTGTTATTTAAACGTAACAGATCAACTACAGATCAAATTTTTCACATCAGACAGACACTTGGAAAAAAGTGGGAATATAATCAGAATGTCCATCAGCTATTCATTGATTTCAAAAAAGCATATGATTCGGTCAAAAGAGATAAATTATATAATATATTAGTAGAGTTTGGAATACCTAAGAAGCTTGTTAGTATGATAAAATTATGCACCAGTGAAACAGAAAGTAAAATTCGTGTGGGTAATAATATGTCTGACAAATTTACAATTCATGATGGGTTAAAACAAGGAGATGCATTATCTCCATTGCTCTTTAATTTTGCCTTAGAATATGCTGTTAGGAAGGTAAAAGAAACTAAAGAAGGACTAAAATTAAATGGTGTGACTCAGTTGTTAGCATATGCAGATGATGTAGACTTACTGGGGGATGATGTGAATACAATTAAGAATAATGCTAAAATATTTTTCAAAACTGCTAAAGAGATTGGTTTGGAAGTTAACAAAGAGAAAACTAAATATATGCTTACAGGCCGAAACCAAGTGTTAGGTAATAATCAAAATCTA
This sequence comes from Lepisma saccharinum, assembly GCF_977018435.1. Taxonomy (NCBI): domain Eukaryota; kingdom Metazoa; phylum Arthropoda; class Insecta; order Zygentoma; family Lepismatidae; genus Lepisma; species Lepisma saccharinum. The sequence continues at coordinate 56,512,927 of NC_139229.1, forward strand.
ATTATTGATAACAACTCGTTTGAACCAGTTTCCAAATTCAAATACTTAGGAGTAATATTAACAAATGAAAATTATATTAAAGAGGAAATAAAAAGTAGGCTTAATTCAGGAAATGCATGTTACTTCTCTCTTCATAAACTTTTGTCTTCTCGTTTAATATCTAAGAAACTAAAAGTTAAAATATACAAAACAGTAATTTTGCCTGTAGTATTATATGGGTGTGAAACTTGGTCCCTTCATTGAAAGAGGAACATAAATTGAGAGTATTTGAAAATAAGATCCTTAGGAAAATATTTGGACCTAAAAGGGATGAGGAGACAGGTGAATGGAGGAGGTTACATAATTTAGAACTACATAATTTGTACTCATGTCCAGATATTATTAGAATAATTAAATCAAGAAGACTTAGGTGGGCAGGCCATGTGGCACGAATGGGAGAGGAAAGAGGAGTTTACAGGATTCTTGTTGGGAAACTTGATGGTAAGAGACCTGTAGGAAGGCCAAGACGAAGATGGAGGGACAACGTTGAGATGGACCTAAAGGAAATCGGTAGGGATGGAAAAGAGTATATAGATCTTGCTCAAGATAGGGAAAGATGGAAGGCCTGTGTTGCTGCAGCCATGAACCTTCGGGTTTAAGAAGGCTAGAGAGTTAGTTAGTTAGTTTTGGCACCTTCTGTTGCAGATTCACTTTCTGATGAGCCATGCTCACTATCAACACACAAAACACCATCATTTTCAGTCATTTCACTTTCATCACTAGAATGTTCAAATAAATCAATCGAACCTACAGATATATTATCCAGTTCACTAATCGTCATGCTCTCGATATCAATATTTTTAGACCTTGATGAATTAAGAGGCCGATTCATTTCCCGGCATCTTTCACGATTCATTTTCTGCAGTACTTCGCAACGAATGCAACAATGAACTAAATCTAAACTTCATCTACCGCCACATTCAGTACGACAATGGCTGCAGTAAAACTGGCAGGCTGATCTCCCGCCAAAATGAACTCTGCACGAAGCGAATGCGAAGCGCCAATCGTCATCCAATGCATATTCGGGAGAAATCACCCAGACGCCGATCGGCGCTTTCAGTAGTGAACGTGTTAATGGGAATAGCAGTGCCCCACTCCTTTGACAACTAACATTACCCTAGGAAGCACTTTATCCATCCTTCGTAAATCTACTTCCTTGAAAGTCAGTTTTAACTCCATTTAAGGTGAAATTTAGCTCTTTTATGAAGCATCAGGTTTGGCAACACTGTCAGGATGGCCATAGGAAGAAAGGAGAAATTCATTGGGGTTATGGGAGTATTATTTGATTTGTTCTCTTGGGAATATCAAACTTCCGATGGAATAGAAAAAGATATCAACGGGAAAATGAATTTCACGAGCCGAAAAGTCGAAACTTCCATTTGATTAGCCGTAACTTGATGTTGAAGTTGATTCCCAATAAGGAATAGGCCTACATAGGATACCGAAAATTCTTATTCAACATATTTTTCAAGCATCGTGTCCAGCTTAATAATCAACATAGAAAAAAGCTTGCACTTGCAACATGGAGAGAAATTTATACCCTTGGATACATCCAGGTTTTTTTTAGTAGAAGTGCCCATTTTGGTGATATTGAAATAAATGCACAATTGGTTCATAACTGTAATCTCCCCTTAACACTTTTCTGGCTATTTTTGAACTTCACAATCCATTCAAACACACTTTACTGTAGAATATCACTTTTCCTTGATTGGAATCTGGCCCCTGGTACACCTTCAGACAATGAATAACAGATCACTGGTTACTGTTGTTATTTGGTGCAAACTGAGTGTGGCGCAATCATGTTTACCATGTAACAAGAAAAGAAAATAAGGAATAAAGGTGAAATGTGCGCTAAGCAACTACAAATGTACACTATACTTACATGTCGGCATAGAACAGCCAACCGAAATAACATTACAGCAAACATGTGGACAATTATTGACTCACCCTCATATATATATATATATATATATATATATATATATACACACACACACACACACAGGTATTGGACAAAATAATGGAAACACGAGTCAGAAGTGGGACATATTTTCAATGTGCCTGGTAATACTGAGCACAGCGGAAATCAACCTTCTCTTGTTTGTTGCAGGTAGTATGGACTGTGCACTGACAGTAGAGTGAGGCAGTGTGGTAGTGCACGTTGTTCAGGTGTAGTAAGTGACCAGTATAGCCGACCTGACGGAGTTTGAAAGAGGTCGAATTGTTGGTGCCCATTTCACTGGAGCATCTGTGAGCAAAACAGCAAAGTTATGCGGTGTAACACGAGGCATGGTCTCGAAAGTCATGACTGCATACACAGCGCACGGTGAAACAGGGTCTGCTAAGCACAATAGTGGTTGAAAGACGAAACTGCAGGAAAGGAACCGCCGGGCCTTGAAGCATATTGTGATGTTGCAGAAGAAAACAATGGCCTCCAAAGTGACTACAGAACATAATCAGCACCTAAACACCCTGTGTCATGCAAAACATTGAGGCGGGAACTGCATCAAATGGGTATCCATGGGCATGTGGCTATTGCCAAGTCCCTAATTACTGAGACGAGTGCTCGAAGGTGACGTGCATGATGCAATGACTACAAAACTTCGGACGTTGGAGGACTGGAAACATGTCATTTGGTCAGACTAGTCAACCTTTACCCTCTTCCCCACTACTGGACGCGTGTTTGTATGGCGATCACCCTCGACAGCATACGAAGTGGACTGTCACTGCCCGACTGTCAAACATGGTGGCGGCTCTATTATGGTCTGGGGCGTTATATCATGGTATTCGGCACCCCCTGGTCACATTACACAGTCGGGTCTCATAAGCAGTGTATAGAGAACTCTTTTGTAACCAGATCCACCTAATGGTGCAAACCTTATTACCAAACCGGAATGCCATCTTACAGGATGATAATACCCCCATTCATACTGCTGGCACTGTTCAACAGTGGTTTCCAGAGCATGCTGATGAGGTTCAACATCTTCCCTGGCCCACCCAGTCCCTAGACCTGAATATCATTGAGCCTCTGTGGGCTGTTTTGGAATCCAGGGTTCGGCGTCGATTTCCACCTCCTTCATCTCCACCTGAGCTGGAGGCTGTGCTGCATGAAAAATGGCTTCAAATTCCACTCACCACCAATCAGGACTTGTATAGATCTATTCCGTCCCGAATCCAAGTTGTATTGCATGCTAAAAGTGCCCAATACCGTATTAATACATGATGATCCGACTTCCAGGTGTTTCCATTATTTTGTCCAATACCTATATGTATATATATATATATGTATGTATGTATGTCCTGAAATACATAGAAATTAGGGTGCTTTGTAATGGTATGTGCATATTTTGAAAAAGATCAAGGATATTTGTGAGAAAAACTTGGCCTTTCAGTCTGCTGACAAAGACAATTTCTGCAAAAATGTACACTGATTAAAACAATTAAAAAATCAATTTCTGAAAGCAACATGAAGCATTATTAGCTCTGAAATACTGCTGTGTAACGGTGTGAGATTAACTAAAAAGAAAAGTAAATGTGTTTCAACAATATGCACTACCCAATGATCAAGTCAACAAATCTACCTGTATGACAAACATGTTGTTGTTATCCAGAATTACCTGGCTAAAAGTACACAGTTTACTCCACAAATCTGTCCTTCAATCAGTGCATCTGATGGTTTCCCAAATGGTGTGTCTACATACTTTTCTTGTCTGTTTTCCAATAGATCTGGATTATCCAATCCTGAACCTCCAATAATACCAATCTGTAATGAGAAGTAAATGTACGGTTTTTAGTAGGAAGCATAAGCAAATTTTGGAATGAATAAAAAATAATAATTACTGATAAATAGACAGGTGTTTGTATTTATTGTCTTACACTATATAAGCACGTGGAAATAAACAGACCCTCTTGAGTATACCATGGATTAAAATTTGCATGAATACAAGATATATTTTTGCTGCGACACATGCTCAACTGAGTCCCACAGTTCAGACTCTCCCCCTGGATTGGAATCCTTTATTATTTTGCTTACAATGCTGGGAGGTAAATGGTTTAAGTTCCCATTCTCATTGCACCATGCTCGTATAAATGTAATTTGTCTGTGGTAGTGAACCCTCAAATATGGTTGGTGGAATTAAAAATGCAGTGAAATTGAAATTTTAAGTGAACACACCATCATCTACATGTTAAAATGCAGTTCAGTCTATCTTTCCAATAGACAGTGATATATGAAAATGGAATATGTATGTCCACGACAGTGGTTTCCACAGTGTGTGCTGCAGTGCCCTGGGCCACAGTGGCTGCCTTACAGGGGCACTGAGATATGTTCCAATATATTCAATCAATGGTATGATTGTTCCAAATATGTGCTTATTTAGAAATTTCTACACACAAAATGTTTCTGAATTTGAAATATGTGCAACCTAACCTAACCACACTAACTGAGCATTGCAAGTGTTAGATAGATCTACATCAGGGTGTATCCTAGATCTCCCGACATAACAGTTTGTTATTTTTACCTTTGGTGGCAAGTGAAAGACATGTGAAAGTGTATGTGCTGCCAGTACCAACAACTTTGGTTGAGCTGCAGGACCGCATTACAGCTGCATTTACGACCATTAGTAGGGGCATGCTAGAGTGCGTGTGGGGCAAACTAGACTTTCGGATAGATGTGTGTCATGTGACAAAAGGAAGACACATTGAACATTTGTGAAAGTATGTCTGAAACTTAGAGTTTCTGTTTATTTTCATGTATCATTCTTTACATTCCATATTGTATGTGTTATATATTTTTTAATGCAGCCCTTTCAAAACCGATGAATCATTTATAATTACCATGTATGTATGCACAATAACTTATATCTTATCAATATACATTTATACAGCGGCGGCTCTAAGGTAGAGCCGTGCCGTGGCTCTACCCTCAGAAAAAAAAAGCACTTGCTTTGCTAAAATATAGTTAAATTAATACATTTACAAACGAGGAGTTTCGAATCTCTTAAGCGTTCGAGCTTACAGCCGCCTCAATTGCTGTGCCGCATCCCCAGCTGTTCTCTCACTTGCTCTGGCCCAGCATAGTCTGGCCTGTGCGAAGGCATGAAAAAGTCTCCGCAGTTAACGAGCGAGGGGGTGGTAACCTAGTAGTAGCCATAAGACAACCAGCCGTGCCCCTGCGAGAGCTTTCACATTGTGTTGACATAGTTGCAAACTTCACAGAGAAGTGACTAATCCTGACCGATTTGTACTACTTGTTGGAGAAGTAATTCGGGAGAAAGATACTTTCCTGCATACTTGGCAAGAACAAACTTAATATCTTCCCCAAATCTATATAACCATTTAGACAGATGCATCTAAAGAGCCATCCAGACTTTTTTGTTATCGATTTCTTCCTTAAGAAAAGATATATCCCTTGCTCTCTCGCACACAGACACTCATGCGTTGCAACTGACATTGACAACATTGCAGAAATTTTCTGTACAAAAGAATTGCCTAAATATCAAAGGGAATTCGCATCATCAGGGGATTTTTTACTTTAATATTTGTAAAAAATCACACGGAAAATCTATCAGTATAAGAATTTCACGTGGAGATATAATTCAATTTCTTGCACTGAAATCTAAAAATTGTAGATCTACAGTTCATTTAGCAGATAATCATATTTCAGTTGTTAGTAACACCGATTGTTGATGTAGCGTCTGCCGTGCTGGGGTTGCAAATTATAAACAAAGCAAGGCGAGAATACCGTGATCGACTCAGTGTCTCTAATTGTTCAGTGTTTTTCTATTTAGTGAAGTGAAAGTGTCCGATGATGTGTAAAAGGAAGGGTATTATTACATACACCGTTTTCCAAGGTACTATACAATATTAAATTAAAAGTTAAACAACTTGTCTGTCCCACGCCAGATTTAAACATCAATTCTATTTAACAATATAAAAAAAAAGGTAAAGTTGACAGGTGTCGAAATTTTAATAGTCGCATTTATTTCCTAGAAATTCTGGCCAACCTCCGCACAGCATGCTACGACACCAGGGATTGCGGGTTCGAATCTCGGCCTGGGCATCGGTGTTCTTTGTGAGTGTTCACCCATCCTTATCTTCGCGATTAGCCAAAAGTAGTACAAATGCGAAGTAAAATAAACCAATCTTAGGAACTCTGAATTTTTGTCTGCAAGTTTAGTAAACAAAGTTCCATCAAAATTACCTCTTTCATTAGATTTCTATGACATATGCTAGAGAAAAATTTTCGATTTCTTGATCGCGTTGGCACTACACATCATACTAGCTGCCAGCTGCCACTGCATTTATAATTTACATATTTAATACACTTCTCTATTTGCATTTAATATGAATTAACTAGCAGTTAAGTACAATTATTAGAATTACTAATAAATATTTTTCTTTTCATCCTATATTATAAATAATTCATAATACATGCATAAACCACAACACATACAATAGAAACCTAACCATTCGATTAACCAGTAAATATACAACAAATATCAAATATATTACCAACAAATATCAGAAACCATACACTTGGGGAAGAAAAACCTAACGTGCCCATTTAAGCCAACCAAAATATGTAATAAGCAAATTTTGTAAATAAGACTTGTTCTGACTGCCAGAGCAAGTCTTGATACTCAAATATATAACCCACATATGTAAATACTTATTGTAACACATGTAATAGCATAAATAAAGTGCAAAAAATAAAATAAAATGGGAGTACTGGTAAATTCTGAGTAAACTGACTGGTTTATATAAATTATATATAAATAATAATAAATAATTATATAATTAAAGGCACCAGGGAACAAAAGTATGAAAGTAGACCTTAAAGTATGCAGGTAGAGGCGGGCATTTTTGGGGAATCCCCCTTTAAGGAAAAAAACAGTCACTTTATGTTAGGAGAAGGCTGGAAAAATTTCCACCCTGGGAATGGAAGCCGGGTCTTCCATGTGACAGTCAGATGGCTTACAAACTGGGCTGCTGCAGCTCCATTTTCAATGCTGAATTTACACGAATTAGAGGGTTACCACATAGTGAACGTGGAAGCATTTATCCCAAAGAGGAGAGAACTAACTATTTGACTGTGTCAGACCACTATAGACTTGGTTAATTTCTAATATTCCACAAGTGATGTTTTCAAATGTTGTGCACAAAAAACCGTTGTTCTAAGTTTCCTTTATGATCCAATAGGTTAATTGGGACTCAACCTACAGTTTCAAGTTAAGATCCGAACCATGTACAAATTTATATCTATTTATGTTGTTATATTTTGCCTTTATACCTGCTCAGGTTATCTATGATGGTAGAAATGAATAGAACCATGAAAACAGCATTAGCAGACTTAGTACAATGTGTCACACAATCACTGAACAATTGTAAGCACACGGTAGGAGTCTCTTGTGACCTATCAAAAGCTCTCGATTCCGTAAATCACGAGATACTGCTATGGAAACTTCAAAGACTTGGTATCCGTAGACTACCGCAAAAGTGGTTTCAATCTTACCTTACCAATAGAAAGCAAATTGTAGAAATCCCTCACACCATAGCAAAAGGATATGTAAGACATCAACATTCCACTATGAAAAGGGTAAATTTCTCGTATCGGACAAACGGCTGAAATTTGCTAGTTCATTTAATTTAAATATTCGTACTTACGTATTCTGCATTGAGAAACATTGCTGAAGGTGGCATTTCACTTATTTCACAGGAATAAGCTCTATTTGCGACATATCAAGTAAGTTTTCTTCGTTTCTTTTTGCCTTCGGTAACACGCAAAATGGCGGTCACAGTTTCACTACTGTACTCGGCATGCAGTGTTTCCACCCCACTGCACCGAAAAATACCTACATAGCCCCACAAACCATTGACGCATAGCCCCACGAACCATTCATACATAGCCCCACGAACCATTTCCGGTAAGGTTAGGTTAGGTAGGGTCAGTATAGGTTACAATAGTGAAAAATTGGTTTCGAAAAAAATATGCGTAGCCCCACACACCATTCTCGCATAGCCCCACGAACCATTGACACATAGCTCCACGAACCATTGACACATAGCCCCACGAACCATTGACACATAGCCCCACAAACCATTTGCGGAAACATACCTTCTTCAGTTACAAAAACACATGTTTGGAAACACTGACCGGGATTACGTCATCCGACACAGGCTAAATCCACCTGGAAGTAAATGGATGCAAGAGCTTTCGTGCATCGGTCACACATTTATATCGAAAAATAGATGATTTACCGGCAAAATTCAATGAACGATGCAAGAAAACACTTCCCCGAACTTCCACAAGTCTAAAGAAACTGCATTCGGTAAGTAATTTCTCCTGTAAATTTGAAGAAATCCGTTTGTCCGATACGAGAAATTTACCATGAAAAGTGTAACATGTGGGTTTCCTCAGGGAAGAACTCTTCGCCCCCCCCCACCTCTTTTGTTTTTATGTACATAAATGATTTACTAAATGTGGTACTACTTTACTATACCGGAGAGACCTTTCAATGATATATTTCGCAATTTTTTACATTGCTAACGTACTATTCTGCATGCGGAACATTTCGGTAACACTTTACTATACCGGAGACGGATTTCTTCAAATTTACAGGAGAAAGTACTTACGCAAATCATTTTCTGTAGTGTTGTTGATGTTCGGGAGTGTAGTTTTGATCCATTTTAATGCAAATGCATGTGGTTTTCTACGAAAATCTATTTCCGACGCGCTATTGCTGCTGCCGCCATTTGTTTTCTGCACGAGAGCACAATACGCGCTATTGCTGCTATTACAACATGATGTGTCGAGGATGCATCGTGAAGTTGTTGCCGGGTGTGGAAGATGCTGTGGAATTTGTAATTCCGATGTTGTCCGTATATGCTAAATTGAACGAAAGGAGTGCTAATGGAACCTAACCTAACAGGCCTAACCTAACCTAGTAGGCATAGCTCGTACCCTTGATGGTTCGTGGGGCTATCGTATGTAAGAAATAGACATTATTGTTAGAAATCCATTATTTCACCTAAAGAAATGTCTGCACCGCAGAATAGTACGTTATCAATGTAAAAAATTGCGAAATAAATCATTGATAGGTGTCTCCGGTACAGTAAAGTAGTACCGCTGTTACTAACTAAAACATGCCCTTGCACTTAAAACCCGACTTTTCAATTCAATAGCAATTCTACTCAAATGAACGTGCACCAAACACGATTTTCTTCAATTACACAATCAGATAAGACCTCGTACAAGTATCACATTTTACAACGTATTTAATTATAATGTGCATGCATACCTTTACTGAATCATCCATAGCTCCAGCTCAACCCACACATAAACCACAGACCACATGCTCCGTCTCAAGGTACATAGAGATTAGGTAAAACAATCCGAAGATTGCCGATCTTGCACGACTGACGTCACCGGAGAAGCAGTGAGCTCGGCTGAAGCAGACATTCTCTAGCATTTATATGGGAGATTCAGAGAGCGAAATTATATTATTACTTTTAGGAGGGGGAAAATAATAATTGTCATCCTCCAAGATGGTATTGAGGAATCCTTTTAATGATTAGTAACATAATTGAAAACGCGCTACTTTTGAAAGGGGGCAAAGTACATGTGAAAAAATAGTATTTTGAAAATCCATATTCCTGAAACTTTCTGACCGATGCGCTACAAAGAAAGTTGCGTGTTCTCCTTTAGAATTTCGTCATTTTACAAATCGTAATATAATTTTAACAAAAACGTGGCATGCTAAAGAAGAATTAAAGAGTTTAAAAAAATAATTGATTAATAGACTTAGTTTATTTTACTTCGCTTATCTGTCACATATGGCTAATCGCCATAGTAGGAAAGTAGACCCATTCCCGGGCGGGGATTCGAACCTGGGGGCCCTTGGCATCGTAAAGCGTTGTGCTAACCACTTCCCCACGGAGGTCAGCATTACAAGGAAATAAACAGAAAGTGGCATCTGTGATTTAATATGCGAGAAACATTTGCGAGGGTGTTATTGAAGTAACAAATAATGATTACAAGACGTTGTGATGAAAATTATTAATATATCTGAAATATCGAGAGTTGACCTTGGAGTCTCTAACTGTACTTTTAGGGTTACGCAAAACCTTTACTCAAAATTGCTAGTGTAAATTTATAAGCTATTAAAATTTAAAACTTATTTCTGTTCGAAAAAATAAACTGCCAAGTCAAATTAATATTTCGTAGAAATACATATATATTCCTTTCATGAGGCTAAGAGAATATTTGGAGGGGACGGTGGCTTGGGAAGGCTATAATTAAGACAAATATGTGACAAATAAAAAAAACAACGTGTTGAAGCTATTGACGGCGCCAAAGAAAAGACAGAAGAGAAACGTGGAGAGTGCAATGATATTTTACGGGAAGCAGTCACGTTTATTACATTCTTACATTTACATACAATATTAAAAAGTTCTGCTTTTAGATCTCGCACAATGCCTGGGAAGGACGTGCGATCCTTGCTGCTAGTTCAGAAAGAGCGAAATGTCATGTCTACCGACGGAGCACCTCCGAAAAGGAGGCCTCCTGCAAATGCAGTCACCAGCAGCAGCAGCAGCAGCAGCAAGAAGCCTAAGACATGAAACAGCTCTCATTAAGTGCTGAGGAAAAATCGCACTACTCTCCCGATGACACCTGGGACAGGCCCGAAGCCCGACAGAAAGCCAACCAGGCATGGACGTCCGCAGGATTTTTTCCAGGGAGGGGCAAGGAAGGTATTTTTTTCCGGGGGGGCAAATAAGGCACATTTTCCCCCAAAATAGTGTTGTTCCCTAAATAAACATTGCTTAAATTTGAATTTATGGTGTTCGTGGAATAATTAACACATATTATTGTGGTTAGTCCTCCTCCGTAGCCGAGCGGGTTAAGGCGTTCACTCGTCTTGAGATCGTTCGCTGCGGGACGGCGTAGGTTCGAATCCGGCTCTGGTCGGAATTTATTCAGCCTACGTATAGGGCCGGTGGCAACCCACCATCGTGAGGAAATTGGGGAGCTCCGAGTGAGTGAGCGTAATCCGGTCACGGAGACCTACTATAACGGCTGGGGATACGTCGGGCTGACCCCCCGACTATTCCAATACTGGTTGAAGATCTCCACGCTTAGAGGTGACGAAGGAAAGCGTGGGAGGGAGACCGGCAGTCGGTAGGTATGCCTAGGCCCTTCATGGGCTGTTGCGCAACGGATTATTATTATTATTGTGGTTATAATGAAATTATATGTGTGAAATATATAATTTTTTGTTGACTTTCATTTTCCAGGGAGGGGCCACGGCCCCCCCATTGTCCCCATGGACGCCCATGCAACCAGGCCCATCTCTATACATGTCCATACAACTAGGGAGACTCCCATCCATGACGCCTCTGAGAACAAGGAGCAACCTCAACTCCATTCGACTCTGGCCAACCTGAGGATGGAAACAAACACCACTTCGACCCGCAAGCCACCTTGCATAACTATTTTCGGTGAGACCGGCCAAGACGTCGCCTACGACATTTGGCTTCTTCTTCAAAGGAAAGCCAGCTTTAAGTACAGCAGAGGCTTCTGTCACATTCATACGCTCGACCAGGGAGGATTCACCGCACTTCGGGATTACCTCACGCAACACAAGATCGACCATGCCTACGACTCATCGGCTGGAGAGAAATTGAAGGTGATACTTTGTTATCTGCCAACCGACATAGAAACCGACCAAATATATAAAATGCTGACGTCGCTACACTTTCAAGGGTACTCCGTCGACCGCTTAACTACAAGAACACGACGTCAGCAACTAGCTGACAACATGGAGCAGGACAACTCCACTTCGACTTGTCGATCTTTACCCTTGGTACTGGTCACCTTGAAGAAATACCAGGACAGCTGCTGCATATTCAATCTTACGATGCTGGGACCATTCCACACGAAGGTTGAAAAGTACCGGGCCCAGCCACGCTTGAGAACGTATCGGGCACGGACAGAGGCACTGCTTCACTTGACCGCACTGTATTAAGTGCTCGGAAAATCATCCGTTCGAAGATTGCCCTAACGGGGATCAGCCAATTCCACCTACTTGTGCCAATTGCAAAGGGGGCCATTACACCAGTTAAAGTAGTTGTCCCCTATTCCAGGCAGTCATGAAAGAACGATGTGCTCCATTGGACCACAGCAGACGCGTTCCAGTTCGATCCATTCAACCGAAGAAGTCCACAACCCCACAACCAGGGAACTTCATCGGAACCCAGATGCCCTGAAGCCATTCGACGGACCAATCCACCTCCTGCACCTAGGCCACAGAGACCTGCCCGTGCTCTGCCAATTCGACAGGACCAACGTTCGATCCCCACTCCGACGTCATCCACACCAAAATTACTCGATGTGCTTCAACAGCTGAATGAACCCGACGTATTACCTGCACTAATCACATTACTGGAGGGATTGCAACAGAACAGATTAAGAATGCTACTTCATTCGACCAGCGGCTGCAAGCTATTGCTCGCCTTGCCTACAGAATATAATTGTGTTGTTTTGTCTTGTATTGGGAATCTTATAGGGAACAATGAAAAAATTTCTCTTCTTGCGACAGTTGCAGAAGAGCATTGTAAAAAGTTGTGGTCATAATAATAATAATAATAAAAAACAGACCATTGAACCAAGGTGATTGAAATTGAACTGCATGTTTTTTCTTCTTTTTTGTTATCTTCGTTTCACTTTTAGTAAGAAGAATCTAAGTAATATGCCTAATTGTGAAAGTAAATATGCCTAATTGTGCTATATATGGCTGCCATCGAAGCAAACTGAAAGAACATTTTGCCAATCAACACCAAACTCTGACACTACCAGTGCTAACGTATTAAAAATTGTATGTGCATCTACAGAAGATAACTTACGAAGAGCCACTAAATGCTCAACAGGTAGCTGTTTAATGATATCAAAAAATCGAAAAACTATAGACATCTGTTCATGATGACCACAATTACTCGTTTGATCAGCGATAATGCACACATCTGTACCAAGTAATGACATTTTCAAGATCCTTACAAGAACATTTTTCAAACTGCAGATTACATTATTCTGAATTTGTGGACTTAAATAAGTGCAATTGTTTGGCCCGTTCACTAAGTGTTCTTTCAAAATGGGGTCATATTTGGAAATTAAATCAACTACATCTAGAAATAACCCCCTGTCGTATGCTTCTCTATTCTTAGTATGATCTCTCAATGGGTGGCCTCCTTTTGTAAGACAAAGAATTATGTTAATTAGCCTCTCAATGATTTGTCGATTTTGCAGTCTTGTTTTTTCTTGCTTTGAAAGAAAAGCCTTCTTACACTCATCTAATTGGACGTCAATTGGTTTATTTTTATTGTAGTTTGACCAGGAACTTAAGCTTTGTTGGTGTCCTTTAGATTTTTCATGACTTCGAAAACATTCGTTTGCTCTATGCCAGTTTTTAAAACCTCATGTAATGAATGCTTGATCAAGATGCTCTCTCACTGATGCCTTGTTTGAAGCAAAAACTCTGCAGTAAAAACAAAATGCTATACTATAGTATACAAACAGTTATACTATATTCCAACCATTTGTAACTGTGAAACCAGCTATATTGAAAAGCCCTTTCGTTTCCACCTATTCTACTTCTAGAGAAAACCACCAGGTCTGGTTGGAACGGTCCTAATTTCACCCTTACATCACATTCTGTTCTGTTATGTGGTATTGCATTGACAGGGTCACAAGGATCTACTGATATGTCAATAGGCTTACCTGGTGTTTGTTCAGTGTCAGGAGCATTGAAACAGGATGGTTTGTTATTTACAAGTTCACCAATACCACTACAACTGGTACTATCACAGGTGTTTGAACTTTCAAATATCTGCTTTCGATCGGGACCACCTTCGTTTCTTTTCAGTCTTACGACAAAATGATTCATCTTCTTTTAGAGCATGAACTCACTATTTAGAAAAAGTACGGTAAGTTTACACGAACAAAATATCACGTCCACAAGCGGCAATTTTCATCAAATAATGGCTCCTTCGATCATTCCGAGAGACGAATTTGCAACAGAATCCGAAAAAGCAAGTACAACGACAGTTGCAACGAAGTAAACTAGTCGGTTCAGGAAAGAGATTTAAATACCAGCCACCACGACATTGATAAATAAACTTCCAACAATATAGTTGCATTGTGAAAATGTTTACTGATAAGCTTTCTGTCCCACAGAAAGCATACAATAATTAATTGATTGTGAGAATGGAGTGGAAGGCGATTGTTGGCAGCAAATATGTTACTGTGACATTGTTGTTATTGTTAACATATTGTTTCCCTGTATTATATCAGTTTTTAATTTCGAGCATTCAGTAAATAAAAAATTAATTCTCTTTGATAAAGCAGCCCATTAGGGTGTGCCTAGGCACACCCTGTAGCTACGCCTATGATGTATCATATTTTACGTTGCTTTTCTGCCTACTTGGGCTAATTGCGGCGATAAGGCTTGATGATGATATGAAATTTCATGAAGGGATACTCTCTCCCAGTTCAGGATTCGAACACTGTACCTTTGGTGGCAAGATCGAAGGTAGAGAACCCATTGAATGTTGCCTATCGGCCGAACACCTCTCACTCGGTTTATTTTGTCACTTCTTACATTCGTTACCCCCACACCCCCTACACGCCTTCATGGCGTAGTGCTATGCACAGAGAAATTTCTTGAGAAATCGAGGGTGTCGGTTGCGATCACAGACCCGCTTATTTTGCAAGTTCTACACGTGATCGCCAAATTTTTTAAGTGCAAATTCGTGATTAGGAGCCATAATTATTGAGTATGGGAAATATGAACAAAATTGGGGAAGTTTCCGGTATTGTAAAATCGTTTCCTTATGTATATGTATGGCTATTAATGCAACCTGGACGTGTTGTATGTTTCTTTCCTGCCTCAAAATGTATTTCTCTTTAAATATATTGTAGATATACCTTATATTCTCCACGTTCACGTGCGTAGGCTACCACTTCCAATCAACCAAAATAAAAACTGGTGCCGCGTAGAAATCTCCAGGAGGTGAACTCCGCTATTTCATATCTTGGCCGTGAAGAAGTGGTGCAGTGATTGCCACCACAGATTCAGAGAATGTATCCAAGTACCATGGGAATTGAACCCACGTCCCATGTTGAAACTACCAACTTGACCATCCAAATTATGGCTGTCAAGTAAAGACTTATCATATTATTTTTTTCCGCAATTACTTCACTTACTTACTTTTACTGTCGACAACCAGCCTCTGCAGCTGTAATGAGAGTAACACTACATGAAAATCAGGGTTGCTACGCACCTAGAAAACAGGGAAATGTCAGGGAAAAATCAGGGTATTTTTTAGATCATTTGGAATTTACGTGCATTTTGGAGTCTGCAAGATAAACAAGAAGTTCACTTCCACTTCTGGATTCGGTTCTTGTGATTCCACTCCCAAAAAATATTCAGTTCAGAAACTTGTTTCTTTCATTCTTATGGTTCTCAGTCGTGTGCAGTCTTATGGTTCCTTCGAATTTCTGTAATAACTTTTCACTTTTATAATTCACTAATTTTAGAAAGATATGAAAGTATAACTTGCAGTCCAGATATCTGATTAATAACTAAAGTACATTGAAAATATGATCATAATTATCGGAAAAGTTGCAGAAGATGAGGTTATCGTCTATAATTTTATAGATCTTAGTCTTCTTCGCATTTCCTATATAATTCCTATATGCAACAAAAATTTATCCGCATGCTGTGTACTTATGTAAGCAAAGAAACCGCTGCATTTTCTGTGACACCATAAATCCACTAGAAAATGAAAAATTGTGTATGGTTTATGAAGATTAGTTGTTTATGAACTTTATCTGTTTGTTTTTATATTGTGAAGATCTGTTATAGTGAAATAATATTCCTCTGTTACCTTACCCTGAAGGCTAGATGCACATGATTGTAGCACCCAATACATTTGATACCGATTGTAATTTTACATTTTATTCTTCAAATTTTCATGTGTTTTGTGTGTAGAATGAAATTTGCTAAAAAAAAAAAAAAAAAGTTGTTGAAGTGAATATTCATAATAATTTTACAGTTCAACCAGACAATGGTACCCATGCTCTCAGGTTTTTGATGAAACTTGACACACTTAATAAGATGAGATGACTTAATGGTGATGAGAAACTACTTAAATTTTTTTGTCTCTAACTTGTCTGGTTTCATTTTTAAAGCCCCTCAAAATTTCAGTGATTCATTCTTTCTTCCATTTCCAGAGCCTCCAAGCATGAGCTCCACTGTCTTAGAAAAATATTTCTATCTTCCTTATAAATTATTCAATCTTTTTGAAACTTCACAACAATGTTAACCAAACAATAAGGATTCAAGAAAAAAATATGCCAACATATCATATTTATATTTTAGTACACTAATAAATTAATAACATTTTATTATGTGATTTTTTTGGACCGAAAACATGGTTAACTAAAATTTGAATTAGCTATCATTGAAAGGGAAAGGTGCAACGCCAACACAAATACTTTTAAAGAAAACTTGCCCAGAAATAAAATTGATGGCTTTTTCATTTTTCATCCCATCTGAGTGTACAGCAACAAACAATATTCATCCAATAATATTCACAAAACTGTCACGTGATAGATTTTTGGAATATTCATATGCAAAGAAATGGATGTGGATGCCAAAAGAAAGGATTAAAAATCGTAGATACTAGCATCTGGACTCTAATTAAAAATTAATCAGTAGACCTACATAAAAATGATTTACATCAAAATTTTGCTTATTCAATTCTGCATTAATCTATGTTATCCAACTTTTTCTCCAGTATGTCTTCTATTTTATTATTGGTTCATTCCCCTCGTAACAGTGTCCCTCCCTTTAAGAAACACTCCGTCAATATGAAGTTTCTCCAATATTATTATAATAATAAACATAAACAACTTTGACTGAATTAGAATTGTGTGTGTGTGTGTGTGAAATATATACTTTTAGGTTGATATTCATTTTCCATGGAAAAGGATATGGCCACCCTTGCCCCACTGTCCCTGCATCTATGCAAACATTATTTAAAATTTTATGCTCTAAAAATTGGCTTCAGTTATGTTTTGAAGCTAGATTCTTAGATTTTGAGTTAATGTGAAAAATATAAAATCCGGTAGTCATTTTTAAAAATTTTCAGAAATAAGTTGTCATATTTTCAGAAAAAATTAAAAAGCCATCAATTTTATTTCTAGGTAAGTTAAAAAATCATATATCTAAGTTCATTTTAAAAAATATTTGTGTTGCCTTTGCACCTTTCCCTTTCAATGAGAATTAAAATTTTAGTAAACCATGTTTTCGGTCCAAAAAATCACATAATAAAATTTTATTAATGTATTAGTGTACTAAAATATAAATATATGTTGGCATATTTTTTTCTTGAATCCTTATGGTTTGGTTAACATTGTTGTGAAGTTTCAAAAAGATTGAATAATTTATAAGGAATATAGAATTATTTTTCTAAGACAGTGGAGCTCATGCTTGGAGGCTCTGGGAATGGAAGAACGGATGAATCACTGAAATTTTGAGGTGCTATAAATATGAAACCAGACAAATTAGAGACAAAGAAATTTATATGGTTTCTCTCAACACCATGGAAGGATTAAATGTGCCAAGTTTACTCAAAATCTGAGAGCATGGGTTCCAAACCCCATTTTTTTGGTTGAATTGACATGGAATGACCATTAAAAAAGGTAAAGTGCTGCCCTGTGCATAGCAGCATGCCATGAAGGCGTATAGGGGGTGTGGGGGTAACGCCCCACACTTTCTTGATCCGGTCGTGAGTGGGGGTGATGTGATCAGCATCATGCCCCTGACTGCCTTTACTCCCCAGGGTTTCCCCCAGGTACCCATGTTATTCGACACTGGGTGGGTGCCGGGGCCGCTTCCATCGTTAGAAAAGTTCCGGATTTCAACCAGCTGGGGATCGAGCCCGGGACCTTTAGCATGGTAATCAGATGCGTTACCGACTGAGCCACCTGGATTACATATTTAATTGAAAAACACAATGTTCCAAAGCAGAGATCATGATGCTAAACATGTCTGGAAAAATTTCATTTTTGGACTGGTAACCCTGGAAATGTCAGGGAATTTCATAATGAAAAAATTGTAGCTACCATGGAAAATAGAATTCCTGCTTGATTTCTGTTTAGATATGAATGTGATTCTTTGATTGTTGTTTAGGATCGCTTATCTGTACTTTTGGCTAATTGTAACAACAAGGATGAATGATAATTAGATGAAATCGATGAAGGAACACTCGAAAAGAACACCCATGCCCAGGCTGGGATTTGAACACGTGATCTGTAGAGCCATGGTGCGTTGTGCTAATCACTCAGCGCCATGGTAACGAATAGTATAGATATAGTGAGGTAAAAATACATCGTTAAATAACAAAACAGAAATGGAGTAGTCAGTGGTATCCAAATAGCACCTACATGCCTTTCGCCAGAAACTAATCCATATCACTTATCTGTGTACCTAAAAGTGGAATTTTATGAATACTTAGAGACAAAGAAAGTATTTTACCCTATGTTTGTTTTACGTAGTTACCTTTTTTTTTCAAAGAAACCACAAAGAAATTCCAGTCGACTCAAACATTTTTCAAATAATATACATTTAATATGAAAAGGGACTGGGACTAATTTATTTATTATTTATTTATTTACTCAAAGTTTCAGATACAGTCTATTTGGCCATTTTACACTGAAACAACATAAAGTAGTAACAAAAAATAACAAAAGATAAAAACAATAACAAGATGGGATAGATTTACATGTTGTTGGTCAGTAATATACAGAAATTACGTTCTGGAAGGAAAATATCTACATTCAGGGAAAGTTTGTTGTAGATTTCTGGGAGCCTGTAAAACAAGGAGCGTTGTAGAAGGGATAGCCTAGTGGTTGGGTTGTGGAAGAGTTGCAGGTTGCGCGTTTGCTTTTGGGGTACCCTAAGTGTGAATTCACTGATTAGGAGATCTGTTCTGATTTTACCATTTATTATCTTGTATAAAAATTTCATGTCAGCTAGATCACGACGAAAGGATGGAGAGTGAATATTCAGAGCAGCCATGGTGTCTGATTTGGATACATGTCGAAAGGAAGGTATTCTATGGCGAACAATAGCAAGAAAGAAACTGAGAACAGAATCTATTCTGGTGAGATTGGTTTTTGAGGCCATTGCCCAAATTGGGGAACAGTATTCAAGGATGGGTGAGATGAAAGATTTAAAGAATAAAGCAAGAGATGATGGGTTTTGAATTTCGCTAAATCTGTATAGAAGACCGAGAAGGCGCATGGCTTTTTAGTGGTAGCTATAATATGATTATTAAAAGTGAGTTTTTCATCCATGATAATACCTAGGTCCTTTTGGGTGGAAACGTTTTGGATTGGATTATTTTCAATAGAATAAGTAGACAGTACTTTGTTCTTTTTTAGGGAATAAGTAAGGAAAGAGCATTTCTGAGGGTTTAGTTCTAAATTCCACTGACGCTTAACAAGTTCTGTGAGAGCATTTTGAAGAATCATTATGTCATGATGCGATGAGATCTCCTTAAAGAGTTTACAGTCATCCGCAAACAAAAGTATATTGATAGGGAGGGAGGACAGTTTTTCAGGGAGGTCATCCATGTACAGAAGGAATAGGAGCGGCCCTAAGGCACTCCCCTGGGGGAACTCCAGACAAAACGGGAAGAAAGTTAGATGAGGTACCTGAAAGAACAACATGTTGTTCACGCTCATGGATGTAGTCCTGGAGTAAAGAGAGAAATTTGCCATGGATGTTAAATCTGGATGATAATTTATGAAGAAGAAATTTATGATTAATTTTGTCAAAGGCTTTCGAAATGTCCAAATATATAGTGTCAAGTTGGGAGTTATTATCAATAGCTCTGGCAGCATGCGAAAGAAGACGGAAAGATTTGTTAGGCAAGAGCTGCCTGGAAGAAAACCATGTTGTGCTGTGTTGATATATGGTGACGTAAACTGAAGTAACCTGTTTTTGATGATTTTTTCACAAATAATTGTTAGTGGCGATAGAAGTGAGATTGGTCTATAGGATTTTACACATTTTTTATCTCCAGTTTTGTGAATGGGCACAATGTTGGCCCATTTGAAGTTTTATGGAAACACACCCTTAGAGAAACATTTGTTGAGTAAGGCAGACAGAGGAAAAGCCAAGGAGTCGGCAGCTTTACGTAGGAATATTGTGGGAATTTCATCTGGACCTAGGAACTGGTGGAGGGGCAATGAAGCGAGAAGGTATTTTACTTCCTCGGGGGATGTTTTGATTGAAGATAGTGTGTGAGGACAGACAGCATTTAAGTGGGGGGAGAGGGTCGGAAACTGAGAAACGTGAGAAGTTCTGATGAAAAAAAACATTGAAAAGTTCGGCTCTTTCTTCTCCACTAGCAATATCAGTATTATGAACAATTTCTTTAGGTATACGTGGGCTTTGTTTTCTTGAATTTAGTAATGTGAAGAATCTCTTAGGGTTTGTAGTACATTCGGTTGTTATGTTATTTATGTGTTCACTATATTTTTTTCTGAGTCGGTATTTTGAATGACGTCTGATGTCACAATAGGTACCGTGAGTGTGAATATTAGGGTGCTGGTTCCATAGATACCAAGCCTGTTTTTTATTTTTTAACACAAAGAGAACTTATCTGTCGAACCAGATGGGGTATTTCGTAGATTTAGGTCTCGCAGTGGGCACGAAGTCTTTAATCATGGCATGCAGAATTTCAACAAAGTTCTCAACGGCTTCATTTACTTCCTCTTCCATCAACAAAAACCAAGGGTAGGCGTTGAGCGCATGCTGGATGACATTCCATGGAGCTTTTCGCCATAGGTGGTGGGGGGGGGGAGGGTTGGTTCTGCTTGACGGATTCCTTGTCTTTCTTCATGGTAGGCAGGTGCATTGTGACGTCGAGTGAGTCATGGTCCGAGGTTAGAAGATTTTTCCTGCAGCAGGCGCGTATATTCTAGGCTACCTAGGCTATCGCCGAAGCCCAGATTAAATACAGAAAATAATCTACTATCAAATGTGACTGATGCTTCACTCTCAAACAACGACCGCGGGAAAAAATGATAGTATAAAACCCGCGACTCCTGTGCACCGTACTCCCTGCTTCTTTGGCCCGAGTTGAAGGGAAGAAAAGGCTGCAGGGGATTTTTCGTCCAAGGTTTGTTTTCCTTGTGCTCGCTCTATACGTGGGGATGGACTCCTTTCCTTTAAAACTACCACCAGGCTTCAGCGGTTAAATTCTTCCCCTACCAGCGCCTGAAGGCAGAAGGTGACGTATTTGTATTGGCTTCTTAGACAGGGAACTCTTCGTTTTACAATGGCGGTAAAACCTTACAGCGATGCCAAAGCGCTAACCAGCATGGAATTTTTCCCAGGTAAGGGAAATTTTGAAACTAAACTACTATTACAGGAATGGGAAAAAAGTGGCTGGCATGTGATAGGGAATTTGTCCTCTAGGCCAAAACAACACTGTCCCATCGAACACATGCAGAACTCACAGGTCGCTGACCTTCAACCAATCCGCTTTACGATGTTTTCTTTCAACCCCTCAGCTGCTTTTTTTATGACTGGCTGGGCTGGGGTAGACTGACGGGCCGGAGATGACAAAGGGCATTTTGCGAGTGGAAATCGCGTTGAAGGAAGTTTAAGAAAATTAGGTTTCTTACTGTGCGGATTTTCTTAAATGTATTGAGTGAGTGAATTACGTATATATGTTTTGAATGATCTGTGCTGCGTCGTGTAGTGAACGAAAATGAATGACATAATTAACAAACTATTGCCGAAACAATTTAATCTGCTTTTGCATGAGGATAAACTTCAAATCGTGAAGATATGCAGGCCTCTGGCATCGCAAAGAAGAGAAGAATGGATTTGATTTGTTATTTTGCGTTGCTCTTCTGCCACTTTAGCTAATCGCGATGATGAGAATGAGTGACGATACGATGAAATTCATGAAGGTCATTCACAAAGAATACCCATGTATATGGCTGGATTTGAGCCCTGGACCGCTGGCATCATAGTGCGCTGTGCTAATAACCATTTTACCACAGAGGTTGCGTTCCTGTCCAAATTAAATATTCAAGGTAAGAAGTTTATTATACACGTATATTTTATTCTCGCACGTAGGCCTACATAAATATTTCACAATATGGGCCTCTATATTTTATAAATAACCATGAAATATTTGAAATGTTTTCCTTATTGTTTTTATATTAATGAAACAGTGTTATTTTTATAATTATTAGTAAATTGTAACGTATGTATTTTAATCGCAATGTCACATCACCTTAAAATCCAAGAAATTGAACGAAAAAGAGCCTCCCATTTGAACATTATGATAAAAAGAGATAGCCCAGGTTTCAAACCCAGCATACACCACTGTCCTGCAGTTACCTGCATATTAGGCAGGGTTGCCAGTACATAGTCAAGGTTGCTGTCACCACGTGTTTTATGCAAGTTGAACTGGTTTAACCCTATTCCGTGAATGAACGTATCAATAAACCACTGATCATTTTGACAGTTTATAGTTCCCGTATTTGGGCTTTCCCAATTGATGGTTAGGTTGAAATCACCAAATAGCATAATATCACCACTTGTCATTGCTGCTAATACCGAATCCCTGCAGGCTTCGAGGATGGAAATGGGAGAGTTCTTATGTGGGCGGTAATACGATCCAATTAGCAGTATTTTGTTTTTTTGAAAATTGAGTTCTATCCAAATAATTTCACAGTCCTTGATTAGGTCTCTTCGTATTTTACAATTCCATTTAACATTAATGCAGATCATCACTCCTCCACCACGACGACTTGCACGGTCATTTCTAAATACATTGAAATGCTTTAAAAATGGAAATTCACTCTCCAACACCATGTCGTTTAGCCACGTTTTGGTGAAAACTAAGCAGTCATATTGCAGTAGCTCGCTTAAGTGAATGTCACAGTCAGAAAGTTTGTTTTTAATACTTTGCACGTTCTGGTAATATACGGAAAAAACAGCATCATTTCCTTGGGAGGGTCCCGGGTTGACATGGATGTCACCGCACAAGACCACGAGGCACAAGAGGTGAAAGTGACAGAGAGTGGATCGCTTACCTCGCGGTCGTTGGTCCTCGGACGTCCGTAGTCCCATCATGGCTGCGGTCAGGCCAGAAGAAGTTCCAGCAGCCGGAAAAAGAAAGTTCCTATTTCCTATTTTCCACGTCTCCAATAATGAGCCACTATTGACCATAGTTACTTCAGAGTTCTGACTCACACGTACATGGTATTGAAAAACACAAATGCAGCACAACACCAAGAAAATAAAACCACAATTTGCAGAGCGAAGAAACATGCTCCCAGTACTATCCGCCATGTTGGATTTATCGTTTGCATAGGTGCCTCAATTGTGACCACTTCCCTTGCTTACATAATGATTAATCTTTGCTATCTAATTTGTTTACACTCTCTTTTAAAACACTTTTCTTTCACTCATTTCAGCAACTATGTGTTCTGAACATTTCTTGGAAGATGCATTCGAGAAATCTCTCCAACAGAGGCTTTTGGGTTATTCGCCAGAAAAATGTAGGAAGCTGAAGTTGGATGCTGTACCCACCGAGAAGTTGCCCTTGTCAAAATCGACAAACAGGCAAGACAATGAACTTAGAGACAAGAGGAAGCTAAGAAGGGAACGAATAAGCCTTGTGAAATCGCTTATGGAGGATTCTACGCAGAACAAATCTAAACGTGCAGAAAGTGAACAAAATTGACAAAATTTAGATGCCTGTGAGAATAATGCGACCATGGAAATTTCTGTACATGTTCTGCATGAATTGCACCTCAGGATAAAAGAATTCAAAGAGGAGAAGAAGATAGCAGTGAAAGCAAAAGAGAAGCTTCTGCTGAAAAATCAAGCATTAGAATGTGAAAAGAAGAAACTATTAAACGAACTGAAGTCCTTGAAATTGAAAAGTGATGAAAAAGTGTAGTGTTCTGTCACCTAGCCAAATTAAGGAAAAAATGGTCTGCCTCATAGGATATTGCAACAGCAACCAGGGATCAAACCTGGGACCTTTAGCATGGTAGTCAGATGCGTTACCGACTGAGCCACCGTGGCCATTTGCTGATGACTGAAAATAAATTGTTTTGAGGTTATTTCCGGTCTTGAGTCCTCAGGTTAACGCATTCACTCAATCACTTGTGGTACAAACAGAAGACTATTGAATACTTTAGGCATTTTAAATATAAACAGTTCAGTTCAAAATCCATGTGATCCTTCCAGGAAGATGTATGTTTTCGCAGATGTTTCTCTTATTAAATATGATTATAATCCATTTTCTAGACAAGGGATTCCGAATATTTTATTTTGGGGGATGCTGGAGACTATTTTACTTGTAGGAAACGCTTGTAAAATTATTGAGTACAAATTAATTTCATCCATCCTCCCTCTCACTTTCTGTCTCTCTCTCTCTCTCTCTGTGTGTGTGTGTGTGTGTTTTCTAGCACCTAGAAAACCAGAAAACAACTTATGGGATTCAATATGGCTAATATGCAAAAATTCAAAACTTGTTTTCAAATGTAAGAAAGGTTGTCAGAATTGTGACATGCATGGTTAATATTTAAATTTCCATTTCACAAAAAAAAATGTTAAGACTTATCATGATGTTGAAAATTAATTATGATACATGAAATCCATGAAAGAACAAAGGAAATCCAATGCCCAGGTCATGACTCGAAGTTTAAGCCTTGGGTAACTAACCACTCGACATATGCATGTGCACAGGGATGGAAGGGGTCAAGGGAAGCAGTTGCCCACACCTAATATTTCGACTTACGAGGGCTACTCTTTTTTTCAAGGTCCGATCGGTCGCGAAATAAAAAGCACAGTGAAATCAAAAATGTTTTTATTTGCAACATTTAGCTACACCTTCCAGCTACTTCTCTACATAGTCACCACCCAGATTTAGACATTTGTCGTAGCGTGGTACCAAGTTTCCAATACCCTCGTCATAGAAGGCAGCCACCTGTGCTGTCAGCCAATTCTCTGCACTGGTCTGCAGCTCGTTGTCTGTGCCAAAATGCTGTCCTCCTAGCCAGCGTTTCATGTGTGTAAAGAGATGAAAATCTGAGGAAGCCAAGTCCAGGCTGTAAGGTGGGTGATGAAACACCTCCCATCGAAAATGCTGCAGGAGCGTCTGTGTTGCAGCTGCAGTGTGCGACCGAGCATTGTCATGAAGAAGGACAATCCTGATGACAACATTCCGCTTTGCTTGTTCTGAATTACCCTTTGTAGACGTTGAAGCATCATGCTGTATGAGGCTGCATTGATGGTCGTGCCACGTTCCATGAATTCCACCATCAACACTCCTTTTCTGTCCCAGAACACAGTAGCCATACACTTTCTGATGGAGAAGATTAGCTTGCACTTCTTTGGTTTACTCGGGGAATGGGAATGCGTCCACTGTTTGGATTTATCTTTTGTTTCTTCATTTTCGAAATGGACCCATGTCTCGTCCGCTGTGACAATTTTGTTAAAAAAATCCTCTTCTTCATCATGGTAGCTCTGAAGAAACGTTATGGCGGCGCCCATTCGCTGTCTTTTGTGCTGGTCGGACAGCATCTTGGAAATCCATCTCGCACAGAGTTTGCGATACTGAAGTCTCTCACTCACGATGGTATAGAGAGCTGACCTTGAAATTTCGGGAAACGACTCGCTCAACACAGAAATTGTGAACAGACGATTTTCTCGAATCACCTGATCCACTCGCTGAACAAGATCATCAGTTGACACTCGCTTCCTTCCCTGACCGCCTGCATCATGAACGTCTGTACGTCCTGCTTTAAAGTTCCTGCACCATTGCCGCACTACGCTGTCACTCATGAAAGTTTCACCGTACACTGCACTCATTTGTCGATGAATTTCGGCTGCATTGCACACCTCAGCATGAAGATATCGAATGACTGCACACACTTCACACTTGGCGTGCGACTCGAATGTTCTAGGCATGTTTCCGTGCTCACTGCGCGCTCCGAACTGACACGTGCGATGTGACGCAATCAACGGGCATACAGTGGAACCACGAGCAAAACAACCTGCGCAGACCCGCGAGTCCTGTGCACCGTACCCCCGCAAGTAGGGGAGGGGGAGAGTGGACCATGCTTCCTTATGGCCCGAGGTGGAGGGAAGAAAGGAAAGCTGCACGGGGACTTTTCGTCCCAAGGTATTTTTCCTTGTGGTCGATATAGAGACACTGCGCAACACATCCGTGCACAGCTTCATCGGATTTTCAATGTGGTTTTTATTTCGCGACCGATCGGACCTTGATAAAAAAAATAGCCCTTGTAGAAATTTTTCCTCTTCTTTTGGAATAATCCAATAAATATATCTTAATTTACCAACTAGCCACGGTATCTTCAAAAGAATTTCAAAATAAACAGTACACAAAGTTCTTTATCTAAAGTACTTATCAACACGGATGTCAGCAGGAAATTTTTCAGGGAGGGCCAATCAAGATTTGTTTTCGAGAGCAGGAGGGGGAGGGCAAATGAGGCACATATTCCCCCTTAATACTGCAGTCTTGCAGTCTTGCAGCATTGCTTTAGTTTGAAGTTATCGTGTTCCTGCAACGTCCTTGCAATAATTACAATATATTACTATGACTAAATAAAATTATATGTTAAATATATATATTTTTTTTTACTTTCATTTTCAAGAGGGGCCATGGTCCCCTTCTGGAGAATCATTCCCTAAATACTTCATAGCATCTATTGAAGAATAGCCTCACACACTAAGAGCATCCGCAGAGATGGCACAGGGAGGGTACTTGCCCCCTTCCCCAAGATATCTGGAAAGTCTAGATATAATTCAAATTTTGAAATTGTAACGTGAATTGGACGAGAGGTGTCATGGAATACTGCAGATTAAGTGCCTATACAAACTATTCCAGTGCTGAGGATGCTTTTTGAGAATTCTCTTGACTGGGGGAAGGCTTCAGACCACGTTTCCCCCACTTTAAGCACTGCTGCCCCCTTTAGAAAAAATCCTGCGGTGGTCTTGTCACACAAAAGTAGCTGAAAGCAAAAGCAAAGGACTACTTTATGTAAAGGGAGATTGGCTCATTTTAAGTCGATTGTTATAGTTCGCATAACTTAATAGTCATCACAGATATACCTGCTTCCAGCAATGAATAACGTGAGATATTTTAAAGCCATTCTACAAAACCTAGGTGAAGCTGACACCTGGTACGAAATCAGATTCACAAACACTGTTGAAATACTTGTACGTGGTGACTTGAATGTAGAAATTACTCCAGTCAAAATAAAAGTGTCTCACCGACTAGATGATGCATTACAAAATTAAACCTAGTTCAAACCAAAAGGGGAAAAAAATAAGTACAAACACTTTGCCCCTCCCTTGACTCCCTTGTCACCGGCAACAATGTACGTTTCAGTCAGGACACTGTGGGTGAATGCAGTGGGCAGGCTAACATAATGAAGATATCAGGATTATATCTGCTCAGTTCATTGTGTCCGAGAGTGAGCTGTGCAAAAGTCAGACTTCTTCTAAACAGATCTAAATCGACTCCGATGGGAAAATGCTTAAATGGTTGAGTGATTCTGATACTACGTCAACTGCAACATATCTTTCTTCTTTTTTTTTTTTGTAAAGTGCTGAAGATGTTGTTTTTTTTTCCCTGCGATAAGTCAGTCATTCGTGCGAAAGAGTGTTCTCTAAGATGTCGCATGTAAAAGCTACATTGCAATCAACGTGAGATACCCTTGTCACGCAGGTTTGTGTCAGTAACATAGTACAGATGTTTAAAACTCTTGTACCAAGTGAAAGAAGAGTAACATTGTATTGTAGGATATTTTCTTAAGACTGCATCAGTTCATTTTCTAAGGTTGCAAAAACAGTGTTTACGCTATCCAATATTTTTAAATATATATGTAAATATGCTTTTAATTTGCAATTGTGTATGTAGTTAAAATTTTAGTTTAAGGAGAGCATAAATTTTGAAAAGGCACTTTAGGGCACTCATACAATTCAGGCTGTAAGTTACAACAGTTAACTGGCATGTCCAACAAAATAAGGAGAGAACGGTTTCACCAGAGATCTATCATGTGATGCGCCTTAACTAGAGGTGTGTAGAACTGAAAATTTTTGGTCAGGACAGGAAATTTTATAATTCTGGCATTCGAGACTGAAAAATTTTGCCATTTCCCGACCGATTTGGGAAATTTTCGGGATGGAAGCGCAATTTTATTTTAGAAAAATACATAATTTTGTTATTAACTACTTGTATTTTTATTCTCGTTATTTGTTCATGTAATTTGAATGGATAATTTGTAGTGATATTTTATTACAAAGTAAGGAAACATTTCCCGAAGTCGGGATCTGACCTTTACAATCTTGTAGTGTTCTCCTGTAGGAAAAAAAAAAGTGATTTCACAACCTTATCCCTTCTCATCAATGCATGAAAAATGTGAAATAAATTATCTAAGAATATTTATAATAGTTGCCTCAGTGACAAAGCTCTTTGTCGACTCGGAATCCTGCCACCAAAGGTTCCAAGTTCTACAGCTCAACCAAGATAACCAGCACACTCTCAAAATAAAGTGGACAGTCATTTGTTTTCTCCTTTCATAAAGGTCGCATCGATATGTTGATGAACAGTGCACATTTTGTCAGTGCATGGGTAGAATTATGTGGTAAGCAGATAATTGCATTGTTCATGCTCTCCCCTGCCAACTGGTTGAAAATTTTACAAGTGTGTCTGAGGGTTTTTCTCTTCTTGATCGATCTGTAGTGGCATGGATGATCATGTGTGTCCTCCTCAATCAGTTTCACCTAATTACCCATCATCCTTATTATTGCAATATTATTGCCCAGGCTACATGCACAAAATACAAACATTTTCCTGGTAAGTACAATGAATGAACAAATGCTGCAAAAATAGCCAACCGTTGTCACACATCTCCTCTGTTTTCTAATACAGTATGCTTCAGAAATTATTTCAACTTAAATAGGGCTATTTTCTTCTGGATAGGAGAACACAATATTCAAACTGAAGGTTTCATTGGAAACAGCATTAAAAGTCAACATACATTACATGTTGGTTGGTACATTACAACTTGTGGGGTGTAATGGGTGAACCTTTAGGACACCAAAATGTCATCCTTCCTTCCACCTAGTACACACTGGACTGCATTATGCAGACTAATGAGGCAATGGTGTCCGACTCGCATCCAGTATAATCCTCTGTGGGGCTCATGTGTCGTCCATATATGTTTGTGATTGTCCCTTCGCCCAATTCATCATATCACCACTCATCCTCATTTTCGCAATTAGCCAAAAGTGGCAGAAATGTGAAGTAAAATAAATCATTCACATTCCCGCTTGTAGCTTCATAAGGTTTCCAAGAATTGCATGGGAACTGAATACTTAACACTTGTTGCATAACAAGACTTTTATTTGCATAACCTGTGCGACTTCCTCAAAAACAGGTATAACTTTCTTTTATACATCATGTTATCAACATGCTGTAATATTGCTTGATCACCGTGTGTCGCTTAAATTTTTCAGTTAGAGCATGTGGCAATTGCTTCGATTGGAAGCATCCCAAAATCTTTGTTTCATCCCAGCTGAGAAAGCAAAACCTGGTAGGCACAGGCATTTATTTATTCATAATTTCCATTCTAGAGCTGCGATGATGTTTCTAGAAGGGTGGACATGTAAATCTGGTGTTGCACCATAAATAATACTATTGTAAAATACACAGGAGTGCCAAGGTAAATCTAGAAATGTCATTACATAGACAGGAGGTGTACCAGTCAAGAACGTCAAAAATTATGCTTTAGGTGAAGAACTTTTGCTATTTTTTTTACAGTATAGTGAACCTACATTGGTATATACCTGTACTGGGATTTCATAAAATTGAATACTTGGAAATCTGAAATTGTACTCTGGAATTACATTCTTGTATATGTGAAGGTATGTAAAAATTAAATAATATGGCCATTTCCCATCCAGGATGAAGTCTGAAGCATTAATTTCTACATGCATTAATAATTATAATTAAAGTGATTTAAATCTGATTTTTTTAAAATTAAATCAATCCACCTTGCCCTCCGGTGATATTCTCGCTTCATGTCTAAGCAAATCCCACTTGATGACCTCTTTGGTTCACGCTCCGCAGAGTTCTAACACAGTGGGTTACATTGTCTTCCAGAACATTGGAGACAGGCCATTGATGCTGATGGGGAATATGTTTGACCTACCAGGAGCATTTCACTTTGCTTTTTAGCATTTGAAGTTGCCAGATGGAAATCCAAGAGAACTTTCTTGGTTGCCTTATTATTTGTTTTCCAAAAATTTGCTGTTATTCTCTTAAAAACAGAAGTGCTAAGCACAACATGGGCTGAAGGGGTATTCCTTTATATGAATACACAAAATGAATAAATAATTATAATTAACTTCAATAATATTTATTTACTCTAAACAGGAATTCAACAAATCATTCTATACAAAGTGGAATGTTTTATACAATCCCATAATAAACATTTGCATTTAACAACACATGACAACCATGTTATGAATTCCTTCATGATTCACATATTAGCAACAGTATTTGTAATACTATACATATATTACATGAGCAAGAACTCTAGAGATCTTGACAAATTACCATTTACACTTCAAATAAGGATAAATTTCTACTATACAACTATCTACAGAATTATATTACAATATGCAACTACAGCTTGCCAACAAGATCTAAGAATTTATAGATACTTAGATCAATTTAAACCTGATAATGATTTTTTTTTCCACTGGGACACAACATGTAAAAAGTGATCACCTCTTGCAACAGTACATTTCAATGCTGGTGCATTCTCTTAAATATACATTCTTGAAGTTACAAAGACATGGAAACAAGGCGACAATCACATTCACCCATAAACACCACTGAAAGAAAGTCAGGCAGGATAGATGTACGTACATAAGAATAATCCTAAATAACAAGACAAGTACAATTTTATAAAACATAATGCCATTAAGAAAAAGTTATGATCCCCTTTAAAAAATCTTACATGATCAAGAAAAAAAGAACAATAGTTGCTTTCAAAATAATACTATAAAGTTCCTTATCACATTCTGTACAGACTTTGAATCTTGACAGTTTGAAAGATCAATTCACACATGAAATGAATAACAGTGTATTCACTGAACACAACCCCATAACTTGACCAGCCTAATCAATTACTAATTTTCATTCAGCTACCTCCTCAAGAGCAAAATATGAATTCTTACATTTCCATGCTACCCTTTTTCTAACAGAAGAGGTCACTTCAATTACTTAACATGTCGACATTGATTTTGTAATACACATACGGATAATAATCTGCCTGACCAAATCCCAAACCTGCAATCTCCACACTCTGAAAAAAGACAAAAAGAAAATCAATATACTTTCTACAAATTTCAACTTATGTGTAGTTGTTCTTTCTACTACGTCTCTAGCAATAAGATAAAATTTCCCAAATTTCAAGACAAGTTGTAAACAATTATTTATAATTGCTTGGGTCACTCACAAGAATGACTGAAACAAGATGAAGATGTGTTATTCAGAAGTGGACAGTACCATGTAAGAATAAATTATTGAAGATTAGGGCACACACAGGAGATGTACTACGTAGAAATTTTCAGTGAAAAATGCAGGCTTGACCAGGACTCAATCTCGGATCTCTAGCACTGGCAGAGACAATTCTGCGCAGGCAAAACAGTGACAGCGAAGAATCATGCGAGGCCAGGCTGGCTCGGTAGCTCAGTGGTCAGAACAATGTCACGGTATGCCAGAGACCCGAGTTCGAGTCCTGGTCGAGCCTGCATTTTTCGCTGAAACTTTCTACGCAGGTATGAAAAAGTATGCTCAACTGGTTTTGTATCGCTAAAGCAGTTTATTTATAACCAATAGAAAATTGTCCATACTTTAAAGTGATTTCTATTGAAATCAAAGGTTTGTCTTATCTTTAGTACTTCTAATGCTGAAATTATATCAAGAATCATATGTTCATATGGCTACTTAATACGCACTGTACTCTACCGATGTTTAACTGGCCTCCATTGCTGGTTAGCACAGTGCACTATGATGCCAGGGGTTGCAGGTTCTAATTCCGGCCTGGCCATGGATATTCTTTGCGAGTGTCCCTACATCAGTTCCATCATATCCCTCATCCTCATCTTCGTGATTAGTCAAAGTGGCAGAAAAGCAAAGTAAAATAAACCATCAATTTGATCTACTGAGGTTTCATGATCTGAAACCAGCTACTTGTTTCACTGTTGGTGGACTAATTCATGCTTGGATAATGATTTGAGTCGTCCTACTAACTTTTCAGAACAGAAAATTAGATCTGACAATTATGCCAGCAGATGGTGTATATATGTGTGTGAAGCAAGAACCTTACGCAACACACATTGGATGAGAGTGAAGAAGTGAATGTTAACAGTCAATTTAAAACATCTAACATCTGCAAGTGTATTATACTTACATCCTGATGGCCAGAAGAACCCTGAACAGCACTGCTATCTAAATGGCCATAGAGTTGGTTCAAAACATCTCTCAACCTCTTCACGGACTTCTTGTGTGGTAGAATTAACATGGCTTGGAAGTTTACAGGCAATCCATACCTATGAGACAAAGTATGCAATTCTTTTCAGAGACAACAATATAACTTTATGATGAGTGCATGATTTCTTTTCTACTTGTGATACTGATATTTCAGATAATATCAAGAGTGCATGCACAAAATTAGTGAGTATAAACAGAGAGAGTTAACCTTATACTTTGCCTATAAAATATACATACTAAAAAAACTTCTTCTGCTGCTGGCTAGAAATTAACATCTCAATATTTTGATAAACATGTATCTTTTTCAAAGCACAAGAACATTAACAATGTTTCAAAAACAAGATGTCAAAGAAACCTCATACATTATTTAGTTCAAACATTCCCTAGTGATTTTTTTTTATTATTTTTTTATTAGAGTGTACAGGCACTGAAAGAAACTGAAAATACCTGAAATCAGAAATTAGTTGTTAAGCATGTGCTGTGTTCTAAGCTTTTTAAAGGAAAACAGTCTTGTCACAGAGGAGAACTTTAGAAAGGATGGAAAGCCAAGGTACATGACATGTAAAAGTTATGTGTACACTACAGAAGGAAACTGCATGTAAAACGACAAGGATAGTACATTATCCACAAATGAGGTAACAGTACATCCATGCAATGTCCATGTAAAATGGAACTCGCGTAGGATTTGCCTACATTGCACATGGCCTCAGTATGTGTAATAAGTAGGGCTCGGATAATTATGCATATTGCATATGCAGGTGCATATTTGTATGAAAATAAGTTGATGATGTGCATATTTTTGTACCCACAACCAACACCAAGCATATACTGTATTTATTTTTTGTCTCCTCGCTTCTCTTCTCTCTATCTTTTCTGTCTTTCTTATTTCCTTTTCCCTGGATTGTATAAAATGTGGCAAGTACGTCATTCTCACCTCAACAATCGACTAAGCTAGCAACGCCGCGTATAACTTTCTTATCACAAATGGACAATGTGTGGATGATCTGGAACTTTATGTCTGACTTTGTTGCCCTAAAATACAGTTCACTTGTATCTTGCGAAGTGGAACGTGTGTTTCTGAATATAACACTATTCTAGCTGAAAACAGAAGGAGTTTCAAGTTCAAAAATTTGAGACATGTTGTTATCAGATGCAATCATGATCTTGATCTGTAGTGTAGTGTGTTTCATTTAACGCAGAACCATATTAATTTTAAAAAATCTGTGTAGCAAATGAGCATTCAGAATAATGCATATTCATTGCCTGGCATGTAATCTTTCATAATTTGTAATATACAGCATTTATAAATTCAACAGGTTTTAAAGTGCAAATTTAAGAGCATATTTTACACTTTTTAGTGCATATTTTGCATTTTTTTAGAGCATAACTATCCGAGCCCTAGTAATAAGTGTTTTGGTAACAAAACATGACTATGTTTGCGACAAGAATATCACATGGAGAGCAAATACAGGGTAATTCAAAATGAATGGTGCAACTTTACATAGTTATTACGACATTACTATTTATGATAGAAAATCAGACAAGGCATCATCAATATAAAGAAAAACTCTGGAAGTCTTATTCCCATTTAGCGGGCTTATTCTGCTTAGTCGATGCTCCACCAGGATCGCAAAATGGCTAATGACCAGTAGAAGGCGTATTGTGTTTTCGAGCTATCGAGAACTGATTTACTCACAATGGTGCACAGACATTTCCGCATTCTTTTCGGTAGTACAGTCAAACCCCGATTTTACGTTTTTCAGGGACCCGTAAATAAAAAATGTAAAATGCGGGAAAGCATAAGGGAGGGGTGAAACTCAAGTGTCAGTAAGAAATGACTACACAATCGACTATTTAGGAGTATATTGTATCAAAAATTATTTAACAACAGGAAAGAAGTATGATAATGAATTTCTAAGGACAAAAGCAAGACATGCTGTGAAAGTCAATGACGGATTAACAGGACCCACTTTTGAGGGTCGAGACAGTGGATGACTGCTTCTAACTGCTGCCTATTAGGTTCAGTTTATGCATCTGATTGTGTGAGATCTCAGTTTACTCTGTAAACAGGTAATTATTTGCTATATTTAGCAGTCTCGGGTAACTGGAGGGAAGGGGGGGATTATTTATAGCTGGACACCAAGCATCTTTATATACTGTAATCAAAGTGTCCTGAAGACGTGCAGAATGGTTCAGATTCCACTTTCAGCTGCATATGTATCCAGTCCCGATCAGAGCAACAGCATGAAGTGAACAAAACCAACTTTGTCAAACTTGCGCATTTTTAGACGTGCGCAGGATTTTCGAAAGGGGGAATGGAGTTACGTATACTTTTTATAGTGGTCAGCCCTCACTTGGCCATATTTTCCTGCCCTTTTTTTTTTTTTTTTTTTTTTTTTTTTTTGTAGAAATACTGGCCAGAGGGTAATCACCCCTCTTTGGGCACGCCACTGATTGTTATTGAATTTAGAAGTCTTGTGGAGGCAAACACCTCTTCCACCAATAGTTTCCCTGTAAATAACATGTTTCCTTTATTTTTGTCTTCCCGTCAACGTTTAATATTGCATGATTTATTTTCAACAAGTGAAGGTTCCAAAGAAAAGCGGCGATTATATTATTCTTAGCATCATGTGGATTTCCTTCCTGCACTGCTCTGTTTGTTCAAGGTGTTTATCAGATTGTCTTTTTTTTTTCACTCCTAGCTTTGTATCTGGTGCTTGCTGCCTGCTGCTTCCATACATCCCTCCGACCAGTTTGTAATGGCAGGAAGGAGAAGGGGGACAAAAACAGGTGGTGGAGAGGTGCTGAACAAGTCTCATCAGAAGTGTGCTTATTCCCGACCTAGCTGCAGAAAGAAAGAAGGGAGGGGGGAAGGATCACTGCTTGAAGCTCTCCCATGTTGTCGTGTCAATGCTTTAGACATATGAGCAAGTTTTCCGATGCGGGGCATTAAACAATGAGAAAGAGGCTGAATCCTCCAATTACCTCTGCACAGTGCCCGAATAATGAGCTCATGTGGGGGAAGATGGGCATATTTTTTTTTGACTTGCAGTACGCTATGTTCGTTGAATGCGCACATTCAGGTTGAAGAGCATCTGCGTAATTTTAGATGCCAGAGGAAACTGCGTAATTTTAGACGCCAGAGCAAAGTGTTTTAGCATTTATGTTAATTGGTTAAGATGTCTTGTGTAAGGGTGCTCACTTCCACGCGAGCAAGAAAATCAGGGCAGAAATACTTGGCACTTTTCAGTAATTACAAGACTAGTGGTTGGGGATGGACGATATCGGAAATTATTTATCACTATATATTGTCACAGATGATACTATACTATATTTAGAGAAAATCGGTTTGGCAACAGTGCGCTTGTTGTTTGAACCTGCAGCAGAAGGATCAGCCCATTTCATCCTCACGGGTAATGCAAGAACTACCATTTTCCCTTCCTGTCCCTCAAGGGAGGTATGCCAAATGCAAGTTGTACCCTGTCTCCCCCCCCCTGTCTTTCACTGACCATGCCTCTTTGCTCCCTCCTCTCGCACGAAAGGCTAACATCTGGAAATTCAAGGTCGTGTGGTGAATGAAATGAGGGAGGGGTCGCATAGTCAACAGAACATGTTTCTGCCAAATTTTAAGACATCGTCACGGCTCGGGAAACGGTTAGAGAGAATGTAAAATCGACGTGAACGTCCTATTATTTAACATGGTCTTTTGGTAGGGTGGATGAACGTATTAAGCCATCCCTTCTGAAAGATTTTTCCCAGTTACAACTGCAAATTGTTAGTGCCTTCGAAACTGTTGAGAACAACTTGCTGTCTCATGCATAGCAAGTACTTGATTATCGTTTGGACCTTTTCTGCATTACACGTGGTTCTCATGTTGAATCTTTATAATGTGTCTGGTGTGAGTAAAACGTACAGAGTTTTTCTTTATATTGATGCCTTGTCTGACTCTTTTCTTTATCATAAATAGTAGCGTCATAATAACTGTGTAATGTTGCACCATTCATTTTGAATTATGCTGTATAATGAGTTCTGTTTCATTCATGTAGAGGTAATGTGTACATGATATTTACAACAACTCTCACCATTACTCCAACGATGACTATAATTTGTATTTAATGTAAGTGCGGCTTCTGAATAACTTTCATGAAAATAAATATGTAGCTTCTAACATCATGTGGTGAGTAGAACATGTCCGTCTTACCTGTGAGGAACATGAACACGAGAGGAAACACAGCACACACAAAAATAAAACTTTAAAAGCTCTAAAGTTCTGACATTTTACTAGCATTCTCAAGGATAAAATGGAGTTAAAAGTACGAGTGGGCACTAGAAGGAACAGGAGTACACTGTTTTTAAAAACTTAGTACTTATTGAGTACTTATTTATGTATTATAGTTTTCCATTTCTCAATGTAGTGTGTACCATTCGCAACACAATATCTTCTTCTAACAACACATGCTGCACAGAACAAATTCTTACTGGTATAGACCTGCTCCACCTACTGCCCACACCTGTTAATCACTCAATTTTATTCTT
Source organism: Lepisma saccharinum (assembly GCF_977018435.1). NCBI lineage: Eukaryota > Metazoa > Arthropoda > Insecta > Zygentoma > Lepismatidae > Lepisma > Lepisma saccharinum. Next base: position 56,550,196 of record NC_139229.1, read on the forward strand.
GACAACTACAGTTGCACATTCGATAAGGTCCTTCACAGAGGCTGGCAATATTCTTGGTACGAAGGAGCAGCCTAACAAGAAATTTATAGTACAGTACACGCACATTAAATTCCTACCTTAATACTGATTCCACAAACACTCTCAAGGCTTTCACATGGACCCAGGCACAAAAGCATTCACTGAAGTTGACCTTCAACCATCTCACCAATGGTCCCTTAAAAAAATAAAAGTACATTTCAGATGTTTTCTCACTTTCATTTTTTTTAGGAAGAATGTGAATGGTAAAAATAACATGAAACCATATGACATAACCTAATTTTTAATTTAACAAATGTTACACAATTTAAAAAATGTACCAAATTTAGTCTCACTACATATACCAATTCTAATCAACACTTTGAAACAAGATCCCTTTCCATTATGGATACAACATATTACATGTAAAAATAACATACAAGAGGCTAATATATATTTGAGAAAATTACAAGAAGACATTAGCCTTCATTATTTCTTCTTACACATTAATCAACTTCCATGTCGAATGACATTTGACATGAACCACAATTGCTACATATTTCATGAATTGGTTGCTATTGGCTGATGCAGGCACATTGCCAATCATTTTACTGACCTCGTATTTTCTATGAGGGTTGGTTTCTCAATGTGTGGTTAAAGTCCAAGTTGGAAAATAACTAAAAGTAACTATTGTTAGTAGCTATGAGTGCAGGTTCCATTTCTATTTTGTGAGTTCATGTACTATGTGGTGTGCCAAGAAAAATTGAGGTTTCCACAAATGTTAACGTTTGGATTATTTTTGCTTAGAGCTATTCCTAACCCCTCTAAAATACCTTTCCACCTTGTTCTTAGCATTTATAAGGAATCTACATTGTTTTCCAGTCTAGGATGTTTTGTATCAATAATGTGTATCCCAATACAAATACTGTCTAATTAAATTATAATTAGCATCTCTGTTGCACTCTGCCACTGGTACTTACAAACTGCTTCTTTTTGTCTGTTGCCAATTTGGTAAGTTCATTTTTCCCAGCTGCAAGCTCCTCCTCATTGTATGTGAAATCTCTCACAACAAACCTAAAAGAGGTAGAATTATATAATTACTGTTTACAGCCAGAATAATGTTTTCCTAGACTATTTCTGTACGCTGAGGTATCGCATTTATAATGAACCCTGATTTTGATGGAGGAAAGCGAAAAAAAAATATGTCCCATATATAACGCGCAGTAAAATTCAAGCTCAATAAATGGCGTTCTTAGTTGTATGTCGTAAACCTGCTGCTATGCAGATCAAGAGGAGAATATCATCTTGTGTATACAATGAGTCACCATCACACAGCACCTCCCCCTCTTCCTCTACTGCGTTTAACATCCCAAAGCTTTCACTGCTGTAATCATTTTGTTCATTCTGTAGTAGAAGCGATATCAAAATTACGTTATGGATTTGCAGCACTCGGGAAGTTATTTTCTCTTACATCTTGCCCGACAATACCGCTGATGCATCCCGTGTGACGGAAGATGCATATTCAAATTCTGCCAGAACAGCACCGTTTTTCTGTGTCACAAAGTGTTCCATTACAAAGTGAAAAATAATGGGAAATGGTCATTTAGTAGTTGTATTTGTGCTATAACCAGCTCAGGAAAGGAAGAGCCCCTCCCAAGCAGGTTTGGCTATACTTAAAACAAGCTCAACATGAGCATATGAGCTTTTTGCTCAAGTGTGGAACCCCCCTCTAATCCAAGATTTTTGTAAAAATGCCCTCAGGAATTTTTCGGAAAGGAAGAGCCCCCTCAGATTGTTTTGCTTATACTTACAAATGTTGCATCAGCCAAATTTTTGTCCATAAACTTTTCAAAAATTGATATTTTTTTGGCCACACCAGAAATTAAGCCAATACACACACACATACACACCCATATACACACATATTTACTTCCGGTTTAAGTTTAATTGAACCCCAGGTTCAATCTAATATTAAAACAATGCAATATGCAGAGACTCTCTAGAATTGCTCCGTGACTCTCTCATTTCTTGCATCATAAACATATGATTTTTCACCTATAAGAATAACACTACATATGGTGTCATCAGGTAAAGCCTCTAGGAATTCACAGATAATTTTAATATTTGTTCTGTCATTCACCACAACCTGTTTCCTTTTTGAAGCATTGATTACAAACATGGGTCTCTGTGCTTTGAATTCATCTGGTGTGTAATACATGTCAGTATTGCCTGTAGTGACCCTTTTGAAAGCCGTAAAAGCCTCATATAATTTAAGGAAATCATTCTTGGACATGTCTAAATTGTAATTTTCTCTGGGAAAGACCTCATTTCTGCCATTTTTAAGATATATGTTCTTGATGTTGCAGTTATCAAATTTGCTTGAATTTTTTTCCTGATTATTGTGTCTTCCAGTCTGAAACAATACTACTACAAAATCGGGCATGTCATATTGTATGCTGGAGAATGAATTTGTAGCATCAAACTCATAATATGTACCAGTTGCGGGCTTCTGTACACATTGATATGTATAAAATTGCAGAGGAATTTGTGGATTTTTTATTATATCAGCTTTGTATTTAAGAGCATAACTGGCCTCGTATTCAACAACAGGGATTCTTAACTCCATAGTCTGAATAATGCATTTGCCTGCATCTGGTAGGGTATTGGGCAGAGCTTCTCCTGTAGGGTTTATTGCACTGTACCTCATCAAGGCATTATTATCATTGGCAGCTCTTCTAAATGTAATTCTTAACCCACCCTTCCACATAATTTCTTTGTAATCTGAGAAGAATCCAGGCAATAGGCGCATAGGGAACAGCACTGTGTGGTTTTTAGATAAAATCTTATCACCAGCCTCAAATCCACCTATTTTGAAGTATGAAGCCTCGGTTTTGGATAATTTTAATGTGGCCAAAGCTGTGGAGGTAATGCCGGGATAATCCACTCTGTTTATAACAACGCCATGCTTTCTGATCTCAATTTCAGAGAATAGATGTGGCACAAAATTGTCTACAAGTCTTATATTTGAATTTGCCGGATAATCGGTACCATCGAGCTTTACAACATCAAATTTGATGTATAGATCTGCTCTGTGGGGGTGTATAAATCCATCCCCTACATCAAGATCAACCTCAATTTCTGTGTTGGGTTGATTTAAATTTGCAAATGTCCTCCTGTTTGGAGGGAATGATTGTAGCTCATAACTCTCAATATTTTCCATTTTTTTCTTGTATGTATTTTTATTTAAATGTTAATCTCTATGATAGCAGTTGTTGTGGCTCCAGCAAAATCAACTAATTCTTCTTTTTCATTAGTGACCATCAATTCAATATAATCTATTCTATTATGGCACACAGGAAAATATAATGTTGGGGATGGATTGTAGATGATGGGCTCCATAAATTCAGAATTAGGTTTGAATGTTGCAATGATCCCAGTTTGTTTGTGAGTGCCTATGCTATTTGATTTGGTGATCATACCCTCTGCCACATTACAGTGAATATTTAGAGTTTCTATGGCTAAGAATTTAGGTATATTCATAGCAGTGTGTTTGATGCCTGGTTCAAGTTTTGTGTTGTTCTCAAAGCCTAACAGCTCTCCAATAGTACCCAGATCCACTGTTTCTGTAGCAGATACAATCTCTACTCTGTGAGTGACAGAATTTTGACTTAACACTACACCTCTGGGTAATTGAGCATTTAGAGTGGAGAGATTATATTGCCCTGGAGTGATGACAATTTTTTCATCCCCTACTGCAATTGTATTGTTGTGGTGTGTAATATTAGGGATTAAGTACATGCCATAAAATGCCCTGAGAGCTATTGTTTTGGGATATACAATGTCATCATGTAATTTGAGTTTCAATATTGAATTTTGGCTGGTGAGATGAAATACCCCCATGATGTTTCAGATACCACAAGGCTTTTTGAAAATCTTCAATTGATGGTTTATTTATTTGAGACATGTATCTAAGAACAAACAAACACAAATGTCCGCAATTAACATCTTTGAAGTTTTGAACACGGGCATTATTGTAATAAAGATTAGCTGAATTTAAATATTTTATTAAATTTTCAGGTGGAACACCTCCAAATAAATCAAAAACAAATGCCTCATTTTTTAAATATTTAAGATAGCAGATCCAGTGAGTGCCCTGATTTTTGTACTCATCCAAATTAACAATGCCACACTCTTTGTTGAGTGGTTGTTCCGGTAAAGAATCAGACATGTACACACCTCTAAAATGTTTGATGCCCAATGGCTTGATTAAAGCTTCAATATCTTGGTTTGTAAGCGGCTCTTGTTTTTTTTAAACTTATTCATGGCTCTCTTAACACCTTTGCCTTGTTTCTCCATGGCCAGGTTATGGCGCTTCTGCTCATCTAATTCTGCCCTATTTTTCTTGGCATCTATTACTGTTTTTGCTATGGCAGCTGAACCCCCAGCCAAGCTCCCAACAGCCCCGAGAGCAGCTAAGATGGCAGGGATGGTAAATATAAATCCCCCCACATGTGATTTTTTTCTTGATTGCTGTAATTTTTTTAATTGGGGGGTGCTAAGCAACAATTTCATCCCATGCCCCTTTGCAATACAAGAATTTTTCTTCTTGCGCTGTTTTTTAGTTAAAAGACTGTCAATAGTTTTAAGAGATTTGAGACCTGCATAAGGTATTTGATACATAACACCCTTGGCCTTCATTGTAGGTTTATTATATACATATTTACAACCCCCACCCCAATTTTTGTTTGGTGTTCATAGCTATGGTGGTTCCCAATGCTGCTATTTTTTCACTCAAAGATGCATCTTTGCTTACAAATCTACCAAATGCAGCCTCTTCTAATTTCTTATCTGCAACATGTCTCTTGTCAAGATCAGAATGTGTGTTGTATGCAATATCATGGTCTCTACAAGCAGCATCTAAGGGATTAACACCAGGATCACCTCTGTTTAATCTATGATGCAATTTTGTACCGGGACCACAATATTGATAGCCTGGAATATGTAGTTCAAATGGCAGCTTGTTTATAATGTCATTAACAAGGCCCCGACCCTCAGAAATATTCCAAAATTTAGGTGGTAGAGTATTAATAATTTTTATAAGATATCCAATCCCCTTAGTGTCATTCACTATAAAATTAGACAATTTGGTGCTTATCATGTCCATAATTCCAACCTTTTCATTGTAAAAATTGTGGTTCCCAGCATTTTCCTCCCCAGCTATCACCAATAGCCTATCTACAAGTTTCCTGACATCATCAACCCAGACAAATTCTTTAGGCAGGGTGTTGTATTGTTTGATTCCACTGCCAGTCTTGATTTGTGACCATATGGGCTTGATTAAATTGTTGTATTTTGCCCCACTGCTCGACTTAACCCTATTTTGTGTGGGATCATTGTTCTGGTATAGAGCATCTGATTTTATTAATATTTCTTTGTAATCCTCATAATCTTGATCTGTATAGCTGCCAGGCCTTTTCCTAGTCATCAGTTCCCATAATCCAGGTGTTCCGGTGTACTTAACAAAAGCACCTTTTTCTCCAAGTCGAGATTCTGAATATACAATTATATCATCTCCCATAAATGTTACTCTGAAATTGCCAATTCTATGAATAATGCTGCCATCAAGCTCTGTGTCAGCATATAAGCCAAACACCTCATCTTTATTGTCTTTAGGTGTGGTTAAATATTTTTGAGCAAGAAGACCCAATTCAATAGGATCCTGACTAGCCTCAATTCTTCTAGGAGCAATAGGACTAGGTGTATGAATACTGGAAAGTGGGGTGATTGGATAATCTAATATGTTCCTAGCAGCTACAGGTACAAGCTCTGTGAGCAAATTTTGATTTTGCTCTGTAACAGTTTTGATATTCTTACCTAAATTATTAATAGCATCAATTACAGGCTGTTCTGTTTGTTTGTGTTTTTCATAAATTCCACGGTTCTCTGATTTCCATCCCTTAAATCTTTTTACAAGATAATCTCTTAACTTAAGATCATCAATGATTGGCCTTTTCATGGTTATTTATTTATGTTTCAATGTCTAGAAAATTGTTGATTTTATTTCTGTATTTGCCACTATTGGGTGTTCTTGTCATATCAATTGTGACAAACCCATAACTGTCCTGGTTCCAGCACTTGCTGCAAAATTTGGAAAAATCATTGTAGCTCAGGTCCCCACCTACATATTCATCATGTATGTGTTTGAGGTTGGTATGGTCTTGATGAAACACACATATAAAATTGCTGTTGTCTCGGATCAGTTGCTTGGGTATTTTTGAAAAAGTCTGTGCCAGGTAGAAGCAATCAATGTTTTTGTGCCGGCCCTGTGTAAAAAAGTTTCTAACCTTGTTTTGATTATCCAATATAATATCATCAAACACAACAACAGAATTATCGAGACATTCATCAAGTGGCTTAACATCTGGTTCAAAAGTGGCAATATCCAATCCATCATATAGCTTCATCAGCTGCTGATATTTTAATTGTTCCAAGCTCTTAGAGAAGATATACAAGTGCCTGTTTTTCCAGTCTAGCCAGTTGGGTGCCAATAAAAAATTATCAACCATTAGTGTAGTTTTACCACAAGCAGATGGCCCAACAATAAGACACCTAATATTATCAGGTAGCAATTTGCCATTTCTCTTATTCTGTTGTTCAGGTTCTGGCAGCCTTTTTATAACATCCCAGGTGCTCATATTATTATTTTGTTTGCATCGATCCAGCTGTGTTCTGGAAGTCCTAGCCATTTGACAAGTAACTTTTTGCCTTTTCTGCGGATAATTTTTTCTATGAGATATGTGTCAGGCTGTTTAGTTTTGCTGAGCTCTTGTTCATAGAACCGGCCTTTGAGAATTTCTCCTCGGTGATCCTTTATTATATAAGTGTTAAGGGTCCCGGGTTTAACTTGAACCACTGTAAATAATTCACTGCTCCAGTTTCTTGTAAAGCCTCTCTTGAATAAGTGCTTATATTTACTGATTCTTACTTGATCCCCCACCTTGTATTTGGCCTTTCTTGTTGTTGGCTGATATCTAGGATAATAAACAGTGCTGATCAATTTTTGCTCATCAGATGAAGTTACTTCAGAGGGTTTCATGTTGATTGTGGAATGGACCGAGTTGTTATATTTATGTAGAAGTTCTGGAAGAATATTAATCCATTTATAATTACCTTGGAGGGTAAATTGTTTATACATAAGATTTTTTAAGGTTCTGTTGAATCTCTCTACAATTGAGGCTTTGAGATCACTGTAACTCGAGTAATGTTTTATTGCCTGGCTTTTAATAAATTGTTGAAACACTGAATTATAAAATTCTTTGCCATTATCTGTTTGCAAATAGCACGGGGATCTTCCACTCTGATTGATGATTGTCCTGAGGGCTTCTGTAACACATTTTCCAGTCTTGGATTTGAGTGGCACAGCCCAGGCAAATTTTGAAAATGTGTCTATAACAGTGAGTAGATACTTGTAGCCCTTGTTGATTTTGTCTAAGTTTTTCAACTGTCCACTTGCCATTTCAATCAAGTCGCTTTGCCATAAATCATCTATGCCCTTTGTGACTACTGGGAGTCTCTTAAAATTATGTCGGGCTTGTCTGTGTAATTCATCAACAATAATTTTTCTAGACATAATATGTAAACAAGAATATTGCAACTATGGGGTGTTCAGCAGCTGAGACTGCAGGATTTTCTAAATATAATTTGTCCCCTATCTGTATTTTAAATTCCAAAGTGCCATCATCTTCAATATAGGCTGTTTCCAATGTATTGGGATCTGTAAAATCCTCCAATTCTACACTGGTGATTTTCACTTTGTTATCAGCATTTGTTATTGATAAGGTGGGGTAGTGGTGTGCCTGTGGTTGAAGCCAATATTTGATCTTGATTGGTCTCAATGTGCCCCCAACAAAAAATTGGTAATAAAATTGTGCAGGGGACAGCATATATATTTTGCCACCCGGTGTAAATGGAGAATCATATTCTTTGTTGGGGATGCTGTACAATTCAAGAATTACTGTATGTTTTGGATTCTCGATTATGCCTGTTATTTCCTTTTCTGCTGTGAGCAATCTGCTTGTTACAGATTCAAGGTGCTCATTGATGGTTCTAACAATCTCATCGTGCCCCGGCTTGATTCTTATGTCCACAGCAAGTTTCTTGTATTGTTGCACAATTTCTTGTAGCTGGGTGGCAAAAACAGACAGAGCATTTGCTTGATTGGATTCCATGGTCCCTAGCTGTTGCTTGATATTAGCTACAATTTGTTGCAAATTTTCAACAACTGCCAATTTTGAATTTTGAGCTGTAAGATCATGGACCTGTCTTCTGATATCCTCAAACAGGGCATGCAGTTCATTAATATGTTGATTGGTTGGAAGAGTGGCCACTGTCTGAGTGAGATGTTTGATCTCTGCCTGGATATTCTTGATATCTTCTGATTTCAATATCCTATTCACTGCCCTCTTAATATTTTTAAGTTCCTGTGATGTAGGCAAATTTGATACTGTATTTTGCAAAAATTCAAGTGCCAATTTCACAGTGTTTAATTCAGATGCATCGGCCACATTTTGCATAGCATTTTGGAGCAGGGCTATATCTGCCTGAGAGGGTGTGGATTGTTGTAAAATTTCAAGTTTTGTTTGGATATCATCTATCAAGTGATGAAAATGAGATAGTTCAGATTCAGTGTTGAGGTTTTCAAGCTTTGTGATTTGTTGCTGGACACTGACAAGGGTATCTACAATCCCAGGCAATCTGGATTCTAGTACATTTGCCAAATCACTTTGCACTGCTGCTATTGTACCTTCAAGATGGGTTATGGAACTTTGAATTTTTCCAAAATCTTCATATGTTTCAAGTTGCAGCTTGATGTTTGCAACACTCCGAGTTATTGCATTCAAAGCTTCAGAAGATGGCAAATTGTTCATAAAAGTTTCAAGTGTCTCAATTTTTTCTTTAACCTCGGCTATGGCATTGTTCAGAGGGTCCAGATTAGGTATTTGGAGTGACTGAATCTGTTCTTTTAGAGTGGAAATCACTAGATCAAAATCTTCTTGTGATTTTATGCTTTTGACAATTGTTTGGAGCTGTGTCTGGACATTATTTATCTGCTCTTCTAATTGTTGTTTCAATTGCTCAGAGTTGTTAGCCTGGGTCTTAAATTTGGCTTGAAGAGCTGTTACAGCTTCTTCTAAACTTTGAAAATTATCCAATGTGGCCAGGTCAGTATATTTCTGAAGCAGCAATTTGAGTTCAGAATCAATTTTAAGAAGAGGGTCCATGCATTGTGATTGCAAATTTGTAATTTCTAATTGAAGACTGGCATTGAGTGTGGTTTGTAAAGCTTGTAAATCACTTCTTAATTTCTTGACTCTGACATCAAGCATCAAAATCTCATCACTGTGATCTTCATGTCTTGTGTGGCCAAAAATATCATTAGGCATTTTGTTTAGTAGTTATTTATTATAGAGTATCTGATTCTTAATTCTATAAAAAAGGGTATAAGCTTGTCATAAGATCCAGGGACCTCAATATATAAGCAGTCACCAGCAGAAACAGTATAAACAGTGCCAGAAATCATGTTTGAGTGCTTAATTCTATAAATATTTCTCCCTACTGAAATTTTAACATCACCCTCAGGGGTTGTAATAAATTGCAATTGCCCACCCACAGGTAACTGGTAATGATTTAAATTATTGTTAAATATGTACAATATTTTGCCTGTTTCATCATCAACATCTGTAAATATGCTGTTCAGATGAATAATTAACAAGCCACTCAGTTTAGATATGATATCAGAAGAGGGTTGTGGTGTTGGCAGGTCCATAATACCTTGTTTTTTAAACCCAAATAAGTTCATAGGCATGTTTATTTATTTCAAATCATGCTCTGTGCTTGTGCATTGATTCCCATTTTTCAAATCACAATGACCCCATGGTAAAGTATGTATGCCACATGATAAAATGCATCTCTTATCATCATGTGGGTCCAGAGCCACTTTTCTTACAACATTTGAAGTCAATAAGTGATCTTCACTCTGAATTCTGGATTCTGATGTTCTGATTAAATTCTGGGATTTGAGGCAATTTTCATAATCTTCAAATTGGAGCTCTTTTTCAACAGTCACTCTGCCAATACCCTTGGCTTTTTTGACAACAGCACTACATGTTTTAAAACTATACATCTTGGCACTTAACCCAGCAAATTTCACAATAACATCACCAAGTGTCTCATCTTTTAACTTGCCAGGCACCTTTTTGTTGTGGGGTTGAATATTCAAATAGCCTGGCAATTCACTGGTATCAAAATATTTAAACAATTCAGGCTGGGCCATATCTTGATAAACATCTTCTGTTTGAATATCAAGAACAAAACTATCCGTGTCCATGTATATCAGTTTTACTCTATCACCATAAAAAGGTTTGAACACATCATAATACAATATTAACATATGTAATTTGGACAATTCCAATATTGCAGCCCCTACATAAATAGGTTTATCAAACTTAATCTTTGTTTTTTTCATGTTGAAAAGTGCCATATTTTCATCATAAATTCTTCTGTAATTGAAATTAGGCTTTGCAACCAATTTTTTGCTCAGGCTGGGGTCAGTAATTATTTTAACATCGGTATGTTTTCTGACATTTTCAATTGTTTTGCCATATACAGAATTAACCATCAATTTAAACAAGCCCTTATCAAATTGGCTCTTTGCAGATGTTCGAAGCTCCGTGTTTGTATCAATGTATGGCTTCAACCATTCTGAGTGCCTGAACCTCAAAACTTTTCCAACTTTGGTCACTTGAACACCATGTTTCATCAGGAACTGGAGGTTCTTGTAATATATGACATAGCCCTGTTTTGACTCCAGTGTCATCATGAGCTTCTTCTGTTTAGAGCCAGGTGAGCACTGAACCTCAGGAATTGGCGGCAGATCAGAAAATTTCTTATGTAAATGATTAGGAATTGCCAGATCAACCTCTAAGAATAGGCCACACTCACTATCATCAAAACCCTGAAGATCCTCAATATTAAAATTTTCAACCCACTCAAGCCCTGCATATGGCAGTTTTTGCATCATGGCATGACCATAGAGGCTGTTGGCATCTACATACTGTATATAATTTGATGGCCGTGCTGGATCATAATCATCACGCATATATTTGTTATTTGCTCTGGCATATCTCTGAGAACATTGCACCATGCCTCCTCTTATACCTTGCTCCATAAACAGATACATATCTTGATCCTGGATCAGATCCAATGGCATTTTGGTGTTTAAAAACATTGCAGCCCATGCTAGGCCCGGGGCACTGTAAAAATACACTGGGTCCAGTCCATAATTTTGCATAGAAGATTTTCTGAATGCCTGCATTATATCAGCTAAGAGGGTCACATCAAGTTTTAAATATGCCTTGTGATAATCACCAAATGTCTGGCATTTTAAATTGTTCCACATCAATTGGGCATGGTGATAATCATCATCAGTGATTCCAGATCCTCTGATTTTGCTGTAAAACTCTTGTTGTGGTGGCAAAGAACATTCATCAAATTTAGAAAAATCTGTAACATAATCATATGGATATACACCCTTCCGCCTAATTAATTTCAGGTCCTGATTTGGAAACAAGGCACGTGTGATTTTGAATTGATCATCAGATAATTGAGTGGCCAGTGTAGCCAGGCTAGCAGATAAAATTCTGTAAGAATCAAGAAATCTTATGTGAATAGGAACACCATTAACTTTAATTATTTTGCTAATAGATATATATTTCTCATCATTTTCAGCTAAAATATTTAAATTCTGCTTCTCAAACCCCTCGTACCTGATTAGATGATGGAAATCATAATTGGATGCTCCATGACAAAATATAGGGATAAATTTTGGTCTCTTGATCTTAATATTACAGCTATTACACAGGGCCATTTTATATCGACCATCTGTATGAGAATGGTGTTTCACCTTGATATTTGTATCTGAAAATTCAGAATCACATACCGGGCATTTTTCTGCATTGTTGAAATCTTCAATCTGATCCTCTGTTAAAGGCAACATGGGTTTTGATTTTAATAAGATGTTAGATGCTATGTCACGGCACTCATTTTCTATTTTATGTGCAAATATTTTGATGGCATCTGGCCCCATGTATGAATATTCTTTACTAACAACACCATCCTGTACAACCACATAACAAAAGCTGGAAGGTTCATGTAGCTGGTATGGTGTAATAGAAGATTCTTCAGGATCTGGATTGCAGGATGCAAGAGATTTGAGATTTGATTCAGAATCCCAGACAATATATGCTGGGTGTTCCAACAAGGCTTCAAATTTTTTGAATTTGCAATTTTCACTTGGATTAGGCATCACCATATGAACAGGTTTATGGTTCCCACAGTATTTCAGATGCTCAATTAACTTGTTTTTGGCAATTTCTGCATTTTTTTCCTGAACCCCATTTACCATTTTCCTGCCATCAAATACACATAAACATCTTCTGCACAACTTAAATATTCTATTGGATTTGTCTAGTTGTGTTCTCACTAAAGCTTCAAGATTATGTATCAGAGTGTAATGATATTTGCCATCCCCTTCAATTAAGAGCAAATCAATTGGAATAGCAGATTCATCATCAATTGTACTGATTCTGAGAGGTTCTATCGAGCAATTGCCAGTGGAACAAATAAATACATTAATAGATAATTGTTTGCCATTGATATGCCTGGCCTTTTTTTCAAATTTATCAATATTCTGAACAGACATTGGATATTCTAAACCCTCCATTGCCTCATCGAAATTGTGTTCATATTGTTTATAATAACTTATTCTCTGAGGATTCCTTGAAACTGGGTACAAAGCAGCTAAAATACACCACAAAAAGCATTTCTCATCATTATTTTCAATATTAACCACGGCTGTTTTGTTTTTAATATTGGCAGGTAATGGCAGATATGTAGATCCTTGTAATGGGCTGAATTCAGAAATATTAACATAGAGCCTGTGTGAAGAGCCGCATAGGCTCCATCCAGACTCTTTTGCCGCAAATTCAGAGTGTTTAATGTTCAATTGATCCATTAAACTGCTTATTATTGTGTCTGAATTTGCATTTGAATATACCGGTACAGTTTCTGTTATGTGGGGCTGTGTAAATTTTGTGCCGTTTGGTTTCTTATATTGTGTATACAATTTGAGGGAGAGCTTATAAGAGCCATTTTGTGCATTTAGAATTGCCTGCAGATCAGAATTTATACTGTTCAAAAAATTCTGAATACCACATCTTGGCTCTGATACAAACCGGTGATCTCTTAATTGGCCATTAAAACTGCTATGGATGGGTTCATAGCGTGGCTGCTTTGCTGCTCTGGCATTAAGAGGTGCTTCGTGCTTCCTTTTCAGACCAGATGTAGATGCTTGTGGGGGCAATATTGATGACTGTGCAGAACAAGTATCTTTATGTGTATATGTGAAGTATTGCATGCTGTATTTTCTATTGCATTTGGGGCAAATTTTTGTGGGAGTTCTGTATTTGTCTGGGTTACAAATCTTTTGGTGTCTGGCCCAATTAGAGCTAAATATATTTTTATTGCACTGATTGCAATATTTTTGATTCGGCATTTTTGTTGTTGGTTTATTATATATATTTCCTGGGTTTCAATTCAAAACTTTATACTGAATAAAAAATATCAGTTGGGTTCAGCACTGTACTGTATGTGTGTGTATGTGTGTGTGTGTGTGTATGTGTGTTAATATTTTTGGCTTTGGTATTTATATAAAATTTCCTGGGTTTTAAATCAAATCTTTATGCTTATCTTATGACAGGTTGTAAGGCCAATAGCCCACAAGTGGAAAAAAAAGAATAAATATTCATTCACACTGACCTTCCGCAAATACCTGCACGAACATGCATATCTTGAATGGCAATGACCCAGCACTGAGTGTTATGTATTGATTTTTGTATAACAAGCTGTGACAGATATAGGCCTGACCCTAAATAAGAGTGGATTACAACAAATAAGCTAGATGTAACAAATATCAGGCAAAATATTGTATTTAATATGAATATTAAATCAAACAGGCCTGTAAGTATGAGGAGCACTGTAAAAACACATCTGTTCTCCTCAGCCACTCTCACAATATTGGCTGATGTAATGCAAAATCTCTTTATATACCCTAATTTCACGGGAATTTCCCGGCTGATGCAATTTTGTTTGCACGCAAAGCTTCAATACTCAGAAATTGCATCAGCCGGGAAATTTCCGTGAATTTTGTTTTTTACAAGAATTTCCCGAGGGTTTTTTCACAGAAAATTCCGAGGGGGCATATTTTTCACGGAAATTTCCCGGCTGATGCAATTTTGTTTGCACGCAAAGCTTCAATACTCAGAAATTGCATCAGCCGGGAAATTTCCGTGAATTTTGTTTTTTACAAGAATTTCCCGAGGGTTTTTTCACAGAGCAATTCTAGAAGAATTACATTGTTTTAATATTAGATTGAACCTGATATCCAATTGAACTTAAACCTGAAGTAAATATGTATAGGTAGGTATGGGTTTAGCATAATTTCTGGTGTGGCCAAAAAAATATCAATTTTTGACAAGTTTATGGACAAAAATTTGGCTGATGCAACTTTTGTAAGTATAAGCAAAACAATCTGAGGGGGCTCTTCCTTTCCGAAAAATTCCTGAGGGCATTTTTACAAAAATCTTGGATTAGAGGGGGGTTCCACACTTGAGCAAAAAGCTCATATGCTCATGTTGAGCTTGTTTTAAGTATAGCCAAACCTGCTTGGGAGGGGCTCTTCCTTTCCTGAGCTGGTTATAGCACAAATACAACTACTTCATTTCACTTTTAGTGTTTTTTTAAAAAAATAATATTACTAAAGAAATCCAACCTGGTAATTTGTATTTGCGCCTGTTGATATATACGTCTTATACACAGTGATGTAGTGAAAACATGTGTGGTTTCATAGTGGTTACATAAATGCAGGGGAAGCCAGGCTGGCTCGGTAGCTCAGTGGTAGAGCAATGGCATGGATTGCCAAAGACCGGGGTTCGAGTCCTGGTCGAGCCTGCATTTTTCGCTGAAAATCTACATTATACCTTGTATATAATGTGTAGTACAATCCAGGTTCAAGAAATGGCTCTCTTAGTTGTAGGTTGTAAAGTTGTTGCTATGCCGATCAAGAGTGAATGACATCATACCTATTCATTGAGTCACCTGTTGCTATGTTGACCAAAAGGAGAATATCCTCTTGTGCAAACAATAATAAGTCACCAACCCATGCCCTACATCCCCTCCCCCCCTCCCTCCACTGTGTTTAGCATCCCAAAGCTTTCACTCTTTAACCACCTTATTTATTATGTAATAGTAAAAAGCAAGATCAAAATTACTTTATGGATTTGCAGTGCTCAGGAGGTTATTTTCTATTATTTCTTGCCCAACAAATACCCCTGGTTCGCATCTCATCTCACGAGGTGTATGCTCGAATTCCGCCAGAACAGCACTGCTTTTCTTGGTGTCGCAGAACATTACATTACAAAGTGAAAAATCGTGGGAAAGGAAATTGCCTTTAAACTTTTATATGTGGTTTTGCTCATTCCTTCTTAGTTTTTCTAAAAAAAATTCAAAATTTATATTTTTTCCATGACTAACGTAATATTTATACGAGACACATTCAGGACCCTCAAACTAGCAGTTAGGAGCACAAGATTTCTTCCATTAAGGTATTTACACACTCCACATATATATTACTATTTGGCCAGTAATACATTTCATTTACTATTTTCATTTTCCTTATCTTTTCTTTCATCCAAAGTACCATAAAATCAGAACGTTCCTTCATTTTGTGATGAACTTATTTCAATCGCATTTCACATTAGTGTTGTTATCTTGATTGGAATACTATTGCCATATTCAGAAACTCCAGGATTTAAGCTTTACGATATGTAACATGATAGGGTTCCGTAAACATGAAAAATCAATGGTAGTGTCAAAATCATGGAATTACCCTGTACGGTTTCATGTTAGCGGTCCGAATTATTCCGTGCATAATGCGCACCACAGTTTTTGGGGACAAAAATTTTGGAAAAAAGTGCACATTATACATGAGTAAATACGGTATGTAAAGTATTTCGGTAAACTCTATTGTAATATGAATATGGGGGCACAGAGAACAAGTGGCGTAACTCCACTTTTCGTGAAAATGGAGTTACATGTATAACTTAGAACTGTGAAGAATCAACATTTCAGTGCTAGAAGTATCTCCTAAGCTTCAAATTCTTGCTCACAGAGGCATCACTATGTTAGTGCTCAAAACTGTCTTGAATGGATTTATATATCCCCAAACAAAAACAGTTCAGCATGATTTTGAATCATTGATTTTATTTTTCTTCACTTATCTGCCCCGTTTGGCTACTTGCAAAGATGAGGATGAGTGATGATATGATAAAATTGATGAAGGACTTACCAAAAACACCATGCCCAGACCAGGATTCGAACATGGGAACCCTGGTATCCTAGCATGCTGTGCAGTTAGCATAGTATAAATAGAAGAAACCCTTATGATTTGATACAATAAAACCAAGAAGAAATATTATGTACATGTCTGGTATGACACTTAAAAAGTTTCGACATTTTACATTCAAGTCCACTTTTATCCTCAGATAAGTTAAGCAGACATCTGTACAATATAAATTCTTGGAGGTTCGCATAACCACTTTTTGTACATGCAAAATAATCTAACACAGTTATTTTTAGTGTTTTTTATTGATTTTACCTACGACGTTTCGTTCTGGTTTCCCAGAACTTTCTTAAGGTACACTAAGATATACATACAAAAACACAGAAGTGGAGAGTGACTAGCCATGTGAGATTGTGTTTTTGTATGTATATCTTAGTGTAGCTTGAGAAAGATCTGGGAAACCAGAAACGTCGCAGATAAAATCAATAAAAAACACAAAAAATAACCGTTACATTATTTTGCATCTGTACAATGTACTTCTACTGGGGGACCAGGACCCCTTGATTACAATATGTCAGTGTTACCAGGCCACCGAGGAGGCTCTAGACCCAGTTAGTTTTGAAGAGACCACGCATAATTTGAAATCTTAAAAAAAAAGATGCATCTTTGATTCTTGATTCCATGCAGTTGGTACACAAAATAGTGCACTGCTTGTGAAAATTATACATATTCTATTACATGTCATTGTTATTATTATTTTAATATAAAATACAGGAAATCATACATGTAAAGCACTTACTTCCTTTCTCGAGCATGATGCTTGAATTCTTCTGCAACCTTCTGGAAAAGTGTGACAGTGAAAAGACTGAAGTCTGAATCCTGTGTTATCAATTGTGAAGATCTTGGTACAATCATATCAGTCAGTTTCTCATATGTTGCGTACCATTCATGGATGCTGGCTCTGAAAATAATTTACAACATAATGCAATGATTATGAAGTTCTGGTGTGTGGCAGCTGCATAAACAGATAACAGTGCTTACCAAAAGATTCCAGTGCAACATATAAATGAATGACAGACATCAATTTATTTTTTAATTTTACACACATTTAAATTTAGCCTTTCTAAAATTTTACCTGATGAAGGTAAAGATAAAAATGTAAAGGTGTATGAGAAAATATTAGAGAAAAGGATAAGGGAAGTAACAGAGCTGAACATGAGAGAGGAACAGCATGGATTTAGAAGAGGCAGATCAACAGATGATCTGATATTCACCATAAGGCAATTACAGGAAAGGCACTATAAGTATGGAAATGATTTGATTATGGCATTCCTAGATATGGAAAAGGCATACAATAGCATGGACAGAACAGAGATTTGGAAGGCTCTAAGAGAGAAAGAGTCAAGGAAGAGATAGTGTGTAGAGTGCAGCACATACAAGACCAACCAGAGCTGTGTGAAGACACCAGTGGGAAGAACAAAGTGGTTCAGTATAAGTAATGGACTAAAACAGGGAACTGCTCTTTCCTCACTGCTCTTCATAATTGCAATGGATGCAATTAACGAAGAGGTGGGGAAGAAGATAAGAGAGGAAGAGATGACTTAGTAATATGGGGAAACAGGGAAGAAGTACAGAGACAGCTTAATAGTTGGAATGAGGAAATCACAAGAGCAGGAATGAAATTCAATGCAGAAAAGAGTGAGGTGCTAATAACAAGAAACAGAGCCAGAAATGAACCAAGAATAAGGATGGACACGGAAGAGTTGAGGTGAAAAACTCAATATGCTGACGAAGGCAAAAAATTTATTTATTTATTTTTTTGTACTGGGTACAGAGTCTGAAGAAGACCTTGCTAGAAGGTTGATATGTTACGTTTAGTTTAAGTTTTAAAAATAAAATAAATTTTCTGCCTTGGTCAGCATATTGAGTTTTTCATATCATGGAAGGAAACAAGGCTTAATAGTGTTATAAGAGTTGAGGGTAGTGGAGAGCTTCAAATATCTAGGAAGCATAATTGAGAGAAGTGGAAGAATAGATGAGGAGGTAAACAGAAGAGGACAAATGGGTGGTGGACTGTATCAAAGCATTCGAAGATTAATATGGAATAGGGATGTACCTATGAAATGCAAGAAAGTAATATGGGAATACTATGTGCCAATAATTACGTACAGAGCAGACTTGGACAATGACAGAGAGAGAAAAGAAAGATGCAGGCAGTGGAGACGAAATTTTTAAGGAGTGTATTGGAGAAGACTAGAAGGGATAGAAAAAGGAATGAGGAGATCCGGCACACAGTAGGGGTGGTGAAGCTTCAGGACAGGATAGATCAGAAACAGATGAGATGACTCGGACACATGAAGAGGATGGATGCAGAAAGACTACCAGTAAGAGCTTACAATGCTCAAGGAGTGAGAATAAGGCCAAGGGGGAGACCAAGATGTCGGTGGAAATAGCAGATAGTGGAGAGTGTTAGGAGAAGATTGGAACACCGTGGAAAGAGAGGAGTGGTGGAAGACCAGGAAAAAATGGAGAGGCTCGACTTCTATGCTGACCCAGCCAGAGGCCGGAAACAGCGAAGGATGATGATGATGACCTGATGAAGGTCAATGTGAGAGGGGACCGAAATATCAAATCGAAGGAAAAAATATCGTATGTAAATACCACAATATTTTTTTTCAGGTTACTGTATTGAATATCAACAGAAATGTGGACTTTTATGAAGAATGTTGATGGAAAAATTTATGGTTGTGGTTTCCCTTGCATCGAAAGTCATTAAATATTCTACCAGAGAATAAGACACTTGTGGATTGTGATATTGTATTTCATGAGCAACAAAGCATGGTTTCAGCTTTCCAACTATGTGAGTACTTACTGGTATGCCAAAACCCCTCACATTCTGTAAGAGAGTCTTTTTAACAATAAACAAATTAGGTTCTAGTGAGCAATTTCTGGCATTAGCCTAATATTCTTTGACATCATTGTGGACACACACACATTTACTTTCCCAGACTTGGGCTCCAAGCTAATGGAAGATGAGTGAAGAAGCTGTTACCTGACATTCCACTGAATGCTGAATGATATTCAAAGAGGGAATCAGAATAAGTAAAGGGTGTAAGGAGTGACCTTTGCAGAAGTCACCGAAAAGTCAACCTCACTTCTATGCACCTTCCAATAACGCCAATGTTGCTCTAGCATCTGGACATACAGTCAGTATAATTCTCTGTAGGGCTGTGAGCGTGTTGTCCTTTTATGTGCTGAGTGCCCCTGTACAGCCTTGGCTTTTAACCAAGGTAAGGACACTTTAGTCCAAAGAGACAGATTCATCTGAGCTATGGTAAAGAGGCTTGGACATGTACAATGTAATGGGTGTAAATAGCCCATCGATCAATCAATAAGTAAAGGTTTTTGGCTGTCTTGTTCATTGGACTTGTTGGCATGTGAGTTTCACTTGTAGGCATCCTCAAACGGAAGAGTGAACCTCAGAACAAAGGGAAATCCAAGGAAAAATATTGAAGCATCAGATGACATTTTTTATGTAAAGTCACTTTGAATATCGTTATACACACAAGTGCACAGAAGCACAAGTTTCTAATGTAAATTGATCTTTAGATTTTTGTAAGTTTACAATTTCTGTTGTGTTATGGATAGAAATGCAGAGGGGGGGGGGGGGCATCACTGAGAATTGTCAGTGTCTGAGTTCCAAGTTTTATAGGGTTGCCCTGTACATTAGCTAATCCTATTTGAAAGAGCACATTTCCTGTCAAAGTATAACAACCATGCTTCAAACCAACACTGATAATACGCAATTCACTTTTTTGGCACGCACCTTCACTACCTCAAGCTTTCACATAATGTGGCTGCTTCAGAAAGGCTGGACAAGATTTGGATGATGACTGTTAAAATGTTAAAAGGAAGTCAGAAGTTAAAAAACAAGATAGCAGTTGTCTTGTCACAATGTGCATCTTTCAATGTCTAGATGGGTACTGCCAGGTACATGCCAAGGAAACCTGAACATTGCCTGTGTGAAAATGTTGGCATGTGGTAAGAGTTACACTTTAAGGGCATTCCAGTGATACGTGTCTGACATTTCACACACAAAATGTAAGGGTCTAGACATGAGATTGGATTAAAATATTCATTATGTACTGATTTCATACAATTATGAAGTACTTTGTGGTGTCTGCTAATAAAAATAATAATAATAATAAAAACTTGAGTTAAATGATATACCCATGATATGCAAATTATGTGCATTCCTAAACATTTAAACCTTAATGCAATTAAAAATAATAATAATTTCAGATTAATTCATTTTGTTATTTACATAGCAGAACCACTTTTCGTGGAATGTCCCTTTATCTAAACTAAACTGAAATTGTGTAATTTTTATCTCTCTTTTATAAGCTTCAGTGTGCAGCTGCTACCATCCCATTTTTTCCCTCTTAAACATGTTAGTGTTGCATTTTTTAACTCATTTGCCAACTCACTTTTAATGTTTTACACTCCTGGAAAATGCTGAGAACGATTTGGAAATGATCAAAACAAGAACCACATGTCTGTCAGTAGTTCAAAGTAAAATGAAACAAAAATTAACTTGAAAGTTAAACATAATATTTTCTTACAATTTTCCTCTATCAATAGTTAACAGTCCTTGCATAGCATGAGTCTCAGTAGCCATGTAGATGATTTTCTGCATGCTTTCTTTTACTGAGCTGAATTATGTTGCACTTGTTACATGCAAAACCACCAAATATGGGGAACAGAATATCCCCATGCAATGTCCAAGTACGAATGTGCATCTCCCAAAGTAAATGTGTGGTGTGCATTGATAAAGGACAGGGTAATAGGTCCAATCTGTTTTGCAGAGTTGTGTGAATGCCAGAGCCTATCTGAATATGTTGCAATTGCGTGCTGCACTTCAACTTTCATAATATAATCTTCCTGACCTGCCATTATGCATATGTGGTGAAGGATTTAAAATACCATAAGTTTCATGAATGCTAGGTTGTTAGATGTTGTCATTCTATCCCCTAGATTCATGGATATTACTAATCTAGATTTTTTTGTGGGACTTGTAAAATGTCAACTGTACCAAACACCAACACATCAACTTCCTGCCTGAAGACATGTCTCATAATGTCACATCTGCAATATGATCAAATACATGGAAACAAATTGAATACAAGTGGGACATCTGTCACAACACTAATGGTATGCATATCAAGGTATAGTAGGTATGAAAAAACTTACTTTATTGATAAAGGAAAACTGTAAGGAAATATCTTAAATTTCAAACTTTTAAATTTTCTTTAATTATACGAGGGACAGTCAAATGAAATCCTTATTTTTTATTTTTTTTATCTTAACTAGTAGATTTCTGCATGTAAAATTGCACAAGCTTGCTGCATTTTAGCATAGACCCATTGCTGAACAAGTCTGAGTTAGTGCCTGTATACCTCAAGAATATTTGGAATCAATGTGCATTCACTCATGAGCCACTGCGAAGGTCTTTCCACCCATCTGCATGCAGATTGAGGCCATTGTCGAATTTCCTCCTCTATTTGTAAACTTGCTGGCATGGTAAGCATGCATAGACACATTGAATTTTCATTTGCCGTAGAATATCTATAAGTTTTAGGCTTCCAGAGGTCAAGAAATCCCAGCTCTTCGCTGGTGCATGTGCATGCAGGAGGCGTCATCTTTAAAATGACAAAAATGGTTTCGTGAAGTTTACTTGATCAGTGTTGCAGTCTCGAGATTGTTTTGTAAATCGTAACATACCCCATCGGTAAGAGTAGAATCTTGTCCAGACATGTCAGAACCTGCTTCTAGATTTTTTTGAGAAAGAGGTTTTTACACAGGAAGCAGCCATAACTTACCTTGGGGGAGGTGAATGGAAGGTCGGGGCAAGATGAACAAAAGCAGGTAATCTTGGAGGCAAAGGGGCTTTTTGCTTGTCATCGCTGAGAGGAGTAACACTGCTAGGATAGAGTATATTCGTACCGAACACGGTAAGTTATCCCTTTCCTGTAATCTGCCATTCTCAGTCAGAAAGGTTGGGACTCAAACATCTGTCATGTCATTTACTTGCTTATTAGTTTAGTTACCTCTCATCTGGACCTTTAGGGTCATTGCAGGCAGCAAGTGTTGTAATTTAAGGATGGGCTAGAACCTCATTGGTTCGATTCTCAGTTCTACAGGGTAGAATGCTACGAAATAACAGTCGATGCCTCATGTAAATTTGAGCTGTTTACAGTCTGTCCTGTAATTTTTGTCGAACCTTTAAGGTTTCATTGTACTCTCCCTCGTACTTTAAATCTGACAGCCTGTATTGAAGCATTCACTAATTAACAACAGAGAACTTACTTTGGAACAACCACAACAAGAGTGGTGAGATATTCAGAATCAAGGATAAAATGTTCCTTCTTCACTATGTCTCCTAAATTCCGAGTTAACAAACTGCCCCTGAAAAGAGAAAAAATTAAATTGAACCAAAATATTTTAAGTATAGACTTCTTTTGCTTTTCTACTACAAAAAAGATGTAAATGACATTTTAAAAGTTAAATGTACACAGTCCGACAATTAATGGGACTGTCATTAGATGAAAAGGAAACAAAATAATTGAACATTGCTTGTTTTGTCCTCCACAATAATATAATTCAAGAATTTTTTATTCCCGCAAGAATATCTTTCATGAAACTTGATGTTCACTCGCTGCTCCATAGCAATTAAGTGATGATACCCTTACACCTCCCTCACAACATGGCAGCATAATTCCCAGCATGCCCAATGTAAGTTCATGAGGTGTTGCCAGGGTGTGGATTATGGACCACACTACATCATGAATGTGTTACTTCACAGATAGAATGCACATGTGGGACAATATAAAATCAGTCTTATTACTTAATTGTCGGACTGTGTATTTCAAGAAAAAGTGAATACAAAGATAAGTTAGTTATTATTGGCTGCTGATGCAATACTGGTAAATCAGTTCTTACCAGTGAATTCATTAATATTTTCCCAATTTATTTCATTGAATGAAGTTACTTTTTCAAGAGTTTATATCATATGTTTTCAGCAAGTGGATACAGCTCAAATTTCATTCTTCGTTTCTGGGTTTTTACATTTTCATGCATTTTAGCATTCAGATTTAACTTATTTTATTACATGCATTAGAATTTTTGTTTTCTTATTTATTGTACAAGTGCATAGCTCTACATACCAGACTCTTAAGTTTGCATTTGTGCCTACCTGTCTGAAATTCACTTTTGACACACAAAGTGCATATGTTGGGCATCACTTCAGGTCTGCTAATATCTCAAAGCAAGTGTGCTTATTCTTGACTGGGAGCAACATAAAAGTAAGATTATTATTTGAAATCATGGAATGAAAGTTATTAGTAAGGGCCTAATCTTTTAGCATTTGTGATAACACTGAAAAACCTTGATTATTATCAGAAAGTGATTATAATTGGACACTGTAATGCCCTGAGCATTACACTGCAGTTTAACCAGTTAAAGACGGAAGATCTATTATTTAATCTATTTTGGATTTAGTTTCCAAATTGCATCAAGAGATAGTCTTCAAGAAAAGTATAAATACCGATAAGGTAAAGTGCATATAACACCGTGCCATGAACTCACATTTAGGGGGGTGTGGTGGGTAGAGCCCACACATTCTCAATCTTAGCCATTTTGTAGGTGATGTGATCAGCATTATGCTCCAGCTGCCTTTACCCCCTTCTCCCAGTGCCCCTTTATTTGAGGCTGGTTGAACCCCATAGCATCGTTCTGTGGGGACAAGGCCGGAAAAAATTCTGACAATAGATCAACCCCTCCACCAATCAAACCCAGGTCTCCCACGCCTCTTAGTATACTCATGCGGCCATTAACTGGGGACTATTTGTTATCCTTAAGCCTTTATGGCTTATTCAAAAAGAAAATACTAACACAGTATTGTACCTTGCAAATTTAGTGTATGAATAATAAGCCTTTTAGTGAGGTTAATACTAGGCTTTTGTTCTACTACAACCTGAGCTAGCTCATTGCACCTTATCACAGTATCTTGATTACTGCTATAGGAGTAAAGAGTAGTTCCCTTCACTGATGTGAAGGTACATCACAACACTTTGTGCATCGTAAGCCACAAAATAACAAGTGTTTGGTTTTTTACTTGATTTTTTAGTTTTTTCATGAGTTTTCCACTTTTTACAAACACACAGCAAAAAAGCAGGGTGAAAATTGAACCACTTGTACTGTTTTCTGCATTTCTAGTCCAGAGTCTCTTTGTTTGTTTGTTTGATTTGGTGTTTTAAGTCCACTTTATGCACAGTAATGCTAATCGGGACTGCACCTATAGTTTAAAGTAGGATCCGAACCACTATGTGCCTCCACCAAGTTCAAACCCTTGATTACAAGGCAACAACGCAACCACTGCACCATCTGGGAGGCCCTCAGTGTTTTTCTTTTTTATTTAGCTCAGATATTGTTAGGATGCTGTGCAACCACCAAAATTCTTTAACTTACCAGGAATCAAATCTGAGACAGCTCACACATAAGTTTTGGTTTACATATAAATTGATTGTGAATGTAATTTAGAAGTTTTCAGTCAGCTAAGTAACCTATTTCATAGCCATTACACTTGCAGTGAAGGGACATTATGCTACAAATTTCTTGTATAATGTAATATAAATTTATGTAAGTTTAAAAAATGGTGATTTTGACAATCCTTTTTGTTAACAAAACTTTTCTTTAAATTTATTTTCCAACTTGTCTCGTTGGACGTCTAATAGTTCACCTAAATAGTTTGCACAACCTTCTTGTGATTTTATAATTCTATTATTCCATTTCTCTAGAGAGCCCACGAGACTGTTGGATTAAAATTTAGCGATACTAGAGTTTGGACTCCAATTAAAAATTAACAAGTAGACCTACATAAAAACGAGTTACACCAAAATTTAGCTTATTCAATTCTGTGTTAATCAATTCTAACCATTTTTTTTAGTATGCCTTCTACTTTTTATTGTGAAAACAAAAAAAATGTGTCAGTTCTTCGGAGCTTTGCAAACGATCACCCATTCTGAAATTCTATAAATAAAAAATGGGTGGTCCGATCATGATGAAATTTTAATATGGTGCAGGCAGAAAGGTTTTCAAACACAATTCTTCAGTTTCAGATTTAAAATTTGTCAAAAAAAAACCAAAAAACAGTTCTTCTGCATTTCGTGAAACAACTTTTTCTTAGTATTGGGTAGTCCTACAAATACAATTAAAATCCACCATCATTGTTAATTCACATTGCGAAACATATTTTTATTCTACACAATAAAGATGTTCGTTGATGTTTCTGTACAACAAACTTTCAGACAAAAAAGAAAAGAAAAATGGAAGTAGATTACTTTTATTTCAACTAAACATGCACATCAAAAATGAAAATTAAAGGATAAAGAACACAAAAGGATATCAGATCATCTATTTGAACAGAAAGAATAAAGAGTGTGACCAGAATAACAAAAGTGCTCCCCTGCGCTTAGCACCACACCATGAAGGCATATAGGGGGTGTGGGGGTAACGCCTCCCCACTTTCTTGATCCGGTCATGAGTGGGGGTGATGTGATCAGCATCATAACATTCAAAGACATTAAGAGAAAAATAATTACTGAAAGATGGAGGTACAGTCAACTCTCGATACAACCACCTTTCACAGTTCCTGAGAAAAGGGCCGCTATTTCAATGGGGTTGTTATTGGAATTTGCACCAATTTTCAGCTTAAACGGAGCTCAAACGGACACAAAGATGCGTAGTTTTCAAGAATGTATTCAGAACTGGCTGCCCCATTTTAGATGTCAAAGGAAAGGAAGAGGGGGTTCTCTTCCACCCTCGCCTGAAATCACCCCGTGTGCACACACGAGCAAGAAAATCGTGGCTGAAACAATCATCATCACTGGACCCCTCCTCCTACACGTTTGCTGATAGGAAAAGAAAAAGAAGTCACTCAGACAATGGAACACTTTTTTGGCAAATATTACGACATCGGCACAGTTATGAAAACGTAAGATCGAAGTAACTTTTGCGGAAGCTTGCATTACAAATCATTAAGCGGGTTGACGATCTTTAGTTGGTCTAATTATAACACCATTAAGCCTTGTTTCCATGATATGAAAAACTCAATATGCTGACCAAGGCAGAAATTTATTTTATTATAAAACATAAATTAAATGTAACGTTTCAACCTACGTTTCAACGTAGCAAGGTCTTCTTCAGACAATGTACCAAGTACAAATGTAACAAGGTACAAGAACAGGACGATATATATACACAAAAATACTCCCCTCCAGACTATTAGAAAGTTGTTCTGGAACATTCTAGCAGGTGGCTTTCCCTTGTCAACTTTACTTTCACCTGAAAGTGAATGTGGTTGGACTCTTTATCTCATGCTCTATTCTTCTTCCTTCTTCTCTCCTCTTTCTCTCTTGTCTTTTCCACTCTAACACCTTTTTCCATTCTTTGTTTATCATCAGTCCCTCATTCCAGTTCATTGTGTCTTCTTCACCTTTCTTATCTATTTCCTTGACTCTTTCCATTTTCTCACTAGCGTTCTCTTCTCCCTTCCTATCTGCTTAGCCTCATCCCACTCTATGTCATGTCCTGTTTATCTCGTGTGTTTAAATATCACATTTCTCTCATCTCTTAAGTCGTACATCATCCCTATGTTGTTTCAACCTGTCTTTCAGCCTCTTTTTCGTTTCTCCTATGTACACTTTCTGACATTCTTTACATTTCACTTCGTAGATAATCCCTTCCTCTTCCTCTTCTCGGTTTTCCTTTTTCTTGTTAGCATTCTTCGCTATTCTTAAGATGCTTCTCCCTCCCTTCCTGTAAGTTTTAATGCCCGCTTTTCTAAGCACTTTGCATATCTTTTCTGTGGTCTTCCTCATACTCCTTTTTCCAAACCTCCTCTCTTTTTCTTTCTCTTCCAATTCTCCCCTGCCACTTTTCTTCCTCCTTCTGTTTATGTCCAGTCTATCCTCCTTCTCATAGCCATTCTTTTCCAGCTGTTTCCATAAGCTATTTATTTTGCCTTTTTTTTCACATTCTTTTGTGCATATTTTCTTGATTCTGTCCTCCATATTCTTCATAAAATTTATTTTTGTCACCTCACTTACATCACTTCTTTTATGGCAGAATACCCCAGCTGCACCCTTCTTCTGATGCCAAGGGGTTTCAATTTCTTGTCCTCTCTTCCTTTTCATCAATATATCTAGGAAGCTTATCTTGTCTTCTTCTTCTATTTCGAGTTCCCTTTTTCTTCATCTTGTATTTCTTTGGCAAATATGTCGAGCTGCCTCTTCGTTCCCTTCCATATGCCAAAACAATTGTCCACATATCTGCAAAACAGAAGCATTTTGTCACCTCCTTTTTCTACTACTTTCTTTTCCCATTCATTCATAACCAATTCAGCCAGTGCTGGGCTTAGGCTAGAACCTATATTCAGTCCTTCACCCATTAACATTATTTTATCACCCATTATACTGTAACCGTTATTCCAAATGGTTTCCAGCACCTTCACTACCCTTTTACTATCTCATTCTCCTATACTTTCTTTTTCCATCCTCTTTTTAATAATGTCCAAAACGTGTCCCCTCTTGATGCTCGGGAACATACTTTTCACGACTAAGCTAAACACTGTCGTCTTCATCTCATTCAACTTTAGTCCTTTTATGAGGTCCACTACTTGTTCACTGTTCTTAACTGCTCTGTTTTCTTGCTGTGTTACTAACACTTCAATAACTTTAATTTCTTTTCCAAGAGTTCCAAAATATTGTTTCTGCAGTCCATTACTGGTCTCAACTTTATCTCCTCTTTGTGTATCTTTGGAAAGACTTTCAAACTTGGTAGTCTTCCTGTCTCCTTTATGCACTTTTTGAATCCTCTCCTCCTACAGTCCTTTCTTTAGTTGGTCTATGTGGCTTTGATTATCTCTAACAGTTTCGCTTTTTTATGAAGTGTTACAGGGAACAAAGAACGCATTTTGAATGAAAGAGGTTACCGGAAGTTGTCAGCTACAAGGCCAAGAGTTGGTCACTCACGGGGACCTGCTGAAATCTAGGTCAGAGCAGGACAGATGGTCCAGACTTCCAGGCACCAAGCATCTGTATTTTGGAACATTCCTGCGATCTTATCTCTAATTTCTCAAGGTGGTGTATTTATCGACGAAAGAACTTGACCTGCCATATACATAGACAAAGTCCAGCACAGTCATTTAGGGCTGCTCCCTCCCCTCCTCAATCCAGTTGTTAGCAGCTCTTAGGACAAGGAAACAGAATGGCAAAACAAGCCTAGCGTTTGAGTGGCGGCCGTCGAGTGTAGGGTAACATTGGCATGCTTTGGGGAGGGCAGGGTGGAGATAAAGTGCTATAGGTTAGCATTCAAGCTTGCTGCGGTAGAGCGCTCGTGAAGCGAATGAGTGAGAATAAAACGAGTGCAAAAAAAGTATTTTTCGGACGATTTCCTTCAATTTTTCAAATTTCTTCTAAATTTTTCACGGTTCCTGGAAAAAGGGTCATTACTTCGAGAGGATTGTATAATCGAGAGTTGACTGTATCGAATAAGTGAATTAATGTAGCAAAAGGCTCAATGAACACAACGAGGCCACATGTAACAATTTGCTGAATACATACGTTTGTTTTTTCTCCAAATTTTGCAGATTCCCCTTCAAGTTATTGTAAGCAGAAGATTTAGTTTTAAGGTCGGCATCAATCTGGCCAATCTGCTTGCTGATAATGTCTGCTATGTTCCTTAGTGACTGTTTGATAGGATATTTTGCCATGTCCCACTGGAATTTGGTAATGTAAACAGACAGATCATCTGAAAGAGGTAATTAGATGAATTAATGAACTGTTGGTTTAAATTCATTATTACTACTATAGTTTTATTACCTGGGGAAAAAATGAGCACAAAAATACACAGCCACACAGTACATCATTCAAAATAAAGAAAGACTGTTGACATTTTGAGGTTATGATTTGTCAGGTTAAACCTAAGTGGGAACAGGGTGTTGGAAACTGACATCCACATCTTTCACCTGGCCATAGGTGATCCTTTCAAAACTTATTCCAGATAAGCAGCCATACTCCCAGATACTCCATATCATTTTTAATTGACATAAATAATTACGATGAATGTGTGATCTTAATATCTATTTTGTGAAAAAGATTTGCCAGCATCACTTGTTTTTCACTTTTGATACCCATGGCACAACAGCCCATGATGGCCAGGGTTTACCTACTGACTGCAGGCCTCGCTCCCACCAGTCCAGGTAAGAGATCATGCAAACAGTTAAGGGGTGATGTGTGATCAGCACAACAAACCCCCAGTCTTTGTTGTAGACGTCCATAACCAGATTATGCTACTCATTCATAGGTCCCAAATTTCCTCATGGTCACCGGTCCCTTACACAGGGAGAAATCTCAGGATAAAAGTCGTTACCCTCCCCCAGGAGACTCAAACCTGCATGCATTTTTTAGCCGAACCTCAAAGCATGATGCCTTAGACCACACAGCCATGGTGCGGGACTTTGATACATTATCAAGGACATTTGATTTATTATTAACGTGAAGTTTCATGTTTCTGCGTTGCATAATTGGATTGCTTTTCCCGATTAATTTTGAAGGCTCACTGCCTTTTTTTGGACTTGAACACCACTTATTGTCTACTTTGTGGAACATGGTTTCATTGCACCTGCACTACACCTTGTGCCCAAAAGTGTACCGACCTAGACTATTTTCTTCAATGCAAATGCTGAAGTCTGCGAAATATACAAACTTTCACATCTATCTATTTATATATATGGGCACATTTATGCACAACTTCCAACTACTGGATGTTTATCTTGTCATTATTCATGTACATGAAAAACATCACATGAATCCCCTTGCGTACAGTGGGGTGCATAAGTATTACCCACCACTATGCTCATTCTGTTTGTTTTACGTAATCAGAGCTTCAAAAACTCAAATAAAACTCTAAAAATATATTGCCTAAAAATACCTACGAGATAAAATAGAAAAATTAAAGAAAATAACAATGGACAATTTGCAGAGTAATACTTGTATATCCCACTGTACATACACATGCTATGGGGGCATAACACATGCTTAGTGTCTTGCCTGCAGAATTCATCAGTAATTCCATGAAAAGTGGTCCTACTCAATGAATCAACCTCCAAATAATTATTGGTTTTAATTGCATTAAGGTTTAAATGTTTGTGTCATTTGCATATTTCACCAACAAAAATTATTAGGACATTTTTCATGCATTCAGGCTATGTCATCATATTAAAGTTGTTTTTTTCCATTTGTTAGTAGACACTACAAAGTACTTCATAATTCTATGAAATCAGTTTATTATGAATATTTTAATACAATCTCATACATTTTATGTGTGAATGTCACACAAGTAATGCTGGAATGTGGGTTTTACAAAAAATCTGCTTCCACTTATCCAATGTTGCCTATATAATGGAATAGTGCTGCCATCTTCAAAATATAGTGTGTAATGTGCAATTCTAGTCTGATTGACATATTCCATCCATTTGATGTCCTCCTCCCCCAGCCCCCCACCAAAATACCTGCATGAATAGGTTAGGTACATTCAGTTTCATTGATTTAGAAAGTCCACTCTTTATTTATCATATTTGCCTAATTAACATTTTCAAGCAAAAGAAAAAATTAAACACAAAATTAATCACAATGCTGACTCATGGCATGCCTTTCGTAAAGAAATTTGTCCACAATTACTCGTTCCTGCAAATTCAAACATTACATGACACTCATTTGAAAACTTTGAGACACATATCTCACCTTCATACAAACTTTGTGAATATAAGGTAAAGTTCCCAGCGCCATTAAGGCACATTTAGGGGATGTGGGGGTAGGGACCCACACATTCTCGATATAGGCAATTTTGGAGGTGATGTATCAGCACCATGTTCCAGATGCCTTCCCCCCCCCCCCCTTTTCAGGTATCGATTGATCTGATGCTGGGTGAGCCTCCGAGCTGCTTTATGCAGGGACAAAGCCGGAAAAATTCCTTACTTACATCAACCACCCCGGGAATCGAGCATGGGTATCCTGCATGGCAGTCAGATGCCCTCCCGTCTAGACTACCGCAGCTCTTGTGAATAGTATCCAGCATATTGAAGTTTGGGCAATTTTTAATTTTTTACTCTAACTTACATCTTTTTATTACTATTGCTATTTACTTGTGATACTGCTTAGCGATCTCTCAGTTTGTGAGAGCAGCCATGGGTTTTGTTCGAGATATGTTGATTTGACTCTGAATTATGATTTATTCTGTTAAGTACTTCAAGATACAGCCACGGCCTTGACAATGAACGGTCCATGCAAAACTCTAGCCTCCCGTTTCACAGTACCTATGACGTCTATGGAAATTTTTTCCATGTACTCATACTGTGAAACCTGAATCAATAGGTGTCATGGTCTGGGTGCTTTGACATGGAATCAGTCAGTTGAAAGTTTGCAGAATGTTTGATTTGACTAAGTATTTTGCACAAAAAGTTCTTACGGTACTTACTGTTATTTGCCAAGAGATTTTCTTGCAACTTGTCTCTTTGGTCCTCTAATACTTCACCTAAATAGTATGCAACCTTCTTTGTGATTTGCTCCACATAGTTATCTAGCTTTCCCAGGTCATCTGACAAGCCTACAAGCTGATCTAACGTTCCAACCTGGAAAAAAAAATCATATTTCAATGTCCCAAACAAAAATGTTTGCTTGCACAAATATTAGGTAACGGTTCCGATTGTTTTATGATCTCTCCTAGCACAAAGACTAATTACCGTAGAAGTTTGGAAATTATTGTCACACAAAATTTGTACCTTCCTTAAAGTAATGAGCAGTGGCGTTGCGTGCAGTTCACATACTGGTGTTCACAATAAAAATTTTATACTGAATGGAGATTTACTCCTCTCCCCTTGTAACTTCATATTCAATTGAAAAAGTAAGAATAACAGTTAAACTTATTTTCAACTATTTCCCACAAAAGCATGCTATATTTGAAGTAATACAAGATTTTTTTTATTCAATTAACACTCTTTTAATTACGCAATTTACACTTAGTAATGGCTAGTGCAAACTAATTAGTATAACACGCAATCTCAGGTATGTACAATGCAAGACTAAACACTTTACAATCTACTTTCTATTACACTGACCATATGTTAACCAACGACATTCATTCAGCATTGAAAGCAGGTGCATCATTAGCAGGACAGAGGGGAGGATGCATCCAGTCCAGAAAAAAATATTTTGTGTATGTAAGATATTTAGGTATTATACAGAATGCCCTCGCCCCGCCCACAATAACTCGGTTGGGATGCTTATGACTGAAGTTTGGGAGTACTTACCTATTGAACAATGCAGAGGTCCGTCTGGTGAGGGCCCATCCTTTTTACTTCCGTTCGTTCTGCTTCGCTCCTTCGCGAAAATGAAGTTTCTTTCAAACTCCTAACAGTATTCATAGTGTACAAAACACTACACTACACACACGTCTGAAAGCCAATGCACATAAATTCACCAACTGCTTGCCAATAGATATCGCGCTCTCAACAGTCGACACCACTCTAACCGTGTTTTGCCAGTTGCCGCCAAAGAGCATAGGCTTTTTTATTGCTCCGCAAAACGAACGGAACTTGACCTTTCCAAAAATAACGTGTCCCCTTTGCAGTTCTCCTACAGCAACAGTGTTGCCAACAATTGAAACGCAGAAGTTGCTA
Organism: Lepisma saccharinum; assembly: GCF_977018435.1. NCBI lineage: Eukaryota > Metazoa > Arthropoda > Insecta > Zygentoma > Lepismatidae > Lepisma > Lepisma saccharinum. The sequence continues at coordinate 56,583,462 of NC_139229.1, forward strand.
AATCTTCAACATGCGCTAAAAGTTGGTGAATCAAATTTACAGATGAAAAATGCAAAATATATTTTTAAAAAGTACTGTAAAGAACACAGTTTTTCTTTGTGACGTTTCAGGAGAACACACGCTCCTTTCATCAGACATTTATTTTCATTTTGACTAAAGATACAGTTATAACAATGGTTAGTAATTTTTTAAACAAAAAGAATCCCTTATATAATGGATGTTGTCAATGTTACATTGTTGTAATATAGCAACTTAACAGTGAAAAAAGCAGTCTGTTTTATTTTTATTTCAGATTTTTTTAAAATTATGAATCCCAAATATCATCAGGTAATTCAAATTCATCATTGTTTTCACAAAGTCTCTTGATGATTTCTGTTACATTAAATTTTAAAGATGGTGGCTTACTTCATTTGTGAAAAAGAAAACTCCATACTGGATCTATGTTACCATTTTCATTATTTAATTTATTCCAGTGTTCTTCTGCAATGAACGAAGCTTCCCAGACATTCAACTCTGTGTTTCCCGTTAATCTTTTTAAAACCCTTCTCTTTTTAATCAAATGCTTCTCTTCGATGATATGAGTTGACAAACCTGTTCTTGGGTTTAGATTTATAATGTCCAAATCGTGTTCGTGCCATCTTATTGCCATTTTCCTTGCTGTTTGTCCCACATAATTTCAGCCATCTTAGAAATGGTTATTGTAAGTTTAGTATTAAATCGTTATTTTGTATCCTCGTTTTTATCTTTATACTGTGAAGTATCTACGTGTGCGAATCAATTAACCTCTGTGTGTGAATACACGACAGAGATTTATACATGAAAAATACATCCATGCCAATTCAGAACATTCGCGTATAACAATGGATAACATATTTTTAAATTTTTTCCTGAGAGCACAAAGACTATGTTCTAATAATGAGGATATCAAAAATGAAGAAGAAAGGCTTTTTAATATAGCAAAAGAAAATGGCTTTCACACTAACAGAATAAACCAAATCAAAAAACAAGTTGCAAGAAAACTAAAGGAAAAGAGAAATACAGACAAAGATGAAAAATCTGTTGAAAAGAAATTTGTGTGCATTCCATTCCACAAGGGATTCTCACATAAAATTGCAAAAAGTTTTAGAAGTTTTAATTTCAAAATTGTTCTTCAATCACCAAGAAGTTTGGAATGTACATTTAATGAATTCAAAATGAGAAAATCTCTACCAGATGTGGAAACCACAGGAATATATAATATAAGTTGTTCATGTTCAAAGGATTATGTGGGACAAACAGCAAGGAAAATGGCAATAAGATGGCACGAACACGATTTGGACATTATAAATCTAAACCCAAGAACAGGTTTGTCAACTCATATCATCGAAGAGAAGCATTTGATTAAAAAGAGAAGGGTTTTAAAAAGATTAACGGGAAACACAGAGTTGAACGTCTGGAAAGCTTCGTTCATTGCAGAAGAACACTGGAATAAATTAAATAATGAAAATGGTAACATAGATCCAGTATGGAGTTTTCTTTTTCACAAATGGAGTAAGCCACCATCTTTAAAATTTAATGTAACAGAAATCATCAAGAGACTTTGTGAAAACAATGATGAATTTGAATTACCTGATGATATTTGGGATTCATAATTTTAAAAAAATCTGAAATAAAAATAAAACAGACTGCTTTTTTCACTGTTAAGTTGCTATATTACAACAATGTAACATTGACAACATCCATTATATAACAGATTATTTTTGTTTAAAAAATTACTAACCATTGTTATAAATGAAAATAAATGTCTGATGAAAGGAGCGTGTGTTCTCCTGAAACGTCACAAAGAAAAACTGTTTTCTTATGCTTGTAATAATAAATGTAAACTACAGGAAAGTAATTCTATAATGCAAGCAATGCGTACATACAAGAAAAACTGTAAAGAACAACTTACATCAGGTTTATTCCAACCAATAAATTAAATTTCAATGTTTGTGCGTTTATATGTAGATTAAAAAATAACTTAATTTCAAATGAGATAATTTTATGAATATTTCATTTTAACTTTCTAACTTCAAAGAAGAAAATATTATGTGTAGCAAAAATGCATCTCTAGTATTCTGAAAGTTATATTTTGTTCTTCACAATAAGCATATTCTAATAACGTAGAGAATAGTAAAAATAATTTACTAACATCAATTGATTACTGTTTTCGGTAACAGCTATTTAGGCCTAGGACTCCATACTATTCTGAGTAGTTACCAGAAAAATTCGCGTTCAATTGATGTAAATATAGTCCGCACTTTTCTTTGCAATTTAAGTTGGTGAGTGTTTTTTTTTTTGCATTAAAAACGTCGATTACTAAAAAAAAAAGTTGCATAGTCTGAATGGCCCTTAGACGCACATGCGCGAATCATATAAACCTTGAAAGATATGTAACTCCTGCAGACTAGTTTCTAAAGAAAAGTCGCTCGTCACTATTCCGTGAACTTTAGCACCCACTGGAATTTAAAATCCACCAGGTTTAGCGATTTCTCACTAAAGTTTGCAACTATGTAGCGCAGACCGACTCAAGCCCCCTAAACATACCTTGTATATGCTGAACTCTAGTGCCGAATGCAAGAAGAATTGCTGCTTGAATCAGGGCTCCCAGCACCATATGTTTGCACAGCCTATTGAACATTTTAGCTGTATAGTAGCCAACAGTCCCTTTGCTGCCAATTTGATGCGATACGCACATCAATTTTGTTCAACACAATCCGTGGAACACAGTGGGAGTCAGTGTTACCAACTCTCTAAAAAAGTTATCAGACGTGAAAGACATCAACTCCGAGTAAATTGTGTGTATATATTCGAACATCAAAGACGTATTTTTTTCGAATAAATATATGTGTGCACCTAATATGTACGTAATTTAAAAAATTTTCCTGAGTGTTCACGTGCTCATGCAAACATTATCACGCAACACGTCTGGTAATGAGCACTGTTTGGACTCGAAAAAGTTATTTATGTTGAAAAAAAGGTAACGATTAGATAAGCCGGAGACACATTTCTTGAAATTTACAGGAGAAAAGACGAGAAAGTACTTATGGAATTGAGTTCTTGTGGACTTTCTGAAGCTGGGGAAATTGTTTTTTCGAATCGTGCAACTTATTTGGCCTGTAAGTAAGGTATTTTTCGTCATTCATGCATCTCCGTTGCACAATAGCTCGTGCCACCATTGCTGTCAACTACGTGAATCAAATGCTCCGTGCATTCGGTTATGTAACCCCCTGTCAGTGTAGCAATCATGCGGTAGTTTGACAAGATGACATGTCAAGGTTGCGTTGTGAAAATGTTCCCGGATATTGAAGACCCACGAGATTTTTTAATTGAACATGGAATCGGAAGAAATGGAATGTCCTAAATGTTCTAGTATATGTAAGCTACACATCGCACTGGATGGGAAGTGGCTCTATATGTGTAAGAAAGTTAAATTTTTTTTTGTTTAAATTATTTTTCTAAATTTTCCTAACCTAACTGAACATAACCTAACCTTCCGTGAATGATTTGTGGAACAATTTTCGATTAAAAATGTTTAGTGAATAGCTTGTGCGGCATTTATAGGTTCATAGGTTTGGAAACACTGAACATCAGCTGACGACAATGTGAGTAAAGATTTGGCCGCCAAATTAGCAACGACAAATAAATAATTATAATGTTAAAAATAACGCTTTTTTCATGGAAAAAAAAGGTGATCCCAACTTGAAAAATGGGTACTACTTTACTATACCGGAGACACCTATCAATGATTTATTTCACAATTTTTTACATTGCTAACGTACTATTCTGCATGGCGGAACATTTCTTTAGGTGAAATAATGATTTTCTAACGAACATAATGTCTATTTCTTACATTAACGAGTACTTACTGTTGTTCCTTATTTCCCACAAACCATCCATGGGTAGTCCCAAAAACCACTGACGTTAGCCCAAAAATTCACGATAGCCCCACGAACCATCACGGGGATGAGGTATGCCTATTAGGATAGGTTCCATTAGCACTCCTTTTGTTCAATTTAGCATATACGAACAACATCGGCTTGTAGCAGCAGCAATAGCGCGTATTGTGCTCTCATGCAGAAAGAAAATGGCGGCAGCAGCAATAGCGGGTTGGAAATAGATTTTCGTAGAAAACCACATGCATTAAAATGGATCAAAATTACATTCCCGAACATCAACAACGCTACAGAAAATGATTTGCATAAGTGCTTTATCCTGTAAATTTGAAGAGTTCCGTCTCCTGTATAGTAAAGTGTTACCGAAAAATATTCCGCTATGCATATGAGGTAAGAAGTAAATTATTATTTTTATTTGAAAATAAATGAGTGGTAAATGTCTGTTATATCGGAGACACATTTCTAACACATATTTTCAGTTTCAAATGGTTCGTACTTACCAATTCTGTATTGCGGAACCTATTTCAAGGTGTCATTATGCTTTTTACACGAAAATAACTTTGATTTTTCACATTACGAGTAATTCTTTTGGGTCCTTTCTTCCGTTGCGGAACATAGAATATTTCGCGCATAGCTGTGGATCATCACGCGTCGTGCTTGTGTTTTGTCAATTCGGAGTGGGCATGCAGTGTTGCAACCTTCTTAACCGAAAAATACCTACTTTCGTGTTCATTATGTCATCACAAACCATTGACGGATAGCTCCAAAAACCATTCCCGATAGCCCCAAAAACCATTCACGATAGCCCCGAAAACCATTCACGATAGCCCTAAAAACCATTCACGTTAGCCCCACGAACCATTTCCGGCAAGGTTAGGTTGGGTTAGGTTAGCTAAGCATAGTTAAAAAAAGGCACGTTTGGAAACACTTCTTCCTCTCGCGAGACCGCGTGACTTTCGACACTCGCGCCATCTGCAGGTTCATAATGGAAACAACAACGTAATGTTGTCGCTTCGCACAAAAGGCTACTTTATTACATCAAAAGTGCTTATTTTCTGTTGTGCAGCATTCCATAGTGACAAAATACCTCCACGAAGTTTGATAAAGCAACAGAAACTCATTTCCATAAGTAGTTTCTCCTGTAAATTTGAAGAAAAGTGTCTCCGATATAACAGACATTTACCAAACGAGATAGATGTGTCTCCGGCATATCTAACTGGTACCGAAAAGGATAACTTGAAAATTACCTTACGCACTTCTCATGCACAAAATATTCTCAGTCGATAAGCGACAGTAAATAACGTAGAAGTGTGGGAATAAATGTAGAAGTAAATCGGAACCTTAGTAGAATGCATTTAGGGACTTTATTTTAATACTAAGGGAACCAAACCTAACCATGAAAGCATATATTTAACAAAACCTTATGAAATTGCTAAAACTCCGCAGTATGTGTTAACAGACGTACATCGAAATCGAACCATGTAAAAATTGCATTTGTAGCATGATGAAATCGCAATAAAACAAAAGTAACTTGGGCCTAAATACTTACTTTGAGATCTGGAATGTGAAATTTGTAGTTAAGAGATAAATTATTTTGTTTACTGGTCACATTGTTCAGCATATCCCAAGTCTGCTGACAAGTTTTTTCTCCAGGGGCAGATATCAACCAGTATTCAGTCATTTTTTCTGTGCGTGGTTGTACTGGTGATCCAAATAAAGCCTACAATACAAGAATGTACACATAATTTCACATACAACAGAAAAAGAACACTAAACAAATATTTCAACACACTATTATGCAAATCATAATTTTGTATAAAAAAATTAACGTTTCACGTTAGTTTCCATATCATATAAAGGTTACAGGTTTATCGCTAATCGTTATAATCACGGGAGATTTGTTTGTTTGACACTTTTAGATTTTTTAAAATACATATCTACAAGAAATGAGGGTGAACTAGGATATACTCCCGAAGATCATTCCTAGGTCTGATTATGTAAAAGTTAATTCACTCAATATTTTGATGGGTAAATAGGTTGTACCGTACCTTCTGAAACTTTGCCGAAAAGCTTCAATGAATAGCTTAAAATAATCCTTCCTTATGAAGAAAAAATTGGTTAAATTTCAAGCAGACTGTTACGCCTTTACCTTCACCATGATTTTTCACGTGACTCTTCAGCGATATCTTGCGGAAATTTCATGTAACTAGAGATGTGTCGTTCGTGAACGACCCGTTGTAAACGAACGAATCACTCGTTCACAAGGAAACCGTGGGGCTAATAGTGGGAGCGTGTGGGACCCGTGAACGACATGAAAAATTCAAATGAACGGGTCATTTTTCTGACCCGATCTGCGTGATCCGGATCAACTTACTGAAAGATTCTGATTAAAACAAGTGCCTTGCGATTTTACTATCTAAGAAAAAATAGCTTTAAAATTATGAATTATATTTATTTGGGACTTATCTATAAAATGTCTCTCTCCGAAAAATGCAGGATATATGCCATATAATCTGTTATAAACTTTGTGCTGGTTCGTTATATATCTATTATTTCGCGACCGACAATAACATGGAGCAGTTTTTTTTAAAAAAAAAGAAGAGCAATATTAATCTCACTCAACCAGGAAAAATTTATTTTACAATAAATAACTTAATAAATAGTTAATGGATACTGGACTGGACGGTACACTTGACACACATGACTGGTCCGTGGAGGGGTCTCCTTTATTGCACTACGGTAGACCAACTTTCGATTCTGACGTCATACAACAATTTCCTACGTTGTTAGGTTTGGTTCCCTTAGCATAAATACACGGCAAATGTATTGTTTATGCTAAGAGAACTAAATCCAAAAAGCATAACCTAACAATTTAGCTTAACAATGAAATCATAGCGTGGTGACGTCAGAACGCTAGGTTGCTATAGCGTTGTGCAATAATGGAGTCCAGCAAAGGTAGGCCGTAATAATCTGTGACCGAAATGTTTTGTTTACCACCTGTTTTGTGAAGTGAGGGGCTCAACTTCTCTTCGTGTTACCTTGTCAAGTACTGTACAGAAATGAAATAATGACAGGAGTTCAATTTTCTGTTGAAATGTCAACTAACCTTTATTACGAACGAAATATGGTATTGTACTCATGGGAATACGGTAAACACCTACCAAAGGCAGAATGTAAATCTCTAGTTTACTTTGCATCAAAAATCATTGTGGCCGACTACAGTACAGTGAAACGAATTGCTAAAACTTTGCCAATTCCACTCTTACGGTGCTTAATGAAGGTTGCTTTTCTAACAGGAAGACATAGGGCCCTTAGTGAAACTATTTTGCAATGCAAATTCAATGAACTAGTAATGCAAAGAGATGTTATGCCCGATTTTGGAACATTTGTCTGCTGTGAAATGTTGAATAATCGTCCAGGTTCCCAGATGTGTTGCAATTACAAAGACGATGTTAAGAGTATAATGGAATGCTGTGGTACAATTCTTATTACACTTCACGATAGCCTGAAGCAAGACAATAGTGCATCATTGTTCTTAGACCTAAGTGGGTTTCCTATTGATACGTCATTGTTTATCGGACTGTTGAGATCTTTGCTTCTGCATATAAAGAAAACTCCCCAGCATTGTCATGCTTCCACAAGTGGGCCAAAATTAACCCTCTGTTTGAATTTAGTGATAATTGAAGAAACTGTGAATTTTTTCCTGAATGCTTTACGTGTAATTAAAGTTTACAAATCAAATGTAGAAATTCAATTTAGTCGAATAGTGATAAATTCCATTGGAGGAAGACAATTTTTGAAAGTTCTCAGTATGTTAGACAAGGATGTTGTAAAAGCTTTAGATATTCAGTACAACAATATTGCAGCAGAGTATATTGCTGATGTCATGCAAATAATTGAGCGTTTTAAATCACTAGACACATTGGTTTTGGGCAGGAATATGTTTGACATGATAAACTATTTTGGTGTTTCCTATGTTGGTCATGCTTTTGGCCAGTGCCCTTGTTTGAAACGGCTGGATATTGCATGTACGAAACTTACAAATTTGTTACAAATGATATTGATTCAAACGCACAGTTTAGAAGTGCTTAATGTCCAATCCTGCCAGTTGTCACCTAAGGATATCCGATACTTATGTTCGTCAGATCATGTCAGTACATTGTTGGAAATTAATTTAAGTGGTAACAATATGGGTAATTGTTTTAGTGACTTCCTTCTACTTCTTGATGGAATGGCAAACCAGCTTGAAGTGCTCAACGTGGAAGATGTGCATGTGACAGAAAACTTTCAAGTGCACCAAATTATATCACATATTGCTGAATACAAAAACTTGAAAGCACTGACTATAAATTACACAGGTGATACATTGGAGGAAGTGTCAAAGATGGGCACCATGCTATCCTTAGCAGTATTCCATACAGCTCCAGTTTCAGCAGAATCAATTGTAACAGGTACCACAAGTATCTATGACTTCATACACTGAATTTGTAGATTACACTGTGAAATCAGTGTGTAGTTTCTGTGAAGTTTCACATTAGCTTTCTTTCTTTCAATGTATGTTTTTCTTCTTCTTTTTTTAATCTTGCTAGAGTATTTGGTACTACTTTGCTATACCAGAGACACCTATCAATGATTTATTTCGCAATTTTTTACATTGCTAACGTGCTATTCTGCATTGCGGAACATTTCTTTAGGTGAAATAATGAATTTCTAACTAAAATAATGTCTATTTCTTACATTAACGAGTACTTACTGTTGTTCCTTATTTCCAACAAACCATCCACGGGTAGCCCCACGAACCATCACGGGGACGAGGTATGCCTACTAGGTTAGGTTAGGTTCCATTAGCACTCCTTTCGTTCAATTTAGCATATACGGACAATACGAGAGCGTATTGTGCTCTCAAGCAGAAAGCAAATGGCGGCAGCAGCAATAGCGCGTCGGAAATAGATTTTCGTAGAAAACCATATGCATTCGCATTAAAATGGATCAAAACTACATTCCCGAACATCAACAACGCTACAGAAAATGATTTGCGTAAGTACTTTCTCGTGTAAATTTGAAGAAATCCGTCTCCGGTATGGTAAAGTGTTACCGAGTATTTGATTGGAGACATTGAAGGATCAAAGACAGACATTCAAAGTATGAATCACTTCTCCTGGGGGGGGGGGGGGCATTCCCCCATGTATCTTGCATAGTTTCTTCACTTTTCTACATTGAGTATAAGAGGTCCTGTAAACTGCATCCATAGATAACACTGATACTTGAACCAAAACACGTTTGCGGAGATTGAGTCAAACCACCAATGTTTGTGAGTTTTTTTCATAATATATACATTTACTCTTTTCCCACTATACTCCATTGCTGCAATGATTATTGACACAAACACCACAGGTTATTCCTGAACTGCTCTACCCACATTCCACAACCACCATTTGACTTTCATGAGTTAGCCCCATTTCCAAAAGTGTGAAGAATGCATTTGTTCAGATTTTGACTTAATTTATTTATAGCCAAATTATTGTTAAGAACAATAATTGCACCAATCATGAAAATACACTAATCCATACTACAATACTAGAGTACTGTGAAATTGTTTTTCATTGCTTGGGGGTGAATTTTTGAAAATCGAAAAAAATACGAAATTTGACTTTTTTGTTATTCTTATGAAGAGGTGCTGTACTTTTCAAATAAAAAAAAAACAAAGTCTTGATCTCTTTTCTTTCCTAGGCTTTGTGGCATAATTCTGAAGAGAAGGATGTTTTCATATTATTTTTTAAATATGTTCTTTTCACTGAGCCACATTTCCCCCCTCGATTTTGAAACTGTAATCAGGTTGTCTGGAAAATCTGGAATTCCTGGAAAAGTCATGGAATTGTCGGGCAAATAGGCTGTTTCTGGTGTAGTAATGCATTAAAATTAATTAAACAAGCAAACAATGAACAAGTGATTTTTCATTTGTTGTGGACAAACTATACTTCAATTTCATATACTGAGTATTACTGGTTTTTAGATTTTTCCTGTTTGAAAATAAATTACATTGCTTCCTAGGATGTTCCCAATATTTCTGTGTAACTTTTGTTCATAATAATGTAAATGAAATGTAACGAGGAAACAAAACATACTTAGTGGGGATATCAGGCGCCATCTTTGAATGCATCTCATTCGACACTCATGCCAGTGACAGTGTGCAATTGGTTGGTAATGATGGTAATATTTGAAATTATTGTATTTAATAAACAACTGCACCTCTACAAACAAAAGAGCATTAATAAAAAATTGTTATGAGTTTTAGTGAATGAAATATATGTGACACACTCATGCAATAATTGGTTATTACTTTTTATTAATGATAGTAATTTTTGTAATTATTATAATTAATAAATAACTGCACGTATGTAATCAGCAAAGGAAGCAGTGATTCAATATTAAAATGGTTTCTTGAATTTTAGTTATTAAAAAAAAGGTGTGGGCCTCCCCCCAGTATGTAAGTTTTTTGTACGGCATGGGTAAGCTAGGGTTAAAAATAAAATGTGTAGTCCTGATGGGCTTATAACAAGCTTTTACATGTTTCTATCTTAATTTAAATGTTGATGTCATAAAATATGAAAAATGTTAATATCAAATTACGTATTCGATGTTGCAGAACAATTAAAAATCTTTACTATTCACAACACATAAGCAGATATATACGTATTATATGAATGTGTGTATATATCCTGTTTAATGGAGCTTTGAGAAGGAAGGGATACATGACTCTTGGAAGCAGACCTTTTGAACTAAAGTGCGACAACGAGCCAGACATGTCACTTGCATGTTGCTAGGACTATACTGTTTTCTCAATGGTGCCACTTTGGTCTCTTGTTCTTGCATGCACAATGGATGTTTTACTTTATACTGAAGAAGACTGTGCCGCTTGTCATCTGTGACTTCAGTCTGAAAGCTCCTTCAGCGGCATGCATCATGTTGCCTAAGTCTTGTTTGCACATGCGTGTTGGATGCTTGCTTATAGACTGAAGGGGTCCAAGTCGCTTGTCACTTCATTCCATGTAACACCCTCCACACTGTCATGTGTTGCTTCAGTCTGACCCTCCACACTGTCATGTGTTGCTTCAGTCTGAGTGTTCTCTATACTTAACAAGATTGTTTGCTACTTCATCAGAGATTAAGAATTAATTCTGCCTGTAAATCACAGAGAACAAATTGCAATTACTGTTGTTGGAAAAATGTCGACTTTTTTAGAAAGTTCCTTTTATAATCATGAATGAGCCTCTGGAGTGGAACGTTGTTGCCTTGTAATACAAAGGTGTCCGAGGTTCAATCCTCAGCATTTCAAACTGTAGGTACAGTCCAGATTTCTTAAATAGATTTTTTTGCCATTTGCGGCCAGTCTTATTTGCTTTTGCTTCAGTTTTAGTGTTTCTCAACTGCCAGTCCGCAAAAAGGTCCTTTGCACACAGGAGTTGACGACTAATTTAAATCTAATTTTATATTATTCACCAAGTCTATACATAATTGAACTATGATTATGCCATAGTTGATATATCAGTATTAATTAATTACTATTTCTATATAAACTTTAAAGATCAGAAATGTATTTATGACTGAAATTGTTGGGATCAGGGCATCGACTTGTAAAATGCGAAATGGACTCTTAAACACAAAATTTACCGTTTACATACCGACACTTTCAGAAATCTGAAGTATCCTGTGAGTTATCCAATTCACGAAAAATTGATTAATTCTGCTATAAATATTTGAGAAGCAAAAATTGACCCCTTTATACAGAAATAAACTTAATATTCTGGTAATGATTTAATGTGCTATTAGAAGGCATATGTTTATTTTGTGTAATAGTGCAGTTTTTAAATCAAATTTAGGATTATATTCACATTTTTCAAACCAAAATGTCATTTTATATATCGCTATAACAGTGAAATTTCATTTTATTTACTGGTTTTGAAACCGAAATTGACTCTGTTTTTATACCGAAATTTTGATTTTTTTTTATTTACCAAAAATATGTGCCTCTAACTATTAGGTTCTATTAAAAACACATACAAAACTATTCTAGTTATGTAAATATGTTTCTACTTAGATATATTTAATAAACCTACCGAAATATGAAGATAACACACTGTAAGAACCGACCATTAAAAAAGCCAGTTTTTTTAAAACATTGTTTATGTCTAGCTACGAATTTCATATTGTAAATTGTATTTTATATTTAGATATGAGTGTCTATTTTACAGTAGGGAGATAAACGAAAATCATGGAACATGAAAAATACTCCCAACTCCTGTATTTTCATTGATTTAAGGCACTTTTGTGAAAAAAGCCGAGTTTTTTTTTCTGACCACTTCCAACTCTAATTGAAATTAATACAGATTGTATTACTACATTTTACTGTAATTATGATATTTTTTATTACAAAAGAAAAAAGTATTCTTTGTTAACCATAAGTCCATCCTGCTGTTACATTGGATTCTTAGTGTGGTGTTGGCTAAAATATAATGACCTTCTTATACACATATTTAAATATTTGAATTACCCTAACGGCTTTAGTCTGGACACTTTTGGTTCTTGGAAAACCTGGAAGAGTCGGGGAATTTTGTTTTAACAAAATTGTAGACACCTTGGTAAAGTTACTGTGACTTATTTTTCTTTCGCAATTGTAACAGAAGCGGAAGTAGTACATCAATAATTTCCTGCAGCCAAACTTACTTTACCTAAATTGAATTATTGTTAGAGAAATTGAAGGAAATATGCTGTCCCGACTCTTACCAAAATTGTGAAAAGTTTGAAATAAAAAAAAAACCTCTGGTCCCTGAATGAGTTGGCTGAGTTGGTGTTTTAAGTCCACTTTGTGCACAGTAAGGCTAATCAGGACTGGACCTACAGTTTAAATTGGGATCCGAACCACTATGTGGGTCCCTGAATGAACCTTATGAAATATTATGATATTTATAAATGATATGAAATATTATGTATAAAGAACAAAGTAAACCCTCAACATTTTTATATTGAGAATATTCTCAAATTCCGTACAGTAAAACCTTGTTAATCCACACCCCAATAATCCGGACAGGCAAAGGCCAAAAAAAAAAAAAAAAAAAAAATGCAAGGTTTTAAATGTGGCTAGAAGTCAACAAGAGAACTTCCCAAAGAAAAGGCAGTCAACCACGAATGAAATTCTGTTTCCCGCAGACTTTGTACTGTACGGTATAGTGTATTTAGACCTATGTCCTTTATATACACCACAATAAAGGTGTTTTGTTTGCTATAAAAGGAGTTTTGATGCACTTTCTACTCTTCTTTTAAGTTATTTCAGTTAATCTGAACTTTTGTTAAACCGGTGAACTTATCTCCCCCATTAGTCCGGATAAACGATGTTTTATTGTATTAAAAAAACAAAACATCCTGCATCATAGGTGTTACCCTTTGTTTTGACACATTTGTTATGGATTCAGGTTCAGTACCAAATTAACATGCTAAAAACAAAAGTGAAACAAGTTACTCATTGGATACATACAATTTGATTATTTTTATAGATGTGAAACCAAAAAACAATCTGGTTAATTAAGAACATTTTTTTCCCAATATTCCCACTTTTCATGAATTTCTTCCACTTCTTTAACCCATGAGGGGTCGCCCAGAAAAAGTTACGTGAGGGGTCGCGCACGGTCATTTAGACCGGGTGTAAAAAATAGAACAAAAGTACAAAATGATGTTTTTATTAAACAGTACTTAATGTAATCACACATTTAGTGTATCATATTACTTGTTAACAGGGTGGATTGATTTAATAATTTATAGAATATTGTACATAAGGATTTTGTAGATATCAGTAACACTTTTGGTGAAAGTACATGACTCTTATAATCATTTAATGGTGATTATTAGGTTATAAGCTAGAAAACTAAAGGAAATAAAATATATGTACTGCCTCTGATTTTACATGTATGCATTGCACCTAGCAAGAGTACATGCTAAACATTACTATAAAATATTAACAAACTGACCCACTTTCAGTTCAAAAGCAACGAGGATGGCATTAATTATGTCATCCTCGTTGCTTTTGACCACAATACTTTCAATCATCTAAGAACACATTTTTCTTACACAAATATATATAAATTTATGTGTGTGTGAATATATTAATTCCCTTTGTCTTTTGGGAAAAATTAAATATTTAAATTATTATGTATTATTGTAATTACAGTGGAACCCCGCTTTTATATTCCTCGGTTTAACATTTTCGTGCATTATACATTCAATCTTGATGGTCCCAACAAAGCAAAATGTTATAAAATTTTCCCACATTTTAAGTTTAAGGGATACGACAGGGGTGGCATTGGAACCCCATTTGCTCCGAATTTCCTTGCATGAAGGACATTTTTCCTTGATGTAGCAATACTGCCCCTCCCTGTTATAATAGCTGCTGGGAGCACAGCAGCCTCATGTTACCTCATCGACAGGTTCTATTGGCTGCGGTTCTGGAATGCCGGAGCAACACATGACTTGTTTGTTTGAACTCAATGTGATGTCACACTAATATGGTCCAATTTGTTATATAACACTTTGAGAAGGGAAGTTTTTTGAACGTGGCCAATGGGAGAACAACACCTTTATGATTTATTTCCTGCACTACGGTTTCTATAACCCCAGTGTGACATTCCAATGTAACATGTACGCGCAGACATTTTTAGAAGGCAACTTTTAATCGGTCAACCCTGGTCGAGGAATTGTAAATAAATTCAATCCAGGACTGGGAGAGAAAATCAGCAAACATAAATGAGTTCTAGACAGTGTCTTTTCATATTTAAAGCATTTCAATTTGATCCAGGAACGTTTTTTCCGGATGAATTTAAATTCAGTCCAGGAACCTTCTTCCCCCACATCAATTTCAATACGGTTCAGGAACCTTTTTTCAGGAACAATTAAAATACGGTCCAGTGCCTTTTTTCAATGAAACAATACGCAACTTGGACCACATTTAAATTCTGCGAGAAAAAAAGGTTCCTGGACCTTTAACAACCCTGATTTTGTGTGCAGTTAAGGAAATTTCCATTACCTTTTTTTTAAAAAAAAAAAAAAAAAAATCTGCGGCAATATGGTAGAATGCATGTTGTAGTTATTCATATTGTTACTGGTAGAGCTTATATTTGGGTACCTATCATGTGGGCCAGACAAATTTCAGTTAGATACTACACCAACTCGAAATTATACTCTATCTTACACTTGAATAGATACATTTAAACTAGACTATATATTGCTATAAACAGGTAATGATCTAAAGATTAACAAAGTTTTTAAAAAATAGGGCTCCTTACCTTCAATTATTATTGCATTTTATTATAATCAAAATTCATTTACTGGGAACAGTAAAATATGTGATGAATAAACAAAGAAATAACCTATTCTCAAGAATCACATCATTTTGGAGGGGACAGAAGATTTGAAAATCGCTAAATATATTACGCATAATATGTGTCACAACCTGAAAGTTGGGATGGGCAATCTTTGTATTGTGCCATTACGTATCTCGTAGATCTCACAAGCAATGTAAGTACAGAACAATATTTATATTTCATTTGTTCTTGCTTTTCCATCTCTTTAGCTTTGACATAATGGTAAGGATGAAAAAAATACATTAAGTAGATGAAAGAAGCCATACCCTTCAGTAACAATAAAACAAAACAAGATCATAATTGGAGCAAGAAATGGACTCTGTTCCAGTTATAAGGAACATTAAATTTATACTTTTCTTGTACATGTGAATCATGCAAAAAAAGTATAAAGTACCGAATAATTTTTACAAATATATGTTACTTACATTACAAACTGCTCTGAAAAATTTAAATAAGTAATGTATAGAAGAGGATGTAGGGCATGCATTATCCATTAACTGAAAGAGAAACAGAAGGTTAAAGACAGTTATACCAATAAGTTTGAAAATTACTTTTATATATACGAGGAGTGGCAAAAGTTTTTGGATTGAATTTCTTATTCATTTCAGGTCACGACGATAACGAAGAGCTGGGTTGGACACTGACCTGTGGACTCTCCCTCGCCTGTGCACAAACTTTTACGCACGTGCGTGGAGCAGTTTCGCTGTAGCCTTTGTTAGAAGCAGAATGTACATCTGAGTTCCGTCGGAATCATATTAAGTTCAAAAGTTGAACAACGTGTTAATGTCACAAAACTTGGGAAATCCACCACGGAAACTTACGATTAGTTGAAAGAAATTTGTGGGTATCAGTTTTTATTTTCCACATGAGTTTTCGGGTAGTTTAAGAAGTTTAAAGACGGTAGAGAAGGCTTCGGGGACGATCCACGATTAGTCTGCCCTTGCTCCTCAAAAACTCAAGTTAGTATCGAGAAGGTAGCTAAACATGTAAAACTGTCAATCGGTTGTATCATAAGAATCTTTTGGGGACCTTTCGTGAACGAGTGAGAAGAGGGAGACCAGACATGTGGAAGAATGGTCATCCGTTCTTCATCAGGACAACGTGCCAATTCACAACGTGCTATCCCTGAAGACGTTTTTGGTGAAACACAACATTCCAGTGTTGGAATATCAACCGTACTTACCGAACCTAGCCCCGTGCAACTTTTTTCTCTTCCCAAAAGTCAAGTCTGCGCTAAAAGTAACCTGGCTTGAGTCTGTGGACGCGGTGAAAGACAAAGCGATGCAACTCTTGAACAGCATATCAGAAAATGACCTGCAACACTGCTTCTAACAGTGGAAGATCCACGTGGGGTGGAGTAGGGATCGAGGAGGGGACTAAATTGAAGGGTACAACATTTCGATTGTCTGATTTTTTTCAATAAAAGAGTTACAGCATAAGTCCGGAAGTTTTATTGCCACACCTCGTATATGGTTTCTATGTTATGTTTTTAAAACTAAAAATGAATACTGTTATCATTGAAGGAAATGCTAACATCAGGAATTGAATATAGAAACTATTATGTTTTTCAACCAAACTTTTAGGACAACATTTGGTCAATGAAATAAATAGTATTGAACACATACATAAACATAATAGCATGCATTTCTTTACTTAAAGTAAATTATTGCAAATATCTGAAACCTATAGGAAAAGGACTACTGTATGAGGAATTCCTTGTTGTGGAAATGTTTCAAGTTGATCATAAGTGTACTCAAGAAATTGAATCACTGGTGAACGATTCAGTTATGATTTTATATAGAAATTTGATGTCAACTTCATAACAAGGATGTAGAGACTACATATTCAAGGTGGATATATTGTCAGTTTTGAAGTTTTTACAAAAGGTATTCTGTGGTGAGCAATCACAAGGAAGAAGCTGAGAGAAGAATCACTTCTCCGAAGCAGTGGTGCAGATTGGAAAACAGTGTCCAAAAACAGAGGAGGAAAAGATTAACAATAGCCAGCTATTGTGGCAAAGTGGTTGGCACAGCATGCTACGATGCTAGGGGTCCCAGGTTCAAATCCCGGACTGGGCATGGGTGTGTGTGTCCCATCATCAATTTCATCATATCATCACTTTTCCTCATATTTGTGATTAGGCAAAAATGAAGTAAAATAAACCAAATCAATCAATAAAAAATGAAGAAGGGGTTGTATGAAACACAAAAGTCTATGTTCCATTCTTAATGTTCATCTGATTGATTTGGTTTGTTTTACTTGGAAGATGTAAAACTGTTGCATCCTCTGTGGTGCATAGTAACTCTTCACATATGAGAACACAAAGCTTCTCTTGAAGTACAGGCCTCCCCAATGGCGCAGTGGTAGCGTCGTCGCCTTGTAAACAAGAGGTCCCGGGTTCGGTACCCGGTGGAGGCACATAGTGATTTGGATCCCACTTTAAACTGTAGGTCCAGTCCCAATTAGCCTTACTGTGCATAAAGTGGACTTAAAACACCAAGTCAATCAATCAATCAATCTTGAAGTACAGAAATCCCTCTCATTTCATTTTTCCCTGTAAACACACATAAATCTCATGATGTGGTGCAGGTATTTTCCAACACAGTACACATGTTATTCAGGGTGTCTACCAGTCAAGAAAATCATGAAAGTAAAGAAATCAACAAGTAGGTGAAAAAATTGATAAAAAGTCAAGAAATTATACTCGTCAAGAATTTTTGCTCTTACAATTACTGATTGATTTAGTTTATTTTACTTCACTTTTCTGCCCCTTTCGGCTAATCGCAAACACGAGGATGGATGGTGGCAAGACAATAACAAGGGAGCCCCACATATTTATTTTATTTATTGAAATTTCCAGTACAGCAGAAGCCATTTTAAACTGGAAAGAAACAACAGTAAAATAGTAGACTAGTGTTAAAAAGACACACACAAAATAAAATGAAGGAGCCAAATCAGTACCAAGGTAAAACTGATTATTTTTACAATGCATTACTTATGTACAATTTTTCCTAAGTTGGTTATAAAAGACGAGTATGAACTGAATATATGTACTTGGTTTGAGATGATGTTGAATTGGTTCGGTAGCCTATGGAATAATGAACGTTGTATGAGTGAGAGTCTGGGAGTTGGAGTGTGGAAAGTTTCCTTGTTTTATGTCTGGGCACTCTGAGAGAGAGTTCGTGGAGTGGAATGTTACATCTGAAGTTAATGATCTTATGTAATAATTTGATATCTGCAACATATCTACGTGATTCTGGAGTATTACAAGCAGATTTCAGTGAATCTGTAAAGTAGGTCTAGCATACGCATTGCCTTTTTTGTGATGGTTGAGATGTGGTTTTCGAAAGTGAGTTTTGAATCTATGAGGATACCTAGATCTCGGTGTTGTTGTTGGAGGGATGTCTGTGAGTGTATAATTACCTTCAAGAATGTTTTGTTTCGTAAGTTTATACTGGTGTGAGTAAAGACACCAGAGCCTCACTAGTCCGCCAAATGCGGTCCAAGATGCATTAATAGATAAAAGAAGCCCAATTCTCTTGTTAAATACAGCTTCAGTTTTCATCTTAACTGGTCTTTTGGTAGGGGTTTTACATTAAATAAATATTTATTTTCGTAATTGTTAATTTCCAACTTTACATAAGTAGGGGTTGAATAAATAAGGAAGTTAAATGCAAGAAAGGTAAAAAAATTTTGAATGTTACTTTGGTGGACACCCTGTTATTCTTGATATTAATAGATAAACACACAAGATCTCTCATCATTACTTACGTGACAAGAACGTGCACCACAACAGTGAAATTTATGCTGATTTCCTAAATGCTGAGCTGTTATTTTAAAAGGTTTTGTGCCTTGGCCCATAATGTTTAATCCAGGTAGCCAATTGGAAGAAAACAAATAGGGAAAAATCATTTGGCTTGCTCCTCTTCATATGAGTAGGGACAATAGTCCGTGCCTTGTGGTGTCAATACATTATTTTTACCCCTAAAAGTTCAGTCAAATGGACTTGTTTTGTATCCTCAAATTTCTGTCCATGCAGGCTATCAAGGCTATTGAATAGACTAAAATAAAAAAATAGTTTTTATCAGTGAAAGAGGTCTAGCATTTAGAGGTGAAAATCAGACACTTGGGTCACCAGGAAACAGTAACTACCTGGGACTACTGGAGCTTATAGCAGAGTATGACGAGTTATTAAGCAATCACATAAATAACCTTGGAAAACGTGGAAGTGGTATCACAAACTACCTATCATCGACGATTTACGAGGAAGTTGTGCAACTAATTGGCAAGCGAGTTTTCAATTAAATTATCTCTCGAATGAAGCAGTCAAAAGTACTATTCCATATCCAGACGAAGGTCACGTTGTTCAGCTTACTTTGATTTTCAGATATTTAGAGGAACACATCCCCGTTGAAAGATTTGTAACATTCATGCCTAACCAAGGCCACAAAGCTTACGATATGTTTCAAGGCTTGAGCAAGTTTTTGAAAGAGAATGACATCGATATTAAGAACTGCCATGGTCAGTCTTATGATAAAGCTTCTTCAATGAGCGGAAAGTATAATGGGCTTCAAGCTTTGGTACTGACAGAAAATAATTTAGCAGTATGGGTACCTTGCGCTGGGCATTCACTCAATCTTGCAGTGTAGGCTGCTGCCGAGTGCTGTAAGCTTTTTTGACTTTTTGGGAGCACTTTATGTATATTTTACAGCTTCAACTAACAGATATAAAGTTCTAACCGACTGCTCGAAAAAAGCAGAAACTGACAAACACATTCTCGTGCCAAAAAGGACAACAACAACAACACATTGGTCATGCTGAGCAGATGTTACAAAAGCCCTCTTGCGAGGCTATAAAGAAATTAAAAAATGCACTTTTTGAAATTTCAGAGGACAAAGAAGATTCAGGACAAGCACGTGTTACTGCTCTAAGTTTGCATAATAAAATGTCAAAGATGGAAACAGGGCTCTACACAGCATTTTGGGATATCATCTTGGGACAAGTAAACAAAACTAGTGACACTCTGCACAACCGTAGATTGGACGTGAACACAGCCGCCTCAGCACTGACATCACTAACAAGCTTCATAGGAACAAAACGGGATAGCTTTGAAGAATATGAGGTGAAAGCTGCTGAGTTAGCTGATTGCACTGAGTATGAAAGTGAAATGAAACACAGCGCAAGCGCAAAATAAACATGTGTTTGGCACCTCTTGACTGTGTCCAAGATCCAGAAGTTGAGCTGGCTCCATCAAAAAAAATTCGAACCCAGAGTTTTCTTCCTGTCATAGATCAATTTGAATCTTCATTGTGGCAGAGGCTTGAGGCATACAAACTAGTTGATACCCGTTTTGGATTTCTCAACAAGTTGGATACAGTTAATAATGAAGAGATAATTGCAGCAGCTCAAAACAGTAGAAACATATAACAATGACTTAGACAATCAATTGGGAAATTAACTGATTCAGTACAAGGCTTTTAACCACGAGTTTCAAAAAGATGATGAGGAAAATGAAAAAGTCATCATTAGTCAGGAGAGGTGGATGTATAAACTCCTCCTACAAAAAACATCAAAGATTGTTTTCCTAATATCGAGGTTATTCTAAGAATGTACCTGTCACTTATGGTCACAAACAGCAGTGGAGAAAGGTCATTTTCAAAATTGAAGTTGATCAAAAACAGGCTTCGAACCTCCATGTTAGAAGACAGGCCCAACGTTTTGGCTTTGCTCAGCATTGAAAGTGATATTTTAATACAACTAAGTTACGAATATATGATAAGTAGCTTCATTAGTATGAAGTGTAGGCGCAAACCAATTAGCAACCAAGATTATTTGACACTTTCATTTTAAGTCTGATTGTTTGGGAAAGTACTGTATTTGAATTAAATATAAGTAAAATTTGCTTGTTTGTTACATTTCTTTTTTTATCTTGCATTTGCCTAACATGTTTACTTAGAATTACAATATGTTATTTTTAAAATTAAAATATTATTTTAAGTTGAAATATTATTTCCAAAAAAATTGCCTAATATGTTTACTTAAAATTACAATATGTTATTTTTAAAATTAAAATATTATTTTCAATTGAAATATTATTTTCAAAAAATTTTTTCCTGGTAGGGCCCACACCACAGGTTCGGCCTAGGGGTCTACAGATCCTAAATACAGCCCTGTTTCTGTCCCATACGAAATGTGGACAAGAAAGGGGAACATTTATGTTTACAAGAAATCTTTTAAAACTTGAGATGTAATGGAATATAGGTAATAGAGTAATACAGTGGCAACCATCTGTAATAAAAATTGAAGTATAGCTCACACTGATGATATGCTTCTTTGCTTTTAAATTTACAGCAGATTTGTCTGTAATTATCTTTGATTTCCACAAAATTATTTCTTCATTCATCCACCTGATTAAAAAATTATAATTCTAGAAAAGCACAGGTGTACTTCAGAGGCACGGTAGTCTGGACAGTAGAGTATCTGACTGCCATGCCGAAGACCTGGGTTTGATTCCCAGGATAGGTGATCTAAAGGTTAGATTTTTTTCACCAGCCTTGTCTCTGAAAAAGTGGCTCTGGGATTCACCTAGCCTCAAATAAATGGGTACTTGGGAGGTAAAGGCAGCAGGAGCATTGCTCCTGATCCCACCACTTCCAAAATGGCAGAGATTGAGAATGTGTGGGGCCCTACCTCCACATCCCCTAAATGTGACAACATAGTACAGTGCTATGTGCTTGGGAAACTTTACCTCTTACATTTGTATTTCATTGTTCATAAATAAACCAAATAATAAAAAAGTTGAGTGATTCTAATGAAGATATAATATATTCATTACACCAGTGCTGCACAATTATTGTGAATTTGTAGTTTATAACTATCTGAAAATTGGTTCTGATTTGCTTCAAAGATAGGATCGATGTTTTACAATGTTACCATGGGCACTGAAATTTCACTATTGGGTTATAAGCCAATTCATATTTTATTATATTGTATATTTTTATTATGTATGTATTTTGTTTGTGGTGCAATGTATTGGGTTGGTGCATTCCCAATGTCTGTTTACATGACACACTAGGGAAGACCAGTGGTAACACTCAATATAAATAGGAGTAGCGCTGCTCATAAGGAGGCAACATCTGTGGCAGAGTGGTTAGCACAGCACCAGGGGTGCTCTTAGTGAATGTCTCTTCCCGAATTTCACCATATTATCAGACATTTTTGCTATCAGCCAAAAGTGGAAGAAACAAGATATAAAGTAACCTAATTAAATTAATTGTATCTACAGAGTAGGCAGTCAGCTGGTATTGAACATTTTTGTCAATGTGCTGAGTGTGAAAAGACAGACAGTGTCATCCATCCATATGTACACTCACCGGCAATAAAAATGGGACACCTTTATCCTGAAATACTTGCTTCACTGCAAGGCGTTATGTGTGTTGCCTAATTCTAGGGTAGTGGTAGAAGTTGCCCTTGAAAATTTACTATTAATATTGACTTACCGCCATAGATTTTGGCAACACACATAATGCCTTGCAGTGAAGCAAGTATTTCAGGATAAAAGTGTCGCATTTTTATTGCCGGTGAGTGTACATATGGATGGATGACACTGTCTTTCTTTTCACACTGCCTTGCAGGGTAGCGAGTATTTCAAGGTGTCCCATTTTTATTGCTGGTGATTATACAAACAAGCTTGAAATATTATGAAGAGTTGAGTAGTGGCTGTTTCATAGCTCCTGCTACCCATTTAAAATATAGTGTTTACCATTGGGTAAGATTACTGAAGGCTCAAAGGAATATGTAGCTGCAGGTGTGCCTTCACACACTTAGATGCATTTCATTGGGAGGTATGCTCTTGTGTAGATGATGAAAACCTGAGCTTAGGTAAAGAGGTCCTTCAACTTCATGTGTGAATTTTGACACTCAGATCCATGCATGGAAAGATTTGAGTATCTTAGGATTGGTGATGATTCAAATGTATTCAGCTGATGACCACAAAACGTTATAAATACTAGATCAAGTATCATGCTACTTCAATGTTTGTTTTTATCTTGTCATACTTTATTCCTTAAGGAAGATGCCTGATGGGTATTGTCAGTGTAAGCCACAGTGTGAACTCTGTTCTACCATGAAAAATGAAAGGAACGATATACTGAAAAGAAAATGAGCAAATTCTACACTCATTTGAGTACACAGTTTGTTAAGATTGTACAGGGTGGGCCAAAAGTCAGGTGACAGCATTGTCATAGGAAAGGCTGGTGTGTTGGAGGTCCACTTTGGCTACATATGATGTTTGGGGAGAGGGGCAAATCCAAGGACACATGTGACAACCCAGGGCGCCATCTTGGAATCCGCCATCTTGAACGCAACTTAGGTTTCTTAAATGGAAACATAGGCATGTGGCATATCATTTCCAATTGTTTTTTCGTCAGGAGTTCAATGCCGCAAACCGTTTTGTCCTATCGTGACCCTTTTCCTAATTATGGCCCATTTTATCTATGCAGGTATCACCAACTGAATAATGGTGCTGACGACCGAAGAACGTGTGGGGATCATCCTCATGTGTGGAAATCGGAGCTCACGTGTGGTGGCTGTAGAGTTTAATGCATTACACCACGATAGGGAGCCCATTTCCCACAATGATGTGGCCAAACTCATCACCATATTCCGAAAGACTGGATCTGTGGCCGATAAAGCACACAGTGGTCGCCCGAAAACTTCAACAGATGAGGCAACAACTGTCGCTGCCCTCGCATCGTTCTCCAAAAGCCCCCAACGTAGCACCAGACGTAGCCTCCCCGATGGCGCAGTGGTAGCGTTGTTGCCTTGTAATCAAGGGGTCCCGGGTTCGATACCCGGTGGAGGCACAAGTGGTTCGGATCCCACTTTAAACTGTAGGTCCAGTCCCGATTAGCCTTACTGTGCATAAAGTGGACTTAAAACACCAAATCAATCAATCAATCAATCAATGTAGCACCAGACGTATCGCTCTTGAATCTGGAGTTAGCCGAACGACGATACGGAGGATACTTGCCGTAAACAAGTGGCACCCACACAAAATTCAGATGCACCAGCATCTGACAGAGGGCGATCCTGACCGTCGGGTACAGTTTGCCGAATGGGCGACGGAGGAACTGGAGACCAACCCGGATCTCCCCTTGCAGGTGTTCTTCTCAGATGAGGCACTTTTTTACGTAAACGGAGAAGTGAACAAACAAAACCACCGTCACTGGAGTGACAAGCACCCACACTGGATTGATGCATCGCGGATTGTTGGTTCCGAGAAGGTTATGGTATGGTGTGGTATTTTTGGCACGATGATCATTAGCCCATTTTTCATCTTCGGCACGCTGAACGCCGACCACTACCAACAGCTGTTGGATGAGGAGATTTTTCCGTCTGTTTTGTCGGAGGACGGTTCATATCCAACGTTCTTCCAGCAGGATGGAGCTCCTCCCCACTACGGACATTGTGTACGGGACTACCTGGACCAGCAGTTCCCTGGGAAGTGGATCAGGCAACGGGGACCGGTAGAATGGCCCCCACGGTCACTGGACCTCACGCCTCTCGACTTCTACCTGTGGGGCCACCACAAGGCCATGGTTTACGCCGTGAAAATCCAGAATTTACAGCATCTGGTGTAGCGGATTGTGAATGCCTGTGCTGCTGTGCGTCCGGAGACATTGCTGGCTGTGCATGAGGACTGGAAGAGGCATGTGGCACAAACCATTGTGCACGAGGCTGGTCATTTCGAGCATGTGTTGTGAGGAGACACAAAGAAGGAAAGACAGGCCATAATTAGGAAAAGGTTCACGATAGGACAAAGCGGTTTGCGGCATTGAACTCCTGACGAAAAAACAATTGGAAATCATATGTCACATGCCTATGTTTCCATTTAAGAAACCTAAGTTGCGTTCAAGATGGCGGATTCCAAGATGGCCCCCCGGGTGGTCACATGTGTCCTTGGGTTGGCCCCACCCCTCAAACATCACACGTGGCCAAAGTGGACCTCCAACACACCAGCCTTTCCTATGACAATGCTGTCACCTGACTTTTGGCCCACCCTGTATTTGCACCTAACAACAATAAATTATTTCATGCCATTCACAATACTGTTGATTTTTATTTGTGTGTGTAAAATATAGTCTGTGACCTAAATCTATTCTGCATGTGAGTGGAATGAGGAGTCATCTTTGTGCTTCTGTAGGTCTCATTGCTGCTAAGTAAATTACTATTATTATTAATGACATTATGCAGATACCTTTACATTTGACTTTCAACATGAAAAGGTGTATGTTATATTATATTGTAACATTTGGAGAATTCTTTAGTGTTGATTATCATGATAATAATCAGTGACATAAAATATTGTAAATAGTCATTTGATTTTCAGTAAATATTAAATTATGTGGTGTGACTTGCTCATAAAACATGCTAAACAAATCAGTAAATCAGGAATCTATATATAAAAAAAGTATTTACCTGTTTAAAAAATATTGAACTGGTTATATCTATGGACACTTGAAAACTGAAATTTTGACACATAGAAATCTAAGTGTAAGAAAGTTCCCATGAAAAAATATGGTAGTTTTAGACCAAATCATTTTGGCAGTTGTATTTTCAAAATTTCAATCTGTTTCTGTAACAAAGAAGGCTTGCAAAGCATATTCTGTAGAAGTTTCAACACTACCACTGATATTTCAATAATTCAGAAAGCAATTTAGAATGTGCTAATATACAGTGGTTGGAAGTAGCGCACTACTTGTAGCGTCGCTACTGTAGCTAGCTACAAAGTGTGTAGCTGTAGCGATGCTACATTCGTGTAGTTGTAGCAAAAATTTTGCTATAGCTACATTTTTCCTCAGCATTTTCAGGTAAATTTTGAATGTCGTAATAGCATTTAAAAAAATCGACAATAACGCTTACATTTCCAGGAGGTTCATAAAAACAGTCTATTGCATGGAAATACAGATAATCTAGATTATAAATATCTTGATATTGCATATTAAAATATATATCTACATAATGTATTTCATGAGTATCTGAATAATTATAATGTCCAGATAGCTAACTGACACATATGAATATATTCCTGGTAACAGCTACGTTCTTTTTAGCTGCATCGCTATTTTGGGGAGAAACACCTCGTTTGTGCCAGCCCTGGAACAAATACTGTGGATATCCATGGTGTAAGAGACAAAATGTCAATAATTACTATGTAAAACACAACTTGCAGTGCAAAAACGAGTGATCTATTTTTGACTACACTGACAAAGCAATCAATGGCTCAGTACGTTAACAGCAATGATCATTGTCAGTATATAGGATCTCACCAGCAAGAAATTATTGTTATGAGAACGATAGACATACACTTTCTGGAATTACTATTATGGTCGTGATAACATTTGTTCACAATTTTTAATGTTACGTTTAGATCACTCGGGTCCTACACATCAGTTTCTTCAATATATTTTATCATACTGTAAAAAGTACGTCAGAGTTATTTACTTTCCTGCAGAATCGACAATTTTCTTTAGTGAATATACATTGCTTTCAAATTTATGTATTTTTCCTACTTTTGCATAGCTATTCTGTAAGTTTTACTAATCATGGCAATTGGGATGAATGGTTTATTTAGTTATTCTCTTATCTATAGTCACATTTTGCCACTTTCGGCTAATTGTGAGAATGAGGAAGAATGATGATGACCAGTGTGGGGAATGGAGGAGCAGGAGGATCCCATCCTCCCAACTAGGCATTTTTCCTGCTTTTGGTTTTGAGTCCACTTTATGCATAGATAAGCTGATCGAGACTGGATCCGAACCACTATGTGCCTTCGCCGGGTATTGAGCCTAGAGCCTTTGATTACAAGGCAACACAATTTCCACTGTGTCTT
The DNA here is from genome assembly GCF_977018435.1 of Lepisma saccharinum. Taxonomy (NCBI): domain Eukaryota; kingdom Metazoa; phylum Arthropoda; class Insecta; order Zygentoma; family Lepismatidae; genus Lepisma; species Lepisma saccharinum. The sequence goes on from NC_139229.1 coordinate 56,610,680, forward strand.
CAGGGAAGCAATCCCAACATGAAAACTTACGTAAAGCATCGCTCCACGTGTTTCTAATTTAATACCATTAGAAGCACCCCCACCTATTCCCAAGGTTCGAGTAAATATCCCCCCCTCCCCTCCCGAACTAACATTCTGTGCAAAGAAGATAAAATTGATGAATATCACATTTTTATCTTATTCCCATTTTGCACAACACATTAATTTCTGTACACATGATAAATTCCAATGAACGTTTGAAGAGTCATCAGTCACAGAAATATTTTGATATGACAATGAGAACAACATGCACACGTGTAAGACCTCTTTTTCGTTAATATTCTACGTGAGCAGCAGGAATATTTAATAAGATAAATGATCGTTATAAAGCATGGTTTACCCTCCAATATGTACTTTTCGTTCATATGCTGCCTTCATATCAGTCTATTAAAAAATGAAATATTTATTCTCAAGAAAAATATTTGATATGTGAACATAAATACATAATCCTACCAAATTTTATTTGTGCATAGTTGTAATCATTAATTTGGGTAACACCCTAATTGCAATATTCATGTATCAAGTTTGAATTGATATGCCACTTGCATAGGTATGTTATTCTCAAACACCATAGTAAAAATAAGTAACTGAAGTAACTCTGCTATAAAAAATATCGAATGGTGGGAATCATGATAATAAATAACATAATATATTTTCTAGTAAGTACAACTATCATACTAGGGACTTCTTTTGCATATCCATGTGCTTGTTTTTAAGTTTTATATGCAGAAGTAGCACAAAAAGTAGCGAGTAGCGAACAGGAGTCGCGTAGTGATCTACTTTTCGGTAAATGTAGCTGTAGCTGTAGCGAAGCTACATTTTGGAAGAGTAGCTGTAGCCAAGCTACTTTTAAAACGTAGCGTTCTAATAACTGCTGATATGTTTCAAAGAAGGGAAATGTAGTGTTTGTATTCAGTGATTATCCACTGTAACATCCCCACCCCGTGGCATAACAGCTGCCCCCACAAACTCTGTAATACAGAGGGAAAGTTAGTGTTGATTATGAACAAAAAATCGATTTAGGAAGTGGATGTTGTGGGTCAATAATGACTCGATTTGAACTGGAATTTTTTGAGACGAGCACTGGATAGGAAAAGCTGCTTTTTTTGTTTGCTGTCAAGATGTTATTTCTGGACTTGCATAGTCAGAAATAATATGCTGGAAATGTTACAATAGGTGCTGTGAATGCAAGTCATTTTCATATATTTCTTTGAAATAAATAAATAATATACAGGATAAGCAATACAAAAATATTCTGTACACTGAAGGAAAGCAACAGTCTTTTGCTGGAGACATATGCTTCGTGCTTTGTGTAACTGACACAAATCCACTCCCACAAAGACACTGGCCGCAGCGGAAGAGTTCCTGCTACCCCTATAATCTGCAAGTGAACGGGTCTTTTCCTTTAACCCTGCACCCCATCTCCCCTCATTTGGGGATCTTCTTGTGGGCTGACTGCTGTACTAGCTTTTTAAAAATGAAATCAGGATGATATGAATCTGATAAATAACTGGAACAGACATTTCTATAGCATAAAGGTAGTGGCGCATCCAGGAATCATTTTTTGGAGGAGGGGGAGGCTTCATGCCAGGGGTGCCCATCTCCCCCCAAGGCCAATGGTGCATCCCCCCCCCCCCAAATCATGTTATACGTCCTCCTGTCCAAAGCATATCATGCGTTCCCCCAAATCATGCCATTCGTTTACTCAAACCATATAATAACCAATGCAAAATAACCCTAGACAGTATTTTATTACGACAGTGTGTCTATTGAAAGTAACGTTTTTCCTTAGCTTTACTGAACACTGTACTTGATCTGCCCTCCTCCCTAGGCAGGGATGCTCATCACCCCAACACTGTGGATGAATTACCTCCCCAAAAATTTCTCATCATAATCCTCCCCAGTTTGGATGAATAAGTAAATTGATGTTTATTGGAATACAATACCATGTTAAACTGTCCATATTTCTTTACTTGTTCAATTTTCGATATAACAGAAGCTAGCACATTGATTGGTTAAATGTAATAAATTAAATTACATAAATATTTATTTAAACAGTGTTTGGGAATGGAGAATAAGATTTATGAGATTTATAATACCCACAATTTGAGTATTTAACAGAAGTTGTTACACCACTTAAGATAGAAAATTCAACCTGGGCAAATCAAATAACATGCTGCAGCTGTGTGACCGATTGAATCATTGTTTCACGAGACATTACAGAACCTTAGCTAGAAATTCCTAAGCTCAGGGCAAGAGTTTAATACGGTTCCTCCTTCAATGAACTCATCCCGTCTTCTTGGGTTAAATATAATTATTTTAGTAATCCATACCAATAATTTCGTGGATTCTATCTTTAGTGCAAATGTCACTAAGTCTTAAAGTAAAATTGCCATGCAACAAGATGTTAGAAATGCGAAGGAATTTGATATTATTTAATTTTATTTTTCTGTTTAATTGGGTAACGTGCAAGATGTTACTATATGAAGTACACTTAGTAGAACTATCACAACATACAGGAAATCAATAACATGAGAATGCGAGCGAAGCGAGTAAGAAAATTTTTACATCCATTTCTTTGCAGGCTTTCAAGAATATTAATTTAATAGGATGTCAATACTTTCTTAGGATCCTGCGATATTTACTCTTTTCCAGCTTCTCTTTTCACCACATCGCTAAATATAGTCCACTAAATATAATATTCGAACTCTCCCTCACTATAGAAATCCATTGACAATCTAAGATTTAACACTTTATCTAGAGCTTCATATCTACCCCTTTAAATTTAATACTCAATCCTCCCACCAAAACTTCCGTGTCAATTTTAGACTTGCTGTTTATGTTGAAGAGTGGATGTTGCTTCCTCCAAAACAAAAAAAATTCTCAGTCACCAGAATTTTCGCAACAGTCTAAGACAATCATAATATACAAGAATTGGATAACCCCTTCAATTTAACACTCAATCCCCCTAACTAAAATACCTGCCATAATCTAAAGCTTAACACTGATATTCAAGAGTTCAATATTGTCCACCCCACAATGTTAAATTCTCAATCCTCTCCAGAATCCATGTGTCAATTTAAGGTCTAATATGTAATAGTTGGAAAGTCCCCCCCATAATCCTTTACAATTCTCTTGAAAATCTACAAATTGCTATTTATATAGTAGCAATGGTTACTTGTGTCCAATGCTATATTGTTCACGTCAAATTTCCATCATGAAATTCCCCTCCCCCAAGTTGGGTGGAAGCAATGAGTACCACAAACCCACCTCGAAGTACTCCTGTTCCTAAGTACTTTCTTACTTTCTTTTATTCATCTATTGGATTAAATATGGTGCATTTAAGATGTAATTTTTTTAGATATATTTCAGAAAAATATATAAATGTTGAATGTTATATTAATCCCCCCCTTCCCTCTGTAGGCACCCCTGCTTCACGCAGCGAAATATTTAGTTCATTATCATTTAGGTTACAAACATACATGAACAAGTATTAAAAAATACTGTTTTGGAAAATTTTTAAAGATAGTAAATACTCCTCTTTTCGACAATGAGGTTGGTGCGGCTTCAGTTCCCAAAGCCATTCCCAAGCTGTGCCATACCAAGATTCACATTCTCCTAATACTGACTAATATATTCAGGCAAACTTACCATTTCTATTTTGGGGATTGAATTAGACATCTACATACGGCATCACAAGGTCCATTGAAATCAACAAAAAATAATAATAATAATAATAATAATAATAATAATAATAATAAAGTACGCTCTAGTCTTGAAAGATAGGTAAGAGAGTTTATTGGGACTCTATTGACTGAAAATGCATCACTCAATGAAAAGCCAAAGGAAAGGATTTGATTCCCAAAATGTGGTTACCAGTAGGACATGGAGTTTTATTTTAATGTTAGTGAACTTCGATATCATTAATCATAATTTTAAAGATACAATTTATTTTCAATTTATCACAGAACATTCTTAGACATTTCATGAAACAAAACCTGCTTTTTTAATAGATCACACTGGTCTACGTCCATTTTGCTGACTGGAGGCTGATGGTTGTTTTTTAGTAATTCGAGGGTGGTAAATCCCAAACCTAAATCCGTTTTTTTCTATCACGTCAGGTTTCGGAGGAAAATAGAAAATTATCTAATATTAGGAATGTATATTTAGAGCAATGAAACAACGTAGTCCGTAAAGATGTCACAAGATGGCAGCACATGGAATATTATAATGAATATTATTTCAATCAGTTATTCGAACATTCGAACCCCAAAACAAAGGACAAATATTACTGACTTTGTAAGGAAAGCATATAGTGCATATTTCGGAATTAAATTGGGTGACCAAGATAAATCCTGGGCACCTCATAAAGTATGCAGGACCTGTGTAGACTAAAGGAAAGAAATATGTTAGCGTCTGGAACAACCTTCATGTATCGGGACAGAGAGAGGCATCTAAGATATTTTCAAAGGGACGAAGAACTTGTCTATTTTACAGATGTTAAGGGACTAATTGAAGCTATGGGATGTACGTATAATGCAGAAGAATGGAGGCTTTTTATTGATAGCTCGAAGAGGAGTTTAAGTGTGTGTTGCTGCATAATGGCAATGAGTTAGCATCCATTCCTGTTGGCTACTCCGTACATTTGAAGGAAAGCTACGAAACAATGAAAGAACTGCTTCGAAAGATAAAGTATGCAAATGACAGTTGACTTGTGTGCGGAGATCTCAAGGTCATTTTAATGTTACTTGGTCAACAAGCAGGTTTCACGAAATATCCATGCTTTTTGTGTTTATGGGACAGTCGAGCAAGGAACGAACATTGGGTACGAAGACTGTGGCCTGCCAGGAAAAGTTTTGAAGTCGGAGCGAAAAACATCCAGAACAAGCCGCTTGTTGATCCTAAGAAAGTGTTACTTCCTCCACTGCACATTAAGTTGGGATTAGTGAAGCAGTATGTAAAAGCTCTGGATAAGAATGGGGCTTGCTTTAAATACATTTGCTCAAAATTTCCTGCATTGACGCATGAGAAAGTAAAAGCAGGTATTTTTGATGGTCCTCAGATAAGGATGCTAATGAAAGATGAAGAATTCTTACAAACAATGAACCGCACAGAGGAAGATGCATGGTGTGCCTTTTCTGATGTCATTACAAACTTTCTTGGAAATTTCAGGCCGCACAACTACGAGGTTCTAGTTGAAAATTTGTTGGTGACGTTTCAAAAGTTAGGAGTAAATATGAGTGTCAAGCTTCACTTCCTGCACAGCCACTTAGATGTATTTCCATCCAATCTTGGTGCCGTAAGTGAAGAACAGGGCGAACGCTTCCACCAAGACATAAAAACCATGGAGCACCGATATCAGGGGAGATGGAATGAAAACATGATGGCCGACTATTGCTGGTGCTTGCAGCGTGACGTTCCTGAGGCCACCTACTCCAGAAAATCAAAGAAACATTTTTTTTTTTTTTTGCCTAAGTAGGTATGCATGTTGTGCTATTCTGTGGTGTATGTTAAGTTTAGCATAAGTACAGGCATCAGGTGTTGAAACAAATTGATCAATTTGCCGGAATTTCCTAAACTTTTTGTCCATTAAGAACACCCTATTTAGAAAATAGAAGCGTATGTTTGTAAACAACGTGACGTGATACTCTGCATGGACATCTGACTACGTCGCAATCTCTTTGCAAGTGCTGTTGGAATGTAGCCGGATATAATTTTCTGAAAATTTTGAAATGTGACTTGTGAAACAATGCAACTTAATACCTGTTATCAGTTACGCCACCTATGTTTGTAGTCCTATAATTTCATTATATGCAGATATTTATATGGAAAATTATTGGAGTTTAGCCCAGTATTATAATATTGTGAAAATTTTCAAATGTGGTTTGTGAAAAATTGTGACGTGATACACTTTTTCTGACTACATATTTGGAATCAGCGACCTCAAATTATGTAAAATCAGTTAAAATATCTAAGTCCGCAGAAAAAGAAATTTCATTATGTACAGATATCTATATGGAAAATTGTTGGAGTTTAGCACAGTATTATAATATTGTGAAAATTTTCAAATGTGGTTTGTGAAAAATTGTGACGTGATACACTTTTTCTGACTACATATTTGGAATCAGCGACCTTAAATTATATAGAATCAGTTAAAATATCTAAGTCAGCAGAAAAAAAAAATCATATGTAGACCAGTGTCATCAGTGATCGAAAGGAATGCCATCCTCCAATTAAAAAACTTTCATTAAGCATTCCCCAGTTAGGATGATTTGCATAAGGACTGCATTGTCTCCATGTTGATCCATACATACATCCCTTCTCCAAACACGACCAAGTGTACTCCCAGCTAGGAATTTGCACTTCAAACACAGTAGATCATAGTAAAATCATAACACACTGGAAAAGAATTTGTTCCGCAAAAATGTCCACAGAATTTCAACGTGGGAGAAAAAATAATTTCACAAAATCATTCAAAATAATACATAGTACTGGCCCATAGAGAAGGGGTAAATTGCCCATTGGACCTCGTTTCCTATTGAGTTTTTTGGCCCCCCTTTGAAGTGTTTAATAGTTAAAAGAATAATCAACTACCTTATCAAAGTATAGCTAGAAATCAAGAATAACGTGTGTAACGCATAGCAAGTGTGGATAATGTGGAAAATTTTCTTTGCTCTTATTTGAATGTGAAAAAGCCTTGGGACCTCCTTGAAAATATTTGGTGGAAAGTTACATTTTAAATGCGACACGTAAAACTAATATTAGTGGCAAAGTTCATGAATTACAAAGTTATTGTTTTTTATGGGGCAACAAAAAACAGACTGGTTGAGCAACGGATTTTTCCTACTGGATTCATAACTATAGACAGTTTACATTTACACTCTTGTTAGTCTCCGGCAAACAATGTATAAGGATATGAGATGAGGTTTATTTTTTCTTATTGATGACCATCTTGGAGCAAGTAAGTTCATTCGGCATTTTGGATGGGACCCTACATGTGAAGTTGATTGGGCCCCTCTGCCTGACCCTTTATGCTCTGGTTTATTATCCGGATATATGACTGGAAACCAACTCAATCATCTCCTACATATTAAAATAATAATAGTAATAATGGACACAGAGTTGTGAAGTTATTTGTTGCGCCTATTGACTTGTACAATGTAGCTAAAACTGTTGATATGTATACTAAGTTCACTGAAAAAGAAAAGGGTCTTCCTAGTCAATGAATCTGTTGAATTTCTGGGTTTATACAAAATTTCAGGATCAAACACAGAGAGAACACTATGGGCTGCCCTAACCCCTCCCTCCCCCTACTTTGTAGTTGCGACTGCTACACCACTGTATTCATTACAGAAATGTATTCTGTATTTATTCTTTGATATTGTAACTAATTTCAAAAGGTGAAATTTATGCTTTATATGTGAGTTTTAGCTGAGCTCGCTTCAACTTCTCATCTTGGGCCTCCTGATGGCATTGTGGTAAAATCATGATCTTGTAATATCTTTAGTTCTACCTGTACCAGAGGCACATTACTCAGTGGCTCTGAATCTCACTTTAAGCTGTCCATGTAAAACTTTTGTTTCAACTTTTCAAAATGAATATAATTTAAAAGAATAGATTAGCAGAACAACATAAGGTGTTTCTTATATACAGGTTTTGTGCTATATTTTTGTACTAACTTTACTTGCAATTATGGAATTATTGTGCAGAGAAAATTCCAGTGTTGAAAAGTGTAATAAATATCAAAAGAGCATTGAATAAACATCGAGAGTTTATTAGCAAGATTACTTTAATTCAAATTTCAACAATTTTATACTATTAAATACATTCATTTACTTGCGTATATATTCGACAAGTCTATTCTTCAATTAGGTATGTTTTAGTAAGCTACATTTTTGCATTGAAACTCTTAGTTGTAGCCATATAGCTGCAGCATTAAGATAGGCTAAAAGTAAATGATGAGTATTCAAATTTTATATCACAATTCGGAGGAAAAACATTTTCTGATATTGATTCAGTTAACTTTGATCTCCGGAAGTTATTGAAAGCCTCCCGAAATATGCACCTTTCTGTCTCTAGAAACTTGAAATCATTAGCTACCTCAAATTCAAGAAAATCACTGAAAATGGCTGGATCTGATATATGCAATACTTCCAATGATAAAATACCTCCTAATTTTGCAACTTCTTCCATCATTATAGTAGAAGAATAGTCAATGTACTTGAAGTTGAGAAATCTTAAACTATTATACCTACAGAGGCTCTGTACAAGTCCATAGATTCCTGGGCCTCTGAAGTATATATGCTCCAGATGAAGAACTGTTAACTGATTTGCCATTGCATCAAGTAATGCAATCAATTCACCAATGCAGGTTGTAAAATTGTTATTGCTCAGGTCAAGTTCCATCAAAATATGTGCATGTGCAGAAGTAGCAAGATAAGAAATGTCTTTCCTGGAGATGTGGCAAGATCGAATATTGAGTAATTCTAAACCGTGATTAAAATTGTTGAGTAGAAGTTCCAGTTTGTCTGTGAGTCTAGTAGATGACAAGTCTAAATATTTTAAAGAATTACACACCTGAAACACAGAACCAAGTGAGGAAACTGACATGGGATGCATCATTAAATCAAATGAGTTATAAGCCAAAACTAAGGTCTCTAGTGCCTGGAAGCGACACAATTTCAGAGCTATGTCTGAAATGTAACCTCCATGGATATTATTATATCGAAGATCAAGTGCTTTCACATTCTTAGGATCCAATAAATCCAATACTTCCAACATCTTTGCCTTAGGAACAGATTTCAATAATATTCTGGAAAAGTGGACCTCCACAACTGATTTGTACTTTCTTCCCATATGGAGAGCTTTCAGAATAATCTCCATTGTTTCTCTGGATATAGTGCAATTTAAGATAATTACATATTTTTCAGAGTCAATGCATTCGTTGGGAACTGGAAGACCTAATGTGTCTCCCTTCTTTTGAACATAGTCTGTGTAAAACTGTAAGAAACTTAAGAACTCTTCAACATTTATAGGGAAACCTCCAAGATCCACATGTAAAGAATTCACAGACTCTTCTTCTATTAAGTGCTGGATCTTCATAAGTATAGCACTACAACACTTCATCATATGTTTGATAACATATTTGAATTCTTCCTGATCTTTAAGAGGGTCACTTACTAACATTTCCCAACATACTGTTGTTCCAAAATCAGGCAAAACATCTTCAAATACTAAGCTATGGAATGGCCATAGGGATAAGATTTCATTTACAATGCTATAATCACACTTCATCAATCCAATCCTTAATAACTGCAACTGAAGAAATCTTGGCAATTTATTTATGGAATTGATCATTAAACAGTTGTCTGACATGATAGTCCTACCTGCAAGGTAACTCAAAGAGGGAAATTCCTTCTCTATCTTCACATACTTCCATGAGTACAATACCATGTCCCGATTGTAATATAATCCTGTTTGAAGTCGAGTAGGAGAATATATATTCATTTTAAACTCAGAATTATTGAAGTTCTCTATCGCTGTTCACATTCCATTGTTTTAGGCATTCAAGACATATGAGAGAATTGCATACCAACCTCAAATAAAATGTTACTCATATCCACAGACATCAATTACACAGAGTAGGTTTGTCATTATTTTCTTCGGATGTATCCAAATCAAGTCGGCGATAATCAGTAGTTCGTGACACTTGCCGGAAGCGTTCCTTGGTTCGATTACAATTGTAACCTCAATTTCATTGGCGATCCAGCATCGTCAGAACCAGTGGCGTATGCTGGTTCTAACGAGTGGCTAATCTCCGACCCTTGATCTTCAAACTCCAAACGTTTCCGTGCAATTTATGTCAGAATCCATATTGGATTTAGGAATATTGTGTCGGAATGTTTGTCTTATTGCTACGACCACAATCAATTAATTCTCGTTATTGCAGTTTAATATACGTGTAAAATTTCAAATAATAAAACAAGACAGTATTATAAAGCTATAAAAACAACCTGTGAAATATAAAATGAAAGACGTGCACTAGTGAAATAAAAACCCGCAATATTAATTTAAGTGCAAAATTCAACTTACTCCAGGACCAGATTACTTGTGCCGTACCACATCCAAAGCACGCTGTTTGTCCAGTTGCACGTCAATACGTGTCTGTGCGAAAGATTGCAGCTTAACAAAGGAAGTTATGTGACTTTTGGATTTTTCATGTTTGGCACAAGCGTTGCAAAGATTGTTTAGGTTACAGAATCCGCCACGCGTCCATACATTCTTTTCAGCCCCGAAAAGTACGAGTAAGCACGGCCAACAAAAAAGCTTATTAACACTTATACTTACTGTCAACCATGGTGTTTTGTCATAATTTGCTTGCGAAAATGCCTCACATATTCCCGATTTTTGTCTTTGTGTGTAGAAATAAGTTCAAGCGATGGCACTGGCCTACCTGTATTAACAATTTGCAACTTCTCCTAAAAAGATCTTGTTCCAAAAGGTTTCACCAGCAAATCTTGTATCACATCCATTATCCTTTAACACAGAACTATCACGACAAACACTAACACCTAAATAAATAATAAACACGAAGCACAGCACAAAGCCAACGACTACACGGATTCAGTTTCACGCGCCAAACTTCTGTTGTTCTGTTCCTGGCTCAGAATGAAATTCCCTATGAATGATAAAAAATCCCTTTACGAGCTCGAAATGATAGGTTTTAAAAGTTCGAATTATTGCAGGCCAGAGCCAGAATTTTATTTCGGGATGGGGGTGGGGATCATCCCTTATTAGCAGCCGCCACATAAAGTTGAAACAGTGGGGCTAGAAGTCCTGAAGATGAATCTCAGATTATTACAACGTATTATGCAAGGTGTTTAATCCTGCTAATGAAGTAAAATTAATTACCACTATACATTTTTTAAATTAGATATTTGTAGGATTTCGGGGAGGGGGTTTTCAGCCCCCGAGTCCTCCACCTGGCTACGTGCCTGTTGCGTTTTTCCTCTTATGTTTAATTCGTTCATCTTCATCACTATTAATCTAAAGAGGCGGAATATAGCAACTTAAATTAACTAATATATATATATACGTATAATTTATTTCTGATATTTTTCCCTTTAAAAAATATTCAGTTCCGTGAAAGAAGTATTCTCGCTGCTTTTGAAGATTAGAGAGAAGAAACAATCACTATTTTTGTAAATACAAGGATGGGGGAGTCTGCATATAGGTGCTTTAATTACTTAAGCTTTGAATTTTAATTTAGTTTGCTTCATCTTCAATATTTAAGCTTTTTCCTTTTGATAAATTTATGTTCAAGTAACAGAAATCAGCAAGACAGAAGCAAATGTAAAGTGAAATTTAGCGTAGAATTGGTTTGCCCATGTTATTCATACGTATATTCCTGTTCTTCGCACTCTACCGAGTATGTTTTCCCTAGTTCAGCGGAGGGAACGGAAAGGTTCTGGGGTTGGAGAGTGCGACCGGTGGACTCACAAGAAGGAGGTTACCCTGGCCACGGAATCACCGTGCCTGAGAAGTAGTGTTTCCTCCCCCTCTTTCCTCTCTCCTCCCTCCTCGCCAGTGTTGTAAGGGAAGCGGGTGGAATGACGTCAGGGTGAGATTCCCTGAAGTCATTCCACCGGCTGGAGAAAGGTTCCCGGACATTCAGCGGCAAACGGTTGGAAGCATTCGCGCGCTGGAAGCAAATAAATGTATGCATCGAAATTGGTTTGGAAGAATATTGCGAAGAAATGTATATATATATATATATATATATATATATATATTTAAAAAAAAAAGAAATACAGCCTACAGCGATTACCTAGATGACCCAGAGTATACGCCGCTGGTCAGAACAATGGACATTTCCACTATGACATGAAAACCGTTTTAAATACATCAATTTTACGGATTATGACACAAAAATTAGCTTTGCAAAGTATCTTGGCGATATTTGTTTTGGTTCTTGAGAAATATGTCTTCAAACATTGTTGAAGTTCACGTCACCATAATTTTCATTTTCTTTTTTTCCTGTTTCCAGTATTTCCATGTCATAGACCATCACTAAACACACCTTTTGTTGCCTTCAAACATCAACAGTGTTGCCACTGTACCTCATAATTTTTTTAAAACACCCATTTGGACCGGTACGACTTTACGAGGCATTTCAGGATTGGCTATACGCGAAAACGATCGGTTTTCTTCTCTGAACTATAGATGGCGAAATAGTCCACCTACCCAAGGTGGAAATTGACGTCCAAATTTCCGTACGAATGTTTGACATGCAATTTTCCATGCTTTGTGGAAAAATAAATTTACACTTTCACTTACATTTGGCAACACTTCATGACCAACACTGCACCCCGTTTATTGTTTCTATGTTTAAAAATATCTACTTGGACAGGGCTAACATTTGGTGTATGACTTATGTATGTACAGGTTTCGGTTACAAAGTAACGCCACTCTTAATTCCCAGTTGCGCCGTTCGTGGGACACCCTGTACTTTCAATGCTTGAATAGTGTCATTAGGTACAGCTAATTATATAACAAATAAATGCTTTGTCAAATGTTTCACAAATATTTCAATTTAGACTTTTTACGAGTTGATCGGGAACCATCTCAACTCAGTTTTTTTTACTTTTTTTAATATAACGCCCTACAAATGTCTGAGTAAATACCAAATACATGGCTTCTAAAAGAAATTGGATGTGGAATACATCTGCCATAAATTGTTTAAAGATATTTTTAATCGTAACTATGGGAATTTAAAATTCGAATGAACTGAAGTGGAACTCTATAAGTATGATATATTCAATAATGTGGTTTCTATACCCAGTGGGTGGGAGATGATTATTCCTGGTTGGGGTGGCTCAAGATCCTCCTCACCCCCTTTATTCTCAACCTTCATAAAAATGAATAGATGTATCTTTGTTCGCAATTTTCACATTTCGAACTCCTGATTTTCCGTTCTGTTAAACTCAAATTATCCCAGAACAAAGTCCAGAGCTATATATGTTTCAGAATTGTTATCTGGTTTTAAAATCTGTTTAGAAAAACAAAGAAAAAAATCGTTATGCAAATATTGCATTAAATAACAGGACATTCGTGTGTGCTGTTCTAATATAGAATATTTCCCATGCCTTCACATTATACCTAAGTATCAAGGACGTATTTTGGAGGGGGTCCGGACACTTCCCCGAAAGACTTACCAAGAAGTAAAAGTAAATTATCAAAATATAATTGTTTAGCATTTGTTATATAATCGTGGTTATTTCCGCTGAACTTATTGGAAGGCAAGGAATTTGGCTCATACGGCTTTGAAAGGTTCCAAAGATTTATGTACACAACTAATGATAATATTAATCAGAAACTTTACTTTTCGTTAACTGGATGTAACTTTTCTTTGTTATTCAATAAATATTCAATTATTTTTTTATTTGACATTAAATTCCTTGCCAGGGCAGTTGTTTTTATGCAAATCTTGGCGATCTTAACTACATGCAAGCTAGATGCTGTTATATCTCTATTCTTTTACTATCTTTTACCTATTCACGTAATAACAACAATACAATATTAATTAACTTAGACATTTAATTAATATTTTAATTTAATTAAATATAATTATTACTGAGTATTATTTATTATTATTATTGCAACACTTGGTTGGATCCCCCGAAATGTATTTCTAGGTGCAGTAGTATGTATGTTTATATATATGGGAGACTGAATTTTGTACCAAATGAAAAACGTTCCTGCGGCACTGTTCTCGAGTGTTACAATTGGTGTCTTTTGAGTAGGTTCGGTTTGTTACGTTTCATCGTTTTCTTGCTGCCGTCAAGGTTATTAGAACTATAAGCTGCCGTACTTTTCTTTCCCTCCTGGGCGTGAATATAGCCTAATGTGGAAGAGGTTCACAATAGTTAAGAGGGAGATCACTTGTACAATTATTTCTATGTGTATTTTCCTATTTTACGTCGTTTTGCTACCATTTTAGCTAATCACGATAATAAGAAATTAAGTAAAATCCATGAAGTGTTACTTGCGAAAAAAATACGCAGGACAAGACCAGGGTTTCAAGCCGAAATCTTCGATTATTTGGCGACTTACAGAATCCATTTTTCAATGCGTAATTTCACACACACTATTTCTTTGTTACTTTAAAAGGCGCATATTACTTTCTACATTCATTTCCAGTATTCTAAAGACCCTTTCTCAGCCTGCTGTGTAACTTGTAAAAATCATGATACACTCGAAAATGATTTTTCTAAATACTATCTCTGTATTGTTTATTGGTTTGGTTTATTTTGCTTCGCTTATCTTCCACTTTTGGCAAATCGCGAAGATGAGAATGAGTGATGTGCTGAAATTGCTAGAGAGACAGTCTCAAAGAACACACATGCCCAGTCCGCTATTCAATCCCAGGACCAGTAGCGTCGTAGTGCGCAGTGCTAACCACTCCATCCTAGACGTCTGCAATATACTGTCTGAATAATTTGAATGTTACAGATTCGAGTATACTACTTTCTCTATATATCATGTGTAAATGCTCTGAAGCTCTGATAGCACTGTAATGAGCAGTGGATGCAAATACAACAAACTAAAAAAGTAATTTAGGCAATATAAAACAGGTTGGCAACAATAGTTTATTCTGCAACAATAGTTTATTCAAATCAGAATGCGCATCTCTGCCATATTGCCACCCACTGGGGTGCGAAGATGCGCGGCTTCAAACGAAAGCGCATCGTTTCCAGTCTGGTACCTTGAGGTCTGTGGTATATTGCCGTTTTGATCTCGGACAAATGTTAGTTCTTGCCTTGGGGTGTAAATTTGTCTCGTTAAATTAGAATATCTAAATTTACTGCTCTTATGTCTCCTTTGAGTTTCAATTAAAAAGAGTTCAGTGTATAATTTGCGTACGTTGATATGTACAGTGAGATTTTTAGACAGCACAATTTTATTAATCGAAATTGTTTAAAAGATATAAATAATGTAATTATTAACCAGTTTACCATTAGTGAATAACATCCATAATCAATAGATATTATTATATTCAATTTTACTATCCTCAGACTACTGAAAGTTGAACCACTCCGTTGACCTTTCTTCACCATTTATCTCCTTATCAGACTTTAGTTTTTGATTTATAAATAATATGAATACTCATACATTAAAAAAAAAATGATCGAAAGTCTCCAATTCAATACCGAACAATACATGACAACAATTACTAATATAACAACAATAACATTGACAATTCAGATGATCCTAGGTAACGAATTGACAAGAATCTGCCGTAAAGGAAGTAAAAATGCCCAAGGTTGAAGTAAGCAGTCAAATTTTAACTCCTCTCTAGTCGTGTTTTTTTTTTCTGCCTGATTATACCCCTTTCTTTAATTTTGTCACTATCTAGCTGTGTTCTTGCATCTTCGAGATATGGAAATAATAAGTGACTTTGTTGGTCTTTAAGTGGTTGTGGTTACTACATGTAACAAGGCGAGTAGCCAATCGAATAAATATGCCATTCAACTAGGCGCTCTATGTAATAAAAGGATGAAATTCACTTACCCCCCCCCCCAAAAAAAATAGGTATATTAAAAATTAGAAGTTAAATGTTAACTTTTAACTTTTCTTTGTAAAAGGTTACTTTTGTTAACCTCCTGGGACCCAAAGAGCAAAGTAATGAAAAAATAATTATATATAAAATAGTAAAGTAAATATATTATAAAATAATATTTCAATTTTTATGGGGGAAAAACCGATTATCCCCCTACCCCAAATTTAAGCTGCAAGTTTGACTATGCCCCCCAAAGTTAAACCACAACTTTGACTCTGCTCCCCCAATAGTTAAACCACAAGTTTTACTCTGCCCCCCCCCCCCCCCTCAAGTTAGGTCCCAAGTTACGCTCATGCAAATTTGCATTACAATCTTGACAACAACTACTGATTTTAATATTAAGATTGTAGATATACAATCTCAAGGTTTTAATTTCTACACAATTTGCAACTTGTAGTATTACATATGCTTTTTCCAGAACAGTAGGGTTAGGGATAAAGTTACAGAGAAACAGAACTACAAGGATACATTATATGATTATTACATTCCTCCATTTTTGAGGAAGGGATGGTATTCTTCTAAACTTTTGCACCTTCTACAGGGCTAGAAATGAGGGCTGGCTACGCGAGGGGACGCCGTGCCCCTCCCTAGTTCCTGGGATTAATCGAAGCGAGGGAGTAACGAAATTGAACATACACACGGAATGTTATATTTCTACGCCACTAACCTCCCCGCAAACTGTAAATCAGTTATCAGACAGAAAGGAGCCCAAGCAAGAACGGTAAGAAACTGACCAGTCTAATCCCCCTAGTCTCTGAAGCACATTTCCACCTATTAGTGGTGACTTCGTTGCCTTGTAGTCATAGGCTTGCGCAAGGGGGCACAGTTGCCTCTCCTAATACTCTCACTTAGAAATTTAATGTAGAGAAATCTTATTACCGTTATTAAACTATATTATTCTATTTAAAAAATAAAGCATTGTCAAGCCGATGAAAGTTCCAAGCAACTATGGCGGGTATATTTCCGTAATTGGACTATCTCACTTCGTTCTCCAGCAAATTACTTGTTGTTAAGACTCACGCATTTTAAACATTGGCCTAGTTGTGTTATACCTATGTGGTCGCAGAATAAATTGGTCACACATTGGAAATGAATAAATTATGTGTAGTTGTTTTGAATCTGCTGCACGAAATCATGTTTATATTTAAATTAATCTGAACCTCAGAGAAGGAAAATGAAGGCGGAGGGGAACAGAGAACTTTTGTGCCATGGAAGCTGGAATTCTTCTAATAGATTGATTTTCGCACATACACTATATACGCCCCTGTTCAGTACCCATCAATACAATAAAACAGTGAGATGGAATGAGGTTTTTCTTTCTCCGACTGACCTTTTATCAAGGCTTTTTGCCCCCCTTAATCAGAGAGTATGCACAAGCCTATGCTTGTAATCAAGGGATTCCGAGTTCGATACCCGGTGGAGGCACATTACACAGTGGTTCGGATCCCACTTTAAACTGTAGGTCCAGTCAGGCCCGTAGCTAGAATTGATCTCCAGGGAGGGGGGGGGGCTCACAGGTTATCAGGGGTTATTAATTATAAGTGCTGCTGTCAGAATTATTGAGTAAACCAAGTCCATATTTTAAAAAAAATAATTAAATGAAGGTAAATTATGTGTGTGTGGGGGGGGGGCCTTCATTTATAAATATCATATACTACACAAATACTACATTTTTCTACATCTTTTAAAACATCTCTTGAAGTGTTAATTGACTGATAATGAAATTATCCCTTACACACCCCATACTATTTTAGATGATCCAGATATGTATATCACACACAAACAACGCGCAATATTTAATCACAGTACCTACAGTATATTCCACCCCCGGCCGAAGCAATTAAACTCCCCTTTCTTCCCAAAACTTGGAAACTGTTGTTGACCTTTGACGTAGCTGCGAAGGAAACTTGCATGATGACATCGAAGTCACAGATTTCTGTCCAAACGGGAGGTTGCAACAGGGACAGTGAAGGTACAGATAAAGAAGCTCCCATATGAAAGAACTTTCTGAAGTCTAGAGAATATTCTAAATATTTGCAGCTACTTCTGCTCATAAACAAAATGAGCGAATGTAATAGATACTGTTCGTATTCTGTGGATTTATCCTTAAAGTTGTGAGTTGTCTACATTTTCACTCTTCACTGCAAACAAATTATGCAAAATAGTTTACCTAATGTAAAGGGGGGGATGATGGCAGTGTCAGGGGGCTGACAGCAGTTCCAGGGGGGGCTGAGCACCCCTGGCTACGGGCCTGGTCCAGTAGTCCTTATTAGCCTCTCTGTGCATCACTTTTACTTAAAACATTTAACAACCATTTGTTTCTTTCAAGCATTCTATCAAAAACACAAACGCAAAACAAATATGTGCAAATGTACGTAGAGTGATGTTTTTATAGGCAAAGGTATCATCTGTGCATTGTACAGTGCCTTAGAGACACATGGGAAGTACGGAAGTAGGGGACGGCCACAGTTTGATGTAATGTGATCAGTATCACGCTCCGGCCATCTTTACTCCCTAACATTCTTTCGAGGCTGGGTGAACCCCAGAGCCGCTCTGTTGAAGGGACATCGTCAGAAAAATTCCCACCTAAGAGCACCCACTTCGGGACTAAAACCTCGGTTTTCTGCGTGACAGTCAAAAGTCGTACCCACTAGATCAGTGGTTCTCAACCATTTTCAGTCCGGAACCCCCCTTGATGGATATTACACTTCATGGGACCCATAAGAATTACTTGTAGGGGTGTGCACCCAGTTTATAATCATATTTCTGCTAACACCAAGTACTTTAAGAAGCCTTCTTTTACAGTTGCTTAAACAAATTGCACATACTTCATTCTAGAAAAGTAAATATGTAATTTTAAAGACTTGGTAATTTAAATGTAATACGTTTTTTAGACACAGTACATAAATTTTCGAGCCCAACTTGGCGACCCAGCAAACGCCCCCTCGGAATCCAGCAGTGGGTTGAGCTTCATAGGTTGAGAAACAATACAGTAGATCACTGCCGCTCCTTGTAGCTATAAAATGAAGCAGCCCAGACAATTATAAGATTTCTTTTCAAAATTGTTAAATATATTTTTGTAGCTTATAATTACATGTTTCATATACGTTCACCGCCGAATAACATGCTGAAAACAAATGATCCTCATGTAGCAATATATTTTTATCCAAATATTCATGTAATAATTAAACTAGAAATCGTCTTAAAACTTAAAAAAAAAACCTCTTGTATGAGGGTGATAACGTGAATTTCGAAAATGCAAATTTAGTCATCGCTATTAAGATAATATTTTTATTTAACGAAAGTGCTTAATTCGGCAATTCCAGATTATATTCCAAATATATTAAGTACATTTTAGTAGGCTTACTCTCTTGGTTTTATATTAAGTACATTTTAGTAGGCTTACTCTCTTGGTTTTGTAGTAAAGTTTCCAACGCTTTCTTGTTATTTACAGAAACCTCGCTACAATCAGGCATTTCTCGTGCTCTTGGCTGATGTCAAGAAGGTAAGCAAATTTTCATTTCGAGATAAGGCACTTGATTTGCTTGCCTGGTGTAGTGGTCAGCACAACGCTCTTCCATGAATGTTTATTTCTTAGTGCATTAACTCCAATAGGGGATCCATAAATGCGATTTAGGAAGGGTTGAAAGTTAGTCTGATACATCCTAAGGGGTGCAGAGGTCAATCGAAAAACCGTGTCCTTAAGTGGGACGTATTGTTTTAAGGCCATTTGAAAGAACGTGTTAGAGGTAAAGAAAATACACGAAATAGAGAAACCCAGCCAGATAGACAGAAAGAGAGAAATAGATATAGAGAGAAATATGGAGAGATAGGGAGAAAGAGAAGATAGAGATATATAAAGATTAAGGGAAAAGGATAGAAGAAGACAGATCAAGAGGGAGAAAGATTAAGGGAAAAGGAGAGAAGAAGAGAGAGGGGGAGAGAAAGAAAGATTAAGGGAGAATGAGAGAAGAAGAGAGAGAAAATAGGGAGATAGAAAGTTAAGGGAAAAGAAAAGAAGTAGAGAGGGAGAGAGATTATGGGAAAAAAAGAGAAGGTAGGGAGATAGATTAAGGGAAAGGAGAGAATACGAGAGATAGGGAGAGGGAGTAAGGAAGATTAAGGGAAAGGAGAGAAGACGAGAGAGAGGGAGAGGAATTAAGGAAGATTAAGGGAAAATGAGAAAAAGAGACACGGGAGAAAGAAAGAAAACGAAAGGGAAAAAAGAGAAGATAAATTTGATTGAGTGATTAATTGTTTTAAGTCCAATTTATGCACAGGATGGCTAATCGGGACTGGATCTACAGTTTATAGTGGTATCCATGATAAATCGAAGAAGGAAAAAGCACGAACAAGAACATACTACAATTGAGAAAAAAAGGAAGCACAAGAAGAGAAAAAGAGCAAATAATTACAAATACATTGGAAAAGGAAGGCATAAATTGACAAATTTTCCTTACTCTAAGAGGCCTCAAGTTACACACATTGACTTTTGTGCCAGCACCTATGTGTCTGTACTTATATTAAAACATTCAGCAAATGACAAGTATCTTCCATGAGTCCACACCACACATTAATTTTAGGGCTGTCTCTCTCGAACTCAATTACCTGACGAGGAGGTTCTGACCCCCAGATTCTTACATTATGACGATTGACATGTCCTGACACGTGAAACGTGGCTTCATCGGAAAACATAACGAAAGACAGAAAGGTGGGATCGTTTTCAATGTGTTCCAACATGTCTTCAGCAAAAGCCGCTCTCTTCGGTTTATCGTCGGGTTTCAGTGCTTGCAGCAATTGCAATTTAACGCGTACACTTCAGACGATTACGCACAACTTTGTGGACAGTTGTTTTTGGTATAGCCAGTTCCTGCGAGGCTCTACGAATGGACTTATGCGGACTTCTCTGAAATGTTTCGGCAATGCGCTGCACATTGTCTGCTGGTACACTTTGTCGGCCACCGCAGTGCTTTTTTGCCACTGAACTAGTCTCCAAAAATGTATCTTTCCATGCGATAATCCTCTTTCTGATACTCCCGACGGAATCGTCGTAGCACTGCCACAATCGAGCCAAGTTCAGTGTACCACCAAACGACCTGTGCTTTCTCTGCGACGGTCGCCATTTCACTCTGCCTGCTGCCACCTCGCGTTGATTTGGAATATCAAACAATTTCCAACAAAACTCGTACGTTTCACCTTCTATATAGCACGTAGAGAAAACAAAAAAAATATATATACACATTAATTTAAAATCAGAAAATAAAAATAGGACATTTCAAATGGGACATGCTTTATTATAAAGAATAGTATGATATTTATAGAAAATAAAGTCTTTGCGAACACTATAATCTCAATTATAATAAAATCCACATCTAAGCAGCATTCATATTTAGTAATATTAATAACATTTAGCTTCAAATTTACTAACTAACTAACTCTCTAGCCTTCTTGAACCCGAAGGTTCATGACTGCAGCAATACAGGCCTTCCATCTGTCCCTATCTTGAGCAAGATCTATATACTCTTTTCCATCCCTACCGATTTCCTTTAGGTCCATCTCAACACTATCCCTCCATCTTACTCTTGGCCTTCCTACAGGTCTTCTGCCATCAGGTTTCCCAACAAGAATCCTGTAAACTCTTCTTTCTTCTCCCATTCCTGCCACATGGCCTGCCCACCTAAGTCTTCTTGATTTAATTATTCTAGTAATATCTGGACATGAATACAAATTATGTAGTTCTAAATTATGTAACCTTCTCCACTCATCTGTCTCCTCATCCCTTTTAGGTCCAAATATTTTCCTAAGGATCTTATTTTCAAATACTCTCAATTTATGTTCCTCTTTCAATGTAAGGGACCAAGTTTCGCACCCATATAATACTACAGGCAAAATTACTGTTCTGTATATTTTAACTTTTAGTTTCTTAGATATTAAACGAGAAGACAAAAGTTTATGAAGAGAGAAGTAACATGCATTTCCTGAATTAAACCTACTTTTTATTTCCTCTTTAATATAATTTTCATTTGTTAATATTACTCCTAAGTATTTGAATTTGGAAACGAGTTGTTATCAATAATTATATTTTGTTTATTACCTAACACTTGGTTTCGACCTGTAAGCATATATTTAGTCTTCTCTTTGATAACTTCAAAACCTATCTCTTTAGCAGTTTTGAAAAATATTTTAGCATTATTCTTAATTGTATTTATATCATCCCTTAATAAGTCTACATCATCTGCATATGCTAACAACTGAGTCACACCATTTAATTTTAGTCCTTCGTTAGTTTCTTTTACCTTCCTAACACCGTATTCTAAGGCAAAATTAAAGAGCAATGGAGATAATGCATCTCCTTGTTTTAACCCATCATGAATTGTAAATTTGTCAGACATATTATTACCCACACGAATTTTACTTTCTGTTTCACTGGTGCATATTTTTATCATACTAACAAGCTTCTTAGGTATTCCAAACTCGACTAATATATTATATAATTTATCTCTTTTGACTGAATCATATGCTTTTTTGAAATCAATGAATAGCTGATGGACATTTTGATTATATTCCCACTTTTTTCAAGTGTCTCTCTGATGTGAAAAATTTGATCTGTAGTTGATCTGTTACGTTTAAATCCACATTGATAATCACCTATAATTTCATTAGCATATGGGGTTAGTCTTGTTAAAAGAATGTTAGATAATATTTTATGTGTTGTAGAGAGTAGAGAAATTTCACGGTAATTATTGCAGTTCATTTTATCACCTTTTTTAAACACAGGAACAATTATGGATTCTTTCCACTGTTTTGATTTGATTTGATTTAGTTTATTTTACTTCGCGTTTTGTGCCTCTTGGCTAATTTGCGAAGATGGGGATGAGTGATGAAATGATGAAATTGATGAATGGACATTCACAAACAACCAAGCCCGACCGGGATTCGAACCCGGGACCCTTGGCGTCGCAGCGCGATGTGCTAACCACTCGGCCACAGGGTCGGGCTCTTTCCACTGTTGAGGGATTTCTTCTTTATTCCATATTAAAGATATTAGTTTATGAATTTTACATATTAAGGAATTTCCACCATATTTAATTAACTCAGCTGATATTTAATCAGTGCCAGGTGCTTTGTTATTCTTTAGCCTTTTAATAGCATCAGTCAAGTTAGGTTTTGGAACTAAAGGTTCATCTGTGTGTACTTCATTTACATCTGATTTATTTCCTACATGATCATTTAAAAGGTCATTAAAGTAGTTCTTCCATCTGTTTAGAATATCGCTTGGGTCAGCTAGAAAATCAATGTTCTTTATCTTTTACATTACATTACATTAGGTCGTCACCGCTTTCTAAATTCATTTACACCTTTATATACATTTGTTTTTGCTGTTTGTTTTAATTTCACTAATTTTGCTTTTCAAGTAATCTCTTTTTCTTACTTCTAAACGTGCGGTTAACTTCTTGCTTTATTCTATTATAATTGCTTAGATTTGTATCATCAGAGTTATTTAACCACCTAAGTCTAACCTGATTTCTTATTTTTATTAGATTATGACATTTATTATCAAACCATGGCTTACTTTTTCTTGGTTTATGGTATCCTATACTTTCTTTAGCTGATGATTCTATTGCATTACGTATGTGCTAACAATTCTTATTTACGTCTGTTTCATTTATATTTTCATCATCATTTAAATCCTGCAAAACATCAAATGAATTTGACAGTTTAATTTGGTAATATTTCTTAATTCTTTCATCAGCAAATTTTCCTGTATTCAATTTTAGAACTTTTAGATTTTGTTGCTTATGATTTATCACTGCGAGTCTTTCTCTTAATTTAGCAATTACTGAATAATGGTCACTGGCGCAGTCAGCACCTCTATGTGAACAAACGTCAATTATACTAGTATGCCTTCTCTTATCAATGAGAATATGATCTATCTGATTATGAGTTTTACCATCTGGAGAAGACCAGGTATATTTATGGATATCTTTATGTTTAAAAGTGGCACTTTTCACAATTAAATTCTTTGAGGTTGCAAAAGTAATCAGTCTTATACTATTATCATTACTTAATTCATGAAGACTTTCTTTAATAATCGTGGGTTTGAATGTCTCTTCTTTGCCAATCTGTGCATTACAGTCACCTAACAGAATTTTCATATTTCGAAATACATGTTGAATGGCAGTTTCTTTAAAGCAAAATCGCAAAAATAACATTCACATTATAATCGTATATTTATTTTCATCTAAAAGAGAAAACAACATATTATTGTAAAAATGTGCACTTGCTAACTTTACTGTGTTTTCAAATAATGCATTATTGCGTAGGCAGATCAAGGAGAAAAATATGATGGTAAATTTACTACAAGTAAAACTGTTCAAAACATAGTTTTTAAGCCTGTGTCCGACTAAGTAAAGGCAAAAAGATGTTATGTGTTGAAATGTAAAAATATAATATCCCTTGCTGTGTATAGCAACATGAGCCACCAAGAAAAATATCAGGAAAGAAAATAGGTGGTTTGTGGTGTGTAGAATGTTCGAATCCTATAAGCAACATTGTTCGCATGAATTCATGAGGCATGGAGATCTTAGTTTTCACTCTGAATCACCAGATTAATATTAACTTATATCAAACAATAAATTCACATACAACGCTGGCCTCTCTGAAGCTCAGGGCCTCTGGCGAATGCTCGAGTTGCCCCTCTCCCCGCGTCCAGAATTGTCCATGGAAACAGGTTGTCAATTAATGTGGGCGTAATTTGAGACCAGCCTTCTTAATATCTAAAATATCAGGAGTTCTGTTTAACTAAAAGCACACCATTACTACTAGCATTCGTAATCTTGTTATTAACATTGGGTTATTTGCATTGATGTAGCCAGACAACTTCACTTGGGTGACACGAAGGGTAGACGACATAGTTTCAGGTGGGCAATGCTTTGCTGATCATGGAATTCTCTCTCACACATCTTTCTCTTCCTTTTACTCTCATCTCTCTTTCTTTGTTTACATTTTTCACACTTTTTCTCTTACTTTTCTCTCTCCTCCTTTATTCCGTTTCTTTCGCTTTCCTTCTCTACTACGCTTAGTTTACCTCTTTCCATCTCTCTCGCTCTTTTATTATTTCTTTCTTTCTTTCTCTCTCTCTCTCTTACTCTTCGGTTTCCTTTCTCGCTTTCTCATCAGCAGGGCCCGGATTTTGATGACCTAAAAATATCTAAAAAATAATCTATAAAATGACCTAAAAATGACTTTTAGGTTACATAAGTGATTAACGACCATATCTTCTGGGGGGCCAGTAAAAATATTACAAAGGGTGTTTAAATTTGTTTTAGCATTGTCTTAATCTGGTTAAACTGTTTCTTTTAGGCAAACCCTGAGAAGTCATGCGAGGAGCTTTGTCAAATGGCCGCCAACCTTTGGAGGGGGATGACCAAAGATAAAATGGCCCCTTATTATGACTTCGCAAAGGAAGTGAGGCGAAAACTCCCCATGCTGAAGTGGGATAGAATCAGGGAAGCATTCTTTGCGAAACGCCGTCGAAGACGTAAGGAAGATTATTTACATGTAAATTTGTATCAGGTGACTACAATCTAAGTTGCCCTACTCAGAGCCATCTGGAGCCAGTTCGAAGTAACCGATTGCGGTGAAACTTGGCGTAGAAGCTATGGAGACCATGGGGAAGCGAATGATGACGAAAAAAGTAGTTCCAATATTCACCACCAGGTAAAAATGTGGCGCTGAAATCTGGTTCACAATTAACAGCATCTCGGGAATCGCTTCGTGTGACCATTGCTCACAATGTATCACGCTTCCAGAAGGTCAATCACGTTGACAGGGGCAAATTGAACACTGCTGTACCGACATTATTAAATCTCAATATTGTTATTTCAGCACCACATTTGTACCTACTGGTGAAAATGTGATATTTTTTTCACCCTATGGTCTCCATAGATTCTATACCAAGTTTCACCGCAATCCGTTGCTTTGAACGGCCTCCAGAAGGATCTGAGTACGGCAACTTTAATAGTTGTGACCACCCGGTAACTTAGTGAACAGGCTTACATGCTAAAATCAAGCGATAACAATCCATTTGAATCACTTTTTCAAATTCAAATTGTTCCTTATGCTATCAACAGAAGTAAATTGATGTGAAACAGGGCATTAAAAGCAGACATGACGCAAGTAATAATTACCTTTCTGTGTACTTTCTATAGCATACTTTTTTTTTTCATAAGGATGATGATAAAATGAAATGGGGCTGCTCACTGTTAAACTTTTCCGGTGGCGACACCACTATCGTTGTGTTCTTAGAGAATTCCTTTCACTATTTGGTTGCCCTAAGCTTTACATTGGAGCGTGATGGGGTGACTATTCAAACGTTATTTTCACCAAAATATATCGTCTAAACTGATAATAAAAACATATTTCGTATTCGTATAGATACCTTATAGATATGTTGCGAACTAAGAGTAAATATTTTAACGCCAAGGCAAGTTAGCTCCAACAGGGTAAATCATTTGGGTAGATTTCAGCTACCGTGGATTGACAACAAATTTAGATTTTACACTGTGATTTTTTATTTCTGATTGCGAGTATCGAAATCTGAGTTACTGCATAAATAATTCAGAACAATTATGTGGTATGCACATTATATTTATTGTTATGCAGCATACCCTCTTTTGTATTAAGCAGATATTTTCCCCATGTACTTTAGTTTTTCCTTTGGTTACAACACTTTCAAAATTATTTATAATTCTTGTAAATAAGATGGTCCTAGAGGTTGCAAGACGTAAATCAGAACACAAAATGTTTTTAAATTACTATTCTATTATTCTTGATAAATGTACGTATAAAACACAGGGCATTTTTATAAACCATGTCGAAAAGTGTTATGTAAAAAGAGTAAAGAAGAACTACATATTAAAAACATGAATTAAAGTACAGTCCCACACAATTATTATGTATTATTCTTTAGAGAACCAAGTCACTACAATATAGAACATAAGTTGTGAAAATTACAAGTGAAGTAAAAATCTGTGCAAATTTTAACGTTTTTTTTATTTAAGATATCATTTCTTTAGTCGACGATCATCTTATTTTTTTTAAATTCTGATTTTGTAACATCGATTTTATTCATCTATCGTTTTCTGATCAAATTAAACTTGCAATTCAATATAATAACAGCAAACCCAGCATCAAATTTTCAGGTGTACGTTTCAACATTTCTTTATTTCTCGTAGCGATGAGGTATGAGAACAAATGTTATATTGGATGAAAGAAGAACTGTCCAAATTCGTGCAACGTACATTGCAAGCAAGGGCACCCGCAAGGGGGGTGGGGCAGGGGAGCACTTGCCCACCCTGAGATTTCTGGAAAGAGTTAATGTAATTCGAATGGTGAAATTGTAGAGATAATTTACAACAAAAAAATATTGTTTTCTGTGATTTACAGGCCTTAAGTTACAGCAACTATTATTATTATTATTATTATTATTATTATTATTCAACATGGCGCCTGCCTCTGATCACTGTGGTATTTGCTCCAAAGGAATTTATGGAAAGCAACAGGTATTGGCATGCTGTCGGTGTAATACAAGTTTTCACGTTAAACCATGTTTGAAACTTTCTAAATATGAAGTTGAATTTTTTATGGTGAACGACATATCTACCTATAAATGTACGAAATGTTTACAACAGCGTAGCGATGAAACTTCTGTGACGCCACGACCCGTTCCGGTGAATCGTGTAGCTGCTCGCGATAGTGCCAATGAAAACATGGACATAAATAGCGAAAATAATGAAGAAATGGCAATACATAGTGATAATAGTGATGAAGATGATATTGATAAAGAACATCAACTTGGAGGACAAAAGCCAGGTAATGTAAACTGTTTCAGTTGCTGCCATGTTAAAGACATTATGTCAACATTGATCTCGACAGTGCAGAATTTAAGTGATCAAATTCAATCTCTTAAAGCCGAAGTGATTGTATTGAAAGAACAGAATGAAGTACTAATGAAAACAGAAGAAAAAAGGATTCTACAAAACACTTATGCACACGTAATTCAAACGAATCTTCCGAAAGAAAAACAAAACACAATCGGAATGCCCTGCAGTACTCCTTGTTTACCTTTATCTACAGTAGCTCACAAAACTCACACAGATAAGGGATCTGATAAGTTTCTGGGTCAATCAGTGCAGTCGATAGAAAACAACCAGGTTTTAAATGCATCTGGATCCAAAAACACTCATCAAGCTTCGACCTTGCAAAATGTAAACAAACAGGTAAACGACGTGAAGAAATCAGTGCAAGGTCAGAATCCATCTACTAGGTTAGCAGTGCAACGCAAAGTTTTTCCTCAGAGAGCTCTATTTGTGACTCGACTTCATTCTGAAGTTTCAAATTCTGACCTTCAGCAATATATCGCTGAAACTTCTTCCGTAAAGAAAATGATATGTACAAGGCTGAAAACTAAATATGATTCTTACTCTTCTTTTCATGTAGCTGTTTCCCAGGATGACTATGATGTACTATTCGATTAAAATATCTGGCCTAAAGGGGTATTAGTAACACGGTTTTATGGCGAATTGAAAAATGACAATATAGTTGCCAACAAAAACAAAAGTGTATCTGATACAAATAGTAACAGTAAGTCTGGAGAAAACTCAACTTCAAAAAACTAAGTTTGTCTTTCCTTAGTAATAATATGATTAAATGTTTTTATCAGAATGTTAGAGGAATTAACACCAAATTTGAAACATTAGTAAGCAATATAAATATTGAAAATTATGACATAATTTTTCTTACAGAAAGTTGGTGTAAACAAGATAGAGATTATTTTATAGATTTAGATCCAATGTACAGGGTGATAAGAAAAGATAGAAATCTGGATTTAAACAAACAGAAATCTGGTGGTGGTGGTGGTTGTCTTTTATTTATTAAAAACAAGGTTCAGTTTATGATCTTGGACTCACCTTTTACAGAATTGGATGTAATTTGGGTAAAATTAATGTCAAATAATTCTGATCCAACCATAATAGGATTGCATTACCTGCCACCTGATTTAAACTGTGACTTGTTTGCAAACTACTTTGATTGGGTAGTTCAAGACATGTTAATGAAACACAATAAAATAATTTTAGTTGGAGATTTTAATGCTGGTGGAATTGACTGGGCTACTGGAAATTTGTATTGCTCTAATTATTATGTTAAAAGAAAGGCTGAAAAAATTGTTGAAATCGCAACACTTTCAAATCTAATTCAGCACAATGTATCGTATGACCCTTCACTGCCTTTTAATGTTTAGATCTTCTACTTACTAACATTTCCACTTGTAACATTAGTTTTAATGAACATCCTTTATCTAAAATTGATAAGTTTCATCCACCGTTTTCATTTTATTTTGAATTGGATAGGTCTAAAAAAGACAATATAGATACAAGGGAAAATAATATTTATAGATGTTTTAATTTCGCCAGAGGTGATTATGTGAATGTTTATAATGAATTGTTGCATTTACCATATATGGTTGAAATATCTAATGATGTACAACAATCTGTTATGGAACTGACTAGAAATGTGTATGCAATTTTAAAAAACAATATCCCTTCAAAAGTTAAAAGAACAAACAATCAACTGCCTTGGATGACAAGGAAACTAAAGAGAATGATCAATAAAAAGAGAAGGTATCATGATAAATTTAAACTTTCAAATAAGGGTGAATATTACAGTACTTATTCCCAATTAAGGAAAGATGTTAAAAAGGAATATTTTAATGTAAAGGAGCATTACTACTCCTCTTTAGAAAACAATGTTAATGGTGACAAGAATGCCTTTTTGGTTTCACTTTAATAGAAAGAAGAGAGAAAATACTATCACTGAAATTATTTATGATAATGATGTACTGTTCAATGAATATGATATTGCTAATGCTTTTAGTGAGCTTTTTCACAAATCTTTCTCAAAAAGAAGTCATATAAATTTTAAAAATATTAATCTTCATTCATACACCAACTTAATTGATGTACCTGTTACCTTGGAAAGGGATGTAAGGGATACAATTAACAAACTAAAAGGCAGGTCTTCAAAAGGTCCTGATGGCATACCTAATTTTATTTTGAAAGCAAACAAAGATGTTTTTGTACCATTTTTAACTAAAATTTACAACATGTCACTTACTTCTGGAATATTTCCAGATATCTGGAAAAATGTGTTTATTGTACCTGTAACTAAAAACAAAGATGGAAAAGCCAATGATCTTAATAATTATAGACCAATTACTATATTAAATTCCATGGCAAAGGTTTTTGAACACATAATTGCTGACTATTTGTCTTTTTCTTTTAAACAATATATTGATGGAAATCAGCATGGATTTTTTAGAAAAAGGTCTACTATCACAAATTTATTGGTTTTAATAGACTCTCTTAAATCTAACATTAGGAAGCAATCCCAGACCGATATTTTATTTATTAACTTGGCTAAAGCCTTTGATAGTGTCAGCCATCAGCTATTAATTTACAAACTCGACCAAATGGGATTATCACCACGATTTCTGAAATGGTTTTCCAACTTTTTAGTAAATAGAAGTTTCTCTGTTAAGATTGGTGAAACAACTTCTTCTAAAAAAGAAATACTTTGTGGAGTACCTCAAGGGTCGCCACTCGGCCCAATTCTGTTCGCTGTTTTTATCAATGATGTTACATTATGTTTTAAATCTAGCACATGTTTACTATATGCAGATGATATTAACATTTTTAAGAGTATTTTAACAAATAATGATGTCGCTCAACTTCAGGCTGATCTCGATAGAATGACATATTGGTGCAAGATTAATGAAATGGAAATTAACTTGAAAAAGTGTAAAGTTTTAAGATGTACTAAGAAAGTTCATTATATAGTCTCCAACTATTTTATTTATGAAAATAAAATCCAAGTGTGCGACAGTCATAAAGACTTAGGAATAGTAATAGACTCCTCTCTCAGATTTGATGTGCACATTTCAGAAATTTGCAAAAGAGCAAAGAGAATGCTTGGTTATATATTTTTCTCATGGAAAGTTTTTAAAAAGGAATATACCTTAATATTCCTGTATAAAACGATAGTTCGTCCTATTCTTGAATATGCGAATGAATTATGGTTTTTGACTGCAACCAGTCACCTTCAAAAAGTTGAATCAGTTCAAAAACTTTTTATCAGGTTATTATGCACAAAGTTTAAAAAAAAATTACTATGACCAACATTACTCTGAATGGTTATCACAGTTGAATATGTCTTCCTTAGAAGAAAGAAGAAAAATGAAAAGGTTAAATTTTGTAGAGAAGATATTCAATTTCCAAGTTGACAGTGAATACTTTTTGAATAATATAGCTTATAAAATTCCCAGATATTCCCATAGGTATATCTCAATTCTCACATGCCTAAACAAGGCCAGAGGTTTAGTAGCTGATCTTGTTGAAACCTACAATTTGAATTTATGTTGATGTATAAAATTGTAGGATCCACTGTTTTATTTTATAATTATGTATTCAATTTTTTTTAATTTTGTATAACATAGTGGTTTGGTTGTTTAATCGTTATCATCACTTCAATAAATATGATCATTATTATTATTAGAACAATACACAGTTAATTGCAGATATTATATAACAATAAACAATTATTAGTATCAGAGATATAATAGATCTCATTGAAAACTGTAACTTGAAGTGTAAATATGCTAACTTGTTATGTTATGTTATTCTACAGCTTATGTATTTTATTCGTGTAACTTTGTACTTTTGTATTTGACTTAGTGCTGTATTAGGTTTCATACTGTGCTCAACACTTAAAATAAACGATTATTATTATTATTATCATTATTGTTATTATTATTATTATTTTACAGTACCCTTCGGCACGTAAAAACATGAAGCAAAGGTACCATAAAGGACAGTGGTCTCTGACTCTGATTGATATCTGTGCATTTTGAAAAAGTAAAAAAAGCAAAGAACTGTTCATCAACAAAGTGATAGGCTAGATGTTTATTTAAATGAAGAGAGACGAATCCACTTTCTATCTAAATAGTACACTCCGAACTTGTATACAACGCCAAAGTATTTTCAATTCAATTTGAATTTTATGATTTGTAAAGTAGTAGTACTTAGTAACTAATAATAATAATAATAATAATAATAATAATAATAATAATAATAATAAAAGTTTATATTACTCTGCCCCCCTGAGAGAAAAAAAACCTGCGGGCACCCTTGATTGCAAGTGGTCAGTGTGCTATCTCTTGGTGACACGGCATACATCAGTCCAAAGTCAATTTCCTGGCACACTCGTATCCATGGGATGATATTCAATGTGACGTCAGCATGATGGGAAATCTGGCCCAAACGCACGCGGTTCAGTATTCATTCCGGCAAACGACAGCAAGCGTGAATGCAAAGCAATGACCCGGTGTTTACCACTTTTAATCGTATAACTGGAGATTTTCAAATGAAGTTTTTATTTGGTGAATTAATGCGTTGTGTGAGTGTGTTGTGTATGCCATTGTTTATGTATTAATTGCGAGAGAACGTCATACCTGCATACAGTTTCGTCCGTGGCTAAGATAGCCTGTTTTTTTCCAATCCAGGGTGAAATATAAATCGTATTTGAAAGGCAAATACTGTGCTTATGGCTAGCGTTATTTGAATTTTATGCTACTCTTTACATTCTGGTGCTTTGCAAGGCGTGTGTTTGCTGTACGATCTCTAAAAATAATAATGTTCACACAAAAAAAGTTGAAATGTTGTTTATGAATCAGCGGATGTGTTCGTAGTATGCATATATTTGTATACACTTTTCACTTTTCAACATACCTGTCTCTCAATACACAAACGATAAGTGACAATGATATGTTACTGCCTTCGAAAAAAATAGTACACAATTTTGCACTTCGGAATATATATATAAATTTTCGTTTTCACGACACAAAGTGTGTTTTTAATTTAATTTATACTCAGATGGACTAGTATCGTTAAAGATGTGCCTACACCGGGAATCGAATTTTGGACCCTTCGATTATAAAGGGACAGCATTAGCCGCGTTACGTTATGGGATAACCCGATTACTTCCATGAGAAACAGGCTTCCTAGTAGTCCTACATGTCTTACGGATGTTACAAACCTCTATACAGTGTTGTTTTGTGGCAAATAACATCTTTTTAGATACTTTGGTCATTGTTAGAGACTAAAGCCCGCATCACACGGAACTGGATTTCCAGTAGGTATGCCCAGGTATGCCCTAGTTGGCGCTGGACTTGCTATCAATTTGCTAGTTTTCGCCTCACACGATACTTATCAGTGTACTTGTCGATAGACTTTTGTTCCCATACGAGGGAAGTTGTAATGGCGGCCGCGTGAGAAGTAAACAATGTATCACTTCACATTTTTAAAAGCCGATAACTATTCAACCGAGAGGAATAACGTTTCGTATAAAACGTTATTAGGTACAAAACAATGGCGCTGCTTAAATACATACTTTACTTTACTGTACACGCATGGAAGAATATTTTAGTTGTTTCAAATGTAAACACTGTGCACTCGGCATAGATGGTGTAACTCAACGCGCCTTTCATGCTGTATACGTTATACATTGCTGGAGTAACACTCGGAAACCAAAGACAAAAACGCTCCTTTGCATCCTCACAGATTCTTCACATGGCGAAACTTTGCTCTGATTGGCTGTTCCACAGAATCCAGTCGAGGAAAGCAAGTAGCAATTAGAACATGTCCTATTCCTCCAAACCAGTCAAGCAGTCAGCCAGGCGGCCATGATTGCTACCTAGGAAGTTAGTTCAGCGCCAACTAGGGCATTCCAACTAGAAATCCAGTTCCGTGTGATAGGGGCTTAAGCAAAATGCGAAGGTCTACATTTAGCATATCGTCGTTATATTTGTAGCTTGAATCACTGCCCTGAACACTGTAAGCGCAATGCTTATCAACTGTGTTTACAACACGCTCTTAAAAGTTTGCCGGAATCATGGCAGCGGGCGTGATTTCGCGCCATGAATTGTGGGGGAAGTTGTTCGCTGAATATCATCCATTCAGGCAGATCCGTTGTTAGTGGTGGCATATAAAATAACTCCCCAAAAGAAGAAATCACATGGGGTGCGGTCGGGAGTAAGTGGCAGCCACGGTAGATAAGCAGACTGGCATTTTCGACATTAAAATTCTTTCACAGTTCTTTATTCAGCCAATGTAACATTCGTTCTCATACCCCATCTCTACGAGAAATAAAAACTGGTTGAAACTGCTATATTATTTTATGTATAGGTACCCTGTTTTAAAATGGTAGAACAGTTGTCTGTCTACAGTGAAAGCACACCTTCATGGCAGTGACCCACCGTTGCCGCGTTTACTACAAATAAACTTGCGGTCAAACAGCCAATTAGGCCTACCGCTGCCCTCCCTTTAAACAAGAAGCGGCAACTTTAAAATCCATCCTCCCCGAAGCAGTCAGTAGGAAATCAAGATTTTCTCAAAATAACAGTTCTGCGCTGTGAATGCAGGCCTGTTCTTATGGCGGCACTAATTTAAAGTGCAAGGACAAAACTATCGTGCTGCCACCTAGCTTTGACCAACTCCATTGGTGAAAAGACACTCACAAAGGAACACGAGGTACTCGAAAATCCAAACGTCAACCCTCCCTCCAAGGGTAAAAGGGCTATGAATAGCTGGTGTGGCAACGTTCACCATGCAGTGCTGCCAAGTCTAGTACCAACCTGTCCTACAAAGGGAAATAGAACAGTGTCATCCCTGATTTTTCCAAGAAATATTGGTGTCACTTTTGTATTATGTACTGTTACAAAGACAGACGGCTGATTGATAACATAAATTAATTTAAAACTGCTGTGCAGGGAACGATGTGGCAACACAGCAATTTCTGCCAGCCGCCTAATTTGCTACCCCTGGCTATAGGCTAATGGAATCAAACTGATCCACCATTATGTCAATGTAATTTTTATCTATCTTTAATGTTTATGTAAATAAGGTTTAAAATAAACATTCCGTATAATGAGATATATCATTATATCTTTTACAGCTATTCTAGCCAGACATTAGCACGCATCATGTTGGCTCTTTCCTTAAACATCCTTAGCATTACAAAAAAGAAGAAAAAAAAGAGAGACAAAGAACTTCAAATTTATTGATTCGTTCGAATGCACATAATCATATTAGCTGAAATCAATTGTAATTCGTAACACTTTGTACGGGAGCTCATTAATTTTAAATTATTTACTTCATCCTTGCCTGCTAAGCAAGTGCTGCAGTTTATGAATATTATCGAAGCATCATGTCTTGAAAGTATTGATATTTATTTGGTGTATGTAAATCAAATCGTGTCACATCATGTATTTATTACTTAATAAAAATTAATATGTAACTGGCTATTAATTGTTTTTCAGGTAAAAAGCCCACGGGGCTGGGGGGTGGAGAATGGAATGGTAAGAGCATTGTAGTAATTCTAATAGGACAAAGACGTAAATGAATCGGAGTAGTCCATATAAAAGAGGCTGACCAATCTCATGTACAATTAGTTTTCCATCTGTAACTTTCTTTAGTTTTAAAGTAGAAATTTATTTTTCACTGTAAAAACGTTCTCTCATAACTTCACTAAGGGCTCTTTCTATCAGAACCAATTTATAGAAATACTGCAAACTAGAAATAAAAAATAAAAAAGTGGAAAGTTTCTTGTCAAGTGAGATGGTACTCACATTATTTTCTTGCGATATTTCAACAACAGCAATGTTCCTTATGCGACATTCGAGACCAAGCCCCCCATTTTTCTTTCTAAGTACTGCTTCTATCGCTCTTGCCATGCGATTCTAATTCTAAATTCATGCGTTCATTTACTCTAGTTATTTACTTTTTACTTCTGCCATTGTCAGACAACATTTGTGACTTACAAGTAAACGAAGTTAATCAGCTTATGCCAAAATTTTCAGTGAAGGATAAAGTCAGACTGGTAGCACCATAAGATAGTGAAATTTATTTCGGTTCCTCGAGACTTGTACTTTGTCCAGGAGCTAGGCCACGCATAGCGGCAGAGAAAGGGGGGTTGAGTGGGCAGAACGAACGCTGGTAACTGCAGTCGATTTCCCCCTCCACTCAATCGCATTCCCTCTCACGTGTTCATTGGTGGAGCCGTCTAGCGTCACTACTTGCGCAGAGACTTGTTTTCGTTCGCCTGCTCCAGAGATACAGGGACAGAGACTGAGATTATTTTGGAAATTGATTCATGTTCAGAATGCTTGTAAGTATCACATATAACAGGTAAATCAAAATCTTTTCAAAACTGTGTTTTTATGTCTTTCATTAAAAACTTTGTAACAGTATGTGTGTATGTCAATGTACCTTTGAAATTACTAAAAACTTAAATATCTGTTACCATTTCCAGTTTACAATTGACATATCAAAAATCCACCGATATATTATATCGTGTGGGCATATTAAACTGATAGCCTCCCCGATAGCGTAGTGGTAATGTCGCCGTCTTGTAATTAAGGGAAGGGTCCCGGATTCGATACCCGGTGGAGTCACATAGTGGATCGGGCCTCACTTTAAACTGTAGGTCCAGTTCTGGTTAGTCTATCTGTGCATAAAGTGGACTTAAAACGAAATCTCAAAAAAATATTAAATTTTTAATGGAACACAATTCATTCCTCAATACTTATTATATTATAAAGCAGTGGTATTCAACCTGGGGTACTCGTATTCCTGGGGGTACGCGAAGACTTTTTAGGGGGTACGCACAATTTAAGATAACTATAAATAATGAAAACTGTTTCTGAGAGAGATGACTTGAAAATGTAATAAAGAGAAGCAAAGAAAATAGACATTTCTTAGTCAACATTTTCCTCAAAGTAAATATAAAAAGTTTTCGATTGAGGATTTCATGTTACTCCCCCCCCTCCCCCACCGACCACAAGACTAAAGGATTCTAACTCTGATTTGAACCCTCAAATAATTTGGGAACATTGCATTCAAATTCGGGAACTTTTCTAACGACGGAAGCGGCCCCGGCGCCCACCCAGCGTCGAATAACATGGGTACCTGGGGGAAACCCTGGGGGGTAAAGGCGGTCAGGGGCGTGATGCTGATCACATCACTCCCGCTCACGACCGGGTCAAGAAAGTGTGGGGCGTTACCCCCACACCCCCTATACGCCTTCATGGCGCGGTGCTAAGCACAGGGGAACACTTTACTTTACTTTTATTGCATTATACACAGAGAAAATTTGGTCGCGATACAAATAACTCCTGATTTACACGAAACGCTGAACATTGCTGTAAAAGTAGTCAACTTAATCAAGTCGCGTGCACTGAACTCCTGTATTTTCAAAAAAATGTGCGAGGAGATTGGATCCGCACGCACTCAACTGTTCCTGCACACAGAGGTGCGGTGGTTATCGCGAGGACGCGTATTGACTCGTCTTTTTGAACTGAAAAATGAGGTAAAATGTTTCCTTTCAAAATTAAAATCCGATCTGGTGACGTATTTTGAGAATGAACAGTAACTTTGCCAACTAGCTTACTTGACGGATATATTCAACAAATTTAACGATCTCAATCTTCTCCAAGGCTTCGGCAAAAATATTTTCAAAACCCGCAAGGAAGTGAAGGGATTTTATAAGAAAGTATTACTTTGGATTGATTGCGTTAATGAAGGAAATATTGCAGTTTTTCCAACTGTGTTGGAATATTGTGGACAAAATGATGTTAGCATTGCCGGTGAACTTCTGGAAATAATCAAATTCCACCTAGAAAATCTCAGGTTACAGTTTTTTAAATACTTTCCAGAAATTGAGAAAGACGATAACACACAAGATTGGATTACAAATCCGTTTTCCACCACCGCCATCTTCCTGTAAAATTAAAAGAGAGTCTGCTGGAAATGTCCATTGATAGATCACTTGAAATATAATCCGAAAACGTGTCTATTTGCGAATTCTGGTGTTACGCACGCAAAGAGTATATTGAACTTACTGACACTTCCATCACACTCCTCCTTCCCTTTGCAACAAACAGCTGGTTAGCCCCACGTTATGGGCTCCACTTGCAACAAACAAGGCCGTCCGCCCGTTGCCAAGGCACACGACGCACCGACTCGATCCCCTCGACAGACAAAGACCGGGCGGCGCTGCCTACCAAATATCTTTCTGTTATAAATATATAAATGCCACGACTACGCTCAGTTCCTGCGGGGCATGAGACTCCGCATCCCAAAGTTCGGGTAAAGGTCTGCTTTTGAATAATAATATAATTAAAATTAAATTTATGCTTACTTAACTAAGACTCCAAAATAAGGTAACCATTCTCCTGCTTAAACCTCCATCGTGATCGCACCCGCATCCCACTGACCAGTGAGGACACGCATGCGAGTCGCGAGCGAAATCAGCATAATCGAATCTGACGTCCTTTAGATTGATAAAGCCTTCGCCTCACTGACCAGTGACGGCGGGACACCTCACCAACCAAAAGGATGCCAGTTAATTTATACTTATTAGACAAATTTACTATAAGGAAATACCAATTAACAATTATAAATTTATTTACAAATCCAAACATTAGTTAGGTTGAAAGAAAAATATACAATCTTCTGATCAAGAGAAAACTACAATGCCAAAATTAAATTTTTGTTCAAAAATTACTTCCGTAACAGACTGAAACTTGCTTTCAAATAAAAATACAATCCAGAGAGCTCTCTCTTATACATATATTGTCCATATCCCATCATAGAACTAACCCAGCTTAACTTGGTTTCAATAAACAGGTGACAAATTATTCAGTAATGATCGACAAAATTTCTATTAACCACAACCAAAGGAAGATTTACATAAACATCTATCCGTAAATATCTATTCGTGCTTCTGTCATATTTTCACATCTGCATTATGTTCTCTAGAACTCATGAGGTATACTACCCTCTTCAGGGCCAACCTCCAATAACATTCATAACTAAATATAAGGGGAGCCTTTCTCTACCCAATACCAAAGCCATATCTCGGCCACAAATTACAAATGTCCACGTGGAATTCCTTAACATAATAGGGGACTCTGTCTACCCTTTTTTGGCTACTCACATTGCAAAAGCAAAACAATAGACCTTTACATTAAATGAATTTCTATAAAAACATATACTCGACCGGTCACCTATTATAACTGTTTCAAAATTATATCTAAATAAAACCTAAATAAGAGAAACCAATAAACGTTCCGGATACTCAGACTTTAAAAATGGACGTGAAACTATATAAGCTATCAGATTTAAAAGACATCCTCTGACCAGAGGTATGCTCTCGGATTTAAGTATCAAAGAAACAAACTTATTTAAATGAACCTCCTGACCAGGAGAATTCAGAATGATTTAAGAATAAAAATTAACTCGACGAGAAGGATGTATATCTTGATTTATATCGGAGTCACACTGACCAGTGCCAACTTCGACAGAATTTATGAATCAAAATTTTTAAATTATTAAGATTAAATATGTATGAATCAAATTATTTATATGCCCGCTAAATCCCCTTTAAGGATCATGCTGACCAGCACAAATCCTGAAAGGTGGCTTACGGAGAACCTCGGACATTGTGGAAGGGAGAGCTGACCAGCCACTCCCCACACAACGCCCGTATTCTCCCAGCCCTGGACCTCGACAAGCGATTTAATCACCTAACGATTCCGGAATCTACTGCTATACTGATTATTTTGCCAGCGAAACGGCTTGTATTTATACTTACGAGATTGCGCAATTCTATTTCCCAACAAAAGATTTCGACAAACTGAAAAGTTATTTTTAGCATCCAACAATTACCCCTTCCAAAAAGGCATATCCAGAAACACAATGCAAGCTAAACTTATTTACAAACCCGCGCAGCGCAGAACGAAAAAGAACCCATTGTTGTTAAGAAAGAAAAATAATGCAAGCTTCTACTTGCTTCGCGTTCTTTTTCGCTTGGCAGAAACTGCGTTACAATTTTTAACAAAGATAAAATGTACATTCAAAAGATTAAAACTCCAAAAGAATTTATACGAGGGCTATCGAAAAGTAATTTAAATAAAAAGTAATTTACCAAAATTTATCAATCGTTACACCTTCCCCTCCACTTATTTGTGTGAGCAAGGTTTTTCTACATTGAAAGCCATCAAAACGAAACACAAAAATCGCAGAATCCAGAATCACCACTGATAATCGCAACGAAGATTCAGCCACGAATCGAGGAGCTCGTGTGGAGAAAACAATCTCAGCCATCTCATTAGCAGGTAAGAAATATTAAAGTTCATAATATATTTTTGTTTTATACCCGTAATTTTCATTTATTTATTTTATAATTCTCCTTTTTATAGTAAAACTGTATTATTTAATAGGTAATGATTTGCATAATTTATTTTAGATGTAGTTATGTATAATCTGAATTAAGGATAAATCGGGGATGGGGGGCGAGG
This sequence comes from Lepisma saccharinum, assembly GCF_977018435.1. NCBI lineage: Eukaryota > Metazoa > Arthropoda > Insecta > Zygentoma > Lepismatidae > Lepisma > Lepisma saccharinum. Next base: position 56,650,810 of record NC_139229.1, read on the forward strand.
GTACACACTTCAGTGGAAAAGTTTCTTTAGGGGTACGCGGAGAAAAAAGGTTGAATACCACTGTTCTAAAGCTCTACCATTTGGTACACTTGGAAATTTCTCATCATTAATATATATCTAGAAAAAAATAATTCTTACGTAATCCAACGTTTAATGTTTGCAACAGATTCAAAATATTATAAACGTCGAAAGACTGCTAAGTAAATCTTGCACATTTTTCACTAATAGTTAGCTGTGTTATCAAGATACTAAGATATTCAATTTCATTCTTTAATTATTATTTAGATGAATCTCCAAATAAATGTGTAGGTTTTTAATACGTTATTTGGTTGGTGTTGACGTTCATGAAAGAAACTTATGCTGCTGAAGAAATGAAACTAACGGGCGTTACTATAATAATATAATATATTACTATAATAATATATTGATGTTCGTCAGAAGTTTTTTTTAAAAAGCAACAGCATATACGTTATAGGATTTAGAATCCCACTCAACTATTTTTACAAGCAAATATGTCTTATTTGAGTTATATGAGTCTGAAACGATTCTGAAATATGTTCACAAGGGTAAAATTCTTGAAACATCATATTTTAATGTACATATATTCGCAATATACTATCAGTATCTACCAGGATATGTACGTTTTCTTAGAAGATACGTTTCTGAGATAGCAATATAATGTAACGTTCCCATACCATATATTTGTTGTGAAGTGAAATGAATAAGAAAGTGTAGTAGAATGTTCTACACCGGACATGTAATAAACTTTTTTCATGTTGCTCTGAATATTTTTTCTAATTTCCAAAACATCTGGCTACGTATAACCCTCTACTGTTGAAGTAGTATAACAGGACTTTAACATCACGTTTCGTAATAATATTTACAAACTTATGAATTAATAAGGAATTTTCAATGTCGTAATGCAATGTTTTCAGTATTAACAAAATATTATTGGTTACAGAAAGTTAATTTTCGGTTAGAGAAGTAATTAGAAATAGAAGAAATCTTTGTGAATAGCCTGTGCTCTTGTTGGCAAATGGTTACCATGGAAACATAATATATGCAGAAATTTCTTGAGGGTTGGGTAAGAAGGCGATCGAGGACTCACAGGTATTGATAATTTTTACATAATTACTTTTCTTTCTTGTATTTTAATGTAGGCTACTTTTCAGTGTTCGTTGTGAATTACTGTGTATTATATTTAGTGTTGCTTATATTCGACAATCTCTAAAGCTTATAGTTTGCAAATTTTCTTCTCTAAAGTTTATTAGTTTTTCTCGTGCACTTTATGCACAGTAAAGCTGATCGAGACTGGACCTACAGTTTAAAGTTGGAACCGGATGTCGAACCCGAGACTTCTTGATTACAAGGCGTCGACGCTACCACTGTGCCATCGTGACGGCAAAGGAACAGTTCAAACAGATATTTACTAAAACCGTACAGCTTATATTCAGTGATAGTTCAAGTGGAAGTCTATGCAACGGAACATAAGCTTTGTGTACAATTTTGTTTATTCTGCATTTAATCGAGAGGAATACATATGGCAATATTTACATCCATAATTCATTTTTAAAACTGAACAATGTGAAGATTTTGTTTGCACATACAAATGCATGCTTTCATTACATTGTATGAATGCTTTATTATGAAGTAATACATAACATACTTATGTTAGAAGAATATAATTAAAGAACCGAAAAACACGAGATTAATAAATTACGTTCATAGGTAGCGTACATGTGATGACATTGATAGACTTCTCCTGATTTAGTTCTGCTTATCAGTCTTAAAATTTTTCAGATCAGGAAATCCTAGCTTTTCTGGAACCAAAGTCAGTACCGCAACTGGTCCTATCTTTAAGAAAAATTGTAAGTCACTTGTACTCACATAGGATCGTAGGAACGAAAATACTAAATTGTGAGTTACAGAGAATCTCAGTTATCGAAAGTAAACGTAATGTAGGCATTCAATTCTAGTCTCGTGCAGACAATTAATGTTTAATTTTCATACCATGGGTCAAAATATGTTGTTAAGGATAGCTTGAAAGCATTGATTTAAATTTAATATTGGAGTCCATATTTTTCATAAATATTAATTGGAAACTGGGTTTGTTTGATTGTTTTGTTGTTTCAAGTCCACTTTATGCACAGATAGGCTAATCGAGACTGGACCTACAGTTTAAAGTGGGAGCAGAACCATTGTGCAATAGGCCTTCACAGGGTATCGAACCCGAGACCCCGCCTTGATTGCAAGATGACGACGTAACCACTACGCTAACGGGGAGGCACAAGAAGAGGTTACAAAGTGATGTTATGAGACCCCAATTCAAATTGTACCTCGGTTTTGTACATTTAACCATCGTGGAGACCTACTCAAAGTAATTGGCCATGGCAAAGTATTTTTGAAATCTAATATTCCTTCTTACTGAAAGATACTACATGTATAGCTACTAAATGTCTTCTCACTTCCTAAAAGAAAGTTATTGTAAATTTATGCCCCTAGGAGTTAAGTTAATTATGACAACTAAAGAAGACATTATTTGAATGAACTATTGAAAAGATAAACTGCTGGTATTTTCTCTTAGGTTACTAAATCTCTCTTCTTTTTATGCTTGTGTCCTTATAGTTATGACTAGATACCGGATTGTAAAGGGAAAAAAATACTATAAAAAGGACAAAAAAGGAAAATTATTGCCAAAAAAAGAAAATGAAAAAGGACTGTAGTTTATTTTATACTCCACTAAACATATTATTTTAAATGAAAGCACAATGTATACCATTCATAAAAAATTCAAGCCATTTCATGTATCCCTTTTTATATATGAATGGTATATATTGTGCTTTAATTCAAAATGATATTATTAGTGGAATGCGAAAGTAAACTATAGTCCTTTTTCATTTCCTTTTTTGAAGGCAAATACAGCAAATAATATTACCATCTGTTTCGATGAAATCTTCCTTGAAACAGCTTACCGCTTTCCACAGTCTGTTCTTTCTTCACTCTGAGATGCACCAAATAGACAATTGTTGAATGTTTTGTTTAGGGGAAAATACATTCGTACAAAAAAATTTATATTTAAAAGATATCACATTGACCACCTTGTCCCACAAGGACGATATTTTTTAAAAAGGGAGAAAAACGGAATGTAGGCTGAAAAAACTAGTGAATAAAGGGATCAGAAAGGAAAACGTTTTTAAAAAAGGGAAAACAGGGAATGTGAGCCGAGAAAGGGGAAAAAAGGGAAGTCAAAACCATATAATCTTATTGGTGGAAGATAATTATCAACACTGTTGTTATTTATTCCGTGATCCTGTTGAAAAATAAAAAAAGGACTTCCCTTTAAAATCCGGTCTCTAGTCATGACCGTGTCTCCACCTACATTTGAACTTCTGTGACTGAAGAAGTTTCGTCTGTTATATTTTTCTATAACATTTGCATTCCATACAATTTACACGATCACACGTGAAAGTTTGTATTTTTTGACACTTTTTGCTAAACGTGTTGATGAGGAAAAATGATGATTGATGGAATCGATTAAGGAGCACTCAGAAAGAAGCACTTACACTGTTGTATTTATTAAACATCGATTTTAGACTTGATAAAAGATGCGTGTAAACTGTAAGGTTGATAAAAGCTGACAGGGCAAGAAATACAGTATTTGTTGTAAACACAATATATATGTTTTATTATTTTTAAGCAGTGGCTCCAACTTTTGAAAAACATTGGATGGATTGAACTCTGAGATTTGTTTCATAATTTTATGCAATAATATACGTCTGAAGATTTGCTCTAAAATGACTATTTTGTTCTTTGTCCAGAAAATGTTGGCTTTTACGTTCAAAAACAGTTTCAGGCCATTCCTGAGAGGAATACATTACTTTTATAGTGGCCCTTTTTTGCCTATTTTAGTCCTAAGTGTCTACATCGAGGATAATGGTTTTTTGAGTGCCTAATACGGAAAAATGGGAAATATGTCGATGTTTATCAATTTTAGTGACTATTTTATAATTTTCGGTGATTTTTGCCTGCCTAATTTAAGACTTTTTAGTGCCTATCGATCCTCATCCTGGTTATAAGTCCATATCCTTACTTTACTTTCCAAAAACGATGTTACCACGGGCAGTGTAAATATTAGGACACTGAAAAGTTTCATATTGGAGATGTAACAAGTTATTGTGAAATATTTTGATAACACTCAGTCAGAAACTAAGCTGTGAGAATGTTTCTAGTGTATAATGATGAAATATTTTGTTTTTTTAAATACAGTCCGGGAACCTTTTTTCTGGATCAATTTAAATACGGTGCAGGAATCTTTTTCCGTATCAATTTAAATTGGGTCCAGGAACCTTTTTGCAATGAAACAATACGCAACTTGGACCGAATTTAAATTGTGAGAGAAAAAAGGTTCCGGTTCCTTTAACATCCCTAAATTACAGCAGTGTGTTACCAGAACACACAAACAAAGAGTGTCGCAACACCCCGGTTCAAGTTTCGGCCCATGAAGAGTAACAATTATAAGCAGCTGTTGAGAAAATATTGTTGCATTTCAGGCCAGCCAATTCTTGATCTTTTCCGTGGCAACAGCAAACGCAAGGCTAGAACTCAAGAAATGAATCAACAGCCACAGCCACAGCTACAACCACAGCAGCAGGGGCAACCGGCCCAGCCTGCCCAGCCGGCCCAGCCAGCTCAGCCACCCAAAAAGGTACAGGCACAGTAATTTTGCCTTCATATAATCAACTAACATACTAATGTTATATGCAGGGATCGGATTTCTCGTATGTAAATACATATCTTTGTAATGAAGCTGAAATCAGTTATATTTTGTATTACCTTTGCGTATCATGACATGTAGACCCGAAACATTCAGTGTTTATTTCGATATTTTCACATATATTAGGTTTTGGCTCATATTTTACATATTTTAGTTACTTTTACATACTATTTCCATATTTGAGAACATTTTCAACCTATACTCCATAGTTGCGAAATAACTACATGTCCCCGTTTGACCGAAAGAGTTGAGTGAATAACTGACAAATTTGAAATACAGTCCCATTACTTCTTGCGATATTGAACGCAGTTTTAGTCAATAAAAATCCATTTTAAGAGACAACAGAAGGATTTTCAAGTTCCAACACTTACCACAACATTTTGTTATTCATTGTTTTGGAAACAGAAAATGAAGACACATTTTGAATTGTTATACAAGTACAATTAATGTCAATGTAAGCGTACTATATTTAATGTAGCTCGTGTAGTGTCTTATATAATTAAAAGAGATACTTTTTTACAATTTTAAGTCCATATTTAACTGCATATTTTGGTGAAAATAACTAAATATGTATTTACATATGTAGCACATTTTTACTACATATAAATCCGGTCCCTGGTTATATGTGATGTCATAGATCATAGTCATGCCACACCTGTTTTTAAAGCACATTTATTTAATATTTCCCATTTTTTAGTTCATTAGTGATTATTAAAGGTCGTATTGAAAGTGGAGAACAGTTAGGCCTAAATGTTAGTGTGTAGAGATTGTTGGTTTCTTGCATTTTATCAAACAACCCTGAGACGTTATTAACGGATGTTGGAAACAACGATTCCCTTGCTAATTTAGTAGCCAGTGATACCAGTTTATCAATCACACTTCTTATTTTCAAAAAAGAAACGCGTACTAAAAAATGGAGGACACACCAATGTCTGCATTTGGCACGAACTACACACACTACACAAATAAGTGATAAAAATGCATGTACCCATTTCTCATTTAGTTTCTACTTTAGTTAACTTTTATAGAAATAACCATAGTTCCATGGCACACTCGGTGTAGGAAATTTCTTCTCCTTCATTTTTTTCCTGTATGGAAATAAAGGTTAAGTAAATACAGTACATATAAATAGCCAAAATTTCAAAATAACTGATACTAATCAGCATTACATATGGTTACTACAACATACACCATAACCATTAGGCTTACATCATTATGTCACCTATAATGTTACTGAAAATAGTTTTTAATGTAAGTTTGGATGAAAAATTACGAATTTAATCAATACAACTCAAAATTGTTAAGTAGCTTTAAATTTAACTTTTTTCCAATAAAAATTGAATCAAGGGTATTAATATCAGAATTGTATTAAAACTGATCTAAGATTTGTGTTTGAGATCTTACAAACTCGCAAAATGATTCAAAGATTAACAGGATATTAAGCAATGATTCCAATGCTTGGAAAGTTGTTTGTTATCTCTGTGATGCAAATATAATAATTGTGTATTTAGCTAGTGCTAAGTTTCATTATTTACTTTCAGAAAACTAACAAATCTCCTCGCTACAACCGACCATTTCTCATCTTCTTGGCTGAAGTCAGAAAGGTACGTAACATTTCTGTTGTTCGCAGATTTGTATATTTTTGTTTCAGGAAAAAATATTCATCACTTTAATAGTCGACGATTTATAATCTTTTGGAGTGAAATTTGGCTAGTGTCGTTTTACTCTTCATCAAAATATGGGCATGTATTCATCGGATATGGAAACTTTTGCATGTGTTGAAAGTTGAGCAAGTTTTGAATTCTACCTAAACAGATTATCTAGCTCATTTGACTGTAACGTAATGGAAAGACGGAATTTATACAGTTGGGTCCTTTCTATATTCAGGAATTTCCGTGTGACTTAGATTGGGGGCCCTCACGAACTTACAAAAAATAACTTTTCTGATTAATCTATTTTTTACTTGAAGTTTTTTGAAGATAATTCAACATACGTAAGGTATAGGTATGTGGTAAATTAATTTCATTAAACTTAAAATTATTATATTATTATTGACCAGAAAATCAAGGACCACCACAAGATATATATCTGAGGTTTTACGTGCTTCTTTAAATTCCACTTCGCATGTGATAAGATGTTTGAGTGACTTACGAAGAACAGACGAATGTTCCAGACCATGAAGAGGAAAAATAAATTGATGTGAAGAGACTTTGTCGTGTAAAAAATGACCGGTATTTTAAGTAGTCTGTTCAGAAGTATTGCTTGTAAAGAAACGGTAGAAAATTATGAAAAGAGATTAGCTAAGGAAGAACGAGACTTTTCGTCAGAACAAACTTAAGCAGCAGGCGGACGCTCTAGTGATATCGGGCCTTCTGTTTCAAATGTTATGTAGATCATTCACACGCGATGTATAAGTTCAGCCGTACGAAACTGAGTCCATCTTTTTGAATCACGCTGTACATGGGCGTAACTTGGGACTAATTTTGAGGAGGCAGAATTAAACTTGAGCCTGATTTTGAGGCGGAAGGATTAAACTTGGGCCTAATTTTGAGGGGACAGAATTAAACTTGGGCCTAATTTTGAGGGGGCAGAATTAAACTTGGGCCTAATTTTGAGGGTACAGAATTAAACTTGGGCCTAATTTTGAGGGGGCAGAATTAAACTTGGGCTTAAATTCGAGGGCGCAGAATCAGATTTGGGGCCCAATTTTGAGGAGGCAGAATCAGATTTGGTTCCTAATTTTGAGGGGGCAAAATCAAACGGCCAAATTTTGAGGGGCAGAATCAAACTGAGCCTAATTATGAGGGGGGAAGAATCAGACTTGGGGCTTAAGTTTGGGGGAAAAGATCTGAATAGTTTTCCATTCAATAAAAACAGCATCTAGGATTATTTGCTAAATAAGTGTGACATTTGCGAATTCACAAATATTACTCTTTATTACTTTGCTTCTCAGGTCCCCTAACTTGCAAATTTTAATGAACTGCAAAATTTGGGGGTCAAGTGCCCCCCTACCCCCGCCAAGTTACGCTTACAATGCTGTACTTATAATACTTAAATAGCGGTGAACACAGCGAATCAACATTTGTGGTTTTAGTAATATACTTTTATATATAGGAGTTTCCTCACAAGACGTGCCTGGAGTGCTGCCGAATTGCAGTGGATCGTTGGCGACGGATGGAAAACGAGGAAAAGAAACCTTACTTCGAGTTGGCCAGAGAAGTCAGGACAACGCTCGAGAAGAAGAAACGCAAGTGGATCCGAAAGGCTAAAAAGTAGTACGTATATTCCCTACAGTGTCGATATGTTCATGAGTGGAGGCAGATAGGCAAAATGTTTTAGCTAGTTTCAAGTCATCCCCATTGGACTTGTGTTATAACTTGCCAGAACTGGCAATGAGTGAACCCAACGGCAAAAGTAATAGGCGAATTGTCCATAATCATTTTCATTCAGCCTGTTTAAATTATGACGTCAATAAGCAGAAGCCAACACACGCTTCGCATCAACAGACTTCCATTCCTTAAAATAATGCAGGCAGTAGAATAAAAATAGTGATGTGCAATTTGCCTACTATTATCTTTGCTGTTGGCTGTACTTGTACTCGATATTTGAGTTACAGGGGGTAAATCATAGAACTCCTCCCTTTCCCAAGCTTTATGTTTCTAAATCGTTGCCAAGAACACGGAAAGTTAACACATACTATCATAATTAGTTTTAATTATTCGTGAGAAAATTGCAGCAATTTGGCTTAATTTAAAAAAGCTATACTTGTCTCAAAAATAGGCTACCTTTTTTTATTATTGCTATATTTATAAGATTAATTTTAATTAATTCCTATTCGGTCTCGGGTTTGATACCCGGTGTATACAGGCACATAGTGGTTCGGATACTACTTTAAACTGTAACTCCAGACCCAATTAGCCTATCTCTACATAAAGTGGCGTTAAAACAAATACTCAAAAGATAAGAAAAATACCAATCAGTAGAGGTAAAGAAACAAGGAAAGTATAGAAAAGTAAATATACTAACTCATTTTCCGAAAGATAGCACACGAAAACGAATTGAAAAATGAGAACTTTTTCTCAACTTGAAAACGTCTTACTATCTTCAAGTTCTTAGATTTTATGGTTTTATATAGCGGTATTTATAAGAACCGAAATTAAACAAGGAATATACGCAATGCTGATTTTTATTGTATTCGAATTGCTTTCGCATTTTATGATTTCTAAATTTATTTATTGAATCGGTTTTAATGATTTGAACTTTAGATTTATCTATACAAGGATCCCCCCGTAATGGTAAATTGTTTCTTCAAATATATTTTTACCCTGTGATATTATTACATTTATAATTTCATCTTATATAAACCTTTTTCGCTCTTTTACTTAAGTTACAGAAAGCAAGCTTACACAATTATTCGTATTAATATAATTTAACGCACAGTAGGTACTAAATGGTTGGACTATATATCGGAGGTATTGATTAAATTTGAAACGTTATATTTGTACAGTTGGGAGCAAAATTGAACTTTACAAATAATATCCAGCTACTTCCTAAGTTATTTCTGTTTGTGGGTGTATTTTTTTATCGTATAATCAGTTCGGCAAACTACGTGCTACTATTGACAAATTTATCTGCTTACTAAGTGCTTCGAAATAAGAAATTCCAGTTACGTACTTGTAACAACGCAGTGTTGCGTCTGACTGTACAGAGACGTAGGAAATGTAGTAGTACATTACATAACTGCTTGTAATAAACAAACAAAATAGGTTCTGATGACCAAATATTTGTTGAAATACGGCGTTAATCGAATTATACGTTTACCAGAACAAATTATTTAATTTTAACCAATTGTTTAGAATTATCAAACAGTTCAGCCAGAATTACCTATTTAGTGTAGGTTGTCATGCTTTCTTGTCAAGGAAGGGGGTCGTATTAACCCCTCTGGAATAAATTGATTGATTCTTGTTATTTATTGTCGCTTTTCTTCCACTTCGTGGATAATCGCCACTATGAGGATGAGTGAAGGTGTTGATGAAGGGACACTCGCAAACACATATGCTCAGGCCATAATTCAAACCCGAGAATCCTGGCGTTGTAGCGCACTGCGATAACCACTCCACCAGTCGGAGTGGAGGTCAGCCCTCTGCAATAAAGAAAACTTGTCTACGTATTATTCCCTTCTTCCTTTTCCTTTTATCTGTTCTTTCTCCTTTTTTCTTGTATCTTCGATCCTGTTCTCGATCGTCTTTCCGCAGTTCTTTATTTCTTTGTACGTGCTAATTTCCTCTCTCTTCAATCCACCTCCTACTCTAGGTATTCTCTTTCATTTTCTATTTCATTACCATCCTTATTCTCTCCCCCTCTCCCCTCTCTCGTTTCTCTACTTTTCTCTTTTTTTCTCTCTCTCTGTAGCCTCTATATTACTCTTCAATATTCTTTCTCTTCCTCTGTCCTTCTCTCTACTTTATCTCCCCCCCCTCTCTCTCTCTCTCTCCGTGTGGTCTCTATATTCTTCTCCTTTTTCTCTATCTTCCTCTGTTCTCCTCTCTACTTTATATTTATCTTTCTCTCTCTCTATAGCCTCTATATTCCTCTTCCCTATTTTCTCTCTTCCTCTGTCCTCCTCTCTACTTTATATTTTTCTTTCTCTCTCTCTCTCTCTCTCTCTCCCCGTCTCTATCTATTTACCTCTTCCCTATTCTCTCTCTTCCTCTGTCCTCCTCTCTACTTTATATTTTTCTTTCTCTCTCTCTCTCTCCGTCTCTATCTCTTTACCTCTTCCTGCCTGTCCCGCTTTTTTATTTGTCTTTCTTTCGCCGTCATTCACTCACACGTCTTTCTTGTGAAGACACGCAGGGGTGCCCCAGGGGATTTGTTGTTTTAAGTCTACTTTATGCACAGATAGGCTAATCGCGGATCGTTCTACAGTTTAAAGTGGGATCCGAACTACTGTGCAATGTGCCTCCACCGGGTATCGAACCAGGAACCCCCTGATTACAAGGAGACGACGATACCAGTACGCCATCAGGGAGGCCCCGGTGCTCATGAGGGGGGGGGTCAAAATTTAGGAAGTTTTTTTTTTACTTAAAATAATATAAGGCCTCCGAAATCCTACAAATGTTTCTTTTGAAATAGTGTATATGGTAATCAGAAGCGGCGATTGGGTGCCAAAACTAGAAGTCTTAGCATTAAGGGGCATAATACGAGAGCAGAAAGTGGGGGCCAACTTTTTCCCACGCCCCATCTAAACGCCGCCACTGGTGGCAATTAATTTTACTTCCTTAGCAGTATTCAACATCTTAAATTTCTCACTATATTACAACTTATTATACATCTTCAGGGCTTATACCCCCCCTCCCACTTTTTTGTCTGCTAATAAGGGGTGAGACTCCCACTCGAAATAAAATTCCGGCTACGGGCCTGTGCTTGCCGGAAATATGGTGGCGGGCGGGATTTCGCGAACCGAATTGTAGGGGAAGTTGTTCCCTGAATATAATCCATTCTGCAAACTCGCACCGCACTGCATAAACCAAACAGACTCAATCGTTGATTATCAGCTTGCCTGCTATTACATTCGAAAAAATCTCTATATTTGCATTTGTTTTCTTCATTGGTACCAAACAAATGACATGGAAAGTCGTTACTTTTTAAATCGCATTGTAGTTATTGTCCCTGAAAAAGAAAACAACTACACTCCGTCCCGGGAATATGTGGAGCAAGGCCGCGCATAACGATAGGGAAGGGTTAAGCGAGTGGGTGGAGCGAAGCAGTACACGCTGCTGCTATAAGCTGGTAGCTGCAGTCGTATTTTTCTCTTCGTGTACTCGTTTCCCCTCCCACGCGTTCATTGGTCGAGCTCTCGCGAGTCACCACTTGCGCAGAGAATTGTTTCCGTTCGCTTGCTCCAGAGATTCCTGGGATAAAGCATAGTCGCAGAACAATTTAACAGCCTTCTTTTTACTTTCTTTCAGGCATCATAAGTTCCCAGATCTTGCTTTAATTCTGAGGAACAACTGAACCATGGAATTTCATAATGGGAATTAGCCGCTTTCATATTTTACAAATATTTTACTCTCTATTGATTGAATTAGTTGTATGTTATGAGACGGTTGCTATTGAATTGTTACTTTTGAAATTATGCTTCTGTTAATTATACCCTATATAGCCAAATAAATTATGTATAATATTGATCTGTAACAGCAGCTAAAACAAAAAATTATCAAAGACTGAATAAAGCAAGGTTATATGACTTTAAATTAAGAATTTATTGTTCATTTCGTATTGTTCTTTCTTACATGTAATATTTATGTATGAACATGATCTAAACTAAGGTAGCGTAGTTGATGACGGTATTATTTTGTATGCCTCGGGTTCGAATCTCGATGGGGCAATTGATTGTATCTATGGGTTTAGTCCTGGCCAACCTGTTCTGTTTCTAAAATGGAAACGCCGACGTCTGTGGCAGAGTGGTTAGCACATGGCGCTACGACGTCAGGGATTCCGGGTTCCAATCCCGACCTATGCATGGTTGTTGTTTGTGAGTGTCTCTTCATCGATTTCATAATGTCATCACTCATCTTCATTTTTCGCAGTTATCAAAAACTAAACCAAATAAACAATCAACCTAAAGTGGAATTATAGTAAAACATAGTTTCTCAAGGTTAGTGAATTTTCGACAGAGAAGTTTTAGTTTGTCGATTCGTACACTTTTACGTATAATAACACTTTTAGTATACTTCGTACGTATGAAATTATCGGTTTGAAATTTTCGCGTACCTGTAAAAACCTATCCAAGTCTTAATAAGCAATCCCTTGCAGTGCCGTGCCCATGATTATAGAAAGGGAGGGTTTACGTACCAGTGGCGAAGTGTGACATTTTTACGTAGTCATCCCAAGATTTGCCAAACGTCAGGTCGATATTTCAACAGACGGGGAGGGAGGAGGGGTCACAATATTTCTCTGCGATAAACGCCAAGGTCATTGCCAATTCATACCACAACGACTACAAAAGAGACATAATTCTATCCCATACGACGAGAATTATTAAATATGATGGAAACTGAAATGCAAACACCTCAATTGTCGCGTTTGAAGTTAAGAGGAACCAGCTTTTTAGGCCATTTTTTCGTTTTCTTTCATACCGAACGCGACTGGAGCGCGACGACGCTTACTTCACTTTGAAGCTATGGTACACGCGAATTGCAGTTGGACCTCAGCTTCGAAGTGAGATAAGCGTCGCCGAGCTCTGCTTCATTTACTGTCAACGTGCCATGCGTCTGGGACTTGTTTAAGCTCCCCGGCAGGTAAAGGCAAGCGTAGTGGTGAGTGTCACGTTTTTTCACACCCGACGCGGTGACGCTTACTTCACCTCGAAGCTGAGGTCCACGCGAACCATGGTTCGCCGCCAATTGTTTTGATAATGAAAAACAGATTTCATATCGTTCAATGTGTGTGCTTTTCCTCTTAACAAGTGAAAATAGCAGACATTCCAGACTTCGAGTGGTGTGCCCAGGATTTTCGAAGGGGAAGGGGTTACGTGTACTTTTTAGTAGTCATTTCTGAATTCTTCATTTTGCCATCTTTCCTGCCTTTTCATTCTTCCCCCCCCCCCTTTTTAAAAGAATATTGAGCCAAAGCAGGATTTATGACCCTCACCAACTCCTCCTTGAGCACGCCACTGGACACTCGGAAGAATCTTGATGACTCCAGAGAAACTTTGCCGTGGTTGTAAACATGGGGATGAGGGCTAAAAAAGGGCCTGTTAATAGCCAGACCTTCAAGACTGGGGAAAAGTACGGGTCGTTGGATGGACCTTGTAGGGTCTGCCTGTTCGGAAGCGTTCGGCTGTTCTCGGCACCGGCAGAGACCAGAGAGATTCGCACCATTCTGCGATGAGCTGGGCCGTCGAACACCATTGCCTTCAATAGGAAACTAGGCGGGAGGGTTCGACGCGAAGGGTAGTACTGGGGCCTCATTTCGATGCGCAAAGATTAGCGAATCTCTTGCGTATTTGGAGCTGTTTCATGCTGTCGTTTGGCTTATTTCGCACAAACATACGAGTATTCTGACATTTCTTTTACTTCTCTAAAATATAGTAAAATACAATATTTTTATTATTTTGCTTGGTCATCGCCGCATCTCCCGATGACCGGACGCCTCGGCTCGCCTCTGTTACGGACTCTTTTTTTGGTAGTCTGCTCTCATTTTACCATCTTTTTCTACTTTTGATGTTCTTTTTTTTAGAAATATTGGGCCAAACGGGGTGTTATATCCCCCACCAACCTCCCCTTGAACACGCAACTGGCCCCTTGTAATAATTAAGGCAAATTTCTGTAGCTGAAATGAAATTATATGTGTGAAATGTAAAATGTTATGCTGCTTTTGGTTTTTCAATGACGATAAATGTGCTCTTACGCCCATTAATGATTACTATTTACTTACATAACTTCTAAAAAAAGATCCTGTAAAAGTATTCAAATATTACCAATGCTCTGGAATCGAACACAAGGAACACATTGTTCAATCACTTGTATCTTTGACTTCTCAGAAAGATAACTGATGTTGTCTGCATACACTCAACAATGATTTTATGGATCTGGGAAGACACTTTTCCTTTGTTATCATGCGATGCAGGTTCTGCACTTCACTCTCTGTCTCTGTTGCAGTCATTATTTGTGTAACACAGGATTTTTTGCTCATCTTATCAACGTATGTTGCCAGGACAAGCTTCCTACACTAGCTGTAGATATTCCAGGCTGAAGTCCTGCAGGCTCCAGCTCACGAATCTCATATTGATGTGTCTTTGTTGCATGTTGCAGCATCATGACATTCCTTCAGCATAATGGTGGAATGATCCTGTATAAGAAGTGTATGCCAGGAATATTAACTGACTTTAGATTATCCCATCGGGCATCAAAGATGTGATGTAGTCAGCATTTGTCCAAAACCACTAATTCAAATACAAAAGAAGTAAACATTTTTAAAATTAAACATAAATAAAAGAATAAATGATATGTTGTCACCTAATATGTATTATTACCAAGTTTCTGACAGTAACGAATGTATGAAATGCATTCTGCACCAACTAGTCAATCACATGATGCAAAATTGTTTGTTTTTTCAAGGAGGTAGACATCGTTACCACACCCTGCATTATCTTATGCAATTCTGTGACATACATTTGGTTCTGTGATGCCACTATAGCAACATGAATAATAAGTTAGTGTTGCTAATCTGTAACTTTGTTTGTCATGAAAACTTAGCTTTACATCCACAATGCTATAGCTCTGCACTTGAAAGCAACTACATTGTCGTCACTGTCACAAAATTTTGCCACGGAATCATCCTACAGGGACTAGATACTTGACAGACATATGCTTACCTCTATAGCTGATGTTCTCCTGTTTCCACTGGCACTTCCTTCTACCATATGTGTATTTTCACTGTCAGTCACCTTGTGACAATGAACTTACTTATACGCTAAGAATTGGCTGTGCAAATATCAGTTCACTCTATGTAGTCACAGGGCATTGGAAGCCATATTGACTTGCAGTGTAGCCTACTGGCAGAAATACTGACTGGATATTGCTAACATAATGGAATATGTGTATATGTGCTTCAATATGTGAATTCCCTTTACCCGTGCACATGTTTTTCTATACTGCTGGACAATGAAAACCGGACACTTTAATATTTGACATCTGAATTGCAATAACAGCTCGCAGGTATATTACAGAATGTTCGGCAGATCATGTAGTACCATATGCACCATTCATAGGCTCGGACTTTGTTTATGCATTCGTACTTAATTCAGTTTCTGCAACATTTAGTTAGCCCTTGTACCAGAGCTTTTATCGACCCATTGCGTTATCACAAAAAATGCAAGTGTCCGGTTTTTTTTGTCCAGCAGTATATTATGCATCTCAGGTTGACCTATTCATGGAATTGCCCTCCAGTATTTTTTTCCAGGAGGGACCAGAATTTCAGTGTTAGAGAGAAGCTGGATTGAATAAGTGTACACAGCTTTTCTGAAGGAGTATGTTTTGTATTCTATCTAGTTTTCATCCATTGTTATTTTCACGTTTTATACAAGTAATATAATTTTATTAGCATTATTAAATAAAAAAGTGCTCCCCTGTGCTTAGCACAACGCCATGAAGGTGTATAGGGGGTCTGGGGTTAACGCCCCACACTTTCTTGATCCCGTCGTGAGTGGGGGTGATGTGATCAGCATCACGCCCCTGACCGCCTTTACCCCCCAGGGTTTCCCTCAGGTACCCATGTTATTCGACGCTGGGTGGACGCCGGGGCCGCAATTGGATTAATTATTATTGGGAACTGATGGTTAGGCCTGAAGGAAGATTGATATGAGCTCCTTGTAAGAATGCAAGTAAGAATGTAAGTTGTAATCATAGGCGTAGCTAGAACTTTATATTTGGGTGTGCACAAAGAAAAAAATGAGGTCTTGTACCTTTGTAATAGCATATTTTGCAACACAATCACTTGGCTCTTTAACTGCACTGCTGTTTGTAAAGGAATATAAATTCACTAATGACAGTGTTGAAAATTTCTGAATATATGTAGTAGAAAAAATAGAAATTACACACACACAAAATGTTCATAAATGTTACAAATTCATCAAAATACACGTCATCTATAAAAGAGACGTCTGTCAAAGGGAACAATGTTCTTAAACTCATCAATAACTTCATTTACATCAATAGACTAAGGTTTTTCCTGTTCCACAAATAGCAAGAGCAGGGCTTCCAATCTATCCTGCTTCTGAGTTGCTCTTAATTTAGTTTTAACTTGGGAAAGCTTGGAGAAAGCTCTCTCACACGTGCAGCTTGTGACAGGAATAGAAGAAAAGCGCTGCAGTACAGAGTATAGAATGCAGTAAATATCTTCTTTCTCCAATGACATCAAAAAATCGAAAATCTATAGACACCCGTTTCATCAGCGATAATGCATACGTTTGTACCAAGTAATGACATTTTCAACTTCTTACAAACTGTCGCTTATTTTCTCTCTTATTGAAATATCTGTCTTTAATTCTCTTTGATAAAGCAGCCCATTAGGGTGTGCCTAAGCACACCCGGCACACCCCGTAGCTACGCCTATGGTTGTAATGTTAGAGAAAAATGAAAGTTGCAATGAATGAGAGTTTACTCAACATTAGAAAACAATAAAAAAAATCATTGTAATCAACAGCGATGAGGATAAATTAAATTGTCACATACTTTTTCTGTTCTTTGTGTTCTGCCAACATTTAAAAATAACCTATGTCACCTGTAAGTTATTGTTGAACAGTTGTTTTTCTTTGTTCTTCCATCTGGAAAGAACATATCGTTGTCCACACAATAAAAAAACATGTGTACTGCAACAATAGTGGCATATGCAAAGCACAAAGGATGTTTTCTTGTTTCTTTATATTTATAAGATTGTTGCTGATTATTGTTCAATTTTGAAAAGGCGGCCACTGCTTTTGATGATGTGAATGTGTTTGCTGCAGAGAAGAGGAAAGAACATGAAAAGTCTGTTCTGAGAGAGAGTAGCATATGAAAGGCCTAATGTTATACTTGAATTAGTGGTTTGTTAAGAAAAATGACACGCTCAAGTGGTCGCGTAGTATCGTAACCGGAGCTTGCTGTAAAATTGACAAGAATATACCTATGGCATTCTTGTATCTACCAGTGCGACTTCTTCCTGAAAGTCTGCGGGAATCAGAAAGTCACCAGTGAATGATTGTTTTATTTCTGGGAGTACATGAAGTTCTTCCCATGGTTGTTGGACGTATTCCAGACACATGGTATGCAAGATAGTGCTGCTTTTGAGGTAAGATCTCTGATTTATCACTGAAACTGTAGCAGTGGAAAGGAAAACTTATCACTTCTGTGGTTGACACTATGTCAGAAAATATATTAGAAATGGAACTATGTTTATTTTAGTTTTGTGAACAGTAAGTATATTCTTTATACAACACTGGAAATACATTAAAGACAGTAAAAGAAATAGTACAGAATTAATTATGTAGTATAAAATTCAAACTACATACCACAAATGAATTTTGCATTAGTTAATATTTTGAAGATAATGTTGAAGATTGAATTTCATTTTTCTGTGTCAGCTTGTTCAAGTGCAAAGGTACAAAGGGGGACCTATCCGAAGACTTGCATAATCTTGTAAAAGAAAGCTCAAGGCATGTTTCAAGTGACATTCCACAACAAAACAATTTAAACGAGGAGTAAACCTGTTACCAAATGTTACATTTTTGCTCATTGCCTCCGGAAACTCAAGTTTGTAAGTACGATGGTTGGGGAGTAAGTCATGGCAACCCAGTAATAATTCGACAGTCGAAGGATGTATTAAAAATTTGTTATATACAACTGAAAGAGTATTCATTATGGATATATTTTTGGTAGGAATCATGAAAGAAAACCAAAGCAACCCTGTGACATACACATGTATTAATGTACAAGTTACAAAAACCTGTCTGACCCTGTGACATACACATGTGCACATGTTACAAAAACTTGTCTGATTAAGACAAACCTTCGAAATAATCTCTTGCATTGTCCACAGCATGCTGCCATCGATGTGGCTGCCAGTCCTAAGCCTGGAGAAAGAGTGAAGGGCGGTCAAAGTTGCAGCTCAAACAAAGCTTACAGTAGTAAGATGTTTCAAGAGCGGACCCATTACCATAATTGTTTGTACAGGATCTTATGTACTCTGTCCAGTGTTTGTGTTTTGCTATTTACGTACATAATTCCTCACTTTGGAACACCAACTTCAGGGGTCGGAATTGTTTTGGTCGCCATTTTGAAACCGGTCAGTGGATTACAAAATCATGTTCGCATCCTTTCACGTTTTCTGTGACCTTTAAAACGAGGTATTACTCGACCCCCTTGCCATTTGAAATTTTCGAGTTCCTCCTTAACTTTAGACCCCCTTTTTTGGGTCACGCGGTTTCATCCTTTTTTAGTCCCGCAGTAATCATGTGGCATATCGTTGGAAAGCTTGTGTCCTGTACTTTTCGAAACTGTTATGGTGCTGCACTTATCTTAATTATTAAGCTCGGTATACTCGATTTGGCTCACCTTCCTTTTTTTGCAAAACCATTTTGTACACGGAAAACGGTAGGTGGTACAGACAAATGTTTCATATGACAATCGTATATTTTCCCCGCCTTTCCGAATCTGCATTCCAAACACACCCTTCCCATTTGAAAATCGCACGAACGGGGCATGTGTCCCCACAAATCCACAAAGGGTGGGTTTCGGGCTGTTGCAAATACTTACTACGGATTGTTTTGGCCCAACTTAGTGGTGCATTTTTTTTGTTTCAACTTGATAGGATCTCCCGTTCTCGAGGAAAAGCTAGTGTCTGGGTCCCTCTGAAACACCCTGCAGTGGCGCAGGAACGTTTTTCATTTGGGGGGGTACAAAATTCAGCCTCCCATATATATATATATATATATATATATATATATATATATATATATATATATATATAAAAGAATGTCCTGTTATTTAATGCAAAATATGCATATATATATACACAATCAAGTGTAGGAATAATACTAATAATTAGGATAATTATATTTAATTAAATTAATATATTAATTAATTAAATATGTACATTAATTAATATTGTATTGTTATTATTACATGAATAGGTAAAATATAGTAAAAGAATTGAATATTTATTAAATAACAAAAAAAGAAGTTAGATCCAATTATGGAATTGTGAAGTTCCTGATTAATATTTTATGGATATTATCATTAGTAGTGTGCATAAATCATTGGAATCCTTCAAAGCCGTATGAGCCAAATTCCTTGTATTCCAATAAGTTCAGCGGAGAAAACCATCGAGTATATAGGGTGCAGCAGAAATAACTCCCGGATTTCATTCGTGAATAACAAAGCAACGATCGATGTTATGCAAAATTTTATTTCACAGTTGGAAAGAACAAGGATTACCATTTTGTTTCCCATATGTACCGAGACAACTCCATGAACTTTTCCACTTTTTTGAGGAAGACTGCACGCAGTTAATGTAACGTCTGACCGTTATGTATGGATGTTACACAACTTCCTGCAGCCGCAATCAAACGAACGCGGCAAATTGGCTGTGTGGTTTCAACAGGATGGTGCCACAGCACGCGTATCGATGAACGTGCTACGTGAAATGTTTCCAGGGCGTCTGATCTCACTTCGAAGTCACCTTCCATGGCCAACTCGTTCCCCCGAGCTCGCACCCTGCGACTTCTTTCTGTGGGAGTACGTGAAGGCTAAAGTTTACCAAGGAAGGCCGAGAACAGCCAATGATCTGAAAGATGGTATCGGACAGGAAAGAGCGGCAATACCGACCAGACATAACTAGTAGGGTAATGCAGAACTTCAGGGCGAGACTTCAGAAATGCGTACACTGTGCAGATCGGTATTTGGACGATATCATTATAAAACAAAGTCAACTATGTCACACAAAATGGTGACTTGTGGAAATTTTGACAAAAAATAATTGGAACATTTTGTTCCTTGTAAATGTGCAATAAAATAGTAAACCTTTGTTGCTTTGTAAATCACAAATGATATCCGGGAGATATTTCTGCCGCACCCTAACTTTTAATTGTTACGCTGTTCAAGCATGGTGTTGGCATTGATGGAAATTGAGTATAACAAATGCTAAACAATTATATTTTGATAAATTACTTTCACTACTTGGTAAGTCTTTCGGAGGGAAGGGGTCCGGACCCCCTGGACCCCCACAAAAACGTCCTTGAGACCTAGGTATAATGTGAAGCCATGAGAAATATTCTCTATTAGAACAGCACACAAGAATGTCCTGTTATTTAATGCAAAATATGCATAAATATTTTTCATTGTTTTTGTTAGAATTTAAGTTGTTTTTTTTTTAAAAAAAACAACAGATTTTAAAATCAGATAACAATTCTGAAACATATAAGGCTAAGCTCTGGACCTCATTCTGGGCTTATTTGGATTTCACGGAACGGAAAATCAGGAGTGAGGGAGATCTTGAGCCACCCCAACCAGCAATAATCATCTCCCACCCACTGGATATAGAAACTACATTATATAGAGTTCCACTTCAGTTTCGTTCATTATAATTTTAAAAGTCCCATAAAATAAAATAAAAATATCTTTAAACAATTTATGGCAGATGTGTACCACATCCAATGCCTTTTAGAAGCCATGTATTTGGTATTTTCTCAGACATCTATAGGGTGTTGTATTAAAAAAGAAAAAAATGAGTTCAGATGGTTCCAATCAATTCGTAAGAAGTCTAACTTTGAAATATTTGTGAAAAATTTGACAAATCATTTATTTGTAATATAATTAGCTGTACCTAATGACGCTCTTCAAGTACTGAAAGTAATATCATTCGGTACATTTACAAAACCGAAATCCTTCAGCTCTCATATGTAGCAAGGAAAGCCATACGCTCAAAAGTTTATTTTTTCTTTTCAATCTTTGGTGGACAATGTGAAGAGCCGGCCAAGGTTTATTTTCGTATGTAGTGGTATTAAATGCAGATACGTACATGCGTGTGTTTTAGGATGAAATGTCAATTTCTCGTTTATGTGAAAAGGTAAACTTTAATGTAAGCAGAAGCATGTGCGCGTCACAGTTAAAGATTTTCGCATCTACAAAGAAAATTTTAAAAAATCCCACCTTGCCGGACTCCGTGGCGGAGGGGTTAGCACAGCGCGTTATGACGCCAGTGGTCCCAGGTTCGAATCCTGGCCTGCCCATGGGTGTTATTTTTGAGTGTCCATCACATCATATTGGTTTGGTTTGATTTGGTGTTTTAAGTCCACTTTATGCGCAGTAAGGCTAATCGGGACTGGACCTACAGTTTAAAGTGGAATCCGAACCACTTGTGCCTCCACCGGGTATCGAACCCGGGACCCCTTGATTACAAGGCAATGACGCTACCACTGCGCCATGGGGGAGGCCACATCATATCATCATCACTCATCCTCATCTTCGCGATTAGCCAAAAGTGGCAGAAATGCGAAGTAAAATAAACCACATCAATCAATCAAATATTCCCATCTTACTCCCAGAGACCTTGTAAATCCAATCCAAAATCTACCAATAGAACCTGCAGTGAGTCTCAATTATCTCGTGCATTCATCTGACTAATGTAATTTTCTTACAATTTGACTTTAGAGTTTAACATAAAATAGCGTTGTGTTTGTGTTGCATTCGATATCACAATTAGATTTTAAGCAATTAATGTCCAATTATAAGTATACCTAATGCATAGGTAAAAATACTCCCCCCCCTCTGATAAATGTCTAGGACATATTTCATTTCACCTAGGAATGATATCGCGATGCGATGAGTTGAGAATTGTCAGAGCCTCATTTCGTCTCCTGTATGGCGAGGTCCTTCTCGTTCTTGTTTGTGTTTATTTTTCTTTCCATTTCCACTCTGAAGTTATTAAAACTTATTCCAATTTCACCTCATTCTCAGATAGGCTAATCGGCACTCTATTTTTTTAAAAATATATATCTTAATATATAGGTTTAAGTATAGTTTTCCCAACACCCTCTTACAAATTTATGAAATATATGGGTGAGGTAGAGGAGTACATTGTACCCCCCCCCCTCCCCAAGTTGGTCTGTCGTGTCTCGTCTCGTTCGTGTAAATGTTCCGTTTCGGAAAATTCCATTATAAATATTCAAAAGAAAATGGGGTCAGTCATATACTCTTCTGATGAAGATTTGTATCTTATCTTCGAATCGACGCGACCACTGCTTTAGAAATGTGTACCCCCCCTCCCCTTACGCAAAGCAGCAATCGTCTGCAGCGTAATTGTCTTGGAGTCAATCTGATTCCATCGTTCCACACACATTTTAAACAATTTTCATCTCCTTAAAGAGGTTTCCAAGAACTTAGGTCAATGATCTAACTAGTAGCAAGCACGATGTAGTATAATAAGTTTACAATTAAATGTTTTGAATTTCTGTGGTAAGGACTATAATGCTTAAAATTTATAAACAATAATACATTATTTTATTGGGCGAATTGATAATAGGTAATTTTAACAGTAGCACCTTCCGTCTGCTGTCAAATTACCAAAGGGGGGTACAGGGGGTACAACTCGATTTACGGATTTAGGGGGGTACAGTACCCCCTTCAAAAATTTGCGGGGGTACAATGTACCCCTGTACCCCCCCGTTCCTGCGCCACTGACACCCTGTATTTATAAATTAGCCTTAAGCTAAGGGTTTTTGGTATGCAGGTTTTGCTGTTGGGTGTGTCATATGGATTTTGGTGTATTGCCTTCTGTTAATTTTTGTGAGGGTGTTCTTTATTCTGTAAGAAGGGGGAAATGTGACATTGCGAAGTCGTAACAATTCGCAACTTCACGTTCATGCACAGGAACTTACGTTTAAGCAACAAACGAAGTTCTCATTTTCGCCGTCAGGTGGTGACTCCGCCTGACAGCTTTTTCTTAACTGCTGCTGCCATCTGGCAGGGTTCAATGGAACTGTTCACTTAATCGTCTTCAAGGTAACTTAATATACTATAAGGTAGCGCCATCCGAAAATTGCCGATCATACACGAGCGCATGACGTCATGTGGGAGGATCGGTTATGCTCGGTGCCCCTTCGGTTATGTTCGTTCGGGGCTTGGTCGAAGCAAACGGCCGCTATAATTTCTATGCGAGTTTCAGAGAGGGAAAGTGTTTCATTACTTTGAGGGGTAAATATTAATTATCATACTTCGGGCTGGTATTGAGGTATTCCTTTAATGATTAGTAACATAATTAAAACATGCTACTTTTAAAAGAGGGAAAATTGCACATGCAAACGTATTGTACAAATTCATGTTTCTGAAACCTGATCGATATATTACAAAGAAGGTTGTCCGTGTTCTCATTAGAATTTCAGATTTCATCATTTCATAAATCGTATTATGATTTTAATAAGAAACGTTGCATGCTAAAGAAGAATTGCATAGTGAAAGAGTTACAAAGAAAGAATTGATTGACAGATTTGGTTTATTTTTGCTTTTGTCTTTTTTTAAATATGAAAGGAAAACCGATAAGAGGTAGTCCCCCCTCCCTTTCGATCTCTTTCTTTGTTTCCACAAGCCAGCCTCCTTGGCGTAGTGGTTAGCACATCGCACTTCAACGCCAGATTTTGGGTTCGAATCCTGGCATGGGCATGGATGTTTGTGAGTGTTCATTCATCATTTCATCACTCATCCCTATCTTCGCAAATTAGCCAAAAGTGGCACAAGAAGCGAAGTAAAATGAAGCAAATCAATCAATCAATATTTGTTTTCACATATACTATCACATTTACTAATTTCTCAATTTTCTCATTAAGGACAAATCAATGTCTTACCCGATTGGATTCGAATCCGGGACCCCTGGCGTCGAAGCGCGATGTGCTAACCACTACGTCAAGGAGATCCACAGAGGCCTCCGAGGTACTACGGGCCTCACAGAACGTCACAGGATTATTATCCGATTATAAATTATGGATATTAGAGTTTGGATAATAAATAAATTATATAATATATAATCTACAAATTAAAACACACCTGTTCTTTATTTATAGAATCTCAAAGAGAGGGATAGTTTGCCAAACTAAAAAAAAATCCTATTTTGTTCTCACTACGATAAAAATAGAAGGCATAATAAAAAAAAAATTGGTAACTATAGATTGACACAGAATTGAATAAGCTGAATTTTAATGTAACTCGTTTTTATGTGATTCTACTGATTAACTTTTAATTGGAGTCCAAACTTGAATATCCGTAATTTTTAATCCGATAGTAGTCCGGTATAATCTATTTACAACATTTAACACAACGCAGTATAAAAGCCTAATATTTAGTTTTCTGACTGAATAGTTTCTTCTTATTTATTCAGAACGTTGCAATCATTTCCAAGAACATTTCAAATTTTACATAACATCAGAAAGTATTAAAATAATACTGATATACTTAAAATCCAATTTTTACCATTCTCCATAATGTAACTTTATTTCTCAAATTATCAAGTGAAAGAAGCAATATACAATCTAGATAAAATTTTACTCTGTATTTGAAAATTACTCTAAATTCGAAAGAATCCCCAACCTTCTTCATATATTTATTTACTGTACAACAATTTACGGGTCAAAGTTCCACATGCAAAAAATTATTGGAAAGTTTTATGTGGAGGAAGAATGACGAAATAGTTTGTAAGATAGTAGTTTCAGACTTTGAAAACTTAATTCCAGTTTGTAATTTGCAGATATTTTAAATTTATCTGGTTCGAATTTGGCTGCAAGTTATCGTTGTCATAGTTCTAGTTTTTCGTATTAAGAACTTTACATACACATGCGTGCAGAAGACGAGCCGAAGTATACAAGTACTAATTTCATTAACTTAACCTACTCGAAACCTACTAATTCAAGCCTATAGAAATAGATTTATGATCATACGTTAAATGAAACGCTTTGAGAATAACCATGAAAATGTCTTAGTTCTTAGTTTAATTAAACAATAAAGGAGAAAAGTTACATGAACTCACAATGATTGACCGTGCAAGTGTACGAATTATTATTCGTTAAAGGACTTTGTCGCAGATTTTCCATTTCCATTTCCATGTATGTCTGAGTTGTATAACCGGAAAATATACTCCAAGGTTGATATGCGACACACATTTGTACATTAACGAAGTAACTTGCATTACACTAATCTTAGATCTTGCTCTTTTTGACAGAAATGTACTACAAAGAAATAATGTAACATCCATTGGTTTATATTAAGTACAAGGGTACAAAATTATTCACAATGTATTTGTGAAATACCAAAATTGAACAAAGTTGCAAAAATTTCAATGATGGGTGTAATATTTACTCATGCAATATTTACCATCGTGCATACAACGCTATGTAACTCGAATTGAAGATGTACTAAGTGAATTTCATTTCGAAAAGCGTGAAAGTTAGTACGCGATCTTCGAAATGCCCATTTCCGACAACGTTTTTCACAATAATGTGAACATACAAATCACAATCAACATCGATCTGTGTTAAATGAAATTGTTAATAATTATAAATCCGACTTACATAAATGTACATAACAAATCAGTTAGGCTCACTACGTACTTCGCACTAGTTGAACACATTTTCAAGATATTGATGACTTTTCTTGTGGTACTGTCGGTTAGGTTACGTTGTAGATTTTGAACTTCTTTATTCAGTTAAAGCAGGTTGATAAAGGTTGTTCGTAATCTTTAATTTATTTGCTTCATTATGCAAACGTGTGTTTCTCCTTTGTAAACGATTGAATATGTTTTCCAACAACGAACCATTGCTTGCAGTTTGTGCATATATACCTTCGTCTATATATTTTTCTCTTTTCTGGCAGCATAGTCTTTAGCTTGTTTAGGGCACGTCTCCTTATTGCATATCTTTCGTAGCGTACATCTCTGCAAACCTTATCAACACGTCCTACAAGCGAATCATATTGTGAAGATAAGTGTTTAGGAGAAATACACCATTTCCTCGATTATTTGGTACTAAAGTAGTGGGTGTAATTTTAGCGATGGCACTGCAGTTGGCTTCAGCACGTTCTTTGGTGGAAAATACAGAAATTCTGCTTTTAGATCTCACACATAGTCTTCTTCACAATAATTGCCACTGCACACTTGCATTTTTTTACATTTCGTCTACAAGCATGAATCCACTGTTTACTTACGCAATTATCGACTGGAAATCTATGATATTTTATGTCAGTTCCTATAGTTTTCTAGTTATAGTTTTCATAGCTTGCTACAGCACAATTAGATATGATTGCAGTCTACAAGTACAAAAATACAACAAAAAGAAATCGAACGCTACAAAATCAACAACCTTCTTGTTCCGATTTTTGCGACGTGTTAGTAGCTAAATGTCAGGGGGTGCTCGTTGCTATGTGAAGTACGTATGCATTACGTCATCTGGGAGGATCGGGTTTGACGGTGCTTGTTGCTATGTGCAGTAAGTTTGGTGCGGGGTACATTTAGCTACTAACACGTCGCAAAAATCGGAACAAGAAGGTTGTTGATTTTGTAGCGTTCGATTTCTTTTTGTTGTATTTTTGTACTTGTAGACTGCAATCATATCTAATTGTGCTGTAGCAAGCTATGAAAACTATAACCAGAAAACTAAAGGAACTGACATAAAATATCATAGATTTCCAGTCGATAATTGCGTAAGTAAACAGTGGATTCATGCTTGTAGACGAAATGTAAAAAAATGCAAGTGTGCAGTGGCAATTATTGTGAAGAAGACTATGTGTGAGATCTAAAAGCAGAATTTCTGTATTTTCCACCAAAGAACGTGCTGAAGCCAACTGCAGTGCCATCGCTAAAATTACACCCACTACTTTAGTACCAAATAATCGAGGAAATGGTGTATTTCTCCTAAACACTTATCTTCACAATATGATTCGCTTGTAGGACGTGTTGATAAGGTTTGCAGAGATGTACGCTACGAAAGATATGCAATAAGGAGACGTGCCCTAAACAAGCTAAAGACTATGCTGCCAGAAAAGAGAAAAATATATAGACGAAGGTATATATGCACAAACTGCAAGCAATGGTTCGTTGTTGGAAAACATATTCAATCGTTTACAAAGGAGAAACACACGTTTGCATAATGAAGCAAATAAATTAAAGATTACGAACAACCTTTATCAACCTGCTTTAACTGAATAAAGAAGTTCAAAATCTACAACGTAACCTAACCGACAGTACCACAAGAAAAGTCATCAATATCTTGAAAATGTGTTCAACTAGTGCGAAGTACGTAGTGAGCCTAACTGATTTGTTATGTACATTTATGTAAGTCGGATTTATAATTATTAACAATTTCATTTAACACAGATCGATGTTGATTGTGATTTGTATGTTCACATTATTGTGAAAAACGTTGTCGGAAATGGGCATTTCGAAGATCGCGTACTAACTTTCACGCTTTTCGAAATGAAATTCACTTAGTACATCTTCAATTCGAGTTACATAGCGTTGTATGCACGATGGTAAATATTGCATGAGTAAATATTACACCCATCATTGAAATTTTTGCAACTTTGTTCAATTTTGGTATTTCACAAATACATTGTGAATAATTTTGTACCCTTGTACTTAATATAAACCAATGGATGTTACATTATTTCTTTGTAGTACATTTCTGTCAAAAAGAGCAAGATCTAAGATTAGTGTAATGCAAGTTACTTCGTTAATGTACAAATGTGTGTCGCATATCAACCTTGGAGTATATTTTCCGGTTATACAACTCAGACATACATGGAAATGGAAATGGAAAATCTGCGACAAAGTCCTTTAACGAATAATAATTCGTACACTTGCACGGTCAATCATTGTGAGTTCATGTAACTTTTCTCCTTTATTGTTTAATTAAACTAAGAACTAAGACATTTTCATGGTTATTCTCAAAGCGTTTCATTTAACGTATGATCATAAATCTATTTCTATAGGCTTGAATTAGTAGGTTTCGAGTAGGTTAAGTTAATGAAATTAGTACTTGTATACTTCGGCTCGTCTTCTGCACGCATGTGTATGTAAAGTTCTTAATACGAAAAACTAGAACTATGACAACGATAACTTGCAGCCAAATTCGAACCAGATAAATTTAAAATATCTGCAAATTACAAACTGGAATTAAGTTTTCAAAGTCTGAAACTACTATCTTACAAACTATTTCGTCATTCTTCCTCCACATAAAACTTTCCAATAATTTTTTGCATGTGGAACTTTGACCCGTAAATTGTTGTACAGTAAATAAATATATGAAGAAGGTTGGGGATTCTTTCGAATTTAGAGTAATTTTCAAATACAGAGTAAAATTTTATCTAGATTGTATATTGCTTCTTTCACTTGATAATTTGAGAAATAAAGTTACATTATGGAGAATGGTAAAAATTGGATTTTAAGTATATCAGTATTATTTTAATACTTTCTGATGTTATGTAAAATTTGAAATGTTCTTGGAAATGATTGCAACGTTCTGAATAAATAAGAAGAAACTATTCAGTCAGAAAACTAAATATTAGGCTTTTATACTGCGTTGTGTTAAATGTTGTAAATAGATTATACCGGACTACTATCGGATTAAAAATTACGGATATTCAAGTTTGGACTCCAATTAAAAGTTAATCAGTAGAATCACATAAAAACGAGTTACATTAAAATTCAGCTTATTCAATTCTGTGTCAATCTATAGTTACCAATTTTTTTTTTATTATGCCTTCTATTTTTATCGTAGTGAGAACAAAATAGGATTTTTTTTTAGTTTGGCAAACTATCCCTCTCTTTGAGATTCTATAAATAAAGAACAGGTGTGTTTTAATTTGTAGATTATATATTATATAATTTATTTATTATCCAAACTCTAATATCCATAATTTATAATCGGATAATAATCCTGTGACGTTCTGTGAGGCCCGTAGTACCTCGGAGGCCTCTGTGGATCTCCTTGACGTAGTGGTTAGCACATCGCGCTTCGACGCCAGGGGTCCCGGATTCGAATCCAATCGGGTAAGACATTGATTTGTCCTTAATGAGAAAATTGAGAAATTAGTAAATGTGATAGTATATGTGAAAACAAATATTGATTGATTGATTTGCTTCATTTTACTTCGCTTCTTGTGCCACTTTTGGCTAATTTGCGAAGATAGGGATGAGTGATGAAATGATGAATGAACACTCACAAACATCCATGCCCATGCCAGGATTCGAACCCAAAATCTGGCGTTGAAGTGCGATGTGCTAACCACTACGCCAAGGAGGCTGGCTTGTGGAAACAAAGAAAGAGATCGAAAGGGAGGGGGGACTACCTCTTATCGGTTTTCCTTTCATATTTAAAAAAAGACAAAAGCAAAAATAAACCAAATCTGTCAATCAATTCTTTCTTTGTAACTCTTTCACTATGCAATTCTTCTTTAGCATGCAACGTTTCTTATTAAAATCATAATACGATTTATGAAATGATGAAATCTGAAATTCTAATGAGAACACGGACAACCTTCTTTGTAATATATCGATCAGGTTTCAGAAACATGAATTTGTACAATACGTTTGCATGTGCAATTTTCCCTCTTTTAAAAGTAGCATGTTTTAATTATGTTACTAATCATTAAAGGAATACCTCAATACCAGCCCGAAGTATGATAATTAATATTTACCCCTCAAAGTAATGAAACACTTTCCCTCTCTGAAACTCGCATAGAAATTATAGCGGCCGTTTGCTTCGACCAAGCCCCGAACGAACATAACCGAAGGGGCACCGAGCATAACCGATCCTCCCACATGACGTCATGCGCTCGTGTATGATCGGCAATTTTCGGATGGCGCTACCTTATAGTATATTAAGTTACCTTGGCTAAATGTACCCCGCACCAAACTTACTGCACATAGCAACAAGCACCGTCAAACCCGATCCTCCCAGATGACGTAATGCATACGTACTTCACATAGCAACGAGCACCCCCTGAATCGTCTTGTGTGCAATTTTTCAATGCATCTCGTGCTCAGGCTTTACACGGGAAACGTCGTTATCTTTGGACAGCTGCTTCGCCTTCTCCAAGGTGAGGTTACGTACGAATTGGCTGGTTCTTCATGAAGTCGAGGTAGTATTAGGACCCCATTACGTCTCGGCCTTGCAACCATGTGCTTGGAGAACATAGGATTGTGTAAAAAGGACATTAATAATGAGGCCTTCTGGTAATCAAATGCTATTTGCATGCAAGGTACGTAGATCTTTACCAGTGGAACAAGAACGATTATTATGTATGTGGAAACCCTTGATTTAACCGAACTTTTTAACATTGAGAAACCATGTGACTAGAATTTAAATAATTTACGAACATAAACCTTTTCTCAAGCGAGCACGATTTGAATTGTACATACTGATTGAACCTTATTTTTTTGTAAATAACGCGTGCAATTGATATTATGCAAATTGTACGAATAATGGAGCACAGCATTAATTGTGAATGATAATTTTGTACTCGAGGAAACGAACTTAAGATTTTGAAATTGATTTGAATGGTTAAAGCTTATTCCCGTGCACGAAAATAACTGAAGCTATTTCTCTTAAAATGCTCTACTCGAGTGTACATTACCAAAAGTGAACTGTGCAAAGTGAAACCAAACCGAATGAAACTTCACGTAGACAGTTCCCTCGCGATTATCCTAAAATCCAGTTTTGATTGCATACTTAAATAAATCCTTACAGTGGCATCAATCTAATCACGATCTTTGTTGATTATAATGTTGTGCTTTAATGCGAGAAGGCTAATAAAGATGTATGTACTAAACTTATTTGAAACATTGATGTTTAGCATACGATTGGAAACTGCATTTTTTAAAAATCTAGTCGCGTTGCATGAATGCTACCGCACTTGTTACTAAAGAACGCTTACCTCGCTGGGCGAGGTATTGTTATTGTTGAATGAACATATATTTAAACACGTCAAGTGTTAAAGAATGATGAATACGTGCAATTATGCATACTGTGATAGTTAATGTTCTGAAGGCGTAGTAACGTTTTGAACAATCTTTTATTGTATGTGATGTTCAGGCAATTGAACGAATGAATAAAAGTCACGTTGTTCTTTATTGGTGCTTGTTACTCTGTTGCATTCCTTCCCATTTCTTCAATTCATGTCAACGACGTGATTCACGAAAAGGTTTGGATAAAAAAAATCCGAGATTAATTAAGAATAGACGTAAGGTAGTCTATTTGCACCACTGCTTACCTTTATATATGTGTATATTGTGTAGAATAGATCTTGTTGCATAGCCATTATTTATGTGAAAGGGAATCAAAGATCAAATACGTGCATTGAGGCGTTATTGTTTTGATTCGACACATAATAAGAAGTACGAGGGGGTGCTGGTAATTTCTTAGCCTTTGCAAGAAACAAATGAGACAGAGATGGGAATCAATTTTTTTTATTCAACATAATCCCCTCTGAGGTGAACACACTTCCTAAGTCTTTTCTCCAGTTGTTGTAACCCCCCCAAAAAAATTCTTTTGGTTGGTCCGCAAACCACGTACGTACAGCATCCTGTGCCTCAGAAAGTGACCCAAATCTGACCCCCTTCAGAAATTTCTTGAGATTTGGAAATAGGAAGTAGTCAGAGGGGGCCAGATCTGGTGAATAAGCAGGGTGTTCCAAAACTGTGAACTTCAAATCCTTTAATTTTTGCTGGGTAATGCCTGCAGTGTGTGGAGAGGCATTGTCGTGCAAATACAGAATTCCATTTGTCAATTTTCCGCGTCGTTTGGACTTAATTGTCTGCTTCAAATTATCAAGAAGTGATGAATAATATGCCCCTGTAATAGTTGCACCCTTTTCCAAAAAGTCAATTAGCAGTACACCGTCTTTGTCCCAAAAAACACTGGCCATCACCTTGGCTGCCGTCTTTTGCACACGGGCCTTCTTTGGGCATGGTGACTCAGAGTGGGTCCATGCCTTTGACTGTTCTTTTGTTTCAGGATCATAGAGGTAGATCCAGGTCTCATCCTCAGTCACCAATCGAGACAAAAATGTGGACGCATCCTTTTGAAAATAATCAAGAATCACTTTGGATGTCCTCACCCTGTCACGGTGCTGATCAGCGTTCAAAAGTTTCGGGATCCACTTTGCTGAAACCTTACTCATACCTAGATGGTCGTGGATAATAACACCAACTCTTTCACGGGAGATGTTTAGAGACTAAACAATGATTTTAGTGGAAATTCGCCGATCTTGAAGAATTAGATCATGCACAGCATCGATTACTTCCGGAACAACCACACATGCTGGCCTTCCTGTGTGTGGCTTATCATCTGTGCTGAAATGGCCGGTTTTAAATTTAGCTACCCAGTTCTTAACAGTGGCATATGCAGGGGCATGGTCCCCCAAAGTCTGTACCAACGTGTCATGTATCTCCTTGCCGGACTTTCTCTGCAGGAATAAAAACTTTATCACCACTCTATGGTCTTTCACTGTAAATGTTGCTTCAGGTGCTGCCATCTTTCAGTCACGTCTGAAATAAAGAAAAGACATTAGACGTACAAATATACTTTTCTCTACCAACAATATACAGACATTAAGCTGCAATTTAAGACCAAATTCATGAAAATACGACAACATGAAGGGGGTAAGGCTAAGAAATTACCAGCACCCCCTCGTACGGGGCGTAAACAGTGGGAACTTTTGGGAATTATCGTGTATTAAAATTGAGATTTCAAATGGATGTTGCATGATTATAATCCATTTTGGACCCTAATTTTTCAAAGGGCTTGCATCGTTCTTGCTTGCTTGATTAAATCTTGCGATACTGCTAGACCCTTGCATAGCAAGAACGAGGCAAAAATACTTGATTGTGTACGCTTGGTTGGGCCTCACTGCATATGTTGACAATTGATTCCGACTGCACGACTGCCTTTGGCATTCGTCTGTTGTCTGACATACATAACCTTAACCGAGTGTCACAACCGAAATGGCACAAACGAAAATTTTAACGGCACAAACCGGCACAAACGAAATTCTTCACAGCGGCTTGCTTGAATTTTCGTTCTGTCATGGTGGGGGGCCAACTTGACAGTTAGGAAGCATTTATAGCTCGACCACAAGGAAAAAAACCTTCCGTCCAAAGCGTTCGCGCAACTTCCCTGCCGTTATCGGTGTTCGGGGCAGTGTTGCCAGGTCAGATTTGAAAAATTCGGGAGATTGTTCCTTGGAAACCAGAAGTTCTGCTACAAAATCAGATGATCTAATAGTAGCGGATGAACGACGTTCTTAGGGGAAGGGGCGGCATAGTTGTGCGCACTGGGGGGGGGGGAAGGGGAGTGGCGCGCATTGTTTACGGTGTAAACGTCACAGATACTTTTGTAACAATGGTGCTAAACCCAGCACCCTGTGTTTGGTGAAAATATACCGAAGATCTCCATTTCAGGAGTGGACATGTTTCAAACAAAAGAAAGTAAACCGCCCGAAGGAACCGACCAACATCTTTCATCTCTTCCGCATTTTCCGGTTAGAGGGTGCGTGGAAAACCCCCTCGAATTTGCCCTTTCTCAGCACCGACACAAGGGGTTTGCGTGCCTCTATTATCGCGAGGAATTTTTATGACAGGAAATGGTAGAAAGTTGTGTTCACAGATGAAGCTAACGTGCCGCCTTTCGTTGTCGGCGATTTTCCACAATCTTTCAAGTCGAATGCTAACAATAACAAATCAATGTGCCTTCTGCTGGTGTTCGGTGTACAGCTATCGATAGGGTTGGGCACGCGTCCTGCACCATAATGAAAAAATGCATTACGTATGTGAAATATATTTGGTGAATTAGACAGCATGTCTTCCTTAATAATTCAAGATAGCAACGCTTATTCTACGGTGCCACCCATCCTCCCCATCTGGTAGAAATACACACACACACCCACAAACACATACATGTATAACATAATTTGCCCACGCTACGAAGTCAGTGTTTCTACCTAGTAAGGCAAGGACGTTTTTCACTGTGTATGTGTCATTTCATCCATTTCATCAGTTTTTCATTCATCCATATTGTTGTACTTACCCGCAGAGGCACAAAAGCGACGTAAAGTAACTAAAATAGAAATAGAGTTTATTGTGGGATAAAATACAGCCATCTAAAAATAGTAATGTAGTAAAAGTAATAAAATAATTTCCTAGCACAATTGAGTAGGGTTTGACATAATTTCACAGTTCAAACAGAACTTTTCACGGCTGAGTTGGAGTTCCACTCCACATCTTCCCTCCATGTTCAAGTAAAGATGAGCAGGAAACGTGTTTTTGAGCTGGCCGTTGGAGGTTCCATAGCAATAGTTTTTTAAGGAATTCTCCCGAGAAATCAATAGGCCTGGCAACGCTGACGTGAGCCGGCTGAATGTTCCTTCCCCCCTGCCCTTTCCCGCACCGCCGGCGCGATGTGCTTCTGCGCAGGTTTTTTTGCTTGTGGTTCCACTATAGTAACTTCAAACCCTTCATTTTTTAATATTAATTACTGGAAAACAGAAATTGCACAAACGAAAATTTGAACGCACAAACCAGCACAAACGAAATACTATCTATTTCAAATGTTTAGTGCCATCCAGCATTATGTGGAGGGGGGGGGGCAGCCCCCCAAATTTGAATTTGATTTTCTCGAAAACCATTACGGTACAAACGAAAAAAAATGTGGCACAAAACGGCACAAACGTCAAATATTTCAGTGTCATTATTTATTTGACAGTACAAAACTGTGGGGGCTGCGTCAAGTTGGCCCCCCAAATTCAATGTACGATTAATCGAGAACCGTAATAGTACAGACGAAAGTAAAAGCGGCATAAACGAAGTTGAATCTTATGACATATTTCAATCGTTTGTGCCATGTGGTGGGGGGGGGGGCAAACATGACAGGGCTGGACACAGACTCTTGTACCGCAAAAATATACACAGAATATTCATTTGAAGCAAATACACAGAATACTGCTTTTCTATTTCTAACAGCGGGGCAAAAAGTGGTAAAGGGGGAGGGGGGTAACTGCCCAGCTTTGCCCCTGATCGCGGCCCCATAAATAGGAACGTCATTAAAAAGCAACTATATTTGGGTTCTACACTAATGTGGGTAGGGTCCATTTAAATTAATCATAGCTTCTGACGAATTACCGTATTTGCTAGCTTATAAGATGCACTTTTTTCCTTTAAAAATAGGTCTGGAAAACCGGGTGCGTCTTATATGCCAAAAGTCAGTTTTTGATTATCTTCATTTCTGGAAACTTTCTCTGTTCTGAATTAGACGATTTCTTTCTTGCGGTGTGTGACGAAGAAGATCAAAATGTATTCTTTCCAAGTTAGATTAGGTAAGTTATTTGTTGAAAGTAGATCTACATACGTATTTAGGCACATTTAGGTGATGTGGGGGGTAGGGCCCCACACATTCTCGATCTCGGCCATTTTTTTTGGAGGTGATGTTATGAACACCATCCTCCGGCCACCTTTACTCCCAGGTACCTATTGATTTGAGGCTGGGTGAGCTCCAGATCCGCTTTATGCGGGAACAAGGCCGGAAGAATTCCGACTTATATTACTTTGTATTTGAAATACTGTAAATTAATTATAAATTCAGTGATAAAGCCTTTCCTCAAAAATCTGTACGAAAAAGTCATTGCTTGTTAGGTGTTAAAAACAACAACAAGAAAAACTGCGATACTCTACCAGCCTACTACTCTACGCACGAAGTTAACATAAAATTACTTTTTAAATATTACAAAAATAAAAAATAAAAACTGGTTCTCGATGTACTTGTGTGACGTCACGTTCATTTATATCTTCGTCTTTAGATTTCCCCTCCTCAGGGATGTATTCTGTTTTCTTTTTAATTCGAACTTCCACTTTCCAGAGCATTACATTTTAATATTAGAAAACGCGCTGTACATAATAAGAGCGTAGAAAGTACGTAATCATAGGAAACAAATGTAGCCACCATGGGCTAAAGCTGCTTTTTAAATGCATCTTCAAGCTATTAAATTTAATTAAGTACCTCGTTAATTAATAGGCACAGCAACGGTGGTGGAAGCAGGCAGAGCATAAGACAAAATGCCTGAAAAGGTATTTATAACTATATTTGAACATAAAACACTTATAAAATCTGTAACATTATGCAGTGCGCATTATTAATACAAAATAAATTG
This sequence comes from Lepisma saccharinum, assembly GCF_977018435.1. Classification (NCBI taxonomy): domain Eukaryota; kingdom Metazoa; phylum Arthropoda; class Insecta; order Zygentoma; family Lepismatidae; genus Lepisma; species Lepisma saccharinum. Next base: position 56,687,305 of record NC_139229.1, read on the forward strand.
TTCAAGTATTTAACATTGTACACATGTTTCATGGAAAATTCATGTACATATTATACTGCTGTAGATGAATTTTGTGTGTAGCTATTAGATTTAATCTATATCAAACTTACTCATTTAGTTGAACGCACAAGTATAAATCTGTCAATTGAACCTTTGTAACTTATAATGAGCAGATTACTAGATACGGCAGATTCAGCATTCAAATCGACTGTATTATTGACTATGTTCTTAGTTAGTATTTTATATCAACGTACAAAACGTGAACGAATCAGACTTTTGTGTTATCTGAAGATATATTTCTCTCTACAGAGATTTATTTAGAGCTATCTGAGGATATGGGCCTCCCCGATGGCGCAGTGGTAGCGTCGTAACCATGTAAACAAGGGGTCACGGGTTCGATACCCGGTGGAGGTACATAGTAGTTCGGATCCCACTTTAAACTGTAGGTCCAGTTCCTATTAGCATTACTGTGCATAAAGTGGACTTAAAGCACCAACTCAATAATAATAAAAAAAACTATCTGAAGACATGTTTCTCTCTACAGACATATGTATATTTGTGTATATGTATATATAAATATATATATTTTATTAACAAGAAATTAAAGGGTAGAAAGATTGTCGTGTTGTAGCTACACTGGAAAATATAAGTTTCTTTTATAAAATTGTTTTTTCTTATAGAACATGAAAGTAAGCTATCGGGTTTTGGTAGAACAAGTTGTTGTTTTGTTGTTATTTTTGCTTATATTTATACCTCTCTGATATTTCCATGTAATTCAGCAACTGGCATAAAATTAAGCATATTAAATAATCTAGTTTACTGGTATATGTTTGAAGTGAGATTTAACACTTATATACCAAGCTTAATGTCATTAGATTAATGTAAATTACTTTACTGCAAGCTCCATTACAGTTGATTCCTCTCTATATCAGCAGTTTACCATCCACGCGTGGAAGAATCTTATATGCCTACACACACACACACACACACACACACACACACAAAAGAAAGAGAAAAATAGTCGTAAAACAACGAGAAAGTGGCAGCCATTATGTTCCAAATCGGGGGTTGGGGGCAAGGACAGTTTACTTTCCCTTGGTAGATAAGGTTTTGCATAGTGCGGGGGCAAAGGTGGCAAAGTGTCCTCCACGCCCCCTTGATCGCCGCTACTGCTTTTCAGTTTTTTATATTTTTCACTAAACGGAAGAATTATCATGCATAAAATGAAGTTAAGAGAATTTGTAGTGTAATATGCGGATAATTTCAATTTGTTCTTTGTAACAGGTTTTGTATTGTGTTGTGTAGCTTACTTTATAAATGTATTACATAATATTTGTTATTTTTATTGGTTGTTGCAAAAGCGAGTGTTAATGGATGTCCCCTACAGAAACAACATACCAGAAGGTATGTTTCGTATGGATTTCACAGGCCTGGAAGCAACAAATAGCTTTTATGGTGTTGAATATCTCATATTCGATGTCGATAACAATACCGAGAACTAAATGACTGCATCCACATGAGTTACGCAGCTATTTTATTTACCACAAGCGATATAACTGCAATAAAAATCGCGATAAGTGCCATTTGAACTGTTCCTACAGTCATCAAAGCTGGATTTCAACCATGATGGCTACATAGAAGTAGTTTCCCACACCTGCAAACAGTAACGGCCATGTTGTCGAGTTTCTTTAATGGCTTCCCAACGAGTCGACATGTTGATCGAAAGAAGAAGAAGAAGAAAAGTAGTCTGTGGCTGCATCGAGCGACGGTGTGTAAACTAGACATTTTTTTGTACCTTCTCTTCGGATTCGAATCCGAGAAGCCTTGTACGGGGAAACCCTGAAAGAAAATTCGTTCTTCATCTTTCCGGTGCATTCAGTGTCTTCTGTATGCATAATGCGGAGCCGCTTTTTTCGAGGAGCGCTTTGGGGAATTCAAATTCGGAGCGGAAAAGTCGGTGCTTCGCGGAGTAGTTGATATAAATTTTGCCGAGGGGTCGCGGCGAGGAAATGAATACTACATGAGTGGATAGGACGGTAGGGAAATAACATGCATACGTGAGGTACACGTACGCGAGATCTCGTGGATATCCTAGTTAGGTTTTGAAAAGGATAGAGTTACCCAAAATGAAGAGAAAAGACGAGCTAGATTTGGTCCAAAGAAAAATACAGTTATTTATAAGTGCCCAGGTTCGTTATTTTACGTCTAATTTCATAGAATTTGTGTCTAAATAAATGTCCTGAATGCCACTCCTGCAACGTTGAAAATGCAAGATCACGTTTATGTAAAATTTTGGTTGAAGTTTTAAGTGCAGAAACACATTGATTGATTCATCGATTTGGTTCATTTTACTTCGCTATTCTGCCTCTTTTGGCTAATTTCATATAATGATTACATGATGAAGGGACACACAAAGCACCCATGCCCAGACGGGGATTCGAACCAGGGTCTCCTCGTTGATATCTCGTTAGCACATATTATAATACAGTCACATGGTAGGTTTTTGTTGGCTGGAACAATGACAGATACACATTACGTAGTACGAACCGCACATAACGGTAGTGAAGGGGAGAAAGCGAGTTGGCCGAGCAAAGCAGTGCGCGCTGCTGCAATCGGCTGGTAGCTGCAACCACCCTCTGTGCAGTCACTTCCTCTCTCACGCGTTCATTGACCGAGGCCCCTCGAGTCCTGTTTTCGTTCGCTTGCTCCAGAGATTCCCGAGACGGAGTGTAGTAAACTCGGTTGTAGTGAATATTCGGCTATAGTGAAGTACAAAGTAATTTCATTTTTAGTGAACTTAGGTATTGGTGAACCTAAAAATGTCCATGAAGAATTATCATCGTTTTTTTTTCATCATAAGTGCAGTACAACACTTCAAAACATATTATATTATGTACACTTGAAGACCTGAAGAAAAGGTTTCCTGCCTGTTTTTGTTCTGGTAGCTCCCAATGTGACTGAAAGAAACGATTGTAGGGAGGCAGGGGGTCGAGTGTGTGGGCGAAGCGGTTAGTTGTGACGCATAGTGATAATGAAACATGTGTTAGAGGCAAGGGAGAGTCTGTGGATTTCGAGTTACAGTAAATTAAGAGTGAACTAAAAACTGATTTTATGTTTTATGCTATACTGTATTTGATATTTTGTTGCATTAATATTTTTGTATCAATTAAATTGCTTCTATTTTTCTCACTTCTAACCTCAATTCAGCTTAGGGAAGGGATTTCGCTTCGTATAGTGAACCAATTATCTCAGTCCGCAAGAGTTCGTTACAAGTAGAGTGAAATGCATAATTTCAGATGAAATGCTTGCCTGAACATTTTTTGTTAGTTTCGAATGTTATATTGTTTTGTATTACAATATATGATACCTATTGCAATCATTATTTTATAGTGTCCAATCTTGAAACTCATTGTACGATTCTCTTTTAGCTGCCCCGGTTCAAGTCGGCATTTTTCGTCTTTTTGGCCGTATTCCGAAGGGTAAGTAAGCTTATTTTTTTCATATTTTGATACATATGTATGTGTGTGTAATGCAAATGAAATGCCTATTAGGGAAAATTAACCCCAGCCCTTGCTACAGGTAAGTGGTGAAATGTATTGCTTTTCGAATCTCACTGCTCCGAAAATTAAATCTTTCGTAAGGTTGTCCTAATTCAGTTTGATATTGCGTTTCTTGGATCGGAGGCGTTATAAAGGAACGGGTTGTTCTACAAAATGTTCTTTTTTCACTTTGCCCTACTCAATTTGTCGCACAACACCACAAAAGTGAAGAAAAATATGCAGCAAAGTGCGATAGGTGGTTGCGAACGAAGGCCAAGGGTCGATTTTAATTTTCGGGTAGGCATCCGCCCCCTTTGCTTACATGCTACTACTCATTTGTTTTACTTTAAATCAACTTGCCAATGCACGTCTGTGCTTCTCCTGACCGTGCCGTGCCATTCCACTTTATGCACAGTAAGGCTAATCGGGACTGGACCTACAGTTTAAAGTGGGATCCGAACCACTATATGCCTTCACCGGATATCGCACCCGGGACCCCTTGATTATAAGGCGACGATGCTACCACTGCGCCATCGGGGAGACCGGGAGGGTGTATGGGAGCTGCCATCTTTCTACTAGTTTCTACTTCGCTGCGCTGCGACTGCACCAGATTACAGCCACATATAGGGTGACAAACTTTCGACCATGAATTTAAGGGAGTTTTCCAACTTTCAACATTGAATTTACGGGAGATTTAGTCGCGCCAAATTCTTGCGCATTTTTATCTGCGCGGTGTCACTCCAGCAAAAGCTTATGAAATGGATAATATTAAAGAAAAGAATTAGTTTACATTTTATATAATATACAGATCACAATATGGAATAGAAATTTATAAATTTGCGTGTTTCTTAGTCCTAAGCCATATTTATTTGTCCACTACTGCTGCAGAACTAATCAACTACTGCAAGATATGATGTCACTTCCGCTCGCCAAAAATTAACGTGCAAGATCTTGCAATCGATTTGAAGGTTTGTATGGCTCGTCGAACTCCGAATGACCTTAAATTCCGCGATCTTGGTTGTTAATGAAATATACGGGAGAAATACGAGGGGGTATCAAAAAGTTCGTGCAATCACCTGGGAGGAAACAAATTTGGACAAGTACGAAATCATGGTGGTATTAGTCCTTCTCCACATAGTCGCCATGCTTGGTGACACATTTCTGCCAGCGGTATTTCACCTTGCGTAAGCCGTTTTTATAGAACACTGTATTTTGGGCCTGAATACACTATTCCACCTCAGAAATGGCATCATCCCTCGTGTCAAAGTGACGTCCTTTGAGTGGACGCTTCATTTCCGGAAAGGGGAAGAAGTCACTCGGTGCCAGGTCTGGGGAATATGGAGGGTGAGACAAAATTTCATATCCTAATTGAACTGTTTTTGAAATGGATGCATGGGCAGAATGGGCTGGTGCGTTGTCTGCCAATAGCAGCACTCCTTTTGTAAGCTTTCCTCGCCTTTTCACATTCAATTCTTCATGTAACCGAGCCAGGAGATCACAATAATAGTCATTTGTGATTGTGTGACCCTGTGGCAGGTAGTCCGTCAGGATGACTCCCTCACAGTCCCAGAAAACGGACAGCAACACTTTAGCGGATGACCTTTGCACTCTTGCCTTTTTGGGAGGCGGTGAGGAGCTGAGTTTTTACTGCTTGCTCATCTCCTTTGTTTCTGGGTTATAAAGGTAGATCCAGCTTTCATCCATTGTAACCAGTCTGCTGAATAAAATCCTCTTCATCCAGCTAACAGCGGCCTAACATCTCTAGTGCTGCTTCCTCTCTAGTCCTCTTCTAGAAAGGGGTGATCAATTGTGGCACCCACCGTGCCAACACTTTATGAAGGTGCAGCTGCTGATGGTTGATATTCCAGATGGACCCATAACTAACACCGATTACAGCAATCACACTTTCAATGGTGATCCTCCTGTCTTCCAGTATCATCTTCTCCACTTTCTACATCAATGTGGCATCATTTGTGAAGGACGTCTCCCTGTCCTAGGGGCATCGGAAGTTACCATGTGACCGGTTTGGAACTGCCGTTTCCACTTGGAAACAATCTCATAGGATGGGCTTTCCTCCCTGTACACTGCTTTCATCTCATCGTGAATTTGCTTCGCTGCTTTCCCCTGGAGATGCAAGAATTTGATGACGCTCCGTGCCTCAATTTTGTCAATCATGACACCTTTCTTTATAAAGGATAGCAATAAACATCCAAAACAGACAAAAATTTGTGTGCTTAATCTAGAAGGGCCATTGTACAATACACATATCCGAGGGGGTTCCTAGTTTTTTTCCTTCCAGGAGATTGCACGAACTTTTTGATACCCCCTCGTATAATGTCAATACTGGAGCCGGGTGGAAAGAAAAATAGCTCTAATACGGGAAATCCGGGGAAATGGTTTGGTCACCCTAGCCAGGTGCCTGCAGTCTCGTATCACTCCTTGCTTTCGTTTTGAAGCCAGTGGGCGGAGCTTAAGTTTGTCTGTGTAAGATGGCCGCATCTACTTCAACCAATGACTTCACAGACAGAACAAGATCGCATCGGCTGCTGCAAGCGCACGCGGACTGGAAGGAGCATGGAAGTAGGCTCCAACTACAAACGCAAACTCGAGGTTTACTTTACACTTAAATACTTCAAAACAAACTATAACTAGCTTTATTTGCATATGGAATATTATTCCTTCACGTTTCCTGTCGCTTCTGTTAGTACAGCCGTGTGTTGAGCAGGCACCATTCCTTCCTAAATCTTATTCAAAAGTACACAAAATTACATTCTTTCTTACGGCGTCTTCGAATGTTTTGGTCTGACTTCTCCGGTTCTGTCACGTGACCCGGCTTCAGAAACAGCGCGCAGTGTTTACTCCTCCCTTTCTTAACTCCATGACCCTAGCCACATACCAGGTCTTCCCGTCTCCATAGGCGCGCCGCGTTCCAACCACTAGCGCCGCGTACGGAGGCCATCGGAACTTACTTTCTGGACGCGCCTCCTATTAAATTAGCTAAATCCAGCGCCTTGCCTAACACTAGAATCTAGTGGGCACAGCGCCTTCATAGCATATTTGAATAATAGCAGATAGCTTAATCTCAAGTTTTCGATCTGTTCCTCCCTTAGAAGAAGTGTACGGGGATGCCAGCTAAGCAGGTCGCAATCGAGGCAGGGAAATGCTGGAGAAGCATGAGCGATTGCGAAAAGAGGCCCTATACGGAGCGAGCAAGGGAAGTCCGGGAACAAGAAAGGAGAAGGCGGTGCAGATGAAGGCAAACATAAGTAAGTGATTTGTTGGCGATTAGATATAATTAGGGGTGGACGATATCGGGAATTTGATATCGCGATATATCGTCAAGACGATACGATATTTTTTTCCGTATCGTGATATTGGCGATATATCGTCTCCACGATATATATCGCCAAATATCGTGACGATATATCGCTAAAATATTGTGATGATATATCGCTAAATATCGTGACGATATATCGCCAACCCGATATATACCTACGGCCAAATATCATGACGATATATCGCCAACTCGATATCGCCAAATATCGTGACGATATATCGTCTAGTTGATATCGTCTGGACAATATTTTTTCAATATCGCGATATATCGTCTGGAAGATATATCGCTCCACACTAGAGATAATTCCACAGTCGACCGTCGAACCCCTTGTCACTACTATTATGAAATTAAACTTGGATGCCCAGCTAATCCTTAATTACATAATAACAAACAGTTACACCATGCTTATGTCTGCCTTCCAGAAATAACTATCAGTGGCGTGTCCAAAGGGGGGTGGTGCTGGGGGTCATACCGCCCAGTGGTCTAGTATTCCTTTTTAAGAAATGAAAGTCAAAGGCAGGAAAATATTGCTAAATAAGTGCTGACTACTTAAAAAGTACACGTAAATTCCTTTCGAAAATTCTTCGCACGCAACTGATAAGTATGGTACTCATACAAACTATCATATATATTATAAATTATTTATGTATGTACTCCAATAGCAACAATAAAGTGCAAAACAAAAAACGGGCGAACCGATAATGTTTCGCAGAACTGACGTCCTAGTTTACTTTAATGGTACATTGGGTACCTTTTTATTTTAAAGGTACACTCTTTTCAAGAGTTCCTACTTTTTTGATTACATAACATACCTAACAGGATGAAACTTCATGAATGAAAAATTCAAGCTCAGCGAGATCCATTTGCACATAAACTATTTTTAATAATTGTGCACTGTTTTTATAATGAAGAAGGATATAAGAATTCGTGAAGAGGAAAGATGACAATTGACAACCATGTTTAGTTATTTTTTAGAAGTTAATACTTCTGCACAGGCAACAGTAAAATTCTCTTCGTTAAAACCTATATTGGGCAACTCGAGTCCAAACCTGGACATGAGTGTTCCCTTGTAAGTTCGCCTTCGTCATTTTCATCAAATCAAGTTTCATTCTCATCGTTTCGAATGATCGATTGAATTAGGTTATTTTTCGTCGATTCTCTTCCACATTTGGCTAATCGCGACGATGAGTGATGATATGATGATATTTATCACCAAGATCACCCTTACCCAGGCCGGTATTCGAATCCGGGACTCCTAGCGTCATAGTACGCTATGATTTCAAACATAACCTCACTCGTCAATCGAGAGTCAATCAAACTCATTTACTATTTTTTCCCTTTCGGTTTACTAAGGCTGGGAAACCAAATACGAGGGAGTAGAATGACAGCACTATGTTCCTACGCGTCAGCAAAAATTTGATGCGGCTGGTGTTATGTTACATCCGGTGTAGCGGGGTACGAGCGATTTTATTGTTGAGTCAGCAGAACGTGTCTGATCACCTTGAAGACATCGGAAGCGGTGGGGGGAGGGGGTCAATGGATTTGTCACGTTGTTTCTTGATGTATGCTAACCTAACACGTGCGTACGTTTGTGTGTGTGTGTGTGTCTTTGGAGGAAATGCGCGCGCAACCATTGCGTATGATGCAAACACATGAAGAAATGATTTAAAGATGGCGCCGAAGGTGTTGTACCCCTAAAGTTTAGCGGCTAAGGTTATTGCTCTGTAAAACAAGAGGCGTCGAGGGTTCGAATCCTGGTAGAGTCAATATTGATTAATTGATAGATTGAGTTAGTTTTTTTTAAAGTGCGTTTTATGCACGGCAAAACTAATCAGGATTGGAGCTACAGTTGAAAAGTGGTGATTCGGACCACTATGTGCCTCCACCGAGTATCGAACCTGGGACCCCTTGATTACAAGGCGACGATGTCAATATTGAATGGTCTCGATTAGCCTGTGTGTGAATAAAGGCAACAAAATGGTTGAGTTCGAAAATCGAGTTGGGTTAGTGGTTAATGTTGTCACCTGGCAATGAAGAGGTCGCGGGTTCGATTTTTAGGTAGTTAAATTAGGCCAATTGTTTAGTCCCGCCATTATAGGTCCTCGATTAGTCCATCTGTGCATAAATAGTGTTCGAATAAAATCAATATGGCGGCTTTGGGTTAGTGGTTATTGTTGTCGCCTGGTAATGAAGAGGTCGCGGGTTCGATTCTCTAGGTAGTTAAATGAGGCCAATTGTTTTGTCCCGCCATTATAGGTCCCGATTAGTCCATCTGTGCATAAATAGTATTTGAATAAAATCAATATGGCGGCCGCGTTTTGTGTTTAGCGGCGGCGGCGGCGGCGACCGGGGCGCGGCGCGGCGCGGGGCGGAGCGGGGCGGCGCGGCGCGGGCGCGGGGGTGTTTTTTATTCCGCGAGATGTTTCAACCAAGTGGTTGAGGGTTCGATTCCCAATGTTGGTGAAAATTGGATATTCAATTGTATTTGTTTAAAAGTTCCGATTAGCTTTTTGTGCGCAAAGAGAAAATGAACTAATTGGAAATAGGATGTTTATGCTGTAATGAAAAGGTCCCCGGGGTTCGATTCACAATGTCAAATTGGCTGATAATGATGTTTTTTTTTTTTAAAAAAAAAAAGAAGTGTGTTGAGTCCCCATTAGTATTTAGGCAGGAACAGATATTAAAAATCAAAACAAAATGCCTTTTGATTACAACGCAAAGACTTTACCGCTAATGTATAAAGATAAATTAGAATCTGTTGTTTTGCCGTGTGGGGCCCCAGTACCGATTAGCTTAAATGCATAAAGAGTAGGTAAAATAAGCAAGATGGCCGTCACTATTGTTTTGTGATCAAAGAGGAGTCACAGGTTCGATTCAATCAAAGCAGGCAAGATTCTATGTTTCAATTCCATGTAAAAGTCTAAAGTTATGTTTCGATTAACCTCAATGCATAAAGAGGAATTAAACAAAAACAAGCAAAATGGCGACAGATGTGATAAAAGAAAAATTGAATTAGTTTTTTATAGTGACAAGAAAAAATAGCGAATCATTGTTAGAAATAGAATGAAAATAAAGATACTTGCCTTTGCGTGTCCAGCGCTGTGCAGAAAAGCTCTCATGCTTTATCTCCGACAAGTCCACAATACACATTTTTTTTTATTGTATAGTTAATTATTAATGTTGTTATTAACACAGATTCTTACCAGTGTGAAGAAAAGCTCTCATGCTTTATCTCCGACAAATCCACAATACACACTTTTTCATTATATAGTTAATTATTAATGTTGTTATTAACACCGAGTTTTACCAGTGTGAAGAAAAGCTCTCCTGCTTTATCTTCGACAAGTCCACAATACACACTTTTTCATTATATAGTTAATTATTAATGTTGTTATTAACGATTGTTACCAGTAAAAATATAAACCATGAGGATTTTTAAAGGGGTGATAAGTGAAAAAAGCCAAGACATATATTTTATCCCTGTTTATTACCAATATTTACAAAATTCAAAAGAGCCGCACACACACACACACACATACATATGTAAAATGTTTATATTGTGTCACCAGTTTATCAGCATGTTATTTAACAAGTTTTTATTCTTCAAGTTTGTTCACTCACCCACATAAGGAATTGTGTCACTATCATATCCATTTTCTGCTGCAACCACTGAATTAAAATGTTTCACTATTTTTTCCACAAGCATGTTCTCGCAAAAAACAAACACTTCTTTGAAAAGTCTTTTCCCGTCGATGTTTTGTATAGACAAAGGCTCAGGTTTTGTACATCCATGTAGATGGGAAAGCACAAACTTCTCCTTATTACATGCATGGACAGGGGAAATATCTGTGCAACCGAAACATTGTTCGCGAAGGTCGAGAATGCAAGATTCCACACAGTTTCCAAAATATGATTTCAGATACGGCGACACTGTTTCACACATAACTTTCGCATGCTCGATGCACACAAATATCTTCATAAAGTTCCGCCACGAACTTTCTGCGATGAACACTATCTCCAGGGAACCGTAAGCTGGTTTCTTCCTTATAATGATCTGACGGCGATTGTACAGTGTGGTTATCAGCAATTCATGTTGCTCACTTAGTGGGTAGGAAACACGAGGCTGCTCACCTGGAATAGCGATGTAATTGTCGATTACTGGAAACAATTCCTGAAGAGCGTGCCACTCCTGCAACTGTAGTTCAACACCGGCCGCCCCGCTTCTGTGTAGCCTGACCACAGGTTGGAAATCCAGATGAGAGGAAAGTCCGATTGAGATAACTTTTGTTTTCGAAGCATTCAAATAGTAGACGTGATCAAATAATATCGACTGGCGTATAAGACTAGTTACTTGTTTTTGTTCTTCAGGTAAATGCTGATCGCTCTCTTTCTGAAGAACCCCCTTGAAATTAGTGTACGGTTGAAATCTTTTTTTCAGCGGCATCGAAATAGAGGATTCCATGACTAAGAACTGCGAGATACTGCATGTCGCAGCGTGCAGGTATACATTTGAAGAAATGCGTGGGTGTGTTTTTGAGACGCATGCGCGCGTAGCAAACCAAGCATGTGCTGGACAAAAAAGGTGGAGGGGGCGGGGCATTACAAAGATCAATGGTGAGAGAAAAATCAGCAGAATATCATAAACGTCATATTGAGGAAATATTGGATAACAAATATTAATTAATTTAATTAAAGCATCAACCGCATTGTCGATCTGAAATTAGGTTTATAGACAGGGGGCAAAATGGAAAATATCGACGATGTTCTAGTATTGGATTGTTTCTGTATTTCCATCGGTATAATCCTCCACCACATTTGAAGCATACTGTTTTATCCTCTTTTTGAATGTAAAATAATCCTGCTTCGGACAGAGCTTCTACAAACGGGAATTCTTTTGATTGCCAGTTTCTGAAAGAGGACAATCTAGCATTGAAAGATCCCATCTCTGGATATTGCGTCATTGTTCTGTAAAGACACAAAACAAGATAAATATTATAAGTAAGCTGTTGTAAACTGTAACGCTACAAAATTATTAATATACTATTAGGACTATATGTAACTTGTATAAAATTTCAAACAGTATTTACTGTCAATATTTTCTAGTATACGTACCGAGTATTATAAATTTAATTTACGAGTCAGCAAATAAGTTGTTATAATATTGTCGTTTTTTATCGGTACTGGGAATAAAATTTGAAATTTATGCATGGGTTTACCAGAGGCTCTATGGAATAAATACAGAAAACAGTAATGCCCACAGTACACAGACCCGTAACTTTGTATCTGATGAGTGTTGTACGTATAGAATTTAGAGTTATTTTCCAAAAATCGCAAATGGTTATGCACATGTGGAGGTTTTCCGTAACTATCAAAAAATTCCCCCCGGGAGTTACTGTCTATGTAAATTGCTACCCAGTGCTTCCCGGGGCTATCTTTGGGATCTGTATTTACAATCAACGCTGCTGGTAGTTCCACATGTACAGGTAATTCATTAGCTGCGAAAACCCCAACATGATGATTGTCAAAGGCTCTATTTGATATTAACCCGTGAAGCAAATTTAAAGTCGACAGCATTGCTGGACACTAAATAGTAATATTGTGCAACTCACCTTTTTATACTTCAAAGTAGACGGTACACGTCACAGTAGATTCCAGAACCAATTTGATCTGGGCCACCAAACTGTTTATCGTTGTTGAAACAATGGAGAGCTATCTAACACAACGCTGATGCTCGGAATATGTAGGCGGGGTTTACAAACGCGCATGCGTACAATGCTATCTGGCATTTGTTGTGCTGTTGTAAAATGAATTTTGTACTATAAGAAAATTGTCTGTATGTGTGTGTGTGTGTATATATATATATATATATATATATATATATATATATATATAATACAATACAATATAATATATATATATAATTTGAAGATACAACATATTAGTAAAATCTAACAACTAGAAAAATATTCATAACATTCGACTTTTATATTATATGTAATTTAAAACATTCTTCACAGTTTGAGAAATGGAGTGCTTGTGGAAACACCCGTTCTCTGCTATATTGGCTGGTCCATCAGGATGTGGAAAGACATATTTTGTGAAGCATTTTCTCCAGTGTTTACCCCAAATGGTAAATGTAAAATTCAACAATATTTTGGTGTGCTACGGGGAATGGCAATCTGCATACAGTGATTTCCCTGGTTTTGTACAATTTCGGGAAGGAATGCCTAATATTGACCAATTTGTGCCAAATTCTGGACCTCATCTTATTATTATCGATGATCAGATGAGGGAATGCGATCAAAGAGTCACAGATTTATTTACAAAAGGGTGTCATCATCGTGATATTAGTCTTTTCTTTATCACTCAAAATCTATTCCATCAGGGAAAAGGGAATAGGGATATATCTTTAAATAGTCATTATATTGTATGCTTCAAAAATCCAAGAGACAGAGCCCAAATTAATTATTTATCTAGACAAGTATACCCGGAGAATCCAAATTGTATAAAAGATGCATATTACAATGCCACCGCTGAACCCCATGGATATTTGCTGTTTGATCTGAAGCAGAACACTCCGGAAGAAGTACGTTTTCGGTCGCGGATATTTCCCGACGATGATATCAATTATGTATATATTCCTACAAAAAAAGCAAGCATAATCACTAGTCGTTTATTCTGTCATCATGGCTCCAAGAGTGAAACACGCTAAAGTGCTCCAAGTTTTGTCGGATGCTAAACCAGCTCTTCGCACAGCGATATTACAAGCTGCTGATTCTTCCTTAGTTAATTCAATCTGTGAGTGTTGTTACAATGTTCTAAAAGGGAATGTTCCTCTTTCAACACCTCAGAAAACAAGATTAAGCCGGTACAAGAAGGTGATACGTAATCTCTCTGCCAAAGGACACTCTACGAAGCAGAAGAAACAGATACTAGTGCAACACGGAGGATTTCTACCTGCGTTATTAGCCCCTTTAATAGGAGGTGTGTTATCAAGTTTATTTAAGTAAAAAAGAAATCTGAACATGGAGCATGCCAAAAAAATGGTTATAATACCTCAAGAATTTATGGATAACATGAGACATCCTGTTATGTCTGCACCGTCTACACCCTTATCGCAATTGGATCAGGATATGCAAGTAATTTTGAATCTCAAAGGTCTTTCGGATGATGAAAAATGGAATCGTTACAGTATTGTGCTCCAAAAATTTCTGTCTATTACTCGAAAACAAAGAGAACCTGTGTCGCTACCGATTACAGAATCTACTGAGAAGTTGACATATGAAAGAAGAAATTCTAGCTGCTACACCTAGCATGTATCGTAGAAAAGCCGAACTGTTGTATGAACGTCTTTTACATAATAGTAATATTGATTGGGATAAATATGGGGCAGTTTTTATTAACAATAATAAAATTGAAGGCTCAAATATTGTCGATCTAGTATCGGATATAATTCGACCACGAAAAACAAGCAATCCTGTTGGGTGGCAACTATTCAATAGAGCTCTGGCGTTATCTAATATTCCTCAAGAATATATTGGAAACCCCCGGAGACAGGAGTTTATTCAACAGATTGTTTTTGGCCACCCCGGACGCCATATTCCGCTGTCCGGAGCTAACCAAGAAGAGGCACAAGAATTAACAGAAGCAGAAGAAGAAGAAGAAAAGGAACCAACTTCTTTTGTATCATCATTTCCAGGGCACAAACGTAAACGTACTGTTCCAGTTTGGTCAAGATACAAACCATGAGCGAAAAAATATTAGAGAATATCTGGTACAATCCATCTCATCCAGCATCCTATTCTACAGCTTCAACACTATGGAAAGCTGTAAAAAAATCCATACCATTGTCAACAATCAAACATTGGTTGACAAAGCAAACTGCATACACTTTGCATAGACCTGTAAAACGTCGATTTCCGAGAAACTTTTATTTTGTGCATAATATCGATGACCAATGGCAGGCTGACTTGAATGACATGCAGAGTTTGCGGAATCACAACAAAGGGTACAGATATATACTCACAGTTGTCGATATTTTTAGCAGGCATGCTTGGGCTGTCCCTGTAAAAAATAAAACTGGTGTATGTATAAAAAAGGCTTTCCAGCAAATTTTCAAACAAAGCAAAAGAAAACCTTTGAAATTACAAACTGACAAAGGCCGTGAGTTTACCAACAGTATTGTGCAGGAATATCTCAAAAAACAAAATGTAATTTATTTTACAACAAAGAATGCTGATATTAAAGCTAGTATTGTTGAAAGATTCAACAGAACTTTAAAGGAACGCATGTGGAAGTATTTTACTAAGCAAAGAACCAGCTGTTATGTTAATGTACTCCCAAAGCTTTTGAAAGCTTATAATCATAAAATTCACTCGAGTATTAAAATGGCACCAGCAGATGTTACTCCTGAGAAGGTTTTGAAAGTATGGCACAATATGTATGACAAAAAACTCAAATCTGATTCATCTCCACTATTGTCATTGAAGATGCCATTCAAAATAGGAGATACAGTGAGAATAACAAAAACCAAAAAACGCTTTGACAAAGGTTACATGGAAAATTGGACAAGAGAAATATTTGTGGTGGAACGTATTTTGAAAAGAAATCCTCAAGTGTATGAATTAAAAGATCTACAAGGACATAAAATCGATGGAACATTTTATACGGAAGAGTTGCAATTGGTCCGCTTACCGGATATGCATGAAATTGATAAAATCCTTGCGACCAAAGGTAAAGGAGCCAGTAAAAAGTTGTTAGTTCATTGGAAAGGTTACTCCAGATTATTTGACAGTTGGATTAGCGCATCGTTTTTGGAGTCAAAAAAAGAGAGAGAGAGGCATAAATTTTTGTAGGTATTCTCATCAGTGGTACAAATAACCTTCATAACACATCATGAGAAAAGCAAACGCTTTCTACCTTACTTTGCCTAGTAACAGTTCCATGAAATATTTCCCAAGTAATACTCTAACTAATTACACCACAAAGCTTCAGAACCGTGTGGAGTTGGACACCAACAAATGGGAGATGGCATTGGTAGAAGTGCATTATCCTTATTCAATACTAAACATTACAAGATTTAACAACTATATTCAATATAAATCTATGGATGATGTCAAATGGAACGAACTTCGAATATCCGAAGGCTATTACGCATCTATAAACAGCATTGTTGCAGAAATCAATAAATATTCTGAAACATTAAATTTTAGTCTCCGAAATCATCCTGCGTACAAACATGTGACTGTTGATATATCTACCAAGCAGAGAAACATAAATGTACGATTGTCACCTCAACTGGCACGGATATTAGGTTTTAAACCGACCGATGATCTATCAGAAGTAAAAATTGGACGCTCGCCTCCAAATGTTGTGAGAGAAATTCCTTCCCAGATGTATATTTACACAGATATTGCGGAATCACATATGGTGGGAGATGCTGTCGCCCCTCTATTACGTATTATAAACATTAATCCTATGGAACATACTTTTGGAAGTGATGGTGTGCAAATTTTCGATTCACCACATTACATCCCAGTGCAGAAACATAATTTCGAACAAATAGAAATTGACTTAAGGGATAGCACTGGTGCACACATCCCATTCTCCTTCGGACTAGTGTGTTTGAAACTTCATTTTAGACGTTGTGGTGAAAAGCTCTGATTATGAATGACCCATATTTTCAATACTACCATCAACAAGCTGGATCTGGTGTGGGTAACATATATTACGGTGCTGCCTATCAAAAAGGACATGGCATTGGAAGTTTTCTTGGAGGACTTTTTCGTTCAGCTTTGCCTCTTATCAAAAAAGGAGCGAAAGCTGTAGGGAAAGAAATGTTAAAAACAGGGGTAAATGTGTTAGGTGATGTTGTAGACAAAACACCCCTAAAACAGTCACTACAATCCAGAATTTCGGATGCCAGATCAAATCTTAAAAGAAAAGCTGAAACAAAGATAAAGGAAATGATTGGTTCAGGTTATCAGGGGCATAAACATTTCAAAAGGAATCACTCTGCTTCGGGACAGCGAACTGGAAGGATCGCTCAGAGAAAGAAGAGATCCAGTGCCAATACAAACACCAAGAAAACAACCAAACGCAACCGTAAGAAAATTCAAATAACATCAGATATTTTTGATTAGATATGGCGCTAATTAGGGAGAAATCATGTGAGTGTTTTAAAAGTGAATTGGATATTTTCTCGGTAAAACCTACTCAGACAAGCATCTTAGAACACCACACCATCGGATACAAACCTGTTAGTTCTCTGGCAGATAATGCCCCCACCGAGTTTGTAATACCTGGACATGGTGATGATTATATGGATTTAGCACACACAATGTTGAATATAGATGCCAGAATTGTAAAAGCGAATGGTCAGTTATTGCTACCCACAGATAAAACAATTGGACCTGTCAATGATTTTCTCAATGCAATGTTCAGCGAAGTACAAATCTACTTAAATAACAAACTCATCTCGTTTCCATCTCACATGCACCCATACAGGTCTTATTTTGAAAAAGCACTGAACTATGACATATCTGCAAAATCATCTCATCTCCAAAGTGCATTGTGGTACAAAGATACAGCAGGCGCTTTTGATAACGTTTCGGAAGACAACAAAGGCTTTACAAAACGTAACCAACTAACAAAACAGAGTAAAACATTTGATATGTTTGGTTACTTGCATTCTGATATTTTCAATCAAGAGAAATTTTTGATCAATGGAGTGGAAATGCGTATAAAACTGATTCCTTCGAACAACACTTTCTGCTTGATGGGATTAGATGACAGTGAAGGCAAAGTGGAAATTCTGGATGCTACACTATATGTGAGAAAAGTATCGGTCAGTTCATCCATCAAACTTAGTCACAATCGCATATTGCAAAAACATACAGCAAAATACCCTCTAACAAGAGTACAACTTAAAGCTGTAACTATTCCAAAATATATTGTTTCAAAAACAATTGACAATGTGATACTTGGACGTCTTCCGAAACGATTAGTTGTGGGGTTTGTTACCAACGATGCATTCAACGGCACTCTGTCTACAAACCCATTCAATTTTCAACATTTCAATTACAACTTCTTTACTTTATATGTTGATGGAGTCCAAATTCCCGGCAAACCACTTCAACCAGACTTTGAAAACAACAAGTACATAACAGCATATCACACATTATTCTCTGGAACAGGGATACACTATATGGATGAAGGAAACAATATATCGCGTGAGGAATACCCCCAGGGATACGCATTACTTGTTTTCGATATAACACCAGACGCAGCTGCAAGTGCCATATCCCACTGCAGTCTTCAACGGCAAGGGGCTGTTAGCTTGGAAGTCCACTTCAAATCGGCTTTGGAATCTACTGTGACTTGTGTTATCTACTCTGAATTTGACGCTCTCATGGAAATTAATAATCAAAGAGATATTCATCTGGATTAATTGTATAACAAGGTGAGTTGCACAATATTACTATTTAGTGTCCAGCAATGCTGTCGACTTTAAATTTGCTTCACGGGTTAATATCAAATAGAGCCTTTGACAATCATCATGTTGGAGTTTTCGCAGCTAATGAATTACCTGTACATGTGGAACTACCAGCAGCGTTGATCGTAAATACAGATCCCAAAGATAGCCCCGGGAAGCACTGGGTAGCAATTTACATAGACAGTAACTCCCGGGGGGAATTTTTTGATAGTTACGGAAAACCTCCACATGTGCATAACCATTTGCGATTTTTGGAAAATAACTCTAAATTCTATACGTACAACACTCATCAGATACAAAGTTACGGGTCTGTGTACTGTGGGCATTACTGTTTTCTGTATTTATTCCATAGAGCCTCTGGTAAACCCATGCATAAATTTCAAATTTTATTCCCAGTACCGATAAAAAACGACAATATTATAACAACTTATTTGCTGACTCGTAAATTAAATTTATAATACTCGGTACGTATACTAGAAAATATTGACAGTAAATACTGTTTGAAATTTTATACAAGTTACATATAGTCCTAATAGTATATTAATAATTTTGTAGCGTTACAGTTTACAACAGCTTACTTATAATATTTATCTTGTTTTGTGTCTTTACAGAACAATGACGCAATATCCAGAGATGGGATCTTTCAATGCTAGATTGTCCTCTTTCAGAAACTGGCAATCAAAAGAATTCCCGTTTGTAGAAGCTCTGTCCGAAGCAGGATTATTTTACATTCAAAAAGAGGATAAAACAGTATGCTTCAAATGTGGTGGAGGATTATACCGATGGAAATACAGAAACAATCCAATACTAGAACATCGTCGATATTTTCCATTTTGCCCCCTGTCTATAAACCTAATTTCAGATCGACAATGCGGTTGATGCTTTAATTAAATTAATTAATATTTGTTATCCAATATTTCCTCAATATGACGTTTATGATATTCTGCTGATTTTTCTCTCACCATTGATCTTTGTAATGCCCCGCCCCCTCCACCTTTTTTGTCCAGCACATGCTTGGTTTGCTACGCGCGCATGCGTCTCAAAAACACACCCACGCATTTCTTCAAATGTATACCTGCACGCTGCGACATGCAGTATCTCGCAGTTCTTAGTCATGGAATCCTCTATTTCGATGCCGCTGAAAAAAAGATTTCAACCGTACACTAATTTCAAGGGGGTTCTTCAGAAAGAGAGCGATCAGCATTTACCTGAAGAACAAAAACAAGTAACTAGTCTTATACGCCAGTCGATATTATTTGATCACGTCTACTATTTGAATGCTTCGAAAACAAAAGTTATCTCAATCGGACTTTCCTCTCATCTGGATTTCCAACCTGTGGTCAGGCTTCACAGAAGCGGGGCGGCCGGTGTTGAACTACAGTTGCAGGAGTGGCACGCTCTTCAGGAATTGTTTCCAGTAATCGACAATTACATCGCTATTCCAGGTGAGCAGCCTCGTGTTTCCTACCCACTAAGTGAGCAACATGAATTGCTGATAACCACACTGTACAATCGCCGTCAGATCATTATAAGGAAGAAACCAGCTTACGGTTCCCTGGAGATAGTGTTCATCGCAGAAAGTTCGTGGCGGAACTTTATGAAGATATTTGTGTGCATCGAGCATGCGAAAGTTATGTGTGAAACAGTGTCGCCGTATCTGAAATCATATTTTGGAAACTGTGTGGAATCTTGCATTCTCGACCTTCGCGAACAATGTTTCGGTTGCACAGATATTTCCCCTGTCCATGCATGTAATAAGGAGAAGTTTGTGCTTTCCCATCTACATGGATGTACAAAACCTGAGCCTTTGTCTATACAAAACATCGACGGGAAAAGACTTTTCAAAGAAGTGTTTGTTTTTTGCGAGAACATGCTTGTGGAAAAAATAGTGAAACATTTTAATTCAGTGGTTGCAGCAGAAAATGGATATGATAGTGACACAATTCCTTATGTGGGTGAGTGAACAAACTTGAAGAATAAAAACTTGTTAAATAACATGCTGATAAACTGGTGACACAATATAAACATTTTACATATGTATGTGTGTGTGTGTGTGTGCGGCTCTTTTGAATTTTGTAAATATTGGTAATAAACAGGGATAAAATATATGTCTTGGCTTTTTTCACTTATCACCCCTTTAAAAATCCTCATGGTTTATATTTTTACTGGTAACAATCGTTAATAACAACATTAATAATTAACTATATAATGAAAAAGTGTGTATTGTGGACTTGTCGAAGATAAAGCAGGAGAGCTTTTCTTCACACTGGTAAAACTCGGTGTTAATAACAACATTAATAATTAACTATATAATGAAAAAGTGTGTATTGTGGATTTGTCGGAGATAAAGCATGAGAGCTTTTCTTCACACTGGTAAGAATCTGTGTTAATAACAACATTAATAATTAACTATACAATAAAAAAAAATGTGTATTGTGGACTTGTCGGAGATAAAGCATGAGAGCTTTTCTGCACAGCGCTGGACACGCAAAGGCAAGTATCTTTATTTTCATTCTATTTCTAACAATGATTCGCTATTTTTTCTTGTCACTATAAAAAACTAATTCAATTTTTCTTTTATCACATCTGTCGCCATTTTGCTTGTTTTTGTTTAATTCCTCTTTATGCATTGAGGTTAATCGAAACATAACTTTAGACTTTTACATGGAATTGAAACATAGAATCTTGCCTGCTTTGATTGAATCGAACCTGTGACTCCTCTTTGATCACAAAACAATAGTGACGGCCATCTTGCTTATTTTACCTACTCTTTATGCATTTAAGCTAATCGGTACTGGGGCCCCACACGGCAAAACAACAGATTCTAATTTATCTTTATACATTAGCGGTAAAGTCTTTGCGTTGTAATCAAAAGGCATTTTGTTTTGATTTTTAATATCTGTTCCTGCCTAAATACTAATGGGGACTCAACACACTTCTTTTTTTTTTTTTAAAAAAAAAACAACATCATTATCAGCCAATTTGACATTGTGAATCGAACCCGGGGACCTTTTCATTACAGCATAAACATCCTATTTCCAATTAGTTCATTTTCTCTTTGTGCACAAAAAGCTAATCGGAACTTTTAAACAAATACAATTGAATATCCAATTTTCACCAACATTGGGAATCGAACCCTCAACCACTTGGTTGAAACATCTCGCGGAATAAAAAACACCCCCCGCGCCCGCGCCGCGCCGCCCCGTTCCGCCCCGCGCCGCGCCGCGCCCCGGTCGCCGCCGCCGCCGTCGCTAAACACAAAACGCGGCCGCCATATTGATTTTATTCAAATACTATTTATGCACAGATGGACTAATCGGGACCTATAATGGCGGGACAAAACAATTGGCCTCATTTAACTACCTAGAGAATCGAACCCGCGACCTCTTCATTACCAGGCGACAACATTAACCACTAACTCAAAGCCGCCATCTTGATTTTATTCAAACACTATTTATGCACAGATGGACTAATCGAGGACCTATAATGGCGGGACTAAACAATTGGCCTAATTTAACTACCTAGAGAATCGAACCCGCGACCTCTTCATAGCCAGGTGACAACATTAACCACTAACCCAACTCGATTTTCGAACTCAACCATTTTGTTGCCTTTATTTACACACAGGCTAATCGAGACCATTCAATATTGACATCGTCGCCTTGTAATCAAGGGGTCCCAGGTTCGATACTCGGTGGAGGCAAATAGTGGTCCGAATCACCACTTTTCAACTGTAGCTCCAATCCTGATTAGTTTTGCCGTGCATAAAACGGACTTAAAAAAAACTAACTCAATCTATCAATTAATCAATATTGACTCTACCAGGAATCGAACCCTCGACGCCTCTTGTTTTACAGAGCAATAACCTTAGCCGCTAAACTTTCGAGGTAAAGCACCTTCGGCGCCATCTTTAAATCATTTCTTCATGTCTTTGAATCATACGCAATGGTTGCGCGCTCATTTCCTCCACACACACACAAACATACGCACGTGTTAGGTTAGCATACATCAAGAAACAACGTGACAAATCCATTGACCCCCTCCCCCCACCGCTTCCGATGTCTTCAAGGTGATCAGACACGTTCTGCTGACTCAACAATAAAATCGCTCGTACCCCGCTACACCGGATGTAACATAACACCAGGCGCATCAAATTTTTGCTGACGCGTAGGAACATAGTGCTGTCATTCTACTGAGGGCTGTTCAAAATGCACAGAGAAAAATGTTTGTTTGGATTAACCAAAAAAGTGGTAGTGGTGAACAAATCGTTTGTTTAAATAGGCATCAACCAAACAATTGTTCACCAGTACCAAAAGATTTGGTCAACTTCTATTTGTTTGTCGTAAACAATTTTTTGGTTACCAAAACCAAATATTATTTTGGTAAATCTAACAAAATGTAGCCAATTTGTTTAGGAAAACCAAATAATTTAGTCGAACTTACCAAAAGATTTTGTTAAATAATTTATTCATGATTACTTATGTTACAATGTGGCTAATTTTAGCTAGGGTGGATAGTTTGTAGAAACTAACTGATCTCAAAATACACATTCAGACTATAAAGTTTACATAAAGTAACGGTATTTCGAGCGTGTTTGTTTTTCTGCGGCACACTTAGCTTTTTCTTATATAGTTTAGAATCAAAAAGGTTGCTCATGGGAGATTCAATTTATTCACTGCAGTGCATTTTCTTCTTTAATTTCTAGCTCTAATGTTCACATATCTTTCGAAGAGTGTTAAAGCACATTTTTTCACTACCATTACAATCAAACGTACCATTATTTGTTGTACAAAGACTTATGTTTCTTCTACATGTTCTGACAGAACCATCTAGCGGCCGGTGTAGGAAACTCAGTATAAAGTAAGTATATTCTGAGTTTTTTTTTCTTCAGAATATTAGGTTACACAACAACATAAATACTCGCTTCGAGTAATTATCTATCTATATGAGTTTCAATTTTCGACAAAGGATTTTCATACTACACTCGACGAAACTGGACAATCGTTATTTCAAATTCGAAAGCACGCTCACGCACATATAGTAAATTTAACCAAACGTTTTGTTTGTCTTTACTTACATTATGTATCATTTTGTTTACGAGTACCATATTTCGTCTGACCAAATTTTTTGGTATTCTTAAACAAAATTATTTAGTAATTACAAGCAACATTTGGTTATCGGAAACAAAAAGCATAACCAAACAGCTCAACCAAACTTTTTTGGTAATTCCAAACAAACCAGTTTTTTCTGTGTATAAAATAATGGATACTTCACTTACACAACAGCATTTATGAAACAGTTACATGAATATATTTTCATGACTGTCTAGTATTATTTACTTTAACTATTGAATACTGGAATTTTATCCGTATCATTGAAACCTAATTTTATAATGTGATTCTAGGTCTCTGACATGTAAGATCTTGCTCAAGTCCTGCTTCCACCACCTTCTCTTCAGATAACAATGATTCAAATCATACTGTTTATACTCAGTCGTTTCACCATCGAAATATCCTGTTTTACAGAAGAGTTTCCTAATTGTGCGAAAGCTTATCTTTCAATCTTACACTGTGTACATAAAAATATATATTTTATATGAAAGTGTACTCCTTCCGCAGTTTATACATACGTGTGTATTCATTTATGTGCATTTACTTTTGTATTCCGTAATCTTGAGGTTTAGTTAAGAAATGATAGAACAAGAATTGAAATATCTGAGCCATACAGACATATGTACTGTTCATACATTGTAATATAGCTTTTTTTATCAATAATGTTTATTTGAGAACTTTACATAATTAAATGCTGGTGCCTACATCCATCTGTTATTCTGTAGTATTCTGTAATATTTTAAAATTATTTTATTAGAATACGTAAAAACTAGTTTATTTTTCTGCACGATTCCAGTTAGTGTAAATGTTCATTGGATTTGTAGTCTAATACACACTGACAATTACGTAATTGACAGTCATCAAAGGAAACAAACTATTTGAACACTACCTGTTTTTAGTCAAAGTTGCCATATGATTGAAACGATTTCTGCAAGTATGCGATTTTAAAGTTGAATGCTATTGGTGTGTTTCTTTTGCAGAACGTTCTATAATTACAAGAAAGATAACACTATTCCCTAGGAAGTGACATATAATACTATACCGATATCGTTTTACGTTCTAATAGTGTATTTTATTTCTGATTTTTTTTTATTGCATAACCAGTGTTCGAATTGAAGATAATGTAGAGAGAAAGAATGGTTTATGAGCTATCAACTTTTTTCTTCACATTTTGAGATTTTTACCTGATGAGTTGTTCTTCCGAGAAATGCTTCCGAGATTTCTAACACTGGGGAGAGAGCATAATTTAGTGCCCCATGCACCCATCTTCACGCATGGCGTAACTTTGGACCTAATTTTGAGGGGTCAGAATCAAACTGGACCTAATTTGAAGGGGCAGAATCAAACTTGGGCCTAATTTTGAGGGGGTAAAATCAAACCTGGAGCTTAACTTTGTGGGAAGAGAGACTAAACGTTTTCCATCCTATAAAAAAGCGTCCAAGATTTTTTGCTAAATCACAAATATTACTATTTATTACTTTGCTCTTCAGGTCGCCTGACTTGTAAATTTTATTAAACCTGAATATGTTGGGGGGCAAGTGCCCCCCTTGCCCCTGCCAAATCAAGCCTATGTCTTTAAGAACTTTTACTTCTATCAGCATTATTTTTAAAGAAATGAAGATATTATTTTAAATGCATTCAAACTTGATGCGCCTGTTTTGCGAGCGGATTTAGTTGGAAAAGTTTACGAAATTCCTTCGCAAACCACGAATTTAGTGTAAAATTTAGTTATTAAAACCGACAATTTAGACTGACTTATTACTGTAGAATTAATTAAAAGATATATCAGAATTCTTCATTAATAACGGAGTTTGTGTTTTTTAAAGTCCACTTTATGCACAGTAAGGCTAATCGGGACTGGACCTACAGTTTAAAGTGGGATCCGAACGACTATATGCCTCCACCGGGAATCGAACCCGAGACCCCTTAATTAGAAGGCGACGACGCTACCACACGCTAGAAATTACAGAGGGGTGGAAATTCCTTCTTTGGTCGGGATCTTAATTAAATATGCATAGGTTGGAATAGAAAATGTAGACGGGGAAAAATTCCCTGTACACTTCCCCCTTTCAATTTGACCATTATTCGAAAAAAAATTAGAAAATTCAGTGCCTGTGAAGTTTATGTTTTCATTTATATAACTCACATAATTAAACATTTCAATAGTACAAGTAAAAACATTTCACCAAAAATAATATTTTCACAAAATGGTTATGTGAGTATGATGGGGTTATGATTACACCAAGAGTCGTTTATCGCTTCGCTGCGCTCACAGTGGGCGAACAAGCTTGCATGTGAAGAACGTCGCTTCGCCGCGCCACCGCTCCATGCAGCTTAGAGCGTATGTAGACTACGGATAGCAGATATCCGGATTTCAATTTATCCGATATCCGTTTCAGATGCAACGGATAATTCGGATATCCGGGTAGTACAGATTAGATGAAGATAGGAAATCCGTAGAGTGAACTACGAACATGATGAATAAAAGAATACGTGCATAGCCCGTAAAACGGATAAAGGTTGATTTGATTTGATTGATTTGTTGTTTTTAGTCCACTTTATGCACAGTAAGGCTAATCGGGACTGGACCTACAGTTTAAAGTGGGATCCGAACCACTGTGCCATGTGCCTCCACCGGGTATCGAACCCGGGACCCCTTGATTACAAGGCGACGACGCTACTACTGCGCCATCGGGGAGGCCCGGATAAAGGATAGAACTGTCCGCATAATGCACACATTCGTTTATCCGGATGCAGCCCCACTGGCGGAGTGGTTAATACATCGCGCTACGACGCCACGGGTCCCGGGTTCGAATCCCGGCCTGGGCATGGATATTTGTGAGTATCCATTCATCAATTTCATCATATCATCACTAATCCCCATTTTCGCAAATTAGCCAAAAGTGGCACAAAACGCGAAGTAAAATAAAGCAAATCAATCAATCGAATATCCGGACATTTGGAGTAATCCGAATATCTGGACAATTCGGATATCCGCATAATCCATATATCCGGGTATCAGAATATTCGATATCCGCATATATGAAATCCTGAAAAAATTTTATCCGAATTTGGCCTAGTGTAGACGTAATGTTTCAGATTCAGTAAATGTGCCGTTAAAATGACGTCAGAGTGTAACTGGATGCATAACAAGTAGGAGAACAGTACTTCGACGAACAATAAAACCTGCATTACATCCCTGAACGCCTTATAACGTGCTGTAGACTATGATCGTTCATATAGCAGGTAACTACATAAAAATTACTTTTTTTTTCAAAACTCTTTCTTTATCTTCCTGCAGCATTTGCGCAACGCGGAGAGGGGGTGAAAGGGGGGGGGGGGCATTTTCTTGGAACATAAATCCTGGCATTTATGAAGACGGAACGTGGTGCCCGAGTCGTGAAACGGGTCTTATTGACCCTTCAGGGCTGCTGCAGCCTCCCTTCCAACCCTCCGGTCGTGGAAATATTGCTTCAGCAGCAGACGTAAAACAAACAGCGTAGCAGCGAGGACAGATTTGAAAACAAGTCGCTGGCGCCATCTTGCGGACTTGGCGCGAATTTTACGCTGTCCATGAAAAAAAGGGAGGTAAAAGAAAGGTCGCTGTTATTTGAAACTTTGTTCAACTTTTAGTTTCGTAATCGGAATCCTATGCTTCTGTGGACGCTGAGGACGAGATCGCTATAATGTCTGTAAAGTTTTCGAAACAAGGGTGTAAACTTGTGGCTCAAAGTGCTTTGTCTATGCTGGTCCAGGCTACTGAAAAAGGCATAAATATTGCACGAAAGGCAATGATTGAGCATCGTATTACTAACATTTAACTCTAGCTTCTTCACTGATCTTTGAACAAATACTACTGGTTGAACTATGTTTCGGTTTACAAGCCATTGAACTACTCAGTGGCGTATTTACGATTTTAATCCGGGAAAAACGGCATTAGAGTACCAAGATTTAATTTGGGGGTGGGGTACCTTGAATTTAAGCCTGACAGTCCCTAAGAAACACGCCACTATACTCTGTCCCACTCATCTCTGGAGCAAGGTCGCGCATAGCGGCAGAGAAGGGTGGAAATCGATTGGGCAGAGCGAAGCAGTACACTCTGCTCGATGGCTTGTAACCGCAATCGCTTCACCCTCCACGCAGTCCCGTTCTCTATCACGCGTTCATTGGTGGAGCCGTCTCGTTGAACTATTTTCGCAGATACTTGCTTTCGTTTGCTAGCTCCAGAGATAACTGAGTCAGAGTGTAAGATCCCAAATGTAACTACAAAGTTCCTCCGTCAGTGGCGAATTTATGGTTGAACCTTTCTTTTATTTCATCCCCTCGTATTCTCTTACACACACACACACACACACACACACACACACACACACACACACACACACACACACACACATATAAACAGTAATGTTTACTGAACCACAATTTTAAGTTGGATTCCATTCCTATCAGGTACGAGGCTATCGGGCTTTCACGATGACGCAGTGGTAACATATAGGCCCAGTCCAGATTAGTAAATCTCTGAACTTAGTGGACTTAAACAAATTTTGACACACTTTAACTGCAAGTCTGTCATGGAGAATCTATCTCGTGACTAATACAGAACAGCGTTTCTTCACTTTTTAATTATTTTATACGTTTACTATTCACCTGTTCATATCTAGCCAAATTCCTAGGTACCCAAATTCTAGATCAACCCCAATTAATAAACACATTTTTACAGTTGAGCTTTATAATTTTGTCCTGAAACTGTGCGCACCTTCAGCAACAATTTCCAATTAAAACAACTGGTTGCGTTTTGAAATTTTTCAAAGGAATTATGAACGTAAAAAATAAATACGACATATACACACGATTTTTTCGTAGAGTCGCAAGCGTGAGAGGAAATACATTCTTTGCTTTTATTGTTTGTTAATAACTCAACGTTATTGCAATATAATAAACTCATTCAGTCACCCATATGATTTGTAGCATTTTAGATTGAGTACTGATCCAGAGAGATGCAGTGCAGGTACATAATACAAAGTAGAATAACGCCTCACAAAAATAATTTATCTCTCTCATTTTTCTTTTATTCTTTTGTTTCCTTTGTGTAATGATATTGTTTCAGCTTCCACTTGAATACAATCTAAAAAAATAAAAAAACACACAGTATATATACAGACGTAGATATACAATCAACGAAAAGCGGATACCAACATTAATTACCACGGTCAGAAAAGCGAACCTCGAGAAAAGCTAGTCAAATTAACAAATGCGTAGTTGTTTCCAGGAAGCGGTTTAAAAAGTTCCACGAAAATGGTATCTTTGAATATTTGCATTAAACACCCGCCCTGTAACCTTTGCCCTATTTTCTGACTCTTGACAGAATTTTCCGTATTGTGCTGAACGCATACGTTAAATGTATTCCTTCATTTAAAGAAGGGAAATGAAAATTTGATCCCAGGAAATGTCTTGAAGAGAAACAGCAGGCGAATTAGAATAAGGACGCAAGCAATTACGAGGTTGATAAAATGTCTTCATTCGGTGATATTATTAGCATAATTGTATGAAGAGGACTAACGGTGAATTTGAAAAAAGACAAACTTCTGAGACCCTTGCAGCTAAACTTAATTGTAAGATGCTTTGCAGAGAGATGAATGGAAGATTCTGAGCGTAATGTAATAATGGAATTTAAATTGGTAAGAGCATCATGAGACTTGGGTCTCGAGTATCACGTTAACTTGTTTTTGGTAACCCGTATCATGTTACCATTTGTGGGTCTCGTACTAGATAATGTCCCGGGTTCGATACCTGGTGGAGGCACATAGTGGTTCGGATCCCACTATAAACTGTAGGTTCAGTCCCGATTACCGTTACTGAGCGTAAAGTGAACTTAAAACACTAACACAATCAATCAATCGTACTACATAATGATCCCTTACGCACGACAAATATTTGTGCCGGCCTCCGTTGTGGATTGATTAGAACAGCTCGCTACGGCGCCAGGTGTCTCGCGTTCGAATTCCGGCCTTGCGTGGTTGTTTGTGAAAACCCTTTCATCAATTTCGTCATATTATCACTCCTACTCATCTTCGCGATTAGCCAAAATTTGCAGAAAAGCGAATAAAATAAACCAAATCAATAAAGGGCTTGTGTGTTTGAGTGTGTGAAATCTCTCGAGGGAGATCCGTCATCACAGCTTATTAAATTATTTATATCATGTGATCGCTGGAAGAATTATGGATGATGCATTACAGCCTTTTATAGTGTTTATGATGGTGGTCATAATTGTACTTGGATATGGGTCGGTCTTGGCTTCTGGACATGAACGAATTGTCCATTCCATAGGCACATATCCTTAGGCTGCGTGACACCTGTTTGAATCTGCAGCTGTCGTCGCCTAGAGCAGTGGTTCTCAACCTTCGATCACAACTTACTCGTAAACAGCTCTCTGACTTTTTTTTTAAAAAAAAATATAAGTTAATTAATGTCTACAACTCAAATTTAATAAAATATATTTATTACTATATATATAAAAATGTATGTATGTGTGTGTCTGTTTGTTCCGGCATAACTCTCGAACGCCTGGAGCAATTTCAACAAAACATTGTACACGCATGACTTGCAATATGGAAAGAAATACTGTGGGGGTAAGACACCCCTGATACGCCTAGGGGTGGGGATGGGAAGGGGACATAAATAGCATTTTGTTACGTGACATTATACTAGGGTTAGTTGCAGTTGCCAACAATATTTAAGCTGGAAGCGGCTACTGGCAACAGCAACTAGAAGTGAATGAATAACCCGTTCTAGAGATTACAAATTATTAATTTGCGTCGTACTTCTCTCTTAACCTTGCGGGAGTTTACGTGCAAAATCAGCGAGAAGCATGAGGCAAAGACCCTGTAAATAATCACACTTTTATATGTATATCATGGGTCCGGCAATGAATGGCATTTTTATTTCTCCATCGCGATCATTGTTTAACTAGTTAAATTAACGTTTTCCCTCTCTCGAAGTACCGCTGCAATATACAACGGCAACTTTAAATTTAAACTTACTGCCCACTGTGTATAATAAAAAAAAGAACCTAAAGATTAATCACACTCCTTTTACGCTGTTTAGATCACATGCACATGTCAAGCCGTCACGATTAATCCAAGCGGTCATCCCCGTGACGTTTAGTTCGTCACCCTTTTAAGTCAACAAGCACATGCTATTCACTAGTCAGAGTATGTTTCTTACAATCTACGTATGGTTGAGAAGGCAAGGATTGCAAAAGATGCTACTTCAAAAATGTCAATTTTAACAATCAACGTGCAATTTATTGCATATATCATCAACAGAATATCTCGTAAAACATGTAAAGATTAACAATTAAGTCTGTTTGGGCAGAATGGGATAAACACTCCATGCGTCACACAAGCCTTATTAATTAGCCACACGTCTTGCGTGTATTCTTACACATACATTCATAAATAAATTGTACCAAATCCCAGATTAGAAAAATTATACTTATATATATTTAACAACGACATTAACTGTTACTACTACGTAAACCATGAAACTTTTCTATACTCTATCCAATACGACACATCTAAATCACGTCTGCCTTTTTTGTTTGGCAAGAAACATTTAAATGAACAATAATTCTTTATACTGATTCAAGCGTTCGTAATGCTACTGTTGGGGTAACAGGGGTCAATGATTCTACGAAAATTCAAGTCAAAAGATTTCCTAAAACTTTATTAGTTATTTTCAAGTTTGCTCGATTTGTCACAGTTTTCCGTATTGCGAAGACAAGGTTCAATTATCGCGCAATCACAGCACTATTTCATTCTCGAACACGACCTGCGTATCCGTTAATTTCAGCTCCTCGTGCTCAGCAATTAATATGCCGCGTGCATCTAGCTTCTAACAAGAATATGTATTGCATAAAGGATCATAAGTGTGACTTAGATTTTAGTTCACTTTGTTCTCTTTACGCGAGTTCATTTGTGCAGAAACTATTGGTTCACTTTGATTGTAAGACAAAGGGGAGTCAAAAATGAACAGTCACATTAATGCACTGGAGAACAGAATATGAAATGCAGCAATTGTCTGACACTGGATTTTGCATTCCTAATGCCACAGCAGAGTATTACGTACCTCGTGTAAAGTTTTAAGTCGAAAACCAAAACACCATGCTCGACTTTATGGTCCCTTTCCATTCAGTAATGTTCCATTGCACGTGGAAGGCAAATGGCCGACTTCTTTTTGATTAAGTCGTCCGGACCATGGCAAGGCACGTCACTCCGCTGAACGAGGAAGAGTTGGAGAAGCTGCAAACGTGTCGTGTACTGCTCGATTCCTGCCGATGAAGTGTGGCAGAATATTTACCGGTTTTACTGCAAGCCAACTTAGTACGCAAGGTCGCTACTAGAGGCAGCACAAAGAGAGCTATCAGATGGGAACATCATCTGATGGCCGAAAATTGAACTTCTTGAAACTGTTTAAGAGTTATTAAAGGTTCGATTTTTCCTTGTGTAAGGATTGCGAATATGTAATTTTCGGAAACGTTACAGGGGGTAAGACACCCCTGACACCCCTAGGGGTGGGGGTGGGAAGGGGACATAAATGGCATTTTGTTACGTGACATTTTCGTGTCATATCCTGCAAGCTATGCTTCCTGCTACACAACGCGGCGAAGTTGGTTGCCTACACAGAAGGTGCGGTATTGCTATCCTGGAGCAATTTCAACCAAACTTTGTACACATATCACTTACAATCTGGAATGAAATACTGTGGGGGTACGACACCCGGGGCTGAGAAGAAGGTGACATGTAAAAATAATCGAAAACGACCGATATTAGTGTAGAATCCATAGTTTTCGGGGTCGCTAAGATGAATAGTGACACTCCCAATGCCGTTCAACTCCAAATTAATTTTACACTATAGTTAGAATTCGTTATTATCCTGTCTAATAGAAGATTGGGATAAATAGATCCCCGGGCAACGCCGGGCAATCAGCTAGTAATTCATAAGTTATGACATAATCGTAGAGAGTATTAGTTCGATTATGTCTTGGCTTCTTGAAAAATATAAAATTTGATTTAAATTGATTTCCTCTGGCCAATATCATTGAATTAATTTTGTAAGTTCTGATTTTCATAGGCATCTTCCATTTCGGACAGAAAAATTTCGATTAATGAGAATATTTCCACTTCAATATATTAATGAAAATGTCTGCGCTAACTAACTTGACCGTGATGCCCGTCCGTCAACTGTCAAATTTGGAGACAGGACACAACGCCCCTCTCCCCGGTTATATCGCTTAATCGCTCACCGCCATTCTCGCGTTAGGATTTCCTGTTATCGCAGTCGAAACCAAATCCGAGCGAAAGCCATTCCTTGCAGGTGGTTACCAGCTCGGACTGCAAGTCGCTTCACCCTTCCAGCTCTAACTCGAGAAAGACCAACCTTTCAAATTAAAATTTGGAGGCTGCATGGTGACAGTCCCCTCTCAGCGGCTTTGAATTCTCACCAGCACTGGTAGAAAGGATTTGCTATTATAGCTGGTGAACCCTGAACGAAAGGCCATCTCTCCAGGTTGTTGACAGCTTGGGCTGCAAGTCGCAAACTTCAAGAGAAACATTTGCGGCCCGGTGTAATTGAGAACCACTGGCCTAGAACACTGTTTAACCCACGGAATCCTCGTATTGTTACAGTCCGAATCCACGTAGGTGGAGTTGGAGGGGAGAGGTGGACGGCGCGACAAGTGCACACTCTTCAACTCGCTGTAAACTTAGTTTGGTTCAACCCATCACCTTTCCCGCTCTGGCGAACGCTCAACAGTTCCTGCGGCAGTCAGGAAAATGTCTACTAGATAAACAGGAGCGAATGGGAAGCAGGGAGGCATTGTTTACGCCTACAGTGTTGCCACTTCCTAACTTATTTTAATGTCATTCAAGAAGTGCATTTTCCACAATTATTGTGATAATCTTCTAGACTCCTTTAGACGTCTTCCGTCTTCTCCATCGCAGGGAAAACCACAGCCATAAATCTTTGAGTGTGGTACACACAAACAAAGGAAGGCTAGTTCGGAATCGCCAAGCTTCTTGCCACTGTCCTCCACTAAACATAACAGGCGGGAAGGTGAGACGACGGGCCGGGCCTTCTTTCCTTGTTCCTTTCTCTGGTTTTTCAAGGATGTTGAAAAATTCAGTCCAGTCCTTTCCAACATTGACAAGCAGAGGGAAAATACTTGGCAACGCTTTCCATGTCAACCGTGGCACTTGCAAGAAGAGGGATGGTGTAAGGGACCCTATTCGTGGCAAAAATAATAGTGTGATGTACATACATTTGCTCATTCCCGTGTAGCTTATTTGCAACCTGGCTTCTTCCAACAGAGGCAGTTGGCAATAAACAGCGACAACGTTGCGTAGTTTCAGCTAGAAAGGTCAACGTTCGGCGAGCGCTGGAGCAGTGACAGCTTATGCCAAACGCGTTGTAACTCTACGCTTGTATATTGCAACCTTGACTCCGTAGAGGCGACGTGTATAGAATATATTATCCAAAATGAAGTGCTATTTTATTGATAACACTGTATTTAGGAAAGTTGTGAAAGAAGAAACTGCATGCCACATTTTCAGTTCAAGTGGTAAGTAGATGGAATGCATTATGACGTTTAGTTGACCTCTGCTTTCTGCTTCCTTATTGTGCGCCTGCGCTCAAGAGCACGTTCTGACTGACACCTGGCGGGAAAAATGGCAAGTATACTACCCGGGAGCCTTTCGATTCGGCACAGGAAAGTGACGTGGAACAACATAACGGTGGGCAATACTGAACGGTTCGGAATTCAAGAACAATACCACAAGACTCCTCACGACATGGACACTAGCACTAGCTAGCGCATGTTGGTAATAATTTTATACAGTGTGGCGCATATTGTATCTACCAATTTGAGTTGGCAACCCTGCTAGAATGCACGTGCGCATGTGTGGCATACCTACATCCGTGGAGAGTTGAGAGTCAGGCAATTAGTATACCAAGGAGCGTTGGCCGGTGAAGACTTGGATTGCGGCTGTGGAAGCCTTCATCCAAACAGACACCGAGCACTGCAGCGGAACAACGAAGATCACCATGCATCTGTTCCAGAGACACACAGCACTCTGAGGTGGGTCAGGCAGTGAAGAGCAAAGGGTAATGTTGTGAACTGTCAATTGCCATGAAATACACGCTACTCCACACGACATATTGAGACGCGCGTCGTGAAAGCCTTCCCGCATGGCCTCGGACAGTGTATCAAAGTAGAAGGAGGACATTTAGAGGATATTATTATCAAGGTGCACTGATGTTTTATTGTCCATATTATACACTGCATTAAATGTCTACGTGTATATTTATATATCCTAACCATGTAAAGTTACTACAAGCACTCGCCGTCTTTCTATTGTAATTTGAAGTTTGTAGATACAATATGAGCCACCCTGTATCATGTAAGCGTGCACATAACCTAAGTGAGTAAGGATTTTAATATATTATTTAAGAATTCATAGTAAAATTACATGATTAGCACCTATGTCAACCGGAAAATATTTCTTCCAAGTTAGTTTCTGTTCACTTAAACAAAATTACCTGGTGCCGCTACTGCTTACGGGATGAAATTATGGAGAGAGTCTTGCCTTCAACCGCTGAGTTTGCGTTCCCTTATTAAGTAATAAAGGTGAATTATTACGGCCAAGGAGGGAAGGCAATTCCATGAAGATCGCTTAATGACGTCACGCTCCGTAATCGTGTAGTTTAGATCACCCCGATCCTTGATTGCCGAACGCAACGCAACCATCCTAGCTAATTTGGGGATCGCACGCTTCTTCTCTGCAGAGTTTCGAATTTGTTGTACGAAGCTTAGAGATGTTATCGAAGTGGGGTCCTACTGTCTCTTTGGCATCTCATAAATCAGGGTCACAGGTGCATGGATTCCATCTGATCTTTGTTTGAATGTTTCCTTTCAGTCCACTTTATGCACAGATAGGCTAACCTTGATTGAACCTACAGTTTAAAGTGAGACCCGTACCACTGTGCAATGTGCCTCCACCGGGTATCGAATCCAGTACCCTATAATTACAAGGCGACAACGTTACAATTGCGCCATTCAGGAGCCCCGTTCTGATCCGAACCACTATGTGCCTCCACCGGATATTGAACCCGTTACCCAAGTTTCTTTCTTGTTATCTCAAACAACTACATATGATTTTCCGCATAATTTTCAATTTCAATCTCAGTGTTAAAATACTTACAAAAGGACACACGTATGCCATTGTGACTTTCTGGTCACTAGGACTGCAGAGCGAGCAGCGATACTGTAGCGTTGTAAGAGGAACAGGAGGCTTCGTCGGTCGCGTTCGTGCGTTGAGAAACAAACCTCTCGTCATCTTATTCGTAAGTAACTGTGTACTGTAGCATTTTGATCATAGTAGAAGAAACAGGAAGTGGTTTCGAAAAAAGGAGGGCGCCTTTCTCGGTAGCTCCTCCTACTCCTGCTTTGCTGTTTACTGGCACTGTGCAGACGGGATGCTCACACTACACGGAGCGCTCTCTGACACGCACAAGTACAAGCGACAGGATCTAGCCTTACTTTAGCATTAAGTGCCGCCATCTACGACGCCAGGGGTAAAGGGTTCGAATACCTGCGTGGACATGGGTGTTATTTGTGAGTGTCCTTTCATTAATTTCATCATATCATCACTCATCCTCATCTTCACGATAGCCAAAAGCGCCAGAAAAGCTAACTAAAATGAACAAAATGAATTCAATCAAATAAATGTTAACATTAAGTAAGTTATGGAGGAGCAATTAATTGGAATTTGTGCTTTGTGTGTGTGTATGTATGTATACGTATGCGTAGGTATAATTAAGCACACACACACACACACACACACAACAGACACACGCATAGGCTATACATGTATACGAGAGAGAGAGAGAGAGACAGAGAAATCATCGTTACCTCCACAAAAAAAAAAAATCATTGTAGCAAAGGACAATGTTCCTGCTACTATTTTTTTCACCGACTGTACACGATCTCTTAAAATTCAAAAACAACCCATGAAGAGAGAAGTGTGGTACTTTTGGAACGGACGAACCTCAAAGCTAGTCGGAAAAAGCTCCACGAAACTTTTTTTTTTTTGACAACATAGGAAGTGTTGTATCTGCAAGTACAGAGAAAGTTTTCATTTCGCCAACGAAATGGAGAAGTCCGGTAACTCAATTGAGCTCTCGAATAAGCTCCGTTAATGATTAATTAATGCTTTAATTACTCAGAGGTTGGGACGGCCCGTCCTCGCTTCGTTGAGGGAACGAGTGCCTTTCGTCCCATGCAAGGTTCTCCCCAGTAATGACGTTTGAGCAGATAACAGTTTGTAGCCTACGGTTTGTACCAACAAAATTCCAATTATTATTTAGAAAAACGCGCCCATCATTATTTATAGCAAATACAAATTATATTGTATTTTTTTTTTATTTAGCGCCGCTTTTCTGCCACTTTTGGCACCGACGGGGATGAGTGATGACTAGATGAAATTGATGAAGGGACAACCGCAAAGAACACCCACGCCCAAGCCTAACTTAACACTCTCGGCCACGGAGCCGGCTGTTCCAGTGTTTCAGTTGTCACTTCGGAACAGTTGTCCGCTGAAGAGCTACAGTAAAATCTCGTTAATCCGGACTAATGGGGGTCGGATAAGTTGACTGGTTTAACGAAAGTCCGGATTAACTGAAATAACCTGAAAGTGCATTAAAACTCCGTTTATAGCAAAAAAACATGTTTATTATGGTGTATTTAAAGGGCATAGGCCTAAATACACTATACAGTACAGTACAAAGTCTGCGGGAAACAGAATTTCATCAGTGGTTGACTGTCTTTTCTTTGGGAAGTTCGCTTGTTGACTTCTGGCGACGTCTAAAACCTTGCATTCTGCTTTTTTTTCCTTTTGCCTGTCCGGATTAAGCGAAGTCCGGTTTATCGAGGTCCGGATTAACGAGGTTTTACTGTATTTTGAAATTCTGCTTTATTTTTATTTGTCGTTTCTCTGCTTATTTTGGCGCGACAATGGGGATGAATGGTGATAGGATCAGATGGATGAAGTGAGAGTCACGATCTTATAAGACACAAAACAACCCTCTACAGAGGTTAAACTGTGGGTCCAGCGCCAGAGCCTCGTTAAACTGCAAATGTACAGCCCAGGTGCACTGCATATTACGGAAGTATACACTTGCATGTCTTCAAAAATGGTCACTCCTTATGCACCTTATTCAGATCATGCGCGCAATGGGTACTTCACGAACAAGTAATACCGGTATAGAACTAATAAGTAGAATTGCTTGCGTTGGGAACGTTATATTTTATTTACCCATATCTCTCTTGCTGTATGGCAAACACCATTTCAAAATGCCAAAAATTGCATGGCCCCTTTTGGCACTTTTGAATGTTTTGGCCATTTCAGCACGCTACTACGCCAGGGGACCCGGGTTCGAATCCCGGCCTGGACATGGGATTTCTTTGTGAGTGTCCCTTCTTCATTGTCTTCACACCATCACTCATCACTACGTGATTGCTAAAAGTGGCAGAAATGCAAAGGTAGTAAACCAAATCAATTAATCAATCAATGTTTTAGACAACCTCAGGAATAAAGTGACGTCACATCCGCTAGAAAAACAGCGCTTGGAACTTCCTCCTTTTGATCTATGGTTTGAGTAGAGGAAAAGGTCTAAATATGGGGGCCCCCTTTTTATTTTGTCATTTTCGGATGGAAAAAATAATATATCAAGAACCTGCCTTTAAAATGCATATCTATGAAATATATACAGTAAACCCTCGTTATCACAAATCTCAAAGGACCGAAAAGTCAAGAGTTCGTGTCAAAAAAATTCGTGCTAACCGGGGACTCAAATTTTATTGTTCCAATACAGTTCTTTCTACACATTAACCATTTACAAAACGTATTATGTATGTCATCATAGAAAACACTACTACAGTACTACAGTAATTAACTTTTAAAGAAATTACTCATAGATCATTTTCTGGTGAAAAATTCCTGTATATTGCTAGATTCCTAGACGGGAACGCAAATGCCTTGTAACTTCACGGCCAACCTGTACTCATAGCTTCCGTAAAACTAGAGGTCAATTCGGATCAAACTCGTAGTGGCTACGTTTTAAAGAATAGAAAAACACATCTGAACAGAAAACTGAATTTGTTGGTTAAATACCTATAAGCTCATTGTTGACTCGATTGTCGAGCAATTACACCCAAGTTTTAATTTTGATGTTACTCGTACTGGCTATGTTTTTGAAGACTAGAAAAAATCATTTGAATACATTGTTGATTTGAATCTGTTGCTTACAATACTGTATAAGTTGATTGTTGACAAGATGATGGATATTGTTGAGCGATTTCTTACATACCTAGCAGAGGAACAACAGAAAAAAATATGAAAAAAAGTTCGTGTCAAATGAGATCTAATGACGCAATGGACTAAAAAACAGTTCGTAATTCGTGGTAACCGAAATTCGCGTTAACCGATATAACTTTCTATTATAATACATCCCTGCCGGGACCAACATTTTGTTCATGTTAACCGAGAGTTCGTCTTAAGCGAGTTTGTGTTAACGAGGGTTTACTGTACTTAAATATAATAGAATGTTAAAGTATATACGTTCTCCATTTTTTTTAAAAAAAAAGCAATTTCCAAAAAATGGTCAAATGATGTATTTCAAAATGTTGGTTTAAATATGGACTACTAGTGGCAGTATCACAAAAAGCAATTAAAATTAAAAAAAACAGTCATTTATCGCTAAAACATTATAAAATTCATATTTATGTATAATCTGTTGTTTTGAAAATCACGCGGAATGGGAAAAATCGAAATTAAGAAAAACATCCAAATGTTTGTTGAAAATGTGATCTCAACATTAGACCCCATGTCATAGCCCATATTTAGACCATCACGCTATTTTTCTTCTTCAATTTATTTTCGCCCTCTGTTGTATATATTTCACAAACAAATCATGGCATTATAAAAGCCCACATTTGTTATATGTACCGCTAATATCATAACCTATACAAAACAGATGAGAATTCAGAAAACGCTGAGTTAAAACATACCTGCAAAAAGTTTTCGAAGGTTGCAATTCTATAACAGCGTCCAAGGCCAAAACTAACCAGCACTTTCTCTTGCAAATTTCCACCGCAACCTTTGTCCTTGACAGATAATCAGTTCCCAGGCTGCAGCACCCGGGAGCGCTGATAAGTCCAAAACCCATATTTAAACCTTCGCCCATATTTAGACCTTCTCCTCTAATTGTACAGCGAAGTCATAACTTTTGAACATAATCGTACAATAGCTTTCCGTCTTTGATACTATTGAAATGAAATCATGCGCATTGCGAAATTTAAATTCCCTAAAACTTCATCTCTGAAGAATTCGGCACTTTATAGATGTCGTAAATGTAGTGGAAAAACCCTAGGAAGGTAACCTTCGCCACAGTTCCATTCCTTTTCCATTTCCTCTATTTTCAGTGGTGGAATTTAAGGATTTCTAACACGTACCTAGACCACGTTCTGTTTCAGAACGTGTCAGGCATACTTGATATTCCGCAAGCGAAGTTGACATATGTCTTTCCTTGCTTCGTCTCTTGCAAACCTGTTGCTTTGCAAAACACAGCTCTCTATCCAACGTGGCTGTCCTAATTCTTAGGAGATTAGAAATAGAGCCAAACTCCATTGCACTCTTCTCTGCGTCAAGCTTTTTGTATTTCCGCGTGTCAGTTTCATTTTCTCGACGACCCGTCGGACAACAATCGAAAAGGTGGTATCTCAGTGTTGCCAACCAATCGCTGTAAGAAAGCGCTATGGATAATTTATCACTGAACGGATGCGTATTATTTCTGCGATAGTTCAGTCGGTAGGGCGTCTGACTGCTACGCGGGATCCACGGGTTCGCATAACAAATGTGGCTGATTGCAGGTGGGAATATTTCCTGGAATGTCACTCTATTGGGGTTAAACAAGTCTCTGGGTAACCCTGGGAGGTAAAGGCAGCCGGAGCGTGATGCTGATCACCTACCTCCACAAACGTCCAAGATTGTGAATGTGTGGGGATCTGCCTCCACCTGTATCCCATATGCCTTCACGTGTTTTTGCCATGTGCATCTTTATCTCACTTAAACGTATTAACACGACATGTGGATTTTTGGATACAATGCTGGGGGTCTAAGGTTCGAATCCTGGGAGAGACAGGGTAGAGAATGATTTGATTTACTTAGATTGCCATCAGCTCTCTCATATTTTACTTATATGTGCGAAATAGGTGACTAATATATATATGTATGTATGTATGTATGTGTGTGTGTGTGTGTGTGTGTGTGTGTGTGTTATATTAGAAATGTATTAACGGAGTTTATAGCTCTTATAAACTTCTTTAAGTAAAAATGCTCTGAGACAGAAGAGTATTAGTACTCAGAATGGAACCGCTGAAGACTGGCAATTTCTTTGTGCGAAATCATGGACTTTGAAAGTGTGGTATTCTTAGTCGTGTTAAGCCTTTATCACAGATATGGAAATTGTAAAATTGAGATGTATATTTTACCTACATTGTTCTTGATAAGGAGTTAAAGTGTACATGTAGGTTTTAATTTTCCCCAACGTCGCAGTTATACGCTGTCGCCTTATAATCAGGAGGCCTCTGATTAGAATATCTGAGAATATTGATTGATTGATTGATTTAGTTTATTTTACTTCGCGTTTTGTGCCTCTTGGCTAATTTGCGAAGATGGGGATGAGTGATGAAATGATGAAATTGATGAATGGACATTCACAAACAACCAAGCCCGACCGGGATTCGAACCCGGGACCCTTGGCGTCGCAGCGCGATGTGCTAACCACTCGGCCACAGGGTCGGGCAATATCTGAGAATAAAATGAACTTCAAAGAAAATGTTAATTCCGCAAAGAATGTTAGCTAATGTCGTATACTGACTGATTTTATGCGCCAGACATTAACTGTGTCATCGCTGTGCGCCAGACCTGCTTGTTATGTTGTATCTATCTTTAGTTTTCCTGTGTCTCGTATTCCCATGTACACTGTCGATCTACATGTATATCGTTCTCCTGGATAGAAAAGGACATGTACAATTCGTTTCATAATGTAATTTGTTTACTCATGTTACATTGATAAAATTATAAAGTGCTCCCTGTGCTATGCACCACGCCGTGAAGGCGTATAGGGGGTGTGGAGTTAGAGCCCCACACACTCTTGATCACGGCCGAAGGTGGGGGTGATGTGATCAGCACCACGCCCCTGGCCGTCTTTACCCCCAAGAGATTTCTTCCTGGTACCCACTTTATACAACGCTGGGTGGGCGCCGGAGCCGCTTGAACAGGTGGAAAAAATCCCGGTTCTCCCCCGCCGGGGATCGATCCCGGGTCTCCCACATGGTAGTCAGACGCCGTAACGACTTTTTTTTTAAAGGAAATACCCCCTACATGGAGGTATCCCCCACCACTCACACTTTTTCTCACTTTCACACTTTTCAATTGTTACAGTCTCTCAGTTTCTTATCATCTGGACAAACACAAATACCCATGCCTTACCCGGGACTCGATCCCGGAACCCCTGGCGACGACTGAGCTACCACGGCTTTCATGTTACATTCATTAGTTTATGAATTACACACTTTTTCTTACGACTTCTATCGAGTTCTATTTTTACCTCCGTGCTCTATGCTACTGAAGAACCCGCACTCAACAGTTAGGACAGTTGTTATTTGAAGTTTGATTTGGTTGTTTCATTCGTTTTACTTCGCTTTTCTGTCAGTTTTGGCTAATCGCGAAGATGAGGATGAACGGTGATAAAATGAAACAAGTGAAGGGATAAGCACATACACACATGCGTAACGAACCTTAAAATTCGTGGGATCTTAAGAGTAGCTAGCAGGTTAACCAGTTAACTGATGGGGTGATGTAAACTACTCATCATTCATCCTCTTGATGAGACCACTCGTCATTGACATGACGAGTTATTGCTTGGCATGCGAAAGGTACAAATTACACAAAAGGAATTAAACTACTGAAAAGACAATGGCAACTCGTTGGATTTTGTGAACCGTTGAACCTGTATCATGGCTGGGTGTAGGATAATTACCTGTCTAACTGAAGTCACTGAGCTGAATGAAAATAGCGAAGTCCTCTGTAAGCTTCTCTCTAACTGTTGACCAAAGCGTGCTTCCACTATCGACCTCCTGTCTTGCTGACCTCCTCTCTCTACCAACTCAATTCCCAAAGTCCAGTCACTTCCCAGCTTGTCTCACCTCTATATTCCCTGGCCATCGAGCTCTTCCTCGATGCCGAATCGCCGAATCGTGTTTATTATAATTGCTACCATGCAAACCGCTGACACCAAACCCAGAAGTATTACCTGCTTCCTGAATACTCAGGAGGTTTGCATGGCACAACACAATGCATTGTAAACATGCCTAAGAGGCTTGAGACAGCTGAGAAAAACAAGTGAATGCCCTGGTCAACATGAAGCGTTCAGAGAGACTTAATAAAATAAACATACAATCTTAGGGATTGATACGTTCGCGCCTCCTAGGAAAAATTTTCTCCTTTGAAAATTTAAAAGTCAAATCGCAAAGCTTGACATGACTCAGGTTCGCCAATTCCATATATTTTCTTAAAAAACCCAAATATACAAAAGAAATACACCATAACATAACTTTCCCTTGTTTGCCGTAGCCTGAAGGAAAAATTTTTATTCCCTAAACTTTATAATGAATAATACCCTTAATA
Organism: Lepisma saccharinum; assembly: GCF_977018435.1. Classification (NCBI taxonomy): domain Eukaryota; kingdom Metazoa; phylum Arthropoda; class Insecta; order Zygentoma; family Lepismatidae; genus Lepisma; species Lepisma saccharinum. The sequence goes on from NC_139229.1 coordinate 56,730,594, forward strand.
CTAACAAATTCGTATGTTTATACGATGTAAAAAACAATAATATATACTATTATAGGACTAGAAATCACAAAAGTTCGTGTCGTAAAACGATAAAACTCTTAATGTACCACATTTTGTGCATACGTACTGTTTATTATGTATAATTGCTCATCCATTTGCTCCTAGTCAAGAGTCTGTGATGCCTCACCACGCGGTAACGACTCTGTGTGTTCCGCGAGGCTAACGGCTGGAGCGGAGCGTCTTTGCAAGATAGAACGGAATTCACAATGTTTGTTTATATTGCCCCTTGATATAAACTCTTCAACTAAATTAAAAAACCTTAAAAAGGTGCACAAGTAAGTACACGTAAGTAAGCATGTAAAACATTGTCACATCTCACTGTTTTGTCCGTGTGAAAGCCTGATTATATCAAAGTGCTTATGTTTTACAAACTACGTAGCCACTGTACTCCTAACATCGTTGAATATATGAACTTGCACGGCTGTGTTGCACATTCCAAGGTAGTATTATACAATATTCAATGCATATAGTGAGTTACACTGAGAACTGTCGCTGGTAAAAACTTAATTATAGCGTTCAATTTTCTTTTCTACATTAATCTGTACACTGTATACACATCTATGGCGTGGTGAATACCTTTGTATGACTGCACACAGAAATTATTAATCTTGCAAGTAACACAACTATGTGCTTGAGTTATAAATATCAAAAACAATGTTCTGCGAACAAATGTGTCGCTTTAAATATTCCATGTTGGTGAGAAGAAAGAGGAAAAAAAAAAATAACAATAATACCTGCATGCGACAAACATATGCATAAAATATTGGCACTAAAGCATGCTTTCTAAAATGTTCGAAAGTGCTGTAATTATGTTTTTTTATTGCTTGCATGTCCGTTTATTATTCAAAGTGCAAAATTTCATCGTAAAAAAAAATTATGCACTAATTGATGCTAACACTGGTCACTTGACACCACTGGTGCTTGTCGCTTCCTTGTAGTATAATGTAAACTTGAATGCATATGAAACTGGTTCTCATGCATGGCACAAAACTGAAAATGTATATATGGGCTATGGAAAAGTATTGTTTCTCATAATGCATGTTAAATAACCAAATAGATACACATGATAGGAGCTCGCATGTGTATGTGTAGAAACACTGTAGCACAATTCTGTAATTATTGTTTGTGACCAGAACTGCTGTTTGTAGAATGTATGTTTTGTCTGCTTCCTCTTCTTTCTGGATTGCTTGTCGTCTTGACTGCATTGGGGCAATGTAAAAATGTAGTAAATTACCCGTAGAACTTGGGAGATGGGGGAAAAGTTGTTGTTTGAACTGCAGTGTGGAGGGAAATTGTATCTAGCTCCATCACTAGGTGTTGTTGATAATGTGTAGTCCGCTATACTGGGAAATGTATGGTTGACTACATCCTTCCTGTAAAAGGTAGTCTCCGTGTAGTAATAATTAGAAATGTCTGCATGTCTCCCTCAAATTGGTGGTGACGAGTCTCTCCTTGAAATAATATTTCAAATGTCTGCATGTCTCCCTCAAATTGGTGGTGACGAGTCTCTCCTTGAAATAATATTTCAAATGTCTGCATGTCTCCCTCAAATTGGTGGTGACGAGTCTCTCCTTGAAATAATATTTCAAATGTCTGCATGTCTCCCTCGTAGAATGGTAATCAGTCTTTCTGCCTGGTAATAGACTGCCTGCGGATGTCCGTCACGAAAAATGCCCATGGATGGTGTAGGCATTGCTTGTCCATGGTGCTCCGTATAGACAGGTTAGGTTAAAAGGAAAAATTATGACAAAGAAAGGAAATTGCAATAGGATGGGTATATATAATTCAAGTATGCATGTACACAAAACCAACTAATTTCCACTGCCTTTTCTTTAAAATCAAATTAAATTGTCTCATCAAAATTAAAATATGATTAAAATAAATTGATAAAATAATTGCCATAACTCTTTGAAAATAAATAAGGAAAATTTAAATAAAATATCCAACCGTAATTAAAATATTAATGTCCATGATTAATGTGTTGCCTTAACCTATTAATTATTACTGTTCTGCTCTGAATTAATCTGTTTCGCAAGCTGATGTTGCTTATAAAAATAATATCCTAAGGTTTCGGTTAATAACACATTCCAAATAACAAAAACTAATATAGACATTGGCAAAGGGTTTAGAATTAATTCCTGAAATGAAATGTCCTTACTAATTGATTGATTAAGTTGCTTTAAAGCAAGTTCAAGCGAAGTCCATTGGGGAATAGTGAAATCAGATAAATTCTTGGGAATATTAGGTAGTAACACAATTTCCTGCATTTGACTTGTTCGAAAGCTAAAATTCTTGTGTGTAAAATTTGTTGATCCACAATAATTTGCAAAAAATCCTGATAATTAAAAAATAGAGATTCCCCTTCGTTAAGCTGAATGGATCTGTGCGTGTTCAAATTATTATTCAAATTCTGAATAACAATAAATTGACCTGAACCTGATATTAAAATACCATTACGTGTCCTAATAAACTGAAATAATTTATTGTCAGTAATAGACTTCACTTCAAAATTACAAAATGTAGAATTAATAAACAAAGGTAAGTGTTGCAAGCATGTTCTAAAGTCTGTTGAAAATTATAAAATGAATTATTATGTTGTGAACCCTTAAAATAAATATATAAAATTTGTGTTGCGCAAAGCAAGCTGTTAGTATCTAAAAGGTTGCTTTGACAAGCCTCTAATGGCCTCCTAATAAATGATAGGCCGGTGCAATTTGCCATGGTTCATTAATATGCAATGTAAGACAAAAATTTCAGTAAAAGCTACTTCTGACTTTCGTTGAAACTCCAGGTGGTAAGAAATGTAGCATCAGGGAATTAAAAAAGGTGAAATTCAAATTTTAAACACAATAATTATAATAAAACTTTCTCAATTTCAAATTTTCTTTAAACAAAAGAAATGTATCCACTCAAAACTTCTTGAGTCCGCCGTATACCTCAAATCACTTGGTCGTGTAAACAGACCTGCCGCGGAGAGGTATACTTGACTCATATAAGAATGGTGTGTCAATTCCTTAGGTATGTTTAAACCAAATAGATAGAGAATAGTTATGCAATATATTAGAATATAAATACAAATTAATAGTTATTACCTACTGTACTAACATTAACATGAAGTTAATCAGTAAGAAGTAATGAATTTATTGCTGCATTGTCGAATAAGGTGCAAATTGGGTAAGTGAGCTAAATTTCCTAATAATACATATGAATAATAATAATAATTCTCAAATTATAACATTTGTGGTATACCACGCTGTTTAAATTTGGAAAGGCTAACGATGCCGTGGCGACTTTTGCTGCACATGCCTGTGCCAATCACCGAGGCTTAGCCTGGCATGTTGCTAATAATCTTGATTACTCTAAGTGCATAAAGTGCTAAAATTGCCCTTTTGTAAAATTTCCCTGATTTATTTATCAAAATTTCGTTTATCTTTATCCTGATTCTAATGAAAAAAAATACGTCGATTTCCCAAAAACTTACATATTATAAATATCTCTAAGAAAAACGGGAAAATTTTGCGAGAAAAACGCAAAAAAAATTCGTCTTGTTGTTCCTTTGAAAATTATTGGTCGTGATTAGTCTGAAGTACATAAATGTGACGTTTTACGGAAAAATTTATCTATATAGAACAAAATATCCCTAACATTGTTTACATGAACTTCTATCGTAAAAATCAAATTCTGATGGCTATATGCGTAACTAAACTGTTCCCCTAAAATTTTAATGGACGACCGCCACTAATGCAAAAAAATATGCAAAGCCTGTGGTAAGTGTTTCTGAGCTTCTAGCGTGTTCAAAGTACTCGGGAGAGAGCTACAGTGCGGAGAAGGAATTCGCTGATACCAGACATTCTAAATTGTGCAAGGTTGCATTTGTGGTCGCTGGACGCAACTGAAAATTTCTCTATGGCGACAACGAGAGCTCTGGCAAGTTCGCTGCCGTGCTCGGCGACTTCGGGTACGTTCGGGTGCCGTCGGAGAGGTGGAGGGGAAAAGGTCGCTGCTTCGAGCAGCGGGCATAGGAACGGAGAAAGAAAATGCAAGGCGATGGTTCGCTGATACATTGAATGACGCGTAACTGTTTACAAAACTTTAACTTACTACGAACAAAGTCTAGTAAGCGCTGCGGGAGTTCGAAATAAAGTCAAGGACTTTGAAATGACGTAATAAATTGGATGGAAAGAAAAAAAACTTCGTTGCGCTTGCGAGAGTGTGTTACTTGAACACTTTCGTGCTCGTAAAACAACAGTTGGGAAGCTGTTAGCAAACTAAATGACTAATAAACCTTGCATAAGGTACAATTAAACGTAAAAAATGAATTATACTTAAAATTTGAATCGTAATTAATATAAAATTCTAGTCGAACATGAAGTCGTAGAAAATATGGTCTGTAAACGATACAACAGGTTCGGGAACCTGAAAATTTGGCTTACTTTCTGCTTTTAAAGTAACACTTGAAACTTTCTCGACTTTTACTGGTGACTGATTCGCAAGTAACTCTTTAACTTTTACAACTGGCTGAACACAGGATGAAATAGGCAATTCACTTTCCATTTTGCGGCTGTTTTGAACAAAACTAGGACCCTTGCTTACGGCAAATTCCTGAACTCTATTTTTAACGGATAAAATATTCTTCGGCAAATCTATACTGTCGTCTTTAGTGACTAAACTATTTCTGGATACGTCTTGAACTTCTTTTTGTACAATATGGGGAATAAGAACAGTTGGAGGAAAGGGCGGGGGAATTGGCGGGTGACTCGTTTTTAATGGTACCACTTCCACAATCGGTGTAACATCCTCGTAAATCTGATCAATGGACGGTGAATCATTAAGTTTGCTTAACGGTAATTCGTTGGTACACTCATGGTCATAAGTAATAGATTTCTTGCGGTGACATTGAAAATAACAGATTATGAAAATTATAAAAATACTAATAATAAATGTTGTTAATAATAAAATTGTAATTATATTATAAGGATAGTCAAAGGACTTGTTCAACAGATAAATAAAATTAGAAGCTTTTACGTATGGAAGAAATCCGTTTAAAATACCTAAAATCGCAATGATTTTCATGTTGCTTAGGCAATCAAAACAAACAGTTCTTCAAAACTAATACGTACTTTAAGCTTGCCTAGTCTAAGTAGTAGATATTTTAACTCAACTTAATTATTTTCTGACTCTAGGCTCAAATTATCTGCGTGATTTATTTATTTAATATAATTTATTTATTCTCTAAATTTATTAGCACTGTTTAACTTATGTTATTTTAAATTTTACTGCAAACTTATCTAATTTCAGGTGTTAACTTTATGTTTAAGTACTTTGAAATCAATCGAACCGTACTAAGGTACAAGGTAAGGAAAAATTGAGTCTGATTTACTCCTGACTACCTGAAATAAAATAATAATTATTATTTATGCGATCTTTAAATGCATTAAAATACTAACATCACTAAAACTTGAAGAATCTTTAATTCTCTCTACTCATTCTAAAATATGCTTAGCATATTATTGTGGCAAAGCTTTAAACTAAAACCGTTGTGGTTTAATCATTATCATTCTGCGATGGCAGAATGGATTTCCAGGATTTTGGTCATGATCCAATATCCGAAGGAAAATACTTGTTAGTGGAGCGCAATAAAATCTTGACGTCGACGTCTACATATTCATATAATATAAATATTCTCATAACTGGCGCTTAAAATAAACTTTGCTAATATAATCATATACCTTCTTCTGAAGAGTAACTATAAAATTCTAGTGATATATCCGCTGAGCTAGTATTATTACATACTGCAAAAAAAACTTCTGTGCCTAAAGCACATTATTAAATAATAAGTCTGCTTTTAATCGTTAATATTATTAGTGCTATTCTATGATAAATTATTATTATTATTATGTCATGCAAGTGAAATTAAAATGTTAAACCTGTTACTTATATGAATTTTCAATTTTAGTGACCATTATCCGTGCGTGAGTCCGCGTTGTCCTCTTGATGATCTTCATCTTCACCTGCCAAATTCTCTTCGCCTTCACCGTCATCAGGCGCATAATATTTTTTGAGTCTCTGGACGGCAATAGAGTCCACTAATGTCTTTCCGCGCTTGTTTTGGAATTCCACCAAGTATGTATTCGGATTCTCTTCTCGAATGACTGTGGCTGGGCCTTTATAAATACCTGAAAAGCACCGTGCGGTTCCAATTTTCTGGGTGCTGTCAAAAATTAATACTTGATCGCCTGGTTGAAACTTGATCTGTTTCCTCTTCTGATCATAATATTTCTTCACTTCAACATGTCGTTTTGCTAAGTTATCCGTAGCATTGGTTCTTGCTTTCTCCAATACTCGGAACCGTACATCATTTTCCACATTTTCACAGCTTGGTGTGTGTAATGCAAGCTCCCAGGGCAAAGTAGGTTGGAATCCATGTACTAAAAAGAGTGGGCTATACCGCAAATTCTGATTCCTCGTAGTATTATAACTAAATACACTTGGCTGTAAATATTGGACCCAATCAGTGTGTTTTGAGTTAACATAACACTTCATTATACTCTGTAAGACCCCGTGGTTACGTTCCGAAAGACCTATAGAGTTATGAAGACCGACTGGTGAAAACTTGATGGTGATTCCCAATTTATTGCCAAGTTCCTGGAAAAGCTTAGATTTAAATGCAGATCCGCGATCCGTGTAAATATCCTGTGGGGCTCCGTAGCGTAACACAATCTCTTCATACACAAATTCTGCTGCTGTACTGGCCGTGCAATCCGCAACTGGTTTGGCTATTAAATAGCGCGTCCCAAAATCTGTTGCAGCGATTATGTATCGATGACGAAGATTGGATGAAGGAGGATATGGACCTGAAAAGTCCAGGCAAATCCGCTGAAATGGCTTCTGTGCGGGAAAAGTGCACAATTCTCCTGCTGGTAGACCTGGACGACGTTTATTCTGCTGGCATGTTATACATTCCCTGATTTTCCTCTGTATAAATAACTTCATATTTGGAAAATAAATTCTTGGTAAGGCCACATTGTAACACTTGGTAAACCCAAGATGAGAACCTCCTATGGGTGAAGCATGGAGTGTCTCAATGACAGAATCACGTAATGTCATTGGAATGCATAATAATTTCTTGGTAGTAGCTCCTAATTTCTGTTGTCTATATAATAATCCATCTTCCAACACATGATGATAGACCTGCCTCTGGATGTATAGAGGTAATGTTCCATCGTCCCTGTCTGGGTCCTCCAAAACTTTAATAATTGGGCCAAAAAATGAATCCTGTCTCTGATGTTCCGCGACATCTGTGGTTGCATCAAATAAAGTAAGTGTCCTGGGTTCGGGAATGTCCTCTTCAGTGTTGCCATCCTCTACGTTTTCTCCACATTCTCTGCTGAGGGGATCGGCGATGTTCTCCGTAGTTTTAACATGGATCGGAGTAAATGAAAAATCCTCCAAAAGGTTGCTCCATCGAAGAAGCTTTGAGCTCAAATTACGGGATGTCCTAATGTACGTAATTGCTTTGTTATCCGTGTATAAATCAAAATGGCGCCCAACAAGATAAAATCTAAATGATTTGAAAGCATATAAAATTGCTGTTAATTCTTGCTCAATAACACTCAATCTTTTTTCAGTGTCGGTCAACGTTCTACTGCAGTACGCACATGGCAAGTACTCTCCTTCTGCATTGGGCTGCATTAATACGCCACTGACCGCATGAGATGAAGCATCGGTGAAAACTTTGGTGTTCTTCGCTGGATCGTACGGTAATAAAACAGGTGCAGTAATTAGAGCTTCCTTCAATTTCTCAAATGCTGATTGTTGTTCAGGACCCCATGTAAATTTCTTGCCCTTACGAATTAAACCCTGTAATGGTGATGCAATATCAGAAAAATTCTTGACATATTTCCTCACGTAGCTGCAAAGACCTAAAAACATTTTAACCTTCTTCGTGGTGGTGGGAACTTTATAATTCTTAATGGATGACAGTATTCTATCACTTATACGATAGCCATATTTGCCCACATTGTGGCCCAAGGCAATTGTCTCATAATATCCAAATGAACATTTAGGTACAGCCAATTTCAATCCGGCAGATCGTAAACATTGAAACATTTTCTCTAAATTCACCAACATATCCTTAAATGTATTGGCAAAAACAAACATGTCATCGATATAAAAGGCAAAGTTATTGTCGTTCATCCCTCTGTAGCGAGTTGAACACATCGGGTCATTGCCGCAGGAGAAGTCACATGTCCCATAGGTGTAAAATTCATCGCAAATTGTCCCCTGGCTGGTATAGTAAAGGCAGTGTACTTTTTCGATTGTTCTTCTAATGGTATTTGAAAAAATCCTTGTTTCAAGTCAGCACTACAGTAGTAGCTCTTACCGGCCATATTGTGCAATATCTCTGAGATGTTTCCTATAGAAACTGCATCGAAAACAGACCTAGCATTAAGTAATCGGAAATCCTGCACCATGCGATAAGCTCCTGATTTCTTCTTGACAAGGAAAACTGGTGAATTGTACGGTGATGTCGTAGGACTGATGACCCCTGCTTCTAGCAAGTTGTCAATTTGCTGGTTGATTTCCTTACGCAGGTGAACTGGTATAGGGTAGGCTGGGACGTGAAATTCCGAATCGTCCTTTAACTTTATACGATGCGTATAGTTAGTGGCACAACCAATGTCTTGCTCAGACCAAGAAAATACATCTACATATTCCTCTAATAATTGTCTAAGTTGCAACTTCTGATCGGGTTCCAATGCTGGATTTATGTCAAATTTAGTAATGTCGTGCACTGGTTTTGTCACGGTGCCAGTCTCCTTGGTCACCATAACGTTAGGTCCTTCGTCGTCTGCAATATGACGCGAAGCTGGTACTGGATTTTGCCATGCCTCTGCGGTACCTAAGCGTGCCCCTTTCCTAATTTTAATTTTGTAAGAATTTGGATTAGTAATCCAAATTAAAAATGACTCCGGATTTACAATGGCTCGAGGCACCATTAAGCCTGTGTCCATTTGAAACTGTAAATCTGGTTCCAAGTAAGTTAAATTTTGATTACTAGAATTTGTCAATTTGACAGGAATGCACAAATGAGATCTAGGTTTGATTCTAATTTGTCTGGAAGTTACAAATTCCGGCACATACAAATCCCTGATCAGACTAGCAACTTTTATGGAAACGTCAAAGGTCTTTCGGTGTTCCGTCCTTAACTGGTTTCGCGGAGGAGTACCAAATCTCCTCAATGTGAGTCGATTTTGATCAAAATCCAAATTTGCTTTATGAGCTCTTAAGAAATCGTTTCCCAGGATTGTCCCATGTTCAAAATTTGGAATCATCCGAAAAGGATGGGTAAAATTGCGGCCGTTTATTGCAAAAGTTAATAGGACAATCTCTTTAATTTCAATTTGTTCTTTTGCTACTCCCCTTATGGCCGTATGAATTTTAAATCGTTTGGCGGTTGAAGGAATGCCTCGATCACTGGTAACGGATACTTGGCTTCCGGAATCCACGAGAAACCTCTGACGTTGTCCCCCTAATACTGCGTTAATATAAATTAGTTCCTCATAGGGGAAAGTAGAGACTGATATCTGTTTGCCAACAAAATCTGCACATACGTCTCTTCTATGGGCAGTCATTGTTCGTTTAAAGCCTCCGTGTTCTGAAAACAAGTGGCTGCTGTGTGATTAGGGTAATTACAGATTGAGCAGCGTGGTCTCCCCCGTTGCTCTTCCCTGTTTTCCTGGTCTCGTCCTGCTGAAGACGAGGAACCCTGCGAGTTCTGTCCGCGGAAATTTCCACGTCCTCGCCATTGTTGGGTATTACCATATCGCCTATTGCGATCTGAGTTGTTGCCATTATTATTACGTCCATTCCTGTACCCCCTATTGAATTGTCGTCTATTATTATTACCCCGATAGAAGCCTCTATAATTATTACTTGACTGATAATTATCCTTATAATAAGGTTCTCTAATTTGTTTTGGAGTAGATGAGTCGGTGCCAGGGTTCTGTTTTTGATCCTCCATGCTATCCAATCTCAAAGTGAGACTGGCTAATCTCGCTTCCAGACCAGTTTCCTGAGCCTGGACTTGAGCTTTGGTATTGTGAGGATTGTTAAATAATTTTAGTTGCTCAACCTCCTTTTGCAATGCTTTGAATTTTGCCTCAATGTCTGAAGTGGGTCGCGCTTGCGCTGACTCAGCAGTAGCCAGATTGTTACTCTGCAGTAAAATCTGCTGCTGTTGCGAAAGTGCTGATGGATTATGCAAAGGAGAGAATAAACTCTCTCTTTGATCTTCGTACCTCAATTCCTTCAGCTTGCGCTGTCTCATCAAAAATTGGAGTTTCTCAAAGGATTTTAAATCTTTAAGCAACCCATGCACGGACTCATACTCTTTATGGTGGATATCTTTCATGTAATCCACCTGTAAACCCAATATGATCTGTTTGATCTGTTGTTGAATACTCATTTTAGGGTCTGCCTTGAGTAGAAGTAATTGTTTGTCCCGAACATAATTCGTAACTGGCTCAGTTTCTTTGTGTAATCTATATCGAATTTGCTCCTCGATCTGGAGTTGATCCAAGGACCCTGTAAATTCGTCTTTAAATTTCTTCTGTATCTCCTCGTAAGTAACTTCCTGATTTTCTGTACCATCTTTCCAGGTCTGGTACCATCGTAATGCTGGCCCGGCCAGAAGGGCTGGAAATAATTCCTGTTTACGGGCATTATTCCATCCATTTAATATGGCAAGGCTATCCACTTTATCTAAAAATTTTGAAACGTCCTCCCCGGCTATCCCCTGAAATGGGATACCCTCTAAAATAGTTGGGGGAACAAACTGCGACTGAGCCATTGTTGCGAATTGTGTTTGGTCTAAATCTCTAAAATCCTGATCTTGTAGCTCTAATTGTGGTTCACATTTCTGTTTTTCCAATAATTCTCGCTGAAGGCGTCTAGTTAAAATTGGGCTACGTTTAAACTTGGGGGTGGAACTTGCAGCTGGACCGCTGACATCTAAATTAAAACTTGTAGTCCCTCGTGCTATATCTAATAATTGGTCTAATGTTTCGTCGAGTTCATCAGCAAGGTGAAAGCTCGACATCTATCATGGCACAAGTAAATTCTTCTCCCCCCATAAATGCAAAAGCTTTAAGCCCTATGTATTTTCAAAATTAATTTTGGCAAGACTATACCAAAAAAACTAAACTAATGAGCAAAATTTTGGGGTGGGATTTGACCATGTGTCAATATTTGGGGTGGGGTTGAATTTAAAACTGATTGTTGAAACCTCTACTAGATAACATTCTATTTTCTCATGGCATTTCCGAGGAAATGGATGAGAAGCCCAAATCTCCACCACGTAACGAACCTTAAAATTCGTGGGATCTTAAGAGTAGCTAGCAGGTTAATCAGTTAATTGATGGGGTGATGTAAACTACTCATCATTCATCCTCTTGATGAGACCACTCGTCATTGACATGACGAGTTATTGCTTGGCATGCGAAAGGTACAAATTACACAAAAGGAATTAAACTACTGAAAAGACAATGGCAACTCGTTGGATTTTGTGAACCGTTGAACCTGTATCATGGCTGGGTGTAGGATAATTACCTGTCTAACTGAAGTCACTGAGCTGAATGAAAATAGCGAAGTCCTCTGTAAGCTTCTCTCTAACTGTTGACCAAAGCGTGCTTCCACTATCGACCTCCTGTCTTGCTGACCTCCTCTCTCTACCAACTCAATTCCCAAAGTCCAGTCACTTCCCAGCTTGTCTCACCTCTATATTCCCTGGCCATCGAGCTCTTCCTCGATGCCGAATCGCCGAATCGTGTTTATTATAATTGCTACCATGCAAACCGCTGACACCAAACCCAGAAGTATTACCTGCTTCCTGAATACTCAGGAGGTTTGCATGGCACAACACAATGCATTGTAAACATGCCTAAGAGGCTTGAGACAGCTGAGAAAAACAAGTGAATGCCCTGGTCAACATGAAGCGTTCAGAGAGACTTAATAAAATAAACATACAATCTTAGGGATTGATACGCATGGACAGAACACAACACGAACTTCACAGTGGATTATACTGACTGTGAGTTCAGACGCCAGAGTCTCGTTAGTCTGCAAAATGCAGTCCACGGTGTACGGAGGTTGACATTTGGCTGTCTTCCGAAATGGTCGCCCTTTACAACCCATTAGAATTTTCATATCTGACTTACGTTTTGTTATTGTTAAGGGATTGGTTCCAGTGCTAATGTAGAGCACAAGTAGCCCTATGCTACCGCACCCATAACTGTTTTATCGTTCGTAATTTAGAGCATGAAAGTCTGGATCTGTGATTTCAAAATCGATGCCAGGATATTGGTTTAATAGGATTTGGTTCAGTTTCGATAACGACATTTTCGGTCGTCCTTTTCTTTCCCACTGAATATCTACTACTGGACTATCTTTTGGTTTGTCAATAAACGAGTCTAACCTTAAAAGCTACCGACCCAAAATGAATTGTAATATCGTCTTTAAAATTGATTTCGGTCGGAATATGTAACTACGCAGCAGACATTTATTTTTTGCAAGTTTTGCCTTCGGTTCTGAATGCTTTATGCATTTTCCCGATTACGGCCATTCTCTGGGAAAATTGGGGAAATGCTTCGCTTTTCATTTCGAATGGAAACGATAAAGACTGCTAATTGTTGGAGCCTCTGAATATTAATGAAGGTATTCTGCCATTATTTGAAATGAAAGATTCCTGTTTCTTTTGTTTTTCCATTCTCCTTTGAGCGTAACTTTAGCACAACGAGGAGAATGTTCATCACGATTCACTTTATGCATCTTAAGGAGTTAAACACATTATGCATACACTGTAGTCCATAAGAATAGCACTATAAAGAAGAGCTACTAGGAATTTGCGCAGAAATCGGAAGTCAAATTTGCGTTCAGTTCAGTTCTGTTTTCCTGATCCGGCTAGCCCGCGGTAAGGAGTGTCAATGTGCATTCATCTTACCCTGAACCCTTTTATTACAGAACGAGAGTGTTACCATCGTGCTTATGATCAGTGGCGTAGGAGCGTTTTTGATTTGGGAGGCACAACGTTCAACCGATAGTGTCATTCCATTTTAGAACAGCGCATATACTGCAGCTCTCAATGTTTAAAGTGAACATTGCATAACCTTGCACAGCTAATAGAAACAGCAATATTCACAAAATAAGTTTGCAAGGTTTTTTTTTTACAAAAAATATGCTACTTTCATGAAGTTCATTGACAGGTTTTTAAAACATGAACAATTCCTGTAAATATGAAACACTGGAATAAATTCCATCGTTTTTCACTCGTTTTAAATATTTTCACTTCCCTATATTGGTTTTATTTTATTTTTATTTCTCGTCGCTTTCTGGCACTTTTGGCTAATCGTGACCATGAGCATGAGTGATGCTATGATGAAATTGATGAAGGAACAGTCACCCATACTCAGCCCAGGATTCGAACGCAGGACCCCTGGCGTCGTCTATTATGTTTCCCAAGAGCACAAATCAAGTGGGATACTTTGTACTACAATGTACGAGGGTCGTTCGGAGAGTCCTACCAGGTTTTTTAAAAAGTAAAAGTTGTGAGGAGAATTAGTTTTCATTTTACTGACCTGCTACAGAATACATTTGGTCAATTTTCTGCATGGTCAGAACCACGATTCAGGAATTTGTCATACCGTACGACGAGGTTTTGTATAGTAGTCTGCCACCAGTCCATTAAGCCTGTTTATGTCAGCTTCCTGGAGGTCCTTGTCACTGTGAAATCTTCGTTCACCCAAAAAAGGCTTCAGAAGATGGAAGATGTGAAATGTGAAACCCAAGTCTCATCACCCGTGACAATAGGGCCGAGAAGTTAGTCCAATTCCTTTAAGTAACGTTCCAAGAAAGTGAGCCATGCGACTCTTTTTGTATTATGCAGTCAGCATGCGGGGGACCCACCTCGCACAAATCTTACTGTAGCAGATCTGATTGGCGACAATGTCATACGGGACCATCAGAAGCCTCAGGGAAGTGCTCCTTATGGTTCTCAAGTGTGAAGCGTCTCTCGTTCTTTATGGGTTCATGAATTATCTGCTGGGAATGGCAGATGGACGCCCAGATCGCTCTTCGTCCTTCCTTCGTTGAGCATTTGACTCCAACGCTTAACAGATGATTCATCCAATATGTCCTCACCATACACAGCTGAAATCTGACGACAAATCTCACTGGGACGAACATTCTGTGCATTCAGAAATCGAATCACCAAACGCACTTCACACTCGGGAACTACTTCAATTTTCCGATCCATTTCGGAAAGGTCTAGCAACCACGCAACTACTTTCAACAAGACAGGACATGTCTGGAACACGGCCGACGAATGACTGAGGCGGCCTACACCGGAGAAGTGAACGTCGTGGCTTTGTGTGCACTCTGAGCAAACGGGTAGGACTTTCCGAACGACCCTCGTAGTGCAGTATGTTGATGGTGGTTTTAATTTTTCTTTATTACACCCTAGAAACTGCATTATTAATGGCTAACTAGGCTCTGCCACTTGCTCTGGTCCAGTACAATCCTTTGTAGGATTTGTGTACTGCTTTCTGTCCATGTCATCGTACCTTTATTCATTTTATGAAATCACCATCCATCTTCATCGTCGCGATTAACCAAAAGGGCAAATAAACAATCCTCTCTAGTGAAAAAAAACGTTACTTGCTCTGAGCGCAGATTGATCAGTTTTCATACGTGCAAAAAAACAGTAGCAAAAAATATTAATGACTTCCGGCTCGCCCCGCACTTCTAACACAAACCTAGCGTCTTTTCTAGTTTGACGTTCAAGTTGCAGACAGCCATAGGATTGTATTAATGAAGCTTTGGATATCTTGAATTGGTCTTGGAAAAATCCATTCTACTGACCTGGAAAGTCCACGGCAATCAAATCTTACTTCTTGGTCTCCAGACTGAGCTATAAAACGAGGTCTACCTACAAGATCGTAAACGACCAGTTATAAATCAAGATTGACGATATTTCTGAAGGACTATTTGTCCGTTGAGATATGACCTGCAACCATTACTGTCGTCTTGGAACGGTATTGGACAGAGATTGCAGACTCGAATTGACCACTCGTGATTCTTCCAATGCGGATATATAACCCTGAAATCGCTTCCTCCTATTTACTGAATAGGGTGTTTTGTGAGTGTGTTCCGGTATTTACTCTCAGTGGGTTTTGATGCTATTTTCAACGATTTCTCTATCTGTTTCTATACGACCGTTCGCTAGAATAATTCTATAGTTTCGTTTCTTGAAAATCGCAAAATACTTGAGTATATTTCCCCCTGATTATTATATATATATATATATACACATATATATATATATATATATATATATATATATATATAAACTGCTCACAAAAAGTTTTGCATCACCAACAAAAACTGTATTCCTAGAAAGAAAATAAACATACAATTGCTCAATCAGTACAAGAAAGAAGAAAACGTGGAAAACATGGGAATGGCATGAAAAAGAACGTTCACACTAATCCCAAAAAAAGAAAAAATGACACACTGCTGAAGTAGCAAAGGGAAACAAATGGCACAACAATGCTATCTGCCTATTTGTTATGTCAGACAGGATGTTTACCACCTGGTATGACCCCCTCGAGCTGCAATGAGGTCTTCAACATGCCGGGGCATGCTCGCAATGAGATGATCAAGGTCATACTTTGGTAAACGATCCCATTCCTCCTGTGCTGCCAAAAGAAGCTCACGTGGAGAGTCTGGGAGCACAGGACGGTGTGCCATTGCATTCCTCAACATGGCCCAAGCATGCTCGATACAATTCATGTCTGGGCTTCCTGGCGGCCAGGGCATTCTGTTAATTTGGGCCTGCTGCAGATAATCTTGCACCACTCCTGCACGATGTGGCCGGGCATTATCATCCATGAACACAAGATTTGGACCAATGTTCCGACGGTATGGTTCCACAGTTGTTTGTAGGATGTCTCTGATGTAAGGCGGTCCTGTCAGTGTCCCTTGAATTGCAATTAGGGGCGTTCGGCGGCCGTGCATAATCCCTGCCCAAACCATAATGCCACCTCCTTGGAATGGATGAACAGGTTGCTCATGACGAAGTCTCTCCCGCGGTCCTACGCCTCTCCACACTCTCACACGTCTCGAATCAGGCCTCAGACAAAGCCTACATTCATCTGTAAAGAGTACACACGACCAATCTGCAGGTCCCCAATGCACATGTTAGCGTGCCCACACCAAACGATCACGCTGTTGGTTTGCACTTAGAGGTTGCCGACGCATGGGTTTTCGGCAACGTAAGCCTCTTGCTGGTAGTCTATTGCGAACAGTCTGGGTCGAAACACGTACGCCTGAGGCTTGTTGGAGGTCATTTCGCAACTCATTTGCGATCCTGGTATTGTGCCGCAGGGCTCTGATTCCTAGCAAACGGTCCTGAGCTAGTGTTGTTACCCGTGGCCGACCTGAACGGTGGCGATCTGCTACTGTCCCACTGTCTGTGTACGTTCTCCATGTTCTGCTGACATCGCTCTGTGCGATTCCTATCGTCGCGGCTACCGCCCGTTGTGACATCCCACTCTGCACGAAGGCGATAACCCTTGCCCGATCGAACTGCGATATTGTACGCCTGGGCATGTCTACAACGAACCTTCACTACTTGAGTCTCTCTACGTAAGTGGGAGATATAGCCTTGACCATTACCACCCACAATACTGAGATGTTCGAACACACAAATATGCTCAGCTGGTCGTGGCTGTCGTCTGAAGAGCGAGTTATGCGGGGTTGAATGGGTATCTTGCACAGCACAGTGTGCTTTCTCACAGCTGGCCCAGTGGGACATGTTGCGATTGTTCTTTCTATCATTTCTTGGGTGATGCAAAACTTTTTGTGAGCAGTTTATATATATATGTTCACGTATATGTATATATATATATATATATATATATATATATATATATATATATATATATATATATATATATATATATATATATTAAATCTTACTTCACTTCTCTACTAATCTCTGCTAATCGCGAAGTTGAGGACTAGTGATGATATGATGACATTAATGAAGGAATACTCACAAAGAACACACATGCCCAAGCCTGGCTTCGAACCCAGGATATCTGAAGTCGTACGCGCTGCGGTAACCATTACGCCATACGGTGGTCGACTACACAGTGATTCGAAAGTAGCATGTCCATAAACTTTGATCGTTTTGATCATGAGATCTACGATTGTATGTAATTTACCACCGTAATTTTTCGTGCTAATATACTGTGAATCCACAGGCACGTGTTGCGAATGTATAGAATGTAATTTACTGATTTCAATTAACAAAAATAACATATGCGAATCATTTTTTCACATCAAATACTGTGCGTTCGATACACGGTAGAGGCACATAGTGGTTCGGATCCCACTTTGAACTGTAGGTCCAGTCCCGATTAACCTTACTGTGCATAAAGTGGAGTTAAAACACGAAATCAATCAATCAATCAATCAATACTCTGCCTGCTTTTTTATGGAGAACAAGTCTTTATGTATGATAATATCCATGTAGCATATGATAAAACTTACCGCCAGGGGTCCCGGGTTCGAATCCTGGTCTGTGCATGGATGTTTGTGAGTGTCCATTCATCAGTTTCATCATATCATCACTCATCGCCATCTTCGCAAATTAGCCAAAAGTGGCACAAAAGGCGAAGTAAAATAAAGCAAATCAATATTAAAAATAACAATGATAAAACTTACGTATGAGTGGTACTCTTCATGAGTAGCTTAATTGCAAAGACATAAATGAATTATACTCATGCAAAATCATCCACAAGAGATGTTAAAAATGAGGAATGAACCCGTAGGCTTTCGCATAATTTTTCTAGGGGTTCCCCCCTTACAAAACAGCGCTTCAGTTTCAAGGTATCGTGTTTTTTGCAACGATCTGTACCAGTCTTATTTAATGAATTCAATAATGGATTGAATTAGGATATTTTACGTCGCTTATCTTCCACTTTTGGCTAATAAGGACGACGAGAGTCAGTGATGATATAATACCCAGGCTGGGATTCGAACCCTGGTCCCCTGCCGTCGTAGCGCGTTAATTAATTGAAATTATTGTGACTGAAATGTACTGATAAGTGCTAAATTACGGTTTTAAAATTTACACATATTGCTAACCAACTTTTTTCCAAATTGCAAACGTTCCTTGAAGAACATGAATACTTTATTAACCTTCTAAACTAATTCATGGAAACAAGAAATGAGACGGCGTATTTAGATATTTACTTTACAAAACTACAGCATGTGAATCAGAATTTTGCACTGAATTACAGGCTGCCTAGAACTAATCGGTAAATACAGGCAAGTTATTGAGGAAACGCATAGTTGATCGTCGTCATCTTGATTAGGTGCCGGTACGTCACCAAAGGAAAGATCGTACAGAGCGAAAGTACGGAAGTAAAGTAATATTTAATTGCTGATTGTTTTGACAACAAAACAAGGCAGGAATGTTATGCGTATTGCAACACGAGCACAAGCGGAGGAGAAGTGATAGGAGAAAACAAACAACTGTCCACTTTATTTCGCCGGAATGGGGCAAGGCTTTTCCTTCTTTATCTCTCTCCCTCTCTCTCTTCCTCGCCCAGTTCTCTCTTTCCTTTTCTCTCTCTCTCTCTCTCTCTGTGTGACAGAGATAGAATGGGGGTTGGGGGGAGGAGTTTCTTTCTATCTCTTTGCTCTCTCTCCCCTCTTTCTTTCTTGTCTCCTCTCTCTATCTTTCCTTCTCTTCTTTCATTACACATCTTCTTCTTCTTCTGTGTGTTTGTGAAGGAGAGAGAAGTCTAGAAAGCGAGTGGGCGTAGGAGCTCGTATCTTCTCTTTTCTTCTTCTTCTTCTTCGCTCTCTCTCTCTCTCTCTCTCTCTCTCTCTATATATATATATATATATCATATGTGTGTGTTTGTTGAAAGGGAAGTGTTGAGAAAGAGAGAGGGGGAGAGAGAAAGATAGATACAAAGAAAGAGAGAGAGAGAGAGAGAGAGAGAGAGAGAGAGATATACAAAGAAAGAGATGGAGGAAAAAAGGCCTTCTCCTCTCTCCTCTGTAAAGGAAAGAAAGTACTCTCCACCGACCACAAAAGAGAGAGGGGGAGGGAAAGAAATTTCCTTCCCCCTTTTCTCTTTTCACTCGCCTTTATTTCTTCTTTTCCTCTTTAGAGATAGATAGACAGAGAGAGAGAGAGAAAGAGAAGAGAGAAGACGGGGGAGGTTCTTTCTTCCTTCTTCTCCCTTCTCTCTCTCTTTCTCTCTCTCACTCTCTCTCTCTCTCTCTCGGCCTGCTCTCCCCAAAATGACCCTTTTTCTCTCTACTCTTTCTGAACAAGAATAGGAAGAATAGAGAGAGGGAGAGAGAGAGAGATGGAGAGAGATGAAAGAAATAAAGAAGAGATTCCCGGGAGGCTTTCTCATCTTGGTCAAGCTAGACTTTGTGTGTCACTTATCGGGAGAGAAAATCCGAGGCATTGTAAGGATACAACCCTACAAAATCTCCCCATTGTTTCGCAGACACGCCGCTGACCTGAAAAGTCTTTTGTTCTTCAAGGATAGCCATCCGAAATTTTTTGGACATTCAAAGAGAGAAAGTTAAACGACGTAGCCCAACTGAGAATCGATGGAATCCTATTAATACTTCGCTTCCTCTAAGACGTACACGTTGGTTGGCCGACGTCCAGAGACCCTTACCCTCGAGACAAACTCCGTCGCTACTTACAAAGGGCTCGCAGGGCGCAAGGGCTTCCATTAGGACGAGGCGGATTCTTGCTCTGTGAAAGACGCTGCGTTCGCTTGACGTTGCTTCTTCCCATTGTCGTATCGAACGGGTTGCGACAAAAAGACGCTTCAACCAGGTTGGTGCCCGAAGCGGTTTGCGGAGAAGGAAGATGAAATAAAAAATAAAAAAAATAAGAATCTCATTTTTGAAACGACGGCACTTCAGAACACATTTACAAGAAGACCTGGCAATATTCTCCGGACGTAACAATTCATTTTTGACGAGATTTTCCTCTACTAAGGGGAATTTTTTTGTTCTTTAATCTTTTGTGGTAATCGCTGCAGGGTTAAGGGAAGGAAAGAAATTATTTAAGCGGTCATGCCAACAGCGTTGTAACTGGCGACAGGGATGTGAAGACAAAAAACGTTTTTTCCTTAGCTTCAATGTTTTTTAGAGGAATGATCTGAAGAAAGAATACAAAACCTGTAAATTCCAGTAGGTATTTATCACGTGAATACAGACAGACTCACGTGAAAGGATACTTCATAAACCAGGTGTCAACATAGTCTATCCTTCTGTTCAGACATATGAGCCGGTCAGAATGACAGTGGTGTAAGTCAGCGAGGGATTGTGCGGAGATAATGAAGCCTTTGTGCAAACAGTGATAAAAAAAATCAATGCCGCAGATGTATTAGTGTAAATGCTCAAAAATGCTTGAAAATAGTACCAGATTGTATATGATGCCAGTGGATGGTGTCAAAATTCACGATGAGTTGTTTAAAATAGCCGTTAATTGACTTATACCAGTGTCATCCGAAACTGTGATCGGGTATGATTAAAGGTGTTACGTTTGCGCACAACGGACGTGCTTGCGACAACGGGTAAGAACCAGGGAATTGTTGAGAAAAGGTATGTATGAGTCAGCAAGAACCAACATTTCAATAGTAACAAAGAAATTTTTGTTTTCTTCGTCAAGTACATGTTGACAATGTAAAGAACATAGGGACGGAATATAACACAAACGTGAGTCAATGTGAAGTTGTCCCTGAGGAAACACTACTGATCGTCCATTTCCCCCTCGTTTGGCATTTCTTCGATGTATGGTAAGGGCCCCAAGTTGTCTTCCACAGTCGTAGTATTTAAATTGTTGAAAAATGCATGATGGGAGGGTGGGATGAACGACAAGAGATCCATCATATCCTGTTTCTTTTTCAAGGAAATTGGCCGGCTGTCCGGGTACAACATTGTCTTCGGTATGTTTTGCAACAACACAGGGCGTCCTTTCCGTCCAGTTGGGGGTGATGTCTAACGTAAAGAAATCCACAATGTCTTGAAGTGTTTCCTTGTACTTAAGACTATGTGGACGCTCTTTTTCAACCCTGATCCACTGCATTTTCAGTCAGTTTACCGGATGTTTGTCAGTGTTCTTCTGTCTCTTGCTGATATTCCGTTCTAAATTAGCAGCAGAATGAAACTCGTCACGGTTCATTCTACATACCGTGAACTTCTTACTGCGACGGCATGTCAACATGATGTTGTACCATTGGTCTGGCAGATACACAACTTTGCCTTTGTCGGCTAATTCTACACATCCAAAGTCCGAGTCATTCGGCAGAAAATAATGTCCTGACACCAGAAACTTTTGGTCAGTAACCTCAATGTTCGTCTCCCCACTTCGAATGAATCGCATTAGGGCGAGTGTCATGTTAATATTTCTATTTTCGCCTGTACAGGTATCACTATAAACTATGAACTTCTTTTTATCATTAGCTTGTGATGCTAAATGTTTGATTAGGCATGAAGATACCTCTTGCGACCCTCGGGATGCTGTTGTTTCGTCCCAAACAAAAAATAACCAGTGTCTTTCTCCAAGTCATGAACACCGAAGTTGTAACAATATAAGTTTCTTTTGTAATACGCCTCACTTACGGTTAATGTTGGAAAAGGCAGTGCTTTCTGTAAGTCCATACTGCAGACATAAATGTCCGGATCATTCTTCGCCGACTTGGCATCATTTTCATGGAATCTCTGGCTGCCTCAGCTTTTCGTAAATGCAGTTCCTGGTACGTACAGGTACATCCTGCCTACTTTGCACATTATCAGGCTCTGCGCCCTCAGAATCTGAAGTAGAGGAATTGCTGACGATACGTCTTTCGTGGGGACAAACGTTCACAACATTAGGCCTAGGCCTATTAGTCTGTTCGCCCGTGTAGCCTGGCTTGTTGCATCTGCATCACTCACTCTTAATGCCATTCTACTACTGTTTTCACGTTTCATGTATATACGCAGTCAGTACTGCATGTAACGTCTTGTCTGCGCCACTATACTGCTTTCGACAGAGTACACTGCACAATATCCACCGTGCACAGGCCGTAACGTACAACCATCCGTTGCCCACTGACTTACACCAATGTCATTCTCACCCACTCACCAGTTCTGTTCCGTGCGAAACGTTCGCGCTGCTCCTAGCGGCCAGTAAACGTACTCATGACTTCCATTGCTATCACACTGAAATGCCGAACGGCTCAGGAACACAAACCTGTGCGTAAGTCAGTTTCTCATTCTTTTTTTACTTACACCACTGTCTTTCTGACCGGCTCATATATCCCAGCGCTTAAGGAGGTTCATGAGGCCTGTCTCATAGGAATTGGAGTCCTGTTGCTTCGACATTTGTAACTGGGTTGTAACAATCCCATTCACTTTCAGTGGAATCGTTAAAACCTATGGCTGTACATAATTTATTTAATCAAATCCTATCAAATACCTTCTGAATAATCGATAAGTATCGATCGTTCTATTGTTGACTAGAACAGACATATTCAAAGGATAATAACGCACAGTAGTTTCGTGGTTGTCGCAACGTAAAATAAAAACTTAATTTCGATTTCCGATCATTCTTACTAAAGTGGAATTGACGGATCGAAATGAATTATGGAGCGTTAAACTAGTAAATGCTAGTTCTAGACTTCACTTTTTTTAGATCTTTATGTGGTTACATTCTGTCTATACTGTATCCCGGGAAACTGTGGAGCAAGACCGCGCATAGCGGCAGAGAAGAGGGTGGGATCGAGTGGGCTGAGCGAAGCCGTACACTCTGCTGCGAAGGCTGGTAACTGCAGTCGCGTTCCTCCTCACGTGCTCATTGGTCGTGCCGTCTCGCGCCACTACTTGCGCAGAAACTTGTTTTCCTTTGCTTGCTCCAGAAATACCCGGGACAGAGTGTGGGAAAAGCCGTGCATAACTGTAGAGAAGGAGAGAAAACGAATTGACGGAGTAAAGCAGTGCGCGCTGCTGCAAATGTTTTTCCGCGTTTTCCCCTCCATGCACTAAATTCCCCTCTCACGCGTTCATTGGCCGAGCCCTCTCGAGTTCTACTTGCGCAGAGGAGTTGTTTTCTTTAGCTTGCTCCAGAGAGGGAAGTTACTGAGGTCAGATAAGATAAATTGTTACATCTTGGAGCATGCTCTATTGAGCTGTTATCAATTCACCGAATTTCATCTCTCTAGCACTAGTAGTTTCCGAGGTATCATTAGTTAAGGCTGGTGAATATTACTTTTTCAACTTTGGAAGACAGTTCCATACATTGCAATAAACATAATAATTGCCTTCAATGAAATTCAAAGTTCCACAATGGCTTGGGATAATACTCATTATGATAGTGCACAAGGCGACAGATGTAATGACGAACATTCACCCTAAAAATATATTTTGGAAATCTTCTCCGTTCATTAATTAAAAGATGGAAAAAAGAAAGCAGTAGTAGCAATTAACCAGTTCAAGCCCGAAAGCCCGAAGTAGTTTACAGTTGTCTGCTGACGACGTGGAACTCTGTTTTCTCTCCCATGTTCCGCTGTTAGTACTCTCCCCCCAAACCCCTTCCTCTCGTTAGTCTCCAAACACAGCATTGCTCTTTTCCTTCAAGGAAACGCCAGGCAGACTCCTTCCTTGTAGAATCGATTTTCTATCACTTGCTAATGCGCTCACTGTCTCTCAACTGGTGTGTGTTGCTTTCAGTTTTTTTCCCTTTCTGAAGTTGCATTTCGAACGAATTCTTTTAGCGGTAATATCTTCCCCGTGTTTCAAAATGATGTGAGCGATTTCAAGCCGTTATATTTTATTCATAAATTGTCAAAGTAAGATACAACTTCACACATATGTAATATAACTGTCGAAGTTTAAGTGCCACTGGTTATCGCAAACTTCACTCAAATGCTCAATGTGAGCACCTTTCGCTACTCTACATTCTGCACATGCCAGCACGGTAATCTAACTCCATCCATCCAGACACGTTTCACCAATTTTAAGAATATTCTCATCAATAATTTGCACCACGGCGCTAATGCGGTGGATCTAATAGAGTCATTTTCTGTTGGATCTTTATGAAATCGTGTACGAAACTGACGTTGCACACTCACGACCGACACACTCTCGCAAATATGCTTTCTCCTCATCACTGGCAGCCATTTTACAACTGGTCAGCCTGGCGGCAGAATTTCGAACTACTGAGACTGTTCAAAAAAAAGAGTTAAGGATGTGTTCGAATGTATTTCACGAGATATTCGATCGATGATTCTGTTGTATTGCTCATGGAAAGTGTTTTCTATCGTTGAGATCATTTTGAAACACCCTTTTTCAGAGTGTCACATTAAAATTATAATTAATCACGTTGACGATTAAATCCAGGGTGGAAATTAACGGGGATGTGCGCTATCACTAAGGGTCTTATCTCTCATAAATAATAAGAGTCACCTTTGTAATACAGATATCTCCATGAGCTTTTCAGTAGCAAACACCTTCATGAAGCATGTATAGTTTCGTGCTTTCAAACACTCAGATAGTATATATAGTTAATAATAATAATACTACTAATAATAACAATACTTTATTTATGAGCACGGTATAAAACCTAATACAGCATTAACATGTAAAAATGTACTAAATTGCACGGATAAAATCTATAAGGTGTAGAATAATATGGTGAGAGTAACATTAACACAGTTAACTGCCTGAATGCCAAGCAAGACATGGATGTCTTATACTTAGACTTTTCCAAAGCCTTTGACTCTATCTGTCACAAGCAACTCATCCACCAAAATGTTATCATATCTGGTTGCTCTTCGTCTTGGCTTCCTGCAGTTTCCGGTGTGCCCCAAGGAAGTTCTCTGGGGCCCCTGTGTTTCTCTCTCTTCATGGATGACATTCACGAATATATTTCTTCCGAATGTTCAGTATTATTGTATGCTGATTACTGCAAATTATTCCGAAACATTACCTCACTTCAGGACACATGCTATATCCAAGACAATCTCAAACACATTGAACGCTGGTGTCAAGACTGGTATCTCAAATTAAATCCTGATAAATCTGTTGTCATGAGGTTTAACCTAAAATCCAATAGCACAGTGACATCCTACAAGTTATGCAACCAGGTTATTCAGATCGTACCACAGCACAAGGATCTTGGTGTCATTTTTGATAGCAAACTGACTTTCAACCATCACATAGACTACATAACTTCGAAAGCGATGAAAACACGTGGACTAATTTACAGATTTACAGACAACACACGTTTCTGCCCTCAAAATCTATTTTACAATGTGTGTTGTTCCTATTCTTGAATATGGCTCCTGTATTTGGTCAATGGCGTGTGAAAGCAATTTAAAGAAAACAAAGAAAGTAGTAAGTTTCTTCGTCAGAATAGTCAAACACAGATGCCCAGTCCTTGCAAACTTCTCCAAACAAGAAATTCTATCCACTCTACAAATTCATGACCTTTCTCTTCGCCTTCAACTCTCAGATTTAACACTACTCTTCAGAATCATTAATGGACAACTTTTCACCAGCGAACTCTTGCCACTTCTTAATATCAGAATCCCACGTCCCAACAGCAAGTGCAACAACTTCTTTTACATTAAATCTTCAACGCTATCTTTAGAACAAAGATCACTTCTCTACAGGCTCCAAACCATTTACAACTCATTAAAGACGCTCCGGGCTACCATTTATGAAAGCAGACTTGCAGAACGGCGTGCATAAAGCAGCTGAAGTGTAAATAGTATTCTTTTTGCCCTAGTTGTTATTATTCTTGTTATATATGTATATGTGTGTGTATGTGTCCATCTTATTATTTTGTTTATTTCTTTTCCGGCTGATATCCTGATGTAAAATGGATTTTTCTGTATTCAGGACTTTTCAAATAAATATATTTGGGGCATTCCAGCGTTACGTGTGTGACATTTTGTACACAAAATTTAACGTTCTATAGAATACATTATATTGGATTAAAATATTCATAATGAACTAATTTCGAGGAAATGTACTTTATGGTGTCTGCTAACAAATTAAAAAAATCTTGAGTATGATGACTCACGCTTAATGCATGAAAAGCATTAACTAAAGCATGTAAAGCATTAACTAAAGCATGTTACGAGTGTGACGCTTTAAAAAAGTAGCAAATTTCGACTTCATTTGTCTGTGAAGCATATAGGCTGCAGATGCTAGTAACATTTATTGGCGAAATGTGCAAATTATATGCATTCACAAAAATCTGAACCTTAATGAAATTAAAAACAATAATAATTGTTATTCACATGAAGTAGGACCTCTTTTCGTGGAATGCCCTATTTACATTCCAAGTTACAGTTTTCAATAGGATGTTCAATTATATCCTTAATATTAATAAATGTTTATTGCTACTACATCAGTGATCACATACACCTCGAAACTATAAAAAAATATAACTGTAAGAGATTTTATCACTTCAGCACCATTGTTACTGTTTGTTGTAACATGGGAGTTATTTCGGAACCTTGTAAGCAATAGCTCTCATGAAATGTCCAATATCAAAGACAAATTTGTACTATCAAAGTACAAATACAATTATTTTGTTACTCCTCCTTCAGTACAGTGTTTATAATTTACCCATTTCCAACCCCTCCTCATATTTAAATGTTACATACTAATTTTAAGTTTTCATACACAATAATCTATTAATATTTTGTGATTGATTCTACTGTTTTTTTCTGTATGTCAATAAGCTACTGAGCTTCATAGTTCACTACCATATTCTAGTAATGGACGTACAATTGTGACATATTAATACCTGAAAGTTTGGAATATGTTGAAAGAAGTCGGATAATAATAATAATAATAATAATAATAATGTGCACTTATTTCAACTCTCACCTGAATCGAGCTGTTGGTAATTGCACCATCCCAATTAATTAACCAACTCTGTGGCTTCCTAAACCCCAAGGCTTATTACCGCAGTAATACATATTGTCCACATGTTCTGTTCTTGACATGTTCGAGAGCAGTATTATGCATTCCTAGTAACCTTCTCCACTCTCCTGTTATTCCATCTCTTTTGGGTTCAGATATTTTTCTTAAGACTATTTTCAGAATCTCTTAATTCATTTTCCTCTTTAAGTGTAACGAACCACCTTTCACATCCATAGATACTGTCATGTATATTTTAATCTTCAGTTCCTTCGACACTACTCGAGTGGATACAAGCTTATGAATAGAAAAGTAGTATTGTACCCACCGCCGCGTGTTCAGAACACACATGCTTGTTAACACAAATGAAATCGTTCTGCTACATATACTTTATTATAAAAACTCAGCGCAAATGTTATGAATTCCACCCCAGCCAAAGCAAAAAGTTTAATTTGCACTCTAATTAAATCCAAACTTGGTTTTCGTAGCTAACCTTTAGCAGAGCTTGAAAATACAGGGCGATTCAAAAGTTCCAGGACGTCCTTTTTTCTCTGAAACGGATGCGGTAATGGCAGATCCAACTTCACCTGGGTACATTTGGGTAAGGGGCCCATGTATGAGTGTGCTTCCGGGACATGTCTTGAAGTCCGTCATATTGGATCAAGGTCAATTTTTATAAATGGCAATAGAGCCATGTTGGGTATGTAAACACATTAGAATTTTCCAAGAAATGCAATGCTGTAATTAGTTTTGTGATAGCTCCCATACTTTCAAATTATACTGTGTTCTATGTGCATCAGAATTTTATCCAGGTCCCTACTAATTGTATTTATGTTAGTGCTATTATGTTACGGATACATACTGAAGCACGTGGATTGATTTCATGTAGTTTGGGACTCTGCGATGACGTAGTGGTAACGCTGTAATCAAGGGGACTCGGGTTTGATCTCCGGTAGAGGAACCTTTAACAGTGGTCCGGATCTCATTTTTAGTTGTATGTCCAGTCGCTATATCCTAGCTGAGCATAAACTGTTTGAAGCGAAAAAATGCAAGATCGAGAAAATGGGCCAATATTTTTGATAAACCGATCCCCCCTGCAGGCTAGTTTCAGATCCAATTACAGCACGATAGATAATGTTTATGTCCTGAACAGTCTGATTCAAAGTAAATTGAATGAGAAAAGGGGAAAATTATAGTGAAGTTTCGTTGATTTTGACAAGGTGTTTGACTCCATCATCAGGCAAATGCTATGTGGGAAGCAATGGGACAGGGGGGGGGGTCTCAGCTAGGTTGGTCAATGCGCTAATGAATATGCACTGAGGGATTAAATTTTGTGAAAAATGTAGGCAGGGGGTGGTCTGAGCAGGACGAGAGTACGGTAGGCGTCAAACAGGGTTGCATTCTTTCGCCTTTACTTTTCATTCTTTTTATTAATGACGTTGCTAGCTACGTGGGAGAAGAAGGTGCCGAAACACCGGAGATATTCGGGACACCGATACCAATGCTTCTCTATGCAGATTATCTCGGCTGAAGCAATATTGCACAATCTGGAAGTTAAAGGCAAAAAACGAAAAACTAAAATAATGGTGTTTAAAAGAGGTTATGTCTTCGCAGCAAAGGAGCGGTGGGCGTTTGCTGGAGCAAATATATGAAGCAACGGTGAAAGAAACTCTATTTTACGGCGCGGAACTATGGGGGAGGGTAGGAGGGCGATTAGCAAATCACATACAAGCGCGGTTCTTAAAACAAATACTTGGAACTAGCACGAGTGGCGTTCTTGGGGAGATGGGAAACCACAGGGAGGAAGTCGAGTCCAAGATGAGATGCTTTAAGTACTGGGTGAAGCTGGAACAAGGGGCTGGAGACTCACTGAAAGAACAGTGTTTGCGAGTTCAAATTGAGGAAGGGTTCACACGCCACTGGGCAAGAGGGATCAGAGATGACATTTACAGAATGGGTCTGGGGGAACTGTGGGAAGAAGAGAGGGTCGGGAGGTGCGAAACTAGGACGTTGCAAATTGTAAGGGAGAAGATGGTGGACATCGCAGGCAAGAAATAATGGCCGTATGTAAGGAGAAACCGCCGCATAACCGCCAGGGGTGTGGGTGGAATGAGGGAGGAAACTAAAACTATACATTGATAGTTGTACGTACCAGCAAAAACAAAGAACTGGACTCGCATGGTTCCTACTAGGGGGTGGAGACAACACAACCTCAAGGGGCCGGACCGTCGTGCCATCTGCATGTTATTTGGCATAGAGGAGACGAATGTGTTTGGTCTGCGCCCCTTAGACAACGCAAATGGGGGGACAGTGTAAGGGACAGAATTGAGCAGACAATCCAGGCTGTAACTAGGGAGGAGAGGAGTGATATAACGGATGCGAGCATCAAAACCCTGGGCTCCTATTTACATGCGGTCTGGAGGGAGCGCAGAGAAAAGCTACACGGCGTCAGTGAAAGCGAAGGGTACGTAACGGTGGCTCAGGCATAGGTCGAGCGTGTAGTGCATAGTTGTGAAGGTAGTGATAGTGAAGAATCTCAAATATTAGAAGAGGGACATATTGCCATTTATACATGTACATAAGTATCTTTTTCTGAATGTAGGATCAATTTGGTGTATGTTTATGGCGGGGTGTTTATATAACAATATTGTAGGATACGCACAACCCAAGGGCTTGTATCTTAAATATCAATAAATATCATATTACATGTACGAGCTACCCTCAACTCTCTCCCGGACCTCGATAAGCCTGACTGCGCTTAATCCGGAGAGGTAAAAGAAAAAAAAAACAGGCAGAATTCAAGGTTTTAAATGTGGCTAGAAGTCAACACTCGCATTCGTCGTTCGTACTGCATTCTATGCACATTATTGCTTTACATTTTACTGTACTGTATATTGTATTTAGGCATATGTCCTTTAAATACACCATAATAAACGTGTATTGTTGCTATAAACGGAGTTTCAATGCACTTTCTACTGTTCTTTTAGGTTATTTCAGTTAATCCGGACTTTCGTTAAACCGGTCAACTTATCCCCCTCATTAGTTCGGATTAACAAGGTTTTACTGTAACTGTCAGGATTTTAGTAGGCTACTCTTCTCATTCTATAAACACCGCACTCTACTTGGCGGGGGCAAGGGCGCGCACTTGTCCCCCAAAATTTTCAGCTTACTAAATTAAAAATTTAAGAATATTTTTATTATCGTCCTGGGATCTGAGGAGCGAAATATTTAAGAGTATTTTTTTATTATTGCCAAGTTATTCAGCAAGATAGTTCGGGACATTTTATGGGATGGAAAATTTGTCGATTCTGCCGCCTTACGTCCGAAGTTTGGTCCCCCCTCCCGCAAAGTTAGGCCCCAAGTTACGCCCATGTCAGGTTCTCCTTTTCCTTTGATTCTTATGTTCATTTTGCTTATCATTTAAGATCATGGTTGATTAATTTTATTTTTAATGAGTGTTTCCTTCTTTTTACGTTTCCAATTCAATCTATCCTTTTTGTTTTCTCTCTCTTTCTGCTCTCATTTTACGCCATATGCATTTCTGTTCTCTCTACCGCTGTTTTTTTAAAAAGGAAGAATACCATGGGAGGTTCTGTCAGCGTCACGAGGCACCGCGACGCACACTTTCCGAAACGTCGCCTTAGGACATTCATAACATTTAGGCAGCGCTTTTATGTGAAAAGGTTTGTAATAAAGAGAGAGAGAGAGATAGAGAGAGAGAGAGAAGGAGAGAGAAAGAAAATGATATTGTTTTACATTAACCAACAGTTGAGTTCTGAATAGGTGGATATCCAGAATCTCTTTATTCTTCCTTCGGATATCCTCTGGACGGTCTAAGTCCCTTCATGAAATATTTGTAATTGTATACATATCGGGTGGGTATGATATGAGTATCTTCAATTTACCCGTCAGAATACCATATCATTCAACGTCTAGTGAAAATATCTCAAATTAAAGCCAGATACTATACTCCGTTCCAGCTAACTGTGGAGCAGGCAAACGGAAACAAGTCTCTGCGCAAGTAGTGACGCGAGACGGCTCTGCCAATGAACACGTAAGAAGAACGGAATTCCGTGGAGTGGGGGGAAAGCGACTGCAGTTACCAGCCTTCCCAGCAGCGTGTACTGCTTCGCTCTGGCCACTCGATTTCCTTCGCTTCTCTGACGCTATGCTCCACAGTTAGCTGGGATAGGGTATAGATGCGAATATTTTTTAAAAAATAAATTCTGGAGTGAAGTATTGAAATCAATTCCTGCCTTCCAATATCATTAGCAACTTAGTCAGAAAAGGTAGAAAATCACAAAATATTTTCTCTAGACTTGAAAAGAGACGGCGTTTTAAGTTCCAGGAATCACTTACGTTTGAAAGATCTCTACAATCTATAAAGCCTCTGTATTTTCTTACTCGTAATCAAATCAAATCAACGAGTCAATTTCTAAAGGTTTCCTTGCTTGCTTGGTTTTACCAACATTTAACTTGTAGAACTCTACAATTTATCAATTTATTTTCTTCAAATTCGTTGTCGTAGTCAACCTCCAAATGTTTCCTGGCTTGCATGGTTTTACCAACATTGAACCGTTTAACATTTAAAAACCATTGAATTAACATCTACGTAGAACCACCTAACCGAGGGGTGTTTCAGTGATGGGCTTGGGAAAACTGGTTGCAAGAGGGATCTGAGTTGTATTGAGTATCTTCATATCTTAAGAAACACACATGTCAAGAAGTGAACTTCATAATATACTAACTCACATAACCAATGTATATACACAGTTATTACATATAAATAACACCCCTTAACAAAAAATCCATATTCTTCGCTATGCACAGAATATTGCACTTGGCCATCACTGTCAGTTCACCATGTGTAAGAATACATATAATTTCATATTACGATATTTAGCAGTACGTCACATCTGTTATTACTGACAATTGACCTAACTTAATATTTAGCTTCAAGCTTGTAGCATTTCAAGAATATGTAGCATTATTCTCATTTACAGATGGCATAGGTGGCTATATTGTTAGATTTTAGTAATAAATAGTAACTGTCATCATTTCAGACGAATAGAATTATATTTAAGCGTATTATATTTGTTGTTTGTAAAGTTGTTAAATCCGATATTAAACTAGAAGGAATACATTAGAACACAAGAGTTTGTTAAAAACGCCACAAAGCTTTGCTTTGTTTTTACTAAATTATCACCGGTCTACAAGTACTTGTACATGTAATCTACATTGTTCACTTTCAGCGGCATATATATTTAATTATTGCTATGATTTTTATCAGAGTGAAACTTTATGAAATATACTTTAGAAATTTACTTATATTTTATGAATAAAATTGCATTCTGTGCTAAATTTGGACAAAGATTGTGTAACCATACTGGAAAAATGAATATGCAGGAAATGAATTGAGGATTAAAAGTGGTAAATGTTGTAAGTGCCAAAAGCGAAAGTGTTGGGAAATCGCATCGTTCCGCAATCAGCCCGTAAGAACGTGCACACTAGTGACCTCTTGACACGCCCTTTGAACTACTTAGAGGGCTACCAGCCACATTCCACGTTTACCACATTATAAAGCATGACATATTTGACAGTTTAACGTGGAAAACGTTAATTATTGTGGCACTTACAGTGTTTACCAATTTTAGTCTTCATTTTTAATCGATTGAATTAGTTGAATTTACGTCTCTTTTCTGTCACCTTTGGCTAATCGCGATGATGGCGATGAGTGATGATATGGAATTGATAAAGGACCTTCACCACGAATACTCCTGCCCAAATCGGAACTCGAGCCCGGGGCACCTGGAATTGTAGCACCACTACGCAGAAAGTGTCCATAGTTATGTTTCGCGAAATGTATCACAAGGTAAAATAAAAGTACCTGTAGTCCTCGAGAGATGGTCCATGAGCCAGTTGGACCTAACACCGAAACAAAGTGATATGGATTGTCATAATGGACGCTAGAACCCTATCCTCTTCAGTACCTTGCCCCGTTGCCCTTCTCGGCTCATTATGACACCGAGTCTCACTTATCGCACACTTGTCAAACACCTTCTTGGTCAACCTCCACCCTTCGATTCGTGACGTCACAAATATTGCAGTGTATTTACGCTGAGCCCTAAACCTAACATGCCTAACAACGAAATCTCTCCGCCCTTAAGTTAGAAGACCAAGAGCGGGGCTTGACCAAGGAGGGTGTTTGAGAAGTGTGTCCCATTATGACGCACGTTCTATTCCTGGAACCACGGGGACATCGTCCTTTCCATCCAGGGCGCTGCACTGAAGCGCCACTTCGTTTCACACTGGATGTCTCGGGAGTTGTCACGTGGCTGTTGCACCAATATAATAGTAGTGCCATATTCGAATTAAACCATATGTTTTTGTTGGTACAATATAGGATCAGATATCATTTTTCCATCAAGCTTTTCTGTGCCCCCTGATCCCAGTGCTATATGAAATGTCGTGACTTCTCGAACACATTTCTATTACATTCTATTGTACGCATTCCAAATCCCTAAAAAATCGTTTACATTATTGTGTTCTGTTTGACAATAGTATTCCACAACTAGTGTGGAAAATTTAAGTACTTCAGAAACATCAGGAAGAAGAAAAAAACTCTGGAACAAAACACACACGCGCCTCCTATCACATCACAAAAGGGACGGCCTCAAAAATGAACTGGTAAGTGTGATTCACACACATTTAAGAAATCACCATTTATCTTCCTCGTTACTATTAATATAAAGGTGGAAGACCGATATGAAACAACAAAAAATACAGACACCTGTTATTTATACAGAGGAAAAATTCTGTGTAAAAAAATGTTTTAATGTAATCAGCGGTAGGTTCTCGTTGGAAACAATTTTGATTTATAGATTTGAACCGTAGTACTATCCCACCCCAAATGAAATTTCTACTCAAGAAAGAATTATTATTAAGTTTTAAAAATATTTGTGCATAAAATCTGCAGTCATAACTCGGGCCTAACAATACTGTGAGACAGACATCTGATATGTGTAGAGGAAAAGGTCTAAATATGGGCCCCCTTTTTATGTTGCCATTTTCGGAGGAAAAAATTAATATATATAGCACCTGCCTTTAAAATGGCTATCTATGAAATACGTATATATATATACTTAAATGTAATAGCATGCTAAAGTATAGAAGGTTTCAATTTTTTTTTAAAAAAAGCAATTTCCAAGAAATGGTAAAATGATGTATTTAAAAATTGTGGTCTAAATATGGACTACTAGTGGCAATATCACAAAAAGCAATTAAAGTTTAAAAAACAGTCATTTATCGCTAAAACATTATAAAATTCATGTTTATGACTAATCTGTTGTTTTGAAAATCACGCGGAATGGGAAAAATCGAAATTAAGAAAATGTGATCTCAACATTAGACCTCATATCATAGCCCATATTTAGACCATCACGCAATTTTTCTTCTTCAATTTAATTTCGCTCTCTGTGATACATATTTCACAAACAAATCATGGCATTATAAAAGCCCACATTCGTTTTATGTACCGCTAATATCATAACTTATACAAAGCAGATGAGAATTCAGAAATCGCCGAGTTAAAACATACCTGTGAAAAGTTTTCGGAGGTCGCAATTCTATAACAGCGTGCAAGGCCGAAACTAACCACCACTTTCTCTTGCGAATTGTCGCCGCAACCTTTGTCCTTGACAGATAACCAGTTCCCATAGCCTCTGCCAGGCTGCAGCACCCGGCAGCCCTAATAACGCCAAAACCCATATTTAAACCTTAGCCCATATTTAGACCTTCTCCTCTATAAGATTTTAGTTATAACTGGATATAACCACAGGTAGGGGTATATAACGGAGTCTGGTGACGTCAGTTTCTGACCTCGACAGAGGAGAAATACAGCAGCGCCATCTCTTATGCATTCTGGCAAAATAAGTGGAAGAAGAGTGCAAGTGGTGCCTCTCAGCGCCTCTTAACGGATTATTATAAATCTTCTTGCGGGTGGCGATTATCAGCGGGAGGTCAGTTCACCGGTTTTCCTGCCTCTTTCCATATCTGCTTATATACACTTATCTGTGATATAACTGTTACTTCGTCGTCGTCTTGTAATGAAGGGGTCCTGTGTTAGATACCCGGTGGAGGCACATAGTGTTTCGGATTCCACTTTAAACTGTAAGTTCAGTCCCAATTACCCTATTTTCAACAAAACTGAAGCAAAAAAAACTGTTAGATCAAGTTATGTTAAGTTTTTTTTTATAATATATAACGAACCTGCGTGGTTGCCATATTTAAATTGTATTAATATTTCTTAAATACGGTGAACAGGTAGGGTGAAATGACACTACGCATTCGGTTAACATTGAACGCTTATCTTATCTTATGTGTCCGTTACATAGCAAAATACAAAAGATTTTTACTTAAAACTAAGAGAGCTTTCAGATAGAACCGACAGGCGACTTGCAGCACGTGCCTCTTGGGAGCCAACGCACAGAAATAAATGCAAAGTTTAGAACGTAAGCAACACAAGCTACACGTGTCACTTTTCGCTTGTCTGTAACTCGGGCTGGGTCGTTTTCGCAATGCCTTCCATCGTGTCGCCTCGGCCTGTTGTTTGCATGTGTTAATGTTTGCTTATAAACTGAATGGGCTCTGTATCTTATCGCTTCGGTGTGAAACCCCCTTGTCGACTGTCGGAATGAAAGTTGTCATAGACTGGAGGGCCGATGTCGCTTGCCAGCTTGGTGTGAAACCACAGTGTGTCCTTTGTTGCTTACCGATTCTGTCACCGAAGATACAAGCTACAAGTGCCTCTTGGAAGCCAACGCTCAGAAATAAATGCAAACTTTGGAACGGAAGCACCATGATAAACTGCACGTGTCACTTGTCGCTTGCCAGTCACTCGGGCTGGGTCGTTTTCTCAATGGCTTGCATCTTGTCGCCTCAGTCTGTTGTTCGCGTGCGCGCGGTCAATGTTTGCCTTTACACAGAAGGGGTTTAAAATTGTCATTTCGGTGTTAAACCACCGTGCCCTTTTGTGCTTGTCTCTTCGGTCACCAAAGCGTCAGGCCAAAAGCAACATGTGTCACATGGAAACCATCCTTCATAAATAAATGCCGCTTGTAACTTGCGTGTTGTTCACGGACCGGTTTTTCAATACCGTCCATCACCTAGGTCTATTGTTGGCGCATGTGTGGTGAATTCCTGCTTCTGGACTGAAGGGGGGGGGGGGGGGGCGTGTCGCTTGTCACTTCGATATGAAAGCTCGCATAGACTAGAGCGACCCGTTTTGCTTGTCGCGTGTCGCTTCGGTCTGAAAGCTGCCTACGAATCGATATAATCAAGGAGTCATGTTTCGTTATGCTAAAAACGCAAGTAAAGAAACAAAGTGGCTCCACAACAGTTTTTAAATTTTGAAAATACCTCTTCTCTGAACCGTTTGCATTATTTTGCTTCGAGCATCTCTGCACAGTTATGGCTGAGAAAATGTTCCGTGGCTTTCCTCAAGCTATTCTAACGTCAAGACCTACTTTATTCACGGCACACACAGGAAGGAGAAGAAGGTGCCTCGCTCGCGGTTTTCCTGCGAATTTCACAATGGCTCAGGGGCTCCCGGAAAATCCCGCATTTACGTAGGACGCTACTTTCGGAGGATCTGACGATATTCGCAGGCGGAGGAAGGAGGTGAGTAACAAATATCTCGAGGGAAGCGGGAAATTCTGGAATCAACAGTGAGTGAGAGGAGATTGGTGTTCGGGAGAATATAGCTATTTCCCAAATCTTTTGGCATTAATTAGACGTACGATTGGAGAATTCTAGGCAGGCGGTCTGGGTTGAGGTTTTCCCCTCAAGCAGTATATTCCCATGCAGTGCTTCCATCTTGTTTCATTTTTAAAAGGTACTGTTCTGCAGAGTTTAGAAAGTTGAACGTTTTTGGCGCTTCTCGAAGTTGATGTGTGTTTGGAATATCTAAAAAATAGTTTCTCGTAACAAATTATTTGTTTACATAAGCGACCCACAAATGGTTGTGGTCTCCCCGATGGTGCAGTGGTAGCGTCGTCGTCTTGTTATCAAGGGGACCTGGGTTCGATGCTCGGTGGAGGCACATAGTGGTTCTTATCCCACTTTCAACTGTAGGTCCAGTCCCGATTATCCTTACTGCGTATAAAGTGGACTTAAAGCACCAACTCAGTTAATCAATCAATTCAACGTATGGTTGTTTACCAGAACCAAATTATTTCAGTAATAGTGCGGTGCATGACCGGTCTCTGTACATTTGCTTCGAGTTACCAAAATATTTAGTCAAAATAATTAAAGCTGAGCCGACACTACTTTGAGCCTATACCGATACCGATACTCTCACCGATACCAATACTTGTACAGGGTGGGGCAAATAAGATAACCGAAGCATGGAAATGAGATATGGCTTCGGTTACCTTTTTGTGCCCCACCCTGTATAATTCCAGTTAAAATAACAAAGATTACTTACTTCATAGTAACTTATCATATCACATTCCTTTAATGACATCAAATAACTCTCACGTTATTTTAATACTATAGCATTCTAATACTTTAAAATGTATTGTGACATTTGGTAAAAAAAAATTAATATGCGAGCTTCTATCTAAATCCAAAGGATTAAAAAGTAAGTTTTTGAAATGTTGCAAGACTTTTAAAAGGGCTACAGTTACACCAAAAAATACGTAGATTGCGTCTCGTCTTCAATTTCATGTATATATTATCCATGGGTTGATAGGAGAGGGAGAAAATCGACAGTTATTAAAATAACTCTTATCTGGC
Organism: Lepisma saccharinum; assembly: GCF_977018435.1. Classification (NCBI taxonomy): domain Eukaryota; kingdom Metazoa; phylum Arthropoda; class Insecta; order Zygentoma; family Lepismatidae; genus Lepisma; species Lepisma saccharinum. The sequence continues at coordinate 56,768,463 of NC_139229.1, forward strand.
CGGATCTCTTGATGCTCTGCTCTCCCCTATTCTCTGCCATTGCAATAGAAACAAGTCACTGCCGTATCAACTGACGCAATCACACAAAAGACTTACACAGAAGGGAAGAGCACGAGAAGAAATGGTTGAGTCCGCAACCCACCCTCCCCGCATGAACGTAGATAAAACAAAATTAATTCCACATCAACCTTCACTCGTCCTTCCCAAGAAATTCGCAATCATCTGGCCCGGAAACAGCCCAGCATGATATTTATGCTAATTTTGAAAATGTCGATTTCTTACTCCACGAGTTTCTGAGCAGGAATTGGAAATTAATAATTTATTTTATTTCAATATAGCCTTTACTAGGTACTTAACGCCTATGAGAAGTTTAGTCTCAGCCGGCAGATCTACCCTGGCTTTGATCTTGACAATCCGAGGAGGGTGGAGGTTTGTTCAGCATTTCTCGGATAACCTATGTGAAAAACTGTCCTTCCAACCTGTCAAAAGGAAGGTAAATGAACCTTTGAAAAGAGGTAAATGCTGCTCTTGGCTGTGCTTCTAGGGACTCAAACAATAATATCGAAGGAAAAATTTTAACCGATACATTGGTATCGGTTCAGCTCTAAAGTAACCAAAATTTAGTAAAAGCTGCCAAATATTTTCTTTTCGGTTACCACAAAGCTTAGCCAAACGTGTTTTTTTAATTCAAACAAACACGTTTTTTTCTGTGTGCAGTGTCGAGAAAAAGCGTTGTGCATTTCATACGTAAAGTATTTTTCTGTTATTCTACCACTATTTGCTAATAGAATCTATGAAGGTGGATGATGATTTGATGAAACAGATGAAGTTACAATTACAAGGAGCCGCTTGCCCGGCCGGGTTTCGAACCCGGAGACTTCCCGACCTACAATAGAAGGCTTAAAGAGTGAACACACTTTTGCTTCTAATGGAATGAAGGCTAGAGCTTATCTGTTCCTGAATTGTACATGTTTAATAAATCTGGCAAAGACTACCTTGAAAAAACACACAAGATTTGTACAAAATGCAAAACTATATTGTGAATATTGTTTTTCTTTAAATGGCAGGACATGATAATTTTATTTAAATAAAATAGATATGACCCCTGTTCGTATACCACACACACACACACACACACATATACATACATACATACATACATACATACATACATACATACATATCCACACACAACACAGGGAGGGCCAAATAAAAGTATACCCGCCCGTCATTATGATTAGACAAATGGGGAAAAATGACTTAAAATAAGAAATATTTGTATGGAATACAATGTCTTGGACACTATTGCAGTAAATTAACTGTGCTTGCTTAATCTTTTCATTTTGCATAATTTTTGTTTTGTTTGAGTCACTATGCGTATAGTTTTTGTTGGGGCCATTCTATTTTAGAACAGGCGATCGAACACACAGATGTTGAACTTTGTATCCCCCAAATGAAAAAAGTTCCTACGCCACTGTTACAATAATATATGATTTAGTGATTTATCGTTGGATGACTCAAGGGTTTTTACTATGGCAAAAGATGGTTCAATATCTGAAAGTTATAAGATAGAGTAATTCATAATAGAAATAGAATTACATCACATTTGCATTTATAACATCATAATACATAACATAATTCCCTCCAAAAGAAGTTAGACATGCACTGGTGTAATGATATCAAATCGTAAATATTATTAGGAAGAGAACAGAGAAAATTGACTTAATCTGCAAGGAGGTGCATTTAGCAAGGACAAAGGTAGAACATTAATATAGCAGGTTGTATAAGATTAAGTGGTTCAAGTACAATATACGTCAAGTCCTCATTTTGATGAATGATGCTACATTCTCTTGCTTGGCTCTGGAGTCGATCTGTCTAGAAGACTCGATTCTAGCAATTAATTATCATGCCAAAGTAGAAAATGACAAATGAACTGGCGTATTCGGAGTGCATTAGAAACAAGCTGAAGTCAAAGTGGAACGATTGACTGCAAAAGCAATAGTGAAGGAGTACCGGCAATTTAGAGGTTTGCAGATGATCTCATTTTATCATAACGAAGCCGAGATGTTGCTAATGCTATTTGTACAAACCGTGGGAAAGACACTTTGTAGCGTTTCTCCGACCGCTAGTCAATGTATAAATGACTCTTCGTTCCGTTAGCGACGAACAATGACCTACTACCATCTCAAACGTTTGGAAAACTATAGAACATACAGTACACCCCCGTAGGTATCTACACGATAATTCTTCGTTGTTTCTTTTGGCACTGTACTTTTTCGTTCACTTACTCAACAACGCATCGTTCTATGTACTTCACACTTATGGAAATCATAATATTATTATTGAACAATCATCTTTTCAATTACACCTATCAAAGTTGCACAACATTAATAAAGCAGCACTGGACCAGAATTCAAGCGCATATCCTTTCGTATCTCTAAAAAAAAACAAGAAAAAAGTTAGCAATCGCAGCTTAGTTCACAACTACTTATAAATTTGCGTCATGTACGAAAATTGACTTTGTAATATCTGAAGAGTATTCCACTTTAAGTCTATAGTATTTTAAATGTCCGACAAATCGCGGACTGGACCGAGAGAAGGTAAAAAAAAAACACAATAAAACTAAGACTTATGCACAAAATGAGAAGAAAAAATAACATGTAAGAAACACCACCAGTAGGTGGTGTTGCAGGGACCGGAAGAAGTGGTAGTCTCAAGAGGCCAGGCCAGGGGAATAAGCCGCATTAGGGAGAACTTTCCAACCGGACTTTTGCCTTGTGCGGCCTGTAGTTATCATGCAGCATTATCACCCCCCTTGTCCCACTGGCGGTAAAGTGTTTTTTGCTCTCAATTTCGTCACTCAAACTAATAGGACGTGCTACTTCTCGAAAGACATCGTGTTCACTGCTACGTTTTACCTTATTTCGTCTGCTAGCCGGGCATATTGCCTTTTAAGTTGGCATTTGAGTGAAAAAAAAAAGATGGCGGGGAAAGTTTCTCTTTCAACAATCACAACAGTAACGTTTAATCGATAAATTAATTAATTTGTACACTTAACAAATTACGTTCCATCTTGTCATACACTCGGACAACATTTTCCAACAATGAATTTAATGTATGGTGTTACGTTCCTCCTGTCGAGACAGAAGACCCTTCGCTTCCATAGTCGAAGATCTTGTAGGCTCAAAGCGACCCATGCTAGTTCCCTCCAATCAGGACACTTATGCTGAGAAGAGCCATCTTGAAGGTAAAGTAGAAGTAATACTAGTTTTGTTTTACTACTTCGCTGTTTACGGGAATGTGAGACAATTAAGAGTTCATGACGGATCTCGTGAACTGTTTATGTCCGAAATTCTACCAATAAAGTCTTCTTTTGGCAGGGACTGCTCGCCTGTGAACTCAAGCCTTCTAAACTAAGACGGCCATAAGAAAGAATAGGATCACAGGTTAGCAAAGTTGCATATTTATACTGCATTTGTAGTCTCTTGTATGCTGTTGATGTAAATACATGGTTGCATACCTACCAGTGTACTAAATTATAAGAAATGAAACGAGACTCCAACATTTTAAACAAACATAGGGAAAGGAGAGTTTGTATACCATTATGATCATGTAACTCACAAAGTTTTCAGTAAAACTCACAAAATTCAGCTCATTGCACTTGCACATGGGCGTGTTTGGTAGCACGAAGAATGTCTAACCTCTTCCTCGATGCCCGTATTTCCGCCACTGTGTCCTTTCACAACACTTTCTGTTGCCAAAAACTGATCATACCACTTCTTTATGGTCTTAAATGTCAGAGGGTCCTTAGTGTACACATGACGAAAGTTTCGTTTGCACTTGAGCCACCGTACCTGTGCAAGCTCGTTTGGAATCGCCATTTTGGAAACAATTTATTGTTTTAGCGCCACTGTGGTTCTAGCGCGAACTACAACATTACCACATAATCGTGTTGAGTTTCTGCTTCTGCACCTATTGAAATCACAACAGTATGGCCTGAAATGAAAAAGAAATACACTTTCAAAATGTTAAGAGTCTGTCACTGACCCAAAGATGTTAATTTACTTAATTTATTATTTATTTTTTAATATTGTGTTTCATTCGCATGATGATATTTTTATGTTATTATAAATTTCTACTTTATTATATTTTGCGAAAACGTTGTATTGAATTAATATTATGTATAATTACTTATTATCACATTATTGATAATGTAAAATTAGGATGTATAAATTTATATATAAATTTTGAGCATAGCAACGGAAAAGAAACAAAAGACTGTCGATCAATAAATAACTAATTCATGGAAATGATAAAATAGTGAAGTCCGAGTTTTCTTTGAATTTATCAAACTGTAAGCAGATTTTCATAAATGGAAATACTATGATGATCCGTTGAAGTTTAAGTAATGAGGCTTGCTTCAAGTCTCACAGTGGACACGCTGTGTATTACAAATTACAGGAAATACAATGTGGCACGTTTTCATTTAAGATAATTTGAAACAAGAGATGAGGAAAGTTATCATTTAATATCACTAGTAAAATGAAGGCGTATTCGTGTTATGACTGTGTCAGCAAATATGGCGTCTTACTAGACAGCTTAGGCCGATACACTAAAGCCACACTCATTTTCATAACTCGTTTGACAAGAAATTCAATATTTTGTTTAAGAGCATTTAGGTGCAAGTTGTTCACACTATTGATAGAGTCCCTGGATGTATGACCTGACGTCATATACGAGTACTCGCGATCCATTCTCCTTATGGAGAGCTGAGATTTACCTACAATATGGCGTCGTCTACAAACAGCTGATTCTGGTAGTGCAAGAAAATAATTATTGTAAGTTTCCTTATTTCGAAGTAAGAATAATAATTATCGTCGCAAATTTAAAATAATTATATCCTCATCAATTATACATAAAATTGTGCATTTACTCAATTGCAAAATTGAGTAAACAATACAAAATACAAAATCAATACAAATGATGTTTGTATTCAACAAGCGCAAAGTGCGACATTTAAGAATTTGTGAGCCTAATTGATTGGTCAAGTTGATTACATGTTGAACTTATAACTCGAATAATATTCCTGTATTTAACAAGAAAGAATGTTAACCGTGTTTTGTGCAAACGTAGTCGAAAACTGTATAGTTCCAGGTGTAAAGGCCACGTATTTACTTTTTTAGTCACAATATAGGACATTCAGTTATCAAGAATATATTATGTTCCAGTTTAAAAGCATTATGTGCACGATGATAAACATGTAAACATGACGTGAAATAAATATGGTAACACTTCCGTATAGTGGAGACACCTAGAAATAATTTATTTCGCACTTTTTTACATTGCTAACGTACAATTCTGCATTGCGGAACATTTCTTTAGGTGTATTTCTAACGGAAATAATGTCTATTTCTTACATTTACGAGTACTTACTGTTCTTCCTTTTCCCGGTTCTCTAACACGCAATATGGCGATACCGTACTGGTTCATCGCGCGATGTGGCAGTGTTTTGTCGATTTGGAGTGTGAATGCAGTGTTTCAATCTTATTCACCGAAAAATACCTAATTTCGTGGCCGGATTGGAAAATATGCTAATACCTCGTTAGCCCACAAACCATCGACGTTAGCCCCAGAAACCATCAACGTTAACCCCACAAACCATTGACGTTAGCCCCACAAACCATTGGCGTTAGCCCCACAAACCATTTCCGGTAAGGTTAGGTTTGGTTTGAGTAGTTGTATTTACAATAGGATGAGGACACTTATAGCGTAGAAAAGAAGAGGTTATTTGATTGAACAGCCCGATTTGCCTATACTTAAAACAATGCCAAGAGGGGCTTATACCCCAATTCTTCAAGTGTGATATGCTCTTAATTTTAAGAATTCTGAATTCTAGTGTAGAAAAGAAGAAGCCTCAACAGCCCGATTTGCCTATACTTAAAACAATGCCAAGTTCCCATAAGATTTTATTGTTTACAGTGTGTTTTTCTGTCAAAATCTCAGGAATCTTGAATTCTAGTGTAGAAATGGTGAGCCCCCCCCTCAGATTGATTCTGCCATGTGTACAAAGGCTGAATCTCTCAGTTTGTTGTCTATAAGCTTGTCAAAAATATGCCCCCCTTTATATTGTTTTGGCTACACTTGAAATTAAGCGAAAAATACTTATATTCTCATGCAAGCAAAACTTCCCGATCAATACAATAGGACAAGAGCAGGCTGTTTCATGTTCTTCTAATCTTTTGATCAGTCCCATGTCCCGGCCAGCAATAAATTATGCACGCCTGGGAGATTATATTTCTTGTATGCCAGCAGATATAATCTACACTGTGCCTTTTCAGGGAAAATTACATGCCATCCATCATGTTATTAACTCAAAGGGAAATTCTTAGTAAAAAGAATATTGGCCTTTTTCTGTACGCCTGGGAGATTATATCTGCTGGCATGCAAGAAATATAATCTACACTGTGCTCTTTCAGAGAAAATTGCATGCCATCTATCATGTCATTAACTCAAAGAGAAATTCTTAATCTACACTGTGCCTTTTCAGAGAAAATTGCATGCTATCTATCATGTCATTAACTCAAAGAGAAATTCTTAGTAAAGAGAATATTGGCCTTTTTCATGTTGTCATGCAAGCCTGAATTGGATTCGTCTTGTTGTAATAATATAAACTCGAGTGTGTAACTTACAGAAATATTCATTGCGTATTTCTGTATTCCTGCAATGCAGAAGTGCTGTAAGAGCTTCCCTGCAATAGGCAGAAGTACTGTAAGAGCTTTCCTGCAATAGGCAGAAGTGCTGTAAGAGCTTTCCTGCAATAGGCAGAAGTGCTGTTAAATTTAGGTAAGTAATATATATAAAAGCTTCCCTGCAATGCAGAAGTGCTGTAAGAGCTTCCCTGCAATAGGCAGAAGTACTGTAAGAGCTTTCCTGCAATAGGCAGAAGTGCTGTAAGAGCTTTCCTGCAATAAGCAGAAGTGCTGTTAAATTTAGGTAAGTAATATATATAAAAGCTTCCCTGCAATGCAGAAGTGCTGTAAGAGCTTCCCTGCAATAGGCCGAAGTACTGTAAGAGCTTTCCTGCAATAGGCAGAAGTGCTGTAGACATAGTTCCATGGCTTATATCAAGAGCCCCCCCAGGTTTCAAACCTGGTAGAGTGTGTGTGGGGCCTCCCTGACAGCAAAATGTTGGTATTATTGCCTTGTAATTAAGAGGCTTCTGTGTTTGAGTCGGCCCTCTAGAATTGCTCTGTGACTCTCTCATTTCTTACATCATAAACATATGATTTTTCACCTATGAGAATAACACTACATATGGTGTCATCGGGGAGTGTATCGTGGAATTCACAGATAATTTTAATGTTTGTCCTGTCATTAACCACAACTTGTTTCCTTTTTGAAGTGTTGATGACAAACATGGGTCTCTGTGCTTTGAATTCATCTGGTGTGTAATACATGTCAGTATTGCCAGTAGTGACCCTTTTGTATGATGTAAATGCCTCATATAATTTAAGGAAATCATCCTTGGACATGTCTAAATTATAATTTTCTCTAGGAAATACCTCATTTCTGCCATTTTTAAGATAAATATTCTTGATGTTGCAGTTATCAAATTTACTTGATTTTTTTCCTGATTATTGTGTCTTCCAGTCTGAAACAGTACCACCACAAAATCCGGCATGTCATATTGTATACTGGAGAATGAATTTGTAGCATCAAACTCATAATAGGTACCAGATGCAGGCTTCTGTACACATTGATATGTATAAAATTGTAAAGGAATTTGTGGATTTTTTAGAATATCTGCTTTGTATTTAAGAGCATAACTGGCCTCATATTCAACAACCGGGATTCTTAGCTCCATAGTCTGAATAATGCATTTGCCTTCATCAGGTAGGGTATTAGGCAGAGCTTCCCCTGTACAGTTTAATGCACTGTACCTCATCAAAGTATTGTTATCATTGGCAGCTCTTCTAAATGTAATTCTTAAACCACCCTTCCACATAATATCTTTGTAATCTGAGAAGAATCCTGGCAACAGGCGCATGGGGAACAGCACTGTGTGGTTTTTAGATAATATTTTATCACCAGCCTCAAATCCACCTATTCTGTAGTAAGAAGCCTCGGTTTTGGATAATTTTAGTGTGGCCAAAGCTGTGGAGGTAATACCCGGATAATCTACTCTGTTTATAACAACACCATGTTTTCTGATCTCAATTTCAGAGAACAGATGTGGCACAAAATTATCCACCAATCTTATGTTTGAATTTGCCGGATAATCGGTACCATCGAGCTTTACAACATCAAATTTGATGTATAGATCTGCTCTGTGGGGGTGTATAAAGCCATCCCCTACATCAAGATCAACCTCAATCTCTGTGTTGGGTTGATTTAAATTTGCAAATGTCCTCCTGTTTGGAGGGAATGATTGTAGCTCATAACTCTCAATATTTTCCATTTTCTTCTTGTATGTATTTTTATTTAAATGTTAATTTCTATGATAGCAGTTGTTGTGGCTCCAGCAAAATCAACTAATTCTTCTTTTTCATTAGTGACCATCAATTCAATGTAATCTATTCTGTTATGACACACAGGAAAATATAATGTTGGTGATGGATTGTAGATGATTGGCTCCATAAATTCAGAATTAGGTTTAAATGTTGCAATGATGCCAGTTTGTTTGTGAGTGCCTATGCCATTTGATTTGGTGATCATACCCTCGGCCACATTACAGTGAATATTTAGAGTCTCTATTTCTAAGAATTTAGGTATATTCATAGCAGTGTGTTTGATGGCTGGTTCAAGTTTTGTGTTGTTCTCAAATCCTAACAGCTCTCCTATAGTACCCAGATCCACTGTTTCTGTAGCAGATACAATTTCTACTCTGTGAGTGACAGAATTTTGAGTTAATACTATACCTCTGGGTAATTGAGCATTTAGAGTGGACAGATTATATTGCCCTGGAGTGATGACAATTTTTTGATCCCCAACTGCAATTTTGTTGTTGTGGTGTGTAATATTAGGGATTAAGTACATGCCATAAAATGCTCTGAGAGCTATTGTTTTGGGATACACTATGTCATCATGTAATTTGAGTTTCAATTATGAATTTTGGCTGGTGAGATGGAATACCCCCATGATGTTTTAAATACTACAAGGCTTTTTGAAAATCTTCAATTGATGGTTTATTTATTTGAGACATATATCTAAGAACTGATAAACACAAATGTCCACAATTAACATCTTTGAAATTTTGAACACGGGCATTATTGTAATAAAGATTAGCTGATTTTAGATATTTTACTAAATTTTCAGGTGGAACACCTCCAAATGAATCAAACACAAATGCCTCATTTTTTAAAAATTTAAGATAACAGATCCAGTGAGTGCCCTGATTTTTGTACTTATCCAAATTAACAATGCCACACTCTTTGTTGAGTGGTTGTTCTGGTAAAGAATCAGACATGTACACACCTCTAAAATTTTTGATGCCCAGTGGCTTGATTAAAGCTTCAATATCTTGGTTTGTAAGCGGCCCTTGTTTTTTTTAAACTTATTCATGGCTCTCTTAACACCTTTGCCTTGTTTCTCCATGGCCAGGTTATGGCGCCTCTGCTCATCTAATTCTGCCTTATTCTTCTTGGCATCTATTACTGTTTTTACTATGGCAGCTGATCCCCCAGCCAAGCTCCCAACAGCCTCGAGAGCAGCTAAGATGGCAGGGATAGTAAATATGAATCCCCCCACATGTGATTTTTTTCTTGATTGCTGTAATTTTTTTAATTGGGGGTACTAAGTAACAATTTCATACCTTGGCCCTTGGCAATACAAGAGCTTTTTTTCTTGCGCTGCTTTTTGGTTAAAAGATTATTAATAGGCCCAAGAGATTTAAGACCTGCATAAGGTATTTGATACATAACACCCTTGGCCTTCATTGTAGGTTTATTATATACATATTCACAACCCCAACCCCAATTTTTGTTTGGTATTCATAGCTATGGTGGTCCCCAATGCTGCTATTTTTTCACTTGAAGCATTTTTGCTTACAAATCTACCAAATGCAGCCTCTTCTAATTTCTTGTCTGCAACATGTCTCTTGTCAAGATCAGAATGTGTGTTGTATGCTATGTCATGGTCTCTACAAGCAGCATCTAGGGGATTAACACCAGGATCACCTCTGTTTAATCTATGGTCCAATTTTGTGCCTGGACCACAATACTGATAGCCTGGAATGTGTAGTTCAAATGACAGCTTGTTTATAATATCATTAACCAGCCCCCGACCCTCAGAAATATTCCAAAATTTAGGTGGTAGAGTATTAATAATTTTTATAAGATATCCAATCCCCTTAGTGTCATTCACTATAAAATTAGACAATTTTGTGCTTATCATGTCCATAATTCCAACCTTTTCATTGTAAAAATTGTGGTTGCCAGCATTTTCCTCCCCAGCTATCACCAGCAACCTATCTACAAGTTTCCTGACATCATCAACCCACACAAATTCTTTAGGCAGGGTGTTGTATTGTTTGATTCCACTGCCAGTCTTGATCTGAGACCATATGGGCTTGATTAAGTTGTTATATTTTGCTCCACTGCTAGACTTGACTCTTTTTTGTGTGGGATCATTGTTCTGGTATAGAGCATCTGACTTTATTAATATTTCTTTGTAATACTGATAATCTTGATCTGTATAGCTGCCAGGCCTTTTCCTAGTCATCAGTTCCCACAATCCAGGTGTTCCAGGATACTTAACAAAAGCACCTTTTTCTCCGAGACGAGATTCTGAATAAACAATCAGATCATCTCCCATAAATGTTACTCTGAAATTGCCAATTCTATGTATGATGCTACCATCACGCTCTGTGTCAGCATATAAGCCAAAGACCTCATCTTTGTTGTCTTTAGGTGTGCTTAAATATTTTTGAGCAAGCAGACCCAATTCAATAGGATCCTGAGTAGCTTCAATTCTTCGAGGAGCAATAGGACTAGGTGTATGAATACTAGAAAGTGGGGTGAATGGATAATCTAATATGTTTCTTGCAGCTACAGGTACAAGCTCTGTGATCAAATATTGATTTTGCTCTGTAACAGTTTTGATATTTTTACCTAATTCACCAATAGCATCAATAATAGGCTGTTCTGTGCGCTTGTGTTGCTCATAAAAACCTCGGTTCTCTGATTTCCATCCCTTAAATCTTTTTACAAGATAATCTCTTAATTTAAGATCATCAATGATTGGCCTTTTCATGGTTATTTATTTATGTTTCAATGTCTAGAAAATTGTTGATTTTATTTCTATATTTACCACTATTGGGTTTTCTTGTCATATCAATTGTGACAAACCCATAACTGTCCTGGTTCCAGCACTTACTGCAAATCTTGGAAAAATCATTGTAGCTCAAGTCCCCACCTACATATTCATCATGTATGTGTTTGAGGTTGGTATGATCTTGATGAAACACACATATAAAATTGCTGTTGTCTCGGATCAGCTGCTTCGGTATTTTTGAAAAGGTCTGTGCCAGGTAGAAGCAATCAATATTTTTGTGTCGCCCCTGTGTAAAGAAATTTCTAACCTTGTTTTGATTATCCAGTATAATGTCATCAAACACAACAACAGAATTATCGAGACATTCATGGAGTGGCTTAACATCTGATTCAAAAGTGGCTATATGCAATCCATCATATAGCTTCATCAGCTGCTGATATTTTAATTGTTCCAAGCTCTTAGAGAAGACATACAAGTGCCTGTTTTTCCAGTCTAACCAGTTGGGTGCCAATAAAAAATTTTCAACCATTAGTGTAGTTTTACCACAAGCAGATGGCCCAACAATAAGACACCTAATATTATCAGGCAGCAATTTTCCATTTCTCTTATTCTGCTGTTCAGGTTCTGGCAGCCTTTTTATAACATCCCAGGTGTTCATATTATCACTTTGTTTGCATCGATCCAGCTGTGTTCTGGGAGTCCTAGCCATTTGACAAGTAACTTGTTGCCTTTTCTGCGGATGATTTTTTCTATGAGATATGTGTCAGGCTGTTTAGTTTTGCTGAGCTCTTCTTCATAAAACCTGCCTTTGAGAATTTCTCCTCGGTGGTCTTTTATTATATATGTGTTAAGGGTCCCAGGTTTAACTTGAACCACTGTAAATAATTCAGTGCTCCAGTTTCTTGTAAAGCCTCTTTTGAATAAGTGCTTATATTTGCTGATTCTTACTTGATCACCCACCCTGTATTTGGCTTTTCTTGTTGTTGGCTGGTATCTAGGATAATAAACAGTGCTGATCAATTTTTGCTCATCAGATGAAGTTACTTCAGAGGGTTTCATGTTGATTGTGGAATGGACCGAGTTGTTATATTTATGTAGAAGTTCTGGAAGAATATTAATCCATTTATAATTACCTTGAAGTGTGAGTTGTTTATACATATGATTTTTTAAGGTTCTGTTGAATCTCTCTACAATTGAGGCCTTGAGATCACTGTAACTCGAGTAATGTTGTATTGCCTGGCTTTTAATAAATTGTTGAAACACTGAATTATAAAATTCTTTGCCATTATCTGTTTGCAAATAGCGCGGTGATCTTCCACTCTGATTGATGATTGTCCTGAAGGCTTGTGTAACACATTTTCCAGTCTTGGATTTGAGTGGCACAGCCCAGGCAAATTTTGAAAATGTATCTATGATAGTGAGTAGATATTTGTAGCCCTTGTTGATCTTGTCTAAGTTTTTCAGCTGTCCACTTGCCATCTCAATCAAGTCGCTCTGCCATAAATCATCTATGCCCTTTGTGACTATTGGCAGTCTCTTATAATTATGTCTGGCTTGTCTGTGTAATTCATCAACAATAATTTGTCTAGACATAATATGTAAACAAGAATATTGCAACTATAGGGTGTTCAGCAGCTGATACTACAGGATTTTCTAAATATAATTTGTCCCCTATTTGTATTTTAAATTCCAGAGAGCCATCATCTTCAACATATGCTGTTTCTAATGTATTGGGATCTGTAAAATCCTCTAATTCTACACGGGTGATTTTAACTTTGTTATCAGCATTTGTTATTGATAAGGTAGGGTAGTGGTGTGCCTGTGGTTGTAGCCAATATTTGATCTTGATTGGTCTAAGTGTGCCCCCAACAAAAAACTGGTAATAAAATTGTTCAGGGGACAGCATATATATTTTGCCACCTGGTGTAAATGGTGAATCATATTCTTTGTTGGGGATGCTGTACAATTCAAGAATTACTGTATGTTTAGGATTTTCAATTATGCCTGTTATTTCTTTTTTTGCTGTAAGCAATCTACTTGTTACAGATTCAAGGTGCTCATTGATAGTCCTAACAACATCATCATGGCCTGGCTTGATTTTTATGTCCACAACAAGTTTCTTGTATTGTTGCACAATCTCTTGTAGCTGGGTGGCAAAAACAGACAAAGCATTTGCTTGATTGGATTCCATGGTCCCTAGCTGTTGCTTGATATTAGCTACAATTTGCTGTAAATTTTCAACAACTGTCAATTTTGAATTTTGAGCAGTAAGATCATGGACCTGTCTTCTGATATCCTCAAACAGGGCATGCAGTTCATTAATATGTTGATTAGTTGGAAGAGTGGCCACTGTCTGAGTAAGTTGTTTGATCTCTGCCTGGATATTCTTGATATCTTCTGATTTCAATATGCGATTCACAGCTCTCTTAATATTTTTAAGTTCCTGTGATGTAGGCAGATTTGACACAGTATTTTACAAAGATTCAAGTGCCAATTTCACATTGTTTAATTCAGAAGCATCAGCCACACCACGCATAGCATCTTGGAGCAGGGCTATATCTGCCTGAGTAGGTGTTGATTGTTGTAAAATTTCAAGTTTTGTTTGGATATCATCAATCAAGTGATGAAAATGAGATAGCTCAGATTCAGTGTTGAGGTTTTCAAGTTTTGTGATCTGTTGCTGGACACTAACAAGGGTATCTACAATAGCGGGCAGGCGGGATTCTAGAGTTTCTTGTACATTTGTCAAATCATTTTGCACTGCTGCTATTGTACCCTCAAGATAGGTTATGGTACTTTGAATTTTTCCAAAATCTTCATATGTTTCAAGTTGCAGCTTAATATTGGCAACACTCCGAGTTATTGCACTCAAAGCATCAGAAGATGGCAAGTTGTTCATAAAATTTTCAAGTGTCTCAATTTTTTCTTTAACCTCGGCTATGGCATTGTTCAGAGGGTCCAGATTAGGTATCTCCAGTGATTGAATCTGTTCCTTTAGAGTGGAAAGCACTAGATCAAAATCTTCTTTTGATTTTATGCTTTTGACAATTGTTTGGAGCTGTGTCTGGACATTATTTATCTGCTCTTCCAATTGCTGTTTCAATTGCTCAGAGTTGGTAGCCTGGGTCTTAAATTTGGCTTGAAGAGCTGCTACAGCTTCTTCTAAACTTTGAAAATTATCCAATGTGGCCAAGTCAGTATATTTCTGAAGCAGCAATTTGAGTTCAGAATCAATTTTAAGAAGAGGGTCCATGCATTGTGATTGTAAATTTGTAATTTCTAATTGAAGACTGGCATTCAGTGTGGTTTGTAAAGCTTGTAAATCACTTCTTAATTTCTTGACTCTGACATCAAGCATCAGAATCTCATCACTGTGATCTTCATGTCCTGTATGGCCAAATATATCATTAGGCATTTTGTTTTAGTGGTTATTTATTATTGAATATCTAATTCTTAATTCTATAAAAAAAGGTATAAGCTTGTCATAGGATCCAGGGACCTCAATATATAAGCAGTCACCAGCAGAAACAGTATAAACAGTGCCAGAAATCATGTTTGAGTGCTTAATTCTATAAATATTTCTCCCTACTGAAATCTGGACATTACCCTCAGGGGTTGTAATAAATTGTAATTGTCCACCTATAGGTAATTGGTAATGATTTAAATTATTGTTAAATATGTACAATGTTTTACCTGTTTCATCATCAACATCTGTAAGTATGCTGTTCAGATGAATAATTAACAAAGCACTTAGTTTAGATATTATATCAGAAGAGGGTTGTGGTGTTGGCAGGTCCATAATAGCCTGTTTTTTGAACCCAAATAAGTTCATAGGCATGTTTATTTATTTCAAATCATGCTCTGTAATTGGGCATTGATTCCCACTTTTCAAATCACAATGACCCCACGGTAGAGTATATATGCCACATGACAAAATACATCTCTTATCATCATGTGGGTCCAGAGCGACTTTTCTTACAATATTTGTAGTCAATAAGTGATCCACACTCTGAATTCTGCATTCTGATGTTCTGATTAAATTCTGGGATTTGAGACAATCTTCATAATCTTTAAATTCAAGCTCTTGGTCTACCGTTACCCTGCCAATGCCCTTGGCCTTTTTGGCAACAACACCGCTACATGTTTCAAAGCTGTACATCTTGGCCCTTAACCCAGCAAATGCCACAATAACATCACCAAGTGTCTCATCTTTTAACTTGCCAGGCACCTTTTTGTTGTGGGGTTGAATTCTTGTATGTTCACTGCTATCAAAATATTTAAGCAATTCAGGCTGTGACATATCTTGATAAACATCTTCTGTCTGAATATCAAGAACAAAACTATCTGTGTCCATGTACATCAGTTTTACACAATCCTTATAAAAAGGCTTCAACACATCATAATACAATTTTAACATGTGTAATTTGGCCAATTTCAATATCACAGCCCCTACATAAATAGGCTTATCAAACTTAATCTTTGTTTTTTTCATGTTGAAAAGTGCCATATTTTCATCATAAATTCTTCTATAATTGAAATTAGGCTTTGCTATCAATTTTTTGCTCCGGCTGGGGTCAGTAATTAATTTTACATCAGTATGTTTTCTGACATTTTCAATTGTTTTGCCATACACAGAATTGACCATCAATTTAAACAAGGTCTTATCAAATTGGCTCATTGCAGATGTTCGAAGCTCTGTGTTTGTATCAATATATGGTGTCAACCATCTTGAGTGCCTGAACCTCAAAACTTTTCCAACTTTGGTCACTTGAACACCATGATTCATCAGGAACTGGAGGTTTTTGTAATATATGACATAATCCTGTTTTGGCTCTAGAGTCATCATCAATTTCTTTTGTTTAGAGCCAGGTGAGCACTTAACCTCAGGAATTGGGGGCAGATCAGAAAATGTGTTGTGTAAATTATCTGGAATTGTCAGATCAACCTCTAAGAATAGGCCATAGTCACTGTCATCAAAATCCTTAAGATCTTCAATATTAAAATCTTCAACCCACTCAAGCCCTGCATATGGCAGTTTATCCATCATAGCATAACCATAGAGGCTGTTGGCATCTACATACAGTATATAATTTGATGGCAGTGCTGGATCATAATCAGGATTATATTTGTTATTTGCTCTGGCATATCTCTGAGAGCATTGCACCATGCCTCCTCTTATACATTGCTCCATAAACAGATACATGTCCTGATCCTGGATCAGATCCAATTGCATTTTAGTGTTTAAAAACATTGCAGCCCATGCTAGGCCTGGGGCACTGTAGAAATATATTGGATCCAGTTTATAATTTTGCATGGAAGATTTTCTGAATGCCTGAAGTATATCAGCTAAGAGGGTCACATCAAGTTTTAAATATGCCTTGTGATAATCACCAAATGTCTGGCATTTTAAATTGTTCCACATCAACTGGGCATGGTGATAATCTTCATCAGTGATTCCAGATGCTCTGATTTTGCTGTAAAACTCATGTTGTGGTGGCAGAGAACACTCATCAAATTTAGAAAAATCTGTAACATAGTCATATGGATATACACCCTTCCGCCTAATTAATTTCAGGTCCTGATTTGGAAACAAAGCACATGTGATTTTGAATTGATCATCAGATAATTGAGTGGCCAGTGTAGCCAGGCTAGCAGACAGAATTCTGTAGGAATCAAGAAATCTTAAGTGAATAGGAACACCATTAACTTCAATTTTCTTGCTAATAGCAATATATTTCTCATCATTTTCAGCTAAAATATTTAAATTCTGCTTGTCAAACCCCACGTACCTGATCAAATGATGAAAATCATAATTGGATGCACCATGGCAAAATATGGGGACAAATTTTGGTCTCTGGATCTTAATATTACAGCTATTACACAGGGCCATTAAGAATTTACCATCTGTATGAGAATGGTGTTTCACCTTGATATTTATATCTGAAAATTCAGAATCACATACCGGGCATTTTTCTGCATTATTGAAATCTTCAATCTGTTTCTCTGTTAAAAACAACATGGGTTTTGATTTTAATAAGACATTAGATGCTATGTTATGGC